>NW_027266264.1:1402500-2602500 GCF_022045235.1 Haliotis cracherodii | reverse complement strand
CCTGAATGTGTCACTCTGTTGGACTGTTGATTTGCAGGTGATATTGGTGTATAGTTAACCTTTCTGCAAGTAAAATAGACTACACAATCGGGTACTTACTGTATGCCGTCAGCTTCTGAATGCAGATGGCGATGGTAAACGTCTCGCAACTGCTGTTGCTGATGTAGATGGTCAGCTGAGAGGTCAGTGTAATGGTGTGAGACCTGGACTCCCCTCTTTTCACGTACCCATTGTTGACCCAATCAGTGAAGCCTGTCTCACATACAGCCGATCACTTTGTAGGTATTAAATGTCTAGATACAGGCTGGAACATGGTAGAAACTGTATTTGTATGAGTTTGGAGGAGTTTGTATGACAACTAATTACATATGTGATGTATATTTCAGGATTTCAAGCATAATGGGTCGGTCTGGTTAAAATAAGTATCTATTTATTTTTCCTGTGTTAGTTTAATGTGTGCACAGTGTTTGTACAAGTATCATGTTTCTACCTCATGTACATTACCCTGAATAGGAGAGCAATATGTGGGATTACAATACTTACACATTAATCAGTAATTCATTCATCATTTCACTGAAGCAAATCCTACTGTTTGTGATGTGTTAAAAATATTCTCATTTTATGATGATAAATGTGGTCACAGTTACGTTGAATATCATAAATTACCAATAATTTTGTGTTGCCCAACTTGTTTTATTATCTGTTGCACATCTGTTTATCATCTGTTACCATGGTTACCCTGTATTGATGTTCTATAGATAATTATCTCTTTATTTAGCTCTGATGTTTCCAAGGCTTACTTCTGACTTAAGTTGAAGGGTTTTTAACAACATAACAGCTGCAGATAATAAGTGTTAGTTCAGTCTGTAAAATGTCGGGAGAATTCTGTGTATACAGTAAAGGTACATGTTTTGGCCTTAAACTCCTCGCTGCTGATGTGTGTGGCAGAAATAGTAGAACACAGTCCCATCTCTGTCGGGTTATGTAAGCTACGTGTAGCATGATAGTTGTGTAATGCAGTATTCCCTCCATGAACCATACAGCATCAGTGATGAAGCTCTTGTTGAAGTCATGAATGGTATACAAAGACCTATTGTAGTCACTGTACGGAGTTTGTTGTATCTGCACATTAGGGCATGGCACCTCCATGTTCTGTTGGCAACTGTTGAACTCCAAACATCACCTGCAACAAAACATCCTCACTGTCGTTTGTCTGGTTCATGCTGTAGTGAATGTAACCCAGCTTAGTTTACACTTCATGTTTATGAATCAGTAAGAGAGAAATACATTAAAAAAACTGCTGCACTAGTGACCAGCTGTTGTTTTCGCAGAGTCATGAATGAGTCATGCATATTCATAGACTGTTGTCTATCACATACCAGTGGCTGTCAAGAAATGGGCATGTGGAATTCCTCACAACATGTTGCTATGAGAATGCAGGAATAGGATGGGCTGATGTTCATTCTCTTTATGGAATAGTGTTTTAAAGGTTTGCCATAGGGGACAATTCTGGTAGATGCAATTCTAGGCAGATCTGTTCCATTCATCTACTGGCCTGGTCTAATATGAGTCTCATTAAAATAATGTCTTAGTTCTCACTGCTAAACAAAGACCTGAGGACATACCATTATGGTCATGTCCATGTTGCAGAGCCTAGTTTCTACCCTTGCCACACCAAGGCTCTTTTCTTGGCTTGACCCTGATGCCACCTCGTGTAGATCACGAGTTGTGCCCCTTGTAATGAAATCCAATCAGATCACGGTTGTTATCTTGTATAGCTCCACACAGATGGCAACTGCCATACGCGATGACCAAGTCGATCAGACAACGAAAACATTCACATTTTCATCCCTGCCACAAAAACATAGGCAATTATTTGGGGGTTTAAATGATGAAAATGACATATTCCAGCTGTAAATCACTTTCATACGAAGGTGTGCCAGTCGTGGATGTTGATTTTGTGAAACGTTCTGTAATTGGACTGTCGATATGTGCGATACTCCAATCACAGGAACCTGGCTTGATGTGGTAAGGGTGGAAACAAGACTTTGATGAAAAGGCTAGAGGATGCTCTTGCCTCAGGAAGATGGGTCACGTCAGAATGATCTTTGATTCGACCAGTCAGAGGGTCGCTTGCCAGATCTGGAAAGTGACAATCGAACAATATAATCATGCAACCTTGAAAAGTCTAACACGGGGTATTCCAAATGACAGTTACATTATGGGCTGTACGACTGATTCCGTCAAAATCATAGTCTTTTTTTCACTTCAGTGGGATTAACATGATACTGGAAGAGACTTCCATAGCCCGTAGGAAGTACTGACATACAATCTAGGTCATCCAGAAGTTCTTTTGTTCAGTTTTCAAATTTTGAATTGAGATCTTTGTCAAAATAATTTTCAAAGTGAAGTCTAGAATGGAAGTCGCTAGTTTGAAATTAGTGCTTGAGAAAGCTGCTTTCTGTTTGGCAAATGTTGACTTCTTGTTAGTAATTTCATTGGTCGGTAAAAGTTCGTGAAAGGCTGTTCTGACAAGACCTGCAATGGAATGTCCTAAGATCTTTCTTTAGTGGTCGTAAGAACTAAGATCTCATTTTAAAGAAATTGGGTCTAATATCATTATTTTGCTCTCAATCAAAGTGAAAGTGAAATGAAAATAAAGTTTTCTTATTTTCAAATTCATTTCGGAATTTTCTGATTTTAATCAAATTCCCACCAAAAGGAAGATAACTCTGCTGAACTTTCAAGTGTTTGCTGCTCAAGACTTTACTTTCCCTAGAGCAATGGAGCCTAATGGTAAGACTGTTGGCTCCCCACATACGGTAGGTACGATATAAAGCCCATGTCTTGTGTCCTCTGCTCTGATTTGGATGGAGCATCCCATAGAGCATCCAGGGTATATGTGAGGTCAACCCTACCCTGTGTCTTGTGGATATCGAGTTGTCTGTTCCGACTTATTTCACATCAGTGTACCTGATGACACAGGTACATGCTTGAGCTGTCAGCCTTTGGTTTGTCTTGAGTGCCCTAGTTGTTTTATAAATCTGCTCAAAGGACAAGCTGTTCAGGTGCTATTGGCCCATAGGATCTGCATAATTTCAGAAATGAATAACGATTTTAGCAAATAGTTATGGAAGGTATCAGATATATTCATATGAAGGAGAATTCAACTCTGTTCATTTTAACACTTGCATATTTCAAGCTTGGGGCACAGACTTGCCCATGGTTAGATTTCTAAGAAGATCATCCCTTTCACTTATTTTTTTGTCATGCCTATGTACTTGATCATGTCAGAAGTCAAGAACTTGCAACGACAATAGACCTGGTTGTCAACATTTTGTCTGATAAGCGTCATACCAATATCAATATATTCCAAGGTTTTCTGAAACTTTAAATTTTACATTTTGTTTTGGAAAAAATGGGCTCTTTTCCTTTTACATCCTTTGGACAAGTACATTACTTGCCAGAGAACAAGTGAACTGTTCTGGACTTCAGCCCCAAGGTCAATGACCTCTGGCCTAATCTTTGACATAACATTTGACCATGCTGACGTTGGCCTTACGTAGCATGATTGTTAGCCCAAGGGCTTATGGCAGTAGATCACAAAGAAAATTACTGATGCGTTGTCATGTGTTTGTTCAGTCTGTGAACTAGAAGATCGTACAATACTAGATATATCTACTCTACACACAAATTACTGATGTGTTGTCATGTGTTTGTTCAGTCTGTGAACTAGAAGATCTTACAACACTAGATATATCTACTCTACACACAAATTACTGATGCGTTGTCATGGTTTCAGCCAGTCAATTACAAGGCGGTTCCCCTGGCAACAGGAGAGGACTATGACTACATGCAGGCGCTGAAGCAAGAGTTCCGCGGTGCCAGCCGCAAGTCACCATTCTTCCTCGACTTGATGGAGAAGAGGAAGGACATAGAGAGGTACTCGGACAAATACCAACTGGGGCAGCAGGACAACTGCTCGGGATGGACACCAGGTGAGATGTGAGGGGACCACCCAATGCTTTGTGCTTTACCTTACAGGAGCTATAGTGTCTAGTCAATTGCCATGATAATGTACAAGCAAGGAGGAATTAACTTTGTAATAAATACTAATTTGTAATTCTGGGATGTATTCTTTATCCCCATGTGTTTTGTTGTCAGTGTTACTACTGTGAGTTTTCCTTTTGCATAAGACCGCCTCCGTGGTCTAGTGGTCCGCCCGGAGAGTGGAAGGTTTAGGGGTCAATCCGCAGCCGTGTCATACCAAAAGACGTTAAAAGATGGTACTTGTTGTTACCCTGTCTGGCACTCGGCATTAAGGGGCTGAAACAAGGACTGGTCGGCTTGGAGTTAGTATACTGTGTCTGAGTGGGGTATTCATATTAAACTGCGGCATGGTATCTCAGTGAGCTAGCACTATAAATAATAATCCTGGACGTGACGTTAAACCCAATTTCACCTCACCTCACCTCATCTCACCTGTTGCATAAAGGGAGATAAGCTAAGTCAACCTGTTGGTGGAGTGATAATGTACCGGTATGCATCGATGAACAATTGATGACAACAGTGAACTGATAGGATGCCATGTAAGTAGATGGTGCTCTGCAGAAGGATTATCCCCCCTGAGTGTTAAGTGAAGTCCAGAGCCAACATAGATGAGAACGTAGACTGAAGATGTAACATGATAAAAAACAGAATAGCATGAAGGATACAAGGTGAGAACCTGGACCGGGAGATAACCTAGGACAGGAGATAGCCGGTGTGTTAATTAGCTTCTGTACATACTGCACTAGATGTTGGCCTGTGTTTGTGTGGGAGATTCAACAGACGAGGTAGTGATAACTGATAGTTATATCACAGTAGCCCCAGAAGATTGTCGGTGCACATACAGGAGTTATCTAGACCTGTTCAAAGGCAGATATTTGCCCCAAAACCTGCAACCCCCCAAATGTCAGTAAAAACTCTCCACTTGGAATTAAAAACTTCCCAATTTTTGTTAATATCAACAAATGATAGACTTTGAAGAGAGACTTGTATGTCACTGGCAACAGGACCAATAAGGGGGAAATGCATTAATGTTTAGTTGTACATTATTGGACTGAATGCAAATGTTGAAATGCCTTATTACTAAATTCCAAAACAGTCTTGGCCAAAAAAAGAATACAGTCGTCAGTACCTTTGTGAATGTGACCCATATTCCTATATTACTTCCTTTATGTATGAAAGCAGCATAATGTCGTATTCTTTCAGTTATTACGAATATATGGTATGTCTCCTCTCTTGACATCTGCGTATGCTTGGCACCTAGAACTGAAGTTATTATGTACGTAACGGTTATTACATAATGTCGATGAGAATTAGTGCTGAAGTTATTATGTACATAGCGGTTATGACGTAATGTCGATGAGAACTAGAACTGACAGTTATTATGTACGTAACGGTTATGACGTAAGGTCGATGAGAACTAGAACTGACAGTTATTATGTACGTAGCGGTTATTACATAATGTCTATGAGAACTAGAACTGACAGTTATTCAATGACGACAGTGGGAACTAGAACTGACAGTTATTAAAAAACAGGGTTGGGCAACTAGAACTGACAGTTATTAAATTACAAAAGTGGGGAACTAGAACTGACAGTTATTAAATGATGACAGTGGGAACTAGAACTGACAGTTATTAAATAATAATAAAGCTGTACCTACTCACACACTCACTCACTGTTTGGGAACAGACTGGCGCAGGTTGCCAGGGGAACTGAAGATTAAGACCAAGAGACCTCATTCTGCCAGAAGCAATGCTAAGCCCAACTTGAAGAAGGCAAAACTAAAGAGTGAAGTGGACATTGACAAGACATTGGAGGTACGGTCTGTTATGTCTACACAGAAGGGGTTTCATGTAAAATGCTCCTTGTCTTCATAGACTGCTAGGAAAAACAGGTTGTTAACATGGGGAGACTGTGACAAGCTAGAACCCCATGATTGTACTAGGAGAGGTTGAAAAGGGGATGAGGGGCCACATTGACAGCCATGTATGGGGAGTACTACCAACTGTTAGCTGTGACCTTGGCTCAACCATCACAAGTCACTAAGTATAAACATCAATGATGTGGTAACATTGGCCTTGACATTGCGAGGTGTTAATAATGACATGATGTAAGATGATCAGGGGAGGATCTATACACTGCCTTGATTTCAGAAACTGGAAAAAATCCCGGATGCAGAAGAGGGGAACAAAGAAGAGAATGAGAGACAGAAAGAAGAAGACAGAGAGGAGGAAGAGGCCGAGGAGCTGTATGAGGAGGAGGAACTGGAGGAGGTGTGTAGGGATTGGGGGTGAGGGGGACTGTCTTGTCAGTGCTTGAAGGGGTGGATTGGGGGGGTGGGGAGTAGGGGTGCAGTCTGTCAGCCATGGAAGGGGTGGGGTGGGATGGCAGTCTGGCAGCTCTGGAAGGGGTGGGTTTTGTATCTTGCAGTCTGTAGCACTAGGTGGGAGTTGTTGTGTGCCTGCCTGTCAGTGCTGAAGATTAGGTTTGGAGTTTTGTGTGACAGTCTTGTCACGGCTGGGTGGCATCAGATGGGAGTTGTGTGTGCCTGCCTGTCAGTGCTGAAGATTAGGTTTGGAGTTTTGTGTGACAGTCTTGTCACGGCTGGGTGGCATCAGGTGGGTGTTGTGGGGGACTCTGCGTTGTGACATCATCCATTGTTCATGACATCACTGTTGGATAGTAATACATTGACTTCAGTGAACAGTTTGTGAATTTTTTTGCAGTTTTAACATATACAATGTTCTTCAGGTCTTCTGATACATACAGTCAAAACTCAAAAAAAGAACAGTGGGTAATATGCCCTTTGTCATCTGCAGGGACACATAATCCACAGTTCCTTGTTGGTTTCCTTACTCTGTGTGAAATCTGAGTGACATCTGCGTGACATCTGTGTGACACCTGTGTGACACCTGGCTCCTGGTGCCTTGTAGACAAGAGGTTGTTTCAGAATCCTAATGCAATGTTGATCATTAAAGTTGAGCATTATATACACGTGGAAAGATGCTGTGGGTATTTTACACCATGGAATCTGAGGCTGGTGTTATCTAGACATGTAAAGTTCATTACAAAATGATGGAAGCGATTGAAAAAAAATTGAAGTCAAGTTCAGTGTAGTTTAGTGGCAGATTGCTCTGATTCTGCACATGAAGCTTAACAGAGTTATCTCCCTTGGTAAGTTCCAGCTCTAAGCTCCGCTCCTGTTTGTGGAGCTCCCTATACTGTCGCTGCCACCAGTTAAAACTCCCCACAGGTGACCATGCTTTGAGATGAACTCGCAACCGACTGACTGTTAAGTTTACAAACAGGTGATGACTGCCGTGACGCCGAATACTCTTACCCCTGCTAAAATATTTTCTTTGTTTGTCAAGTTGAATTTCTGTATCATTAGAACTCTCATGTAATTGGTATGGTAAGAATGTAAGGGAGAAGTTGGTTGATTTTCCGTTCGTCTGCAATCTCGAACCAAACCGATCAAACAAACAAAAAGGATAATTTATCTGGGAAATATGATCAGTCGTAAACCTTTTAAAAAATAACTGTATTGGCATTCCAAAAGACATGACCCCAAAAATAAACGTTACTATATTTGGGGTTAGAGGGCAAATTTGAAGATTCTTGTAATGACCGTGCCCACTCTGGAGGCTGCGATGTTACCGAGAGTGTAACGAAGGTGTTGCACACTGGGAAGGAGCTTGGTTCCAGCTCATCAGATTTGTACTTCCTCTTCTTCTGCTTCAGCGATCATATTAACCATGTGATTTATAAAACTTACTTATTTCAGGAAACTGACTACAACCTGAACTACTTTGACAATGGTGAGGGCTACGGTGATGACGATGATGATGTGGACGAAGGACCCATTTATTGAGATGCAGGGTAAATCTGTATATGGAAGTGTTATGGCGTTGTGGTGACAAGCGCTGTGGTGACAAGTGCTGTGGTGACAAGCGCTGTGGTGACAAGCGCTGTGGTGACAAGCGTTGTGGTGACGAGCGCAGTCCGAACAAGGCTGATGTTACTGTATCTGTAACCTGAATGACATAAGGGCTGCTTTGTGGAAAAAAGGATTTGACAGGACATTGCTCAGCAGAGAATGTGAAAAAGCGTGATTGATTTTGAGATGTGGTAAAGGATATTAGTCTCATACAAGAGAGGTGTGTCAGTGTGTGAATGGTAATTCACTCTGAGTAACCGATGGGCTTGCCGACGCAGAACACGTCTCCTTTACCCGGTGCTTAGTGTGTGACCGGGATGAGTGTGTGTCATCATACCCAACTATCAGGAATTGTTGTTCATGTGATGAGCTACTTTTGTGTCTGGGACAGACAGACAGGTCATTATCGTAAAACATTAGCCACTTTTGTGTCTGGGACATACAGACAGGTCATTATCATAAAATATCATATTGCTGACTATGAGCAACATTTAGTCACCAATTTCATTAAATCATCTGACAGTTCTGTATCACAAAAATAAAGTTGAACAGCCAGTTCCAAATGTAAACAATAATGTCCGTGCCATTATGTTATGGATATTGTATACATCTTGCCATGACATCTACACCTGACATTCAGTTCCATTGAAGCTGGATCATTTCAAGGAACCGACATCTGATTGGCTCAAGAACCCATGGATCCTTTAGTTAGATTGGATAGTCAAAGTTTGCTCACCTGAACACTTCACACAACTGTTGATGGAAGGCCAGCATTAGAAACTAACAGTTTAACTAACAGTTTTCGTCCACTAGTCCTTGTAATGATAACATATAGCAAAACTTTTGCAAAACAATTTTCTACTGGTCCTTATGATACCTTTACCATTGGGCAGTTTGGCAAGGACTATAGGACTAGTGACAATTTCTAACCCTGAAGGGTTGTCCAATCTTCACACAGATAGCATCGTATTGGAGTACAGTATCTGACTTTGATGGGATTGATTCAGTCACGGGTTCATGGGATCAATTTGTCAGCCTTTGTTATTGATGTTTGCAAGTTGTTTTCAACCCCTCAGGATGTGGATTTATTTGAACTCAGACTCGACATCACGTACCAGATTTTATTGAGCTCTGACACCAGCTGTGTATTGCATGCATTGATTTCCACTGAATGTTACATTCATGTATGTGAATCGCTGCTATGTTGAAAACTGCTGACAAGCACTTTGGAGTGACTAGCAATGTGAAACATTATATTGCGTTCATCCTATGTCTGTAGCCTTGTGTGTGAGACACTTCGACCATTCTGCAGGCAGAATGCAATCAATATGAAACATTTTCACTTTTTCCTGTGTTGTTATTTTTAATTAAAATCTTAATGAGTATGTCACGATTCACATTGTTGCTAACCAATCAAACATGGATATTTATTGAGTAAATGTTATGTGTGTAAACACCTACAATATCATGAATGTTTTATACATACCAGCTGGCCCAGCTAGTCTAGATGTTGTCTAGAATGAGTTCCTGTACATGGAGATTACTACAGCAGCGAGAAGCTAGCATGCATCATTTTTTGTCACAACACCTGTTGCTCAAACTATGTTTTACTGTTTGTTCTTTAATGCTGTACTCAGCAATATTCCGGCTATATACGGCTGTCTGTAAATAATCAAGTCTGGACCAGAGTATCCAGTGATTGATATCATGAGCATCGATCTACGCAATTGTGGATACCATGGCCCGACCACGTGGTCCCATTAGTTATCTCTTACAACAAGCATGGGCAGCTGGAGACCAATGATGACCCGGATCATCATGGGGCTGTTATTACTCTTTTCATCCTACTCATCAAGGGATCGATTCAGGGACTTGCTGCATCCATTTCCTACCCAGATATATCTCCATACAAGATTCAGAGGCCAATCTTCACAGCTTCATATCTGGGACTAAAATCAAGCAGTCAACCTTAAGTCAAAATGTTACAACTAAAAAAATGAAAATGAAATCAAGTTTTTCAAACCCAGTCTGGCTTTACTGGGTTGGGAAACAACTCGAGAAATTTACATCTACCCTTGCATAGAAAAATTAAAATGCTTTGACTGTAATAACAGCACATTACAAAACAAATTCTCCTTCTGGTTGATCTTGAATTAAAGTGATTCTTAAGCATGTTAGGAAGATTTGTAGCAAATTGTCAATGGTCGCATTTCGGACATTGTCTGACAAATCCATAATGTTTGTGTCTATGACAGTAACACCTGTCACTCGCATGACACAAAAAACAATACACAACAAAGCAGTCCATTGGCAACCTGATTAATTTATTCATTATTTCTTGATTATTTACAAACTGTTTTCCATTACACATAACTTTTCATCCATTAGTTTTCGATGTAAGCATTGAGTAAAGTATTGAATATGTCAACTCCTATGTACACTTTGTAAATAATACAGTTGTGACAAGTATAAGATTTGTGATGTATGTACAGTTACACAAGCAGCATGAATATTTAAACAGTACACCACATCCCCCTGCTGCATCATGTGCGACTGTATCACAAGATCTCTAGACAAGGACATCTAACCATCCCCCTGCTGCATCATGTGCGACTGTATCACAAGATCTATAGACAAGGACATCTAACCATCACCTGAATGTGATGAAGCTGTTTGCAACCATGGGCCTCATGCAAGAGGTCGACATACAAGTGACACAGGATCATTGAGAAGACAAACAGAAAAGTGTCAAAACAAAAGTAATATTACCTTTATATAACAAAGATACTGTTAGATGTAACTGTATGACAGCTTGTCAGCTTAATGTGTAAAACTTTAACCAAAGATGTGTACCACTTTGATGGAACCATGAGCTCGAGTTTGGCTCTGACAGACCAACTATCATAACTGGGTCCAAACTTGGACTTCAACCTATGACAAGTGATCGTGGCAACTAGGGGGGACAACTCAGCATGGAGCAGTGTATCAATGGGTAGCCTTGTAACAATAGGAACGTTGGCATTGATAGGCTTTTTTTTACAAATGTGGTGAAAAATTAAGTTGTTACTTTTAATTTAGGAGATATTTTAGCTTTGCATACAAGGCAATATGATGGGTTTTATTAAATGGTTTGGTTTTCGGGGAAATAATAGTCACCTTTGTAAAACCAAAAGATCAGGGCTATCCTGGTACATCATTACATGAACTGGGATATTTTAGTTCCAATATGAGAATGTTGCTGACATTTGTGGGTGATCCGGGGACATATGGGCCTTGACGGAAACCCAGATAAATTCCTATGAACAACAGCATAGTAAGATTTAGCAATGTCTTCACAATGAAATTTGATGACATTTCTGAGCAGGACTGAGCAATACAGTATTAATTTCATGTACCGAGTGTCCCACTAACCATGGATTGTGCTCAGCTGTTATCTCAGCACGTCTCGCTATCTTTATGACATAGTTTATTGATCTTTGAAGAGATTGACACACATATCAGTACAAGTGCTGCCCAGCAAAATATCCTGTTGGAATGAACAAGGACCTCGACACAATTTCAGAAAAAATATCTCTGAACCTCTAACAGGTTACTGATAATAGATAATAATGGCATTAATAGAGTATAAAACTACCATTAGCTAGTGAATTATATACTGTGTGGGTGGAAACGAAAAAAGAAGAAATTGATTGAGCTAACATTTTGGTATCTATTGGAATTGGATAGTCAACAGGTAAGGTGAGCTTGGCATGTGCCGGTAGCTGCAACAGCTGTGGACACCAGCATATGGTGTGTGAAGTTAAGCATTTTCCACAATGGCTGTGACAGGAGGTGGTGTGATGCTATACACTTTAGATAACCTTATTGATACATTATTAGGCAGGACTAAATAATGTATGCTATGGTAATATACCACCAAGCATGTCCAGACCTTGATCATCGGTAATTCAGCACCAGGCAAGTCTAGTACAGAACACCCTTGGTAATACAGCACCAGGCAAGTCTAGTACATAATACCATTGGTAATACAGCACCAGGCAAGTCTAGTACATAATACCATTGGTAATACAGCACCAGGCAAGTCTAGTACAGAACACCCTTGGTAATACAGCACCAGGCAAGTCTAGTACATAATACCATTGGTAATACAGCACCAGGCAAGTCTAGTACATAATACCATTGGTAATACAGCACCAGGCAAGTCTAGTGCATAACACCCTTGGTAATACAGCACCAGGCAAGTCTAGTACATAACACCCTTGGTAATACAGCACCAAGCAAGTCTAGTACATAAAACCTTTGGTAATACAGCACCAGGCAAGTTTAGTGCATAACACCCTTGGTAATACAGCACCAGGCAAGTCTAGTACATAACACCCTTGGTAATACAGCACCAGGCAAGTCTAGTGCATAAAACCCTTGGTAATATAGCACCAGGTAATATAGCACCAGGCAAGTCTAGTGCATAAAACCCTTGGTAATACAGCACCAGGCAAGTCTAGTACATAACACCCTTGGTAATACAGCACCAGGCAAGTCTAGTGCATAAAACCCTTGGTAATACAGCACCAGGCAAGTCTAGACGACGATGTCAGCTTCCATTGTCAAACATCATGCACATTTTATCTCCTAATAAAGCAGCTAATACCACATTACGGATATTCACCTTGTACAGGCGTAGATTAGCACTAATCTTGTCACTACACCTATGAAGGCAAACAAAAGGTATAAGCATACAAAAGTTACTTTGATGGATACTAAGTACTTTCTCCTGGTCCGACAGATACTGCAAGTTTCTCAGAAGATACACACTGTGTTGTTTAGCTTTGTGGTTGTTAATGAGTATTTGATGCCCAGAAGTTTGTTTTTGTGGTATTAAATGTTCCCAGTCTTCCTGGCACTTGCTATCAATAATATAAAAGGACACTGAGACTTCGACACACGTGTCTGTCAGATACCATTCATCTTACGACTTGTAAGATATATCGTAAATGACATGCATATGTGCAGTAAGGCGTTTTTTACGCACTCTAAAATCCATTTTAGCATCGAATTGTTTCATATTTTGTCTATCCTCATAATCGCAGTGGCGCACATCACGCAAAAGTCATGAGTGTCGTCATCCAGCTTACTGCTAACTACTCACACCTAGTGTGACCCTGCACAAAACGTTTCCGCCGATCAGTTGATTATCAAGGCAAGGTGACATAAAAATTATTTTACGAACATTAAAATGACAGACGTAGCTGAATTCCACTGAAGCACAAGACATCTGTCAGTGGATTACAACCAGGAAAGAGGTCAATCATAATCTGACCTCAGGTCATCACCATGAAGTAGCCAATCACAGACCTGGATATCCATCTTACATGTTTGATACCAGTTATATCAAATGGGTTTCTCACCCATGGGCGTGTAAGAAACTTTCTTATTTAATGCTTGACAGAACAAGTTAGCTCGGGTAGGTCGAAATAATAAACATGAACTTGGGTAACTGAATATTTTATTTGACATAACATTAAGTGAGTGGTACTTGATGAAGTCACCTGGTCGTGCTTTACACCTTGAGTGAGACAGTCGACCAGGATCTGGACACACACAAAGTTTGTTCAACCCAACCTAAATATAGTTCTGTTCGCTATCTCTCACACATACACACACACATTTGGACATCGCTTCCACACACACTTGGTTAAAACTGACCACTGCTTGGTACAACTGCATGTCCATAGTGACTTAAATGACATGTCGCTGACATCGTTTTGTCTGAAAACGAAGAAGCAATATTTACATGATGGATTCAATATAATTCCTGTTACACACGACTATCGAGCCACGATACCTGGCCCGGGTAACTAAGACTGACATGATAGACCAACAGAGCAGGGGCACTATTAAAGCAATCCCATTAGTTGTTGTGCAACTTTGAAAAACCATAATGTATTGAAGTAAAGCACTATCTTGATGAAATACCATGTAGTGATAATCTATCTTTCCTGGCATTTCAAAAGTTTGGGGCAAATATGATGAATGTAAGTAATACAGCAGTAGAAATGGTAAAACCTGTAGAATAGCACTATCTTTGTGTTCATAAAACTTGTAGCATAAACACTGTGTGATTGTATCACTGATATAGCCATACATAAAGCAACCTACAGGATGCTTACACAAGAATGCAGAAATGACATGATTACCTAAAAGTCTTGAGACAAAATGGACAAAAGGTCAATCAGACTGCAAGCATATTCAAAATGTTAAAAAAAACCCCTATAAAACGAACTAGTTGAAATAAATACATGGATAAGCATCATAAATATGTCATCAAGATGTCATTAGTAGTTTCCTTCACATGATTAACATGCTGACCACAAAGATCTTGGTGTTTATGTATGGACTTAGCAAATACAAGACTGAAAGAAACAATTCAAGACGCAGGCTTTGGATTAGTGGCTAAGGTCACAGATTGTATCCAATATATTTAGCACAGATGTAAATGCTGGTTAGTTTAGACTACTGTCATTGACAAGCAGGTCCCTTGTGGGCATTCCTGGTTAGAACAGGTCCCCAGCAACCTATGCTGGTCTTAGGAGATGACCAAAAGGATCAGGTGGTCATGCTTGGTGATTTGGTTGGTGGTGCTTGGATCGTTGTACATAATATTGATTGTGGCATTCAAAACAAAACACATTCACAAGCAGGTAGGTGATTCCCCTTGTCAGCATGCTGACTGAGAATGGTGCTCAACAGTCTCCATACAAGCAGCAATACAGTGGCGGTTGCCATGAGATGGGGCTGTGTTCCTACGGCAGGCACAATGGCAGCATCGGTGAAGTAGGGGATGTGGAACACTGCCGGGCCGGGGACTATGTACAGGAGGTGATGGTGCTACATGCTGTGTTGCGGATATGGTGTGGCAGTATCATCATCTGGCATGTCACTGCCACCTGGTTCAACCATCCTGGCTTGTTACACGACTATATAAGTGATTCTTTATCAACTATGAAATCCTATAAACAACCTGTGAAAAACAACTCCAACCTACTTCGTACTAGCCTTTGTAATATCATCAGCATCATTTTTCGTTTCTCAAACATGCCTAATATATGAATCAGGGAGTCGTTTTAATGCTGCTTTGAACAGTATTTCAGTTATATCACAGCATGTCAGCTTTACAGGGAGGAAAGACCAAACAGATTCAGATCCAAGACATTTACCACTTTAGCGAATCTCACAAGCATGGGCATAGTGCTGACAGATCAACAATCACGGAGAATCTGGGATTCGAACCTATGATAATAGTAGCATCTTGGCAAGACACAGGGATGCAAATCTGCATAGCCAATTGTGACACCATAGATGACTGGGCCAGCCTTGACCACACTAAAAACATGACGTCTGATCACTAATGTTGAAACATGTTTCTCTAAACTTTCTCTCAAGAAGTTAAAGGCACAGACTGCTGAATACAGCTATCAAGCATTTCATAGAGGTGTAAATTATCAAAGAAAAAACAATCTTAAAATATATACAACATTTAGAGGAGAATGACTTTACATGAGATGGAGTCTATGCAATGTTCAGTCTTATGATGACCTTTAAATTACACGATGATAATCCTTCAGTGTTAAAAAATAAGGGCAATCCTTGGGTCCTCAAGCATGAGGTTATCTACTATTGTTATTAATCTAAGGACCCCTTAAATGTTTTATTATTTACATTACGGTAATGACAAGGGTGCCAGGATTTCACTCCTAATCTTAAACACTGCTTCTTCATCATGGCTGTCGTGATATGACTGTTCTTTTAACATGTTTAAAACACTTGCACACACAAACTGAAATGAACTCACCACTTCCACATATACAGATTTGTTTTCTTCAGTAATCGATATTAAACTTTCACCATCCCATATCACAATATCGGGTAGTATAGTGCAGACATAGAGAAACATATGTACATGATAAACAGCAGAAGTTGTTAGAACCACCCACTTTGTCAAAACCATGAAGTCCACAATAAATCATTAGTTTTATCCCTCCTCATATCACTGTATTGTATCTGGGGAACTAGTGACGAGGAACTGAAACTGTTCCTTTCTTTACACCATGAAATACACCTATATGTGGTCCTACCAAACACCCATGGATCATGACACACACATGGACAGTTAATATAATGAGGCCTTGAACAGTTGGTTTAAAAACAAACATTCTTAAATAACACCTTTCACACTTTTGATAAAAAATCTAATCCTTAAATATTGTGGTCTAATGGAAGGACCATGTGTCTACAACATTACCGAATGTGACAATAACTGTGGTCAAGTGTGTACTTGATGTAGTAGGCTGGCGGACTCAGCAATGTCCTCCCAGGTATAAATGATACAAGACAGGAGACTACTCAGCCAGGCTAGGTGAAGCAATAATTTGCTCACTATCAATCTCCATTCCCCAGTGTATCAGATCTCCCTTCAGTTGGGATACAGACCCTGCACCTTAGCTTCATTTTGATGCTGGTTTGATTGACCATGTTGGTTAAAAACAGATGCTGTTTACTAATGATTTAATGAGTAGCAGACTGCAGAATCACCAGGACTCATCTCAACTTATATTTCGCTAATACAATTGAGCAATTGTAGCATAATGAAGATATATTACCATGGATACATGTGGATAGCTCACCATGCACATATGATCTTTGAGAAGTCAGTTTGTCTGTCAAGGCCAGGAGACATATATTTTCTATATAACTGATCCTCCATCAGTATTATGCTAGCCAATATGGCAAACATAGATCTAGAAGTAAAAGGAAATTCTGTGGTTGACATGAGGCAAAAAACAGAAACATTTTCAAAGTAACACTAACAATAGTGCCACAGCACTGTAGCTTGCCACGATATGTTGTCAACAGCATAAAATGTCAACAAACATAGCCACTAAACACGGTTTTTGTCATATTTGATATAAATTATTTTCTGCATAAATACTTATAATAACAACAAATTTGAACAAAATATGATGCCATCATTAGGAGAAGCATACATTCCTAAGTTCAGCTCAATTTCAGAGGAGACGTTTACAGAGCCAATCATGCATGTTTGTGAGAATACCCGAGCATGGCAATAACAAGGTCAAGATTTAAAATATTTTAAAGTAAGAGGAAAATTATGTGTGCAGTCCCACAATTAACAAATACCAACTTTCATTACATTGTGTACATAAATGGCTGAGTAATGGCCACACATATATTTTCAATATGACTGCCATGGCTGCCATTTTGAAATTTGGACTTGAACCTCTTTAACCAATAATTGGGTTATCACTTGTGAGAACACTCATGTGAAGTTTCAGCTTCATTGGTCCAGTGGTTTCAGTGGAGAAATGGGAGATTAACTTTGCAATGTAAAGAAATGCATTTTGAGAGAAATAAGCACTATCAAACGGAAAGGCTCAAAATTTCAAACAGCACAAAAAAGGAACATGTGTGTCTAGCCCACCTACCAACTACACATACATACCAGATTTCATTACATTTTGAACTAAAATGGTTGAGTAATTGCCATGAACATATTTTTCAACATGGCTGCCATGTTTGTTTAAAAACAACAAGTTTCTCTACATTTCTACAAGTCTTGGACTATGGTACAAGTGACCATATCTTACCCCTGTATCCTACTCATGCTAACGGTATCCTCCAGGAGAGTAGAATGTTCAGGTGTTAGTTAGTTTCCCACTGCTCAAGTAAGTGCTGAGAAACACAAGTTCCTACCCTGACAATAAGACATTTTCACAATCCCAGTACATGACATTTTGTCTTCTGCCTGCCTAATACTGGTCGGACATCATGGTTCTGACAAAGCTCCCTCATCATTCATTCAAATTTGACAAGATCAAGAAAACCCCTTAAAATGATACACAGTGCCCAATACAACAGGAATGACGATGCAGAGAACAATCACTGTTGCTATAATCGTGCGGTACGACATTCCACAGTCCGCGCCATTGTACGCCTGGGATTTCCTCCTTTCAAGGGGGTAGAATGTTTTGTTTGTCAGCACTGATATCACTTCATCGAGAGAGTTGCGGTCCGCTCGAGACTTTTTCATTTTAGACAAATCTTTATCCATGCTTTTGAGAAAATTCTCTGCTTCTCTGCTTTGGGAGTTTATATTATCTCGTATACTGAGTGTCCGGATGATCTTCATCTGTGTGTCAGGGTCACTGAGGTCGTGGGAGGACTCAGGATCATCATAGTTCTCCAGAAGGGGGCCAGTTTCCTCCATGTAACTTGCACTGTTGAGTTGTGTAGAAAACGTTTCTCTGGGTTTTTTCTTCTTCTCCTCTTCAATAATTTCTGACAAGACTCCATATCTCTTGATAGGCACTTTTATTTTTCTCAGAGCATAGAAGTCTTGATCTCGGATCAAGTTATTAATTCTCTTCAACTCTGACACCTGGCAACACAAAAACATACAACACATGATGCAAACATGGCAAATGGACGATATCATTTTTGTTTGTTTGTTTGTTGTTAATCGCCACAGCAATATTCCAGCTATATGACGGCGGACTGTAAATAATCGAATCTGGACCAAACAATCAAGTGATTGACATCATGAGCATCGATCCACGCAATTGTGATACCATGACATGCATCAACCAAGTATGCGAGCCTGACCACCCGATACCGATAGTGGCTTCTTACGACCAGCATGGTCACCTGTTACTTCAAGCATGAGTTGCTGAAGACCTATTCTCTACCCGGATCTTCACAGGTCTGGATGATATGACAAAATGTATTGTTGACACATTAGCATTACTCTTAAAAACAGCTATCCAATGATTTGTACATTCACTGAACTGTTAAGTCCATATTATAACAATAGTGATACAAAAAACAAAAACAAAAAAACCCACACTTTTCAACATAAAATGAAATTTAGTGCTTAATAATGTAAACTACAAAATGTTAAATAAGCTACTTATTGAATACTTTTTGAAAAAAAAAATGTATGTGCAGCTTCCCTCTGGTCTCAGAGCTGACAGAATCTTCTCAAAATGTCTGGTTAGGCATCATGAGATACTATTGTAATTTCTTTTCCTGTTCTGCTAGGCATTGTTTTATATGCATAGATTAAGATTACTAAAAGTAGTGTGTATTTGTCAGATAGCATTCATCTGTACACACATACACTCCCAGAACTACTGGTGATTCAGTAACGATACCCAATAATATATGTCAAAGAATGTTAATGCTATGATCAGAGGAAATCGTACCTGAAACTATATTTTTACCTGGACTAATATATTCCATAAAGGCAATATTGTGTATTTTAGCTACAGCCTTTACAATAAATTTATGGCATTGTGAGTTGCATTGTTCCGTTTTGTTCCGTTAGTGTACATAACAAGTACTGCGATACCCCAAGGTTGCAGGCTGCGGGCCAATTTAGGAATTAAACGCATGACTGGCTCCTGGCATTGATAAGATTGAGAGTAGTGCAGCTTGACAGTGTCAGTGGAGTACCTGTCAAAGGCTTTGAAAGAGGGACTAAGTCTGGAGCTGATTTCAAGACCAGTGTTAGATGCTGAATTTAGTTGAATTCATGGAAATGATACTGTCTTTGTGTACTTTCAGTAATCTAAAACAGCTGTAACTACTTGACTGACACATACAATTTCAGTTGTTTGAATTGATATATTTAAATTAAGGAAGCAGCAATTTGTGTTGTCCTTCATAGAAGTGAGTGAGTGAGTGAGTAGTTCGGTTTAACACCCCTTTGAACAGTATTCCAGTTACATGTATATCATTCCAGTCAGCTTATTGTGGGAGAA
The DNA here is from genome assembly GCF_022045235.1 of Haliotis cracherodii. Taxonomy (NCBI): domain Eukaryota; kingdom Metazoa; phylum Mollusca; class Gastropoda; order Lepetellida; family Haliotidae; genus Haliotis; species Haliotis cracherodii. The sequence goes on along the minus strand of NW_027266264.1, from coordinate 2,582,680 downwards.
AGCCTAAAGTGATGCAGGTCTCAGACTTTTACTACGAGCATGGGTATGGAGTTGACAAACCTAGAAACATAAGCGATGAGAAACGGGATTCGAACCCCAAATCGTAGGTTTCTGGCATGCCCAATGGACGCAACTCTGCACAGCGAATTGTGGCGCCTTAAACGAGTGCGAAACTTGTGCCCCTCTTCATATAAACTGCACCATGGTCACAACAATACGGCACTGTCTAATTTCTTGCCTGGATATAGAACAATTTGAAACTCACTGGACAAGAATACTGTAGGGCAATTTTCAGCAGTGTATCCCCTTCACTAAGCTCCTTATCGAAGAATGAGGGTTCGCTTTCTGTGACCATTTCACGTGAAGGTTGTGACATTCCACGCCTCGATCTGATTTCTGACATTTCCAGTTCATACTCTTCCTCATCATCCTGGACAACCGAGTCGTTCCCAAACACATAAACTCTCGAAGATTTGACATTTTGAATCTGGCCGGATGAGAACTGGTTGTCATTTTTCTTTGACAGCAGTGAATCCCGGCTGGCACCTCGAGTATACCCTCTACTCATAACAACGATTTTTTTCTTCCACAATGAGTGTCCAAAGACCAGACATGCTCCTTCTGTTCTCAGGGACTGGATATTAGTCCATAAGTTTGACCATTGCAATCAGTCAACAACTTCTGAAGTTTCATCTCCACGTAGAGGAACTGCATGGCAAACAGGAAGTACGTCTGCGCATGTGAAACTGCAAGGAAAGACAACTCTGACTAAAACTGAGTGAAACCATATACTTTGAAACGTGATAGATAATGACCACCATTCGCATATGATAAGCTCATATATTTATAAATTCAGTCATTCGTTTGATAAGGTTATTGTTCATTTTGTTAAAACGACAAATATCATTTTTATCGATTGGAATGTTCACTAACTAAAAAAACGAATCGGCGTCTTCGATTGCATGTAAAGTTATTTTCACACCTCACTTCCGGAAACAAGTACCTAAGGAAATTTCGATTTAGAAATTACTTACGACAGAGATGGTGTGTGTTCCATGTCTCGTGATTCCTTTTGTGCTGTGGGTGTTCCACAAATATATCCGACCAGTTCTGATCAAAATATGGAATCCATTTGGTATACTGGGTAAAGAAGACACCCAAACTGACAAATCAGCACAAGAAGAAAAACAGAAGGTAAACTCATGCTCCTACGGTTGCTGTGGTTTTGCCAGCCTACCGCATCGTCTAAATTTTTTAAAATTACTTTTTGAAATTAAGAACATAGCCCTACTCACATTGTACTGGTAGAAGGTGATCATTTTGATAAGCCGCCAAACTCGTCGGCAGTGGTCAATATCAAGTGCCTTCACAAGTGAAAATATGGGATACAAAGGGCCTAGTGGCCTCTGGATGCATACCATCCTGACAAAAGCATAGAATAAAACATGCGTAGCAATGGGATCAAAAATCCCCAAATGATGATGTTAACATTTTTACTAAACTTGGTATGTATTGGTTAGCCCTTGGCCCTCTCGTTTGATTGCCCAACTAATTATATATTGAGGGGGCAAAGGTCATGTTATCTGGACTAGTTCGTGTAGACATGATAATCATGTTGAATTCTTATAATTGTGACTAAATGAAGGTCAAGTTTGATAGGTCAGTGCACATGCTGGGATCTTCTATTGTAAGGTTTCAATTGGTCAACTGTAAATCTTGAAATTAACATGAGCGTGAATTAAATGCGAAAACTGTGAGTGGTCTTTGCTCGCATTAACTTCTCATATGTGTCTTAAAAATCACTATAAAAAATAAGGCAGCCTCACTGCACACTTTGGATAGCGGAAATACCAACTTCCATTAATATCAGTAGGTCAGTAGTCGCATTAATTTGGAGACACATTAATTTCAAGATTTACTGTATTTCATTATACTCAGGTCATACTGACATGATAAAGGGTGTTAAACATTACATTCATCTCTTTGAGGAAACATTTTCATGACTGATCAGCAACTTTGTTAACTCTGTAAATGAAATGTGATATATTTCCACAAGAAGAGATTTCTAGGCTTCCTATGAACATGATGTATGTAAAACTGATAATTGTATTTTATGATGCATCCAATATATCTACATTTTTTCAGCTACATACGGAGCAAAATGGACTTTCAAAACCTCATGACAATGGTATACAGAATGGTGTTGCAAATGGAGGGGTGAAAGTCGGTGGTTCTAGCAAAAAAGATGACTGACAGAATACCCCTGATGGAATAAAGACCCGGAAAAATACTTTCAAGTGGAAATAAAGACATGTGACAGTTTCCCTGGCTAAAAAATGTTATTCTTTTACACAGATTTTTCGATATACAAGAGTCAAATTTACTTCATCTTTTCTTTTTGCTCAATAGTAAACACACAGTGAAGTTGACACAATCGATTGTGCATCTTATTCTAAGCACAGCATCTTTTATTGTAGTATACCATCAATGTGATTGTTTTATGTAGGTGTGACACTAAACGGGTGTTTAGAACCATGTGTATTATAATATTCAAGATGATGATAATGAACATTGCATTTTCATCATTTTAGTTGTGTATGTTAAGTGAAATATCAAGTATTTATCATTAACAAAATGGTGAGCTGCATACAACTGCAGTGACTTATTTCTTTTGGTTTAATTGATATAAACAAGAATGGAATAAGAAATATTTGTAAATAACTTTCATGATGGCACATATAAAGTTATTGATGTATCTTTTGCGTGTACTAGGCCCACTTGCACAAAGCAATCTTAGTGCTAAGACTGTTGTAAGTCCCATGCATTGGCACACTTACGATGATCATGCTGCAAAGTTAGCTTTGTGCAACCTGGGCCAAATCATGTGACCTTTTCCCCATTATGATGTAACACAATTCAAACATGCTATTCCTATCTCCTTTTGCCAAGGGTTACCATGGCAACTGTATTTTTTAATCATGATTATCCCAGTTGTAGGCATGAACCAGTTTATGTTATTATTGTCCATATCCAACCAATATTGCTGGGTTTTCTGAAGATTGTGTGCTCGATCCAGCGTCTCTTTTATCTTTTATTCCAAAGCCAGTGAAAGGTTCAAGCCTGGTCTCCATTATGTCCAGGATGGTGGCTGTGATACGGAATATTAACTAAATATTCATTATTCAGTTTTTGGTCTTGTTTTTATGATGTAAAATAAAATGAAAAATAAAATACTGGTGTTCGGTTGTTATGATGTCCAAAGCAAGCACTACACTGGGATGAAGTAAGTTCAGAAATGTTTTTGTGGACATGATATGAAGTCTGGCCCAGACAATCCAATGATTCATTATCTGAACAACAATCGACCACCATAGGGTGCTGGGGTCTATTCTCACCCGGAATCCCCACACAGTGAATGATAGACGTAATCTCAGGTCTTGACGAGGAATGGATATTAGTAGATAACAAGAAGAACAAAAATCATATACGTCTTTTTTCCCTTTTATTGAAGGTATATTTACATACATGATACAGAGAAAATAATAGGCCCTGTACCAAGTGTTGAAAGGTTTCTTCCAGTAATCGAAATTTCTTGTTTTCAATGTTTGGTCATCATTAATTCGGGCTCTGAGAAAAACCAAGTAGTTTTTACTTGTAAATATTTGTACAATATTAGACGTTTTTGGAGACCAGAAATTTTCTTGAAAAGAGCTGTAGACTTGTACCGGTATCTCCATGATGTCCACTTCTGCATGTTCTTTGCTTCATCTGGTGTTTCTCCAAAAGAGCCAGCATTAGTGTCCACATCCAGATATTCCCTGAGCAACCAGCCAATCAACAGGTGTGACTATTCTTCATATTGTGAAACGCCACATGCTGTAAGTATGGTTCCAGTGTTGACCATTGTCTCGTTGAGCTTTGGGCCTAATCTAAATCTTTAACTATATTCAACACATGATCTTTTGTTTGTTGTTTAACATTACCCTCGGCAACATTCCAGCTGTGATGGATGCCTGTAAGTAGCCAAGACAAACAAGTGGTTGATATTATGAGCAACATCCCACGCCATATGGGTACAATGACACAATCAACCAATGAGCCTGGCCATACATTCTATTTAGTTGTCTCGTACAAGCATATGGGGATCTGTTCTAACCTGGAGACCCAATGGGTTCAAAACATGAAATAAACAGGAACATGACATACTTTCAATAGCCATGGTTCCCCTGCTCTCGTAACCTAACAGCATCATCAACCATCTCTGGTCAACTGGACTACTGCACAGCTAGTGGAATGAAATTTCATCACAGTAACCATTACTACAGCCTTAACTTAACATAAGCAAACCTCATCCTGTCCATCACATCACATTCACAGGTACATCTCTGTCCGTCTCAGTACCACTCAGCTGATTAGCTCTGTTTGACATCATCCTGTCCATTAAATCACATTCACAGGTCCATCTCCGTCTGTCTCAGTACCACTCCGCTGATAAGCTCTGTTTGACATCATCCTGATTTTCCCGCCTAAGCTTGGTGATGATGGCCGACTCGCCACTCTTCCTGATCCTCCGGGCTTTATGTTTCATCTTTTCCCTCATTATCTGACCTTTCACTTTCCTCTTGATGAGGTCAGGATGTATTGTGGAACTAGCCACGCTGACATTATCTTGGTGTGGTTGGGTCAGGTGGAGGTTTGTGTGGGCCATGCTGTCTTCAGTCCTGAACGGCCGGTATGATCTGTTGGCCTCCCTCAAGTCCTCAACATCCTCCTCATCACATCCGCTGTCTGCACTATCTGGTTGACACAAGTCTACAGATGCTGCTGTCCTTGGTTCGTCTGCGCGTTCGGACTGGTTACAACTTAACTTAGTTCCAGACATACTGCTGACAATGTCGGCACATTCCTCTGGAACTGTCTGTTCAGAACTTGTATCATCGGCACCCAGCTCCTGGGAACACCCTGCCAGCCATGCTGAAACTCGGGGATTAGTTTCCATGGCAACAGCACCTTCTTTGACTGACTCGAGTGTTTCTACTTCTTCATCTACTTCCTCTTCTTCTCCGTTGTCATCTACGTCAATATCTCGAGCTCTCCCACACTCCGGTCCTCCGAGAATTCCCAAGTCATCTGCAGCCTACAACAGAAACAGCTCACTCAAACACCACACATAAACTGACTGTCAAAACAACACAGAAACACCACAGTTCAACTATTTGTCGTAACTAGAAACAACATGCTTGAGGTGCAGGATGTTACCAGTTCACTACAATATTGGTCCTGCACCATGTTTGTAGCATACTGGCATCTTATTTCTGTACATTGCATCCAATACTACCACTCCGTAGAACGTTTTCATCAGTTCCTATTCCAGAAAACTGCTTTCCAGGTTTTATTTGGACCTTATTCTTCCTGTCATCATCATCTCCCTGGCTTTTTCATCAGTTTCGTCAAATCAGTGGTTTTCGGACGTTATATGTTTAGAGCTGCCATGTTAATCGTGATTACTCGCGCTATAACTGGGGGTGAAGCATCACAGTCATTGTAAATGCTCAGCTGATGGCTTGTTTTTAAGAGAAAGTTGTCTTGTAAAGGTGAATGTGATGTGTTATAGTTGTTCAAGTAATTAGAGAGAAAACTATGAATGTTTCTTAAGTGTACGAAAACCCATAACATGAGAGATACCTCATCAAACGAAGCAGCCATCTCCTTCGTGAAGCCGCTAGCTGACACTTCCACATCCAAATTATCCTCTCGCCTGAAACAAATGATAGAATGTACTACAAAATTTATTTCACAAAACTTCAGAAACATACATGCTTTTCCCTCGGATGCTTCAGAACACTCCTGGTTGCCAGGCAACACCCCAAACAATCTTATTCTTGACTATGTTGACCTTCTGAGAGAGTTAGGGCCAATAAGCAATGCATAAGCCAAGTTTTGTTGAAAAATGTTGAAAGGTTTTCAAGTTATTGCCCGGAGGGAAACAAAACCTACCCTCGTCTGAGACTAAGCAGAAATTGTTTCCACGGAAACATAAGAAAATATAATTAGAAAAATTTCAAAATAACAAAAGGCACCAGTTACAAAGATGAGCAGTGCATAAAAATGAAAGTCCAACAACTGGTAGTCAAGATCACATACTTTGTGTACCCCTCTGACATTTGACCACTTTCTAAATGGCATTGTGTGTTCATAGCTTTCGGCCATGGGAGCCGTGCCAATTTACACTTGTCAGAGGGGTACACAAAGTATGTGATCTAGACTACCAGTTATCAGACTTTAATGTTTGTGGTGGCTGAGTGGGTTAGATCACTGACTTAGTGTGCTGGCGATTAGGTGCCTCACTCTGGCGGTGTGGGTTCGAATACCGGACAGGACTCAACCAAAAAATGTATGAGAATCTGTACTTTACCAAGAAAGTGTTATCCCAAATATAACATTTGCCAAGTTTTGTTGAAAAACATTGAATGTTTTTCAAGTTATAGCTCGGAATATTTTCCCTTATTTGGGGAGACATAACAAAGCTCACAATCAACAAGGTAGATGTCATGCTTCTTACCAAGTTCAGTGTCAAGAGTGGTCAGTAGGTTCACACAAGTCTTCATCAAGCTGTTATGACAGATAGCAACCATGTATGATGGTGTCTTTGTTCTTGGCAAACTTGTCAAATAATGTTATGATTACAAGAAAAATACTGCTCCCCAACATAGTGACCATGTCCAGTACAGTACCAGCAGTTGTGAATACTTAACACTGCTAGTGTATGTTCAAGGATTGTGTACATTCATGTGACAACACATGGAAGTTGTACAATCTTCCTCAGTGACCTGACCTATCTGATTTGGAATTCCTTGCTTTTGACTTAGATCACATGTCAAGCGAATAAAATTCAGCTGTTATCATTAGCATTAATTTCATGACACATTTTAGGTCAGGGACTGACACTCTCATTAATTTTGTGATGTATTGGTTTCATGATTTACTGTAAAGTTATTATTTTCAGATTCAAATTAACCTTTGGAGGATGTCTTCTGAATCCAAGTTTTGATAAGTTGAACACAGAAAAGATTTGATTCACCTTTTAAGTTTCCTTTAGAGTGCCTTTCAAAAGTCATGTTCCTGGTTACCTTGACAACTGATCAAGCATGTAAGGACCAAATTTTCAAACGTAAGTCTGAGATCCAGTATGTTTGAGTTAAGCTGGCACAAGGCAATGTCTTTACATCAACCCAAGTATTTCAAGTAGGGACACCTGCCCATGCTAACACATGCAGACAGAACGGTCACTGAGGCAGTCCCAAGGGAGGCAACTCTGCACAACATACTGTGGTTCCTCCGATGATTCAGTCATTCCTGCCCCAACAAGATTTAGACGTTACATGAGTAACTGTCAGTTTGTATAATGATGGTACTTACTGGACATCTTTGAATGTTGGGTAAAGTTCACTCTCGTAATCGAATCTTTTGACGAAGAAGTCTCGGATGCACTGAACATCACGATTAAAGTACCTGAGACAGGAACACAGACATGACATACAGCATGAAGACACATCCCCAGAAGCCAAGTTTACACTCAGCCTATGGCAACTGGTTTGATGTACTGTTATGAATGTCCTGGATCTTTGTTTGTTTGTTGTTTAATGCCGCACTAAGCAATATTCCAGCTATATGACGGTGGTCTGTAATTAATTGTGTCTGGACCAGACAATCCAGTGATTGACATTATGAGCATCGATCTATGCAATTGGGATACGATGACATGCATCAACCAAGACAGCGAGCGTGAACACCAGATCCTGTTAGTTGCCTTTTACGGCATGCATGGGTTACTGAAGACCTTTTCTCTACCCAGATCGTCATAGGTCTCCGGATGTTGGGAAAATAGACAAACAGGGTGCTTATTAAAGACATACATAACCATGATAACAAGTTAAATTTTTTCAGAGATCAATCGAAGGTCAACACACTTAGTTTAAACATTGAATAAACTAAAACATTTTTTATATTAAATAGATACAAGCAAATTATACAGCCATCCTCCGCTGCAGGTATCTGTGATGCTGAAGTATCAATAATCTGATCTCACCATTCAGCATTTGGGTGGTTTATGGATACCATCTGTGGGAAGTCGATCATAGTGACTCGGTCCTCGCCATCCACCATCAGGTTAAACTCATTGAAATCTCCATGTATGACGCCACAGTTGCCGAGCCTCACAATGAGTTCCATGCACTCGCTGTACACTGCGGAGGGGTCTTGGAGTTGGTGGACCTGGCACCTGAAGGACACACCAGAACCCAAATGTAGTGGAAGATTCTTTCTGATGAACTAACTGCATCTACAAGCTCCAGTTTGTGTTTTGGCATACTCTTTTGTAGATTTTAGTTTGAGAAAAGGAACTATAATAAGGTACATTGAATAGGCGAAGTTAACTCTTGACTTTCCTTATATTTTTCAATATACTTGAAATTTGCCTGAATTGATCAACAAGCAACATGATATTAAAACCTCCCAGGATCAGACAGAACTAGTTTTTCAGTAACAGTCTTACATGGGGTGAGCCGCCAACAGCTCCATCACAACTGCATGACGGTTAAAGTCCACAGGCTTCGGTACGGGAAATCCTCTCTCAAACAGAGCCTGTTGAACAGAAGAGTTGAGTGAATGGAGGTTCTACACCATTGTTGACAACAGCAGCCTTCTCTTCAAAGCCTGGATCTGTGGGCTGGGCATGTATAACACAGGCCACTCCTCAACCAGCACCGATACTTGTGTGTATTCACTATTATACGTTCCTCCACCAACCGTGAATATGTTGGGCTGATATGTGGTGTGGTGTGGCAGGTGTCTATTTTCTCAGAAATTTTTTAAATTAAAGACAAGTCCACATGATTATTGCAAACCTTATTTTACTAATCCTCAGAGTTTGAAGCCAGTCCTGCTTGAATGAGACACAATTGTGTACCATGTTTACATTTTCTGTCTGTTCTATACCAGTGAACTACTGAAGATGCTCCCTACCTTCATGTAGGCAAACTCCTTCATGGCTGCCAGTCTGGCCAGATACAACCAGGATGTGAACTTCCGATGTTTGTGATAGTCACGTTTATTTTTCAACTGGCGGAAAGATGTTCTTCCAAGTCTACAAGAAAGCAAGCGTTCTTAGATTGCAAATCATTATTGATAATAAAACTTAGTGGATTTTGTATATATAGATTAGCCCCCCCCAAATTGAATCCCTGCTCAGAGGATCTTAACAGCATGACCAAGGGATGAAATTCTGCACAGCAATGTACAACAGGCTAGAGAAATTAGATTACTATTTCACTGGCTTGTTTTGGCTCTGAAATTTAGCAAAAAAGTTCCTGGACAATAACGATACTCCAGTTGTAATTAACACAAGCAATTCCAGCTTCCGAAATCTGTTTTCCTACGATGTAAATGTGAGTTGTATTTCTTTAGCGCTGATTGATATGCTACATAGAAAGAATGCCTAACTGTAGCATGTGTAGCACTGAGCTCTCACCTGTGAAACTTCAATGCCATCTGTATGTTGTCTTCATTAGCCACAATGTACACATCTGACAACAAAACAATTTCATCTCAACATCTCCTGTAAGGCTCTTCAACTATTTCTTTAACAAAAATACTCCTCCAGCCCAAAAAAGATTCTGTATTAAAGTACTAATCATTAATTTACATCAAAAGTATTGAAAACAGTTAATGTTGTCAAAAAACTATTTTTGCTTAATATTCACGCTATCTGTAAATATGGTTGCTTGACTTAAATAATCAACACATTTTCATAGAGTAACTGATCAACAAAGCATAATTTGAGTTTCAAGAAACTGATGCTACCTGATTCTTTTCCAACACCAATTTGATTGCCGAGGGAGAACACCATGTCCCGACTGGCTAGAGCTTTGAGAGCTAAGTAGTCATAGCCGGAGTTGGTCAGCCTGTAGCCCTCAACTGTAATACAAGAACCTGGTTGACATCTTGAAATACCAGACGAATCTATGATCGGTTTGAGGAGCTGAGATTTAACAATTGTTGTTTGTTGACAGATTCGGTGGAGATTCCATTTCTATGGCAGAATGTTCCCAGGACCCCATGCTTGTCTTAGGAACTGAACTCATTGAGGACTGGGTGGCTGCCATATGTAAGTTAGAGCTTTCTATCGCCTGGTATCTTGTGATACGATTCGTATTACGATACGGACCGAGGATACTACTGGTATCACGATACACGTCAAATAGTAAGAAATGATGAAATCACTGAAATACAGCCCTAAAACCTCTTTCTTCATACATTTATTTACTGTCATCTGAAAAACGTTTACAAAGAAAACCACAAGATCAAAACAGTTTTAAATGAAGGGATGGTTATTAAATGTAACAGTCAAAGCATGCACAGGTACCACATCTTTGTGTTCTGCCATGCTTACAGGTGGCGCTATGCTACTTCTGCCATTACGGGAAGTAATTCTATTAGCTCCTGTTCTATTTATAGCACATCACAATCTCACAAACTGACGTGTGTACCTAAGTATCAATAATATCGTATATATCAGTAAATCGTTACAGCCCTAGTGCATGTTCTAAATTACCACCTGGATGTTTGCTTTGTCCAGACTATTATTTACAGGATGTCACAATATATAAGAAAACGTACAACTTTATGGATAACAACTATACATGGTCACAATATAGTTTGACCATTCGCAAGTTATTCTTCACATATCATCTCATTGCCATTAACAAACTTACACCGCTTGCCTCCCCTCTCATATGCAACCAGCTTGTGCTTGGAGAGTTCCCGCAGGACTTTGTGACATCCTCCCCCGTGGAGATGAGCGATGGATGCGATGAGGGGGGACGGTACCATCTCATGATTCTTCATCCCCATCTCAACCTGTGGTAAACAACATCATAAGTGGACTTCTGGAACTCTGCTTGAGTTTTATTTACCTGCTTTCCAGGGTGCCGTTGTACAAAGGGATCTTAGCGCTAAGGTGATCATAACTCCCATACCTTAACAAAGACTTACGACTGTTGTTGGCTAAGGTTGTTTTGTACAACGGCACCAAGGTCGATAAATTGTATCAATCATACTTTGGGCCATGAATGATATATGATTCATCATAAGCATGCTTACAGGCAGCATAACTCACACCTTAACAAAATTAATGATGTAAATTAAATAACTAAAATGGCAAGTTTTTGTAACAGGGTTTCACACATCTAAAGTTATTCAACTGACTGAATTGGGCACTAGGCTCGGGCAAGTGACAGCCCTAGCAGTTGCAAGTCTTTAGGCACCACTTTGTATGTTCAACTCTTGCGTATGTCATTTATAAGGTAAGCAAACGAATGATTGCCGCAATAACACATATACAATGTCTCAGTTTCACGCAAGTACTGATTACAACGTCTACGTTGAAGACAGACAAGGCTCAGAGGCAGACATTGATGATTACACCACAATCATGTCGTGGACATCACATGTTCTCGACAAACAAACCGTATTTTAAGTTCTATCGGCTGATCATTAGATACAAAACACACTTACTGCTGTAAGTACTCTGAAGTCCTCTTTAGCCAAATATCGGAGAAGCGCAACGTTGAGTTTTCCCATGTTTTGGTTGTGAAATATGTCATACCATCCACACGTGTTATTGCCGGAAGTGATTGTCCCAACTGGTAAAGCTAAACGACATTGTTAATCTACTGTTTCGTACAGACATTTATTACAAACGACAGTGTTACGAGCATTTTAAACACATATGGCAATCATGTTTTCCACTTTTTGTGATATATTTCAACACAATACTTAGAGTGATGTTCAACACAAGGAAACACTACTCGATAAACCTTTCCTGAAGTTTAATATTTGAAGCGTCAGTAAAATCCCCCCTTTTGAGAACCAAATGTAGTATGTTGAAGGTAAAATCAGTAAAATTGACAGAGAGAAGATTCTGATATTTTGGACCCCTCCGTATAAAAAAAAGTGCTGGATCCACCCCTGGAAGATGTTACAATGAAAGTCTAATTCTTATTAATATAAACACATCTGATAACTTTCGTTATGATTTCATGTGATGTTATACCTATATCGATGATATGAGTAACACCTCATGCGGAGCCGACGGATAGCATTCCTACCCTACCCTACAGTCAAAATAACCAGATGTGGAACAATGCTACGTGACCAATGAAACAGAATATGTTTCCATCTGCAAGTCTAAAGGCATTTATTCCGCATTGCCATCTCTCAGGGATAAATTTTATGATATGAATATTTAAATGCATTTTTGACATAAAAATTTCGTTGTCTATAGATTGTACACAATTATGGACACTATAATATATTTATTGAAATAACAAATCTGATGTTATAAATTATCTAAAATGAAGTTATGACATCAAAAATAATAACTACACCGCATGTGTTAACTAGTATTTAAAAATCACAACTATTTCTTGAAATCGAAAAGGTGTTATCAATGACCTTAAATGTATCATACACTCTAATCCATGAATCGAATCGATTTTAAAGGTTAAAAAGGAATTGTGGATTGTCTGATATCGATAAATTTGTTTTCTCATATCACGAATTCCACATTCTATAATAAATGCTCCCTTTGAATGCCGTGTCCATTACTGACACGTTTCAAAAACATTTGATACATACATATGATGATATATTTTGCTGTAGTTAAACTATTTTCCAAAACACTGTCCAACGAAGCAGCCCTTGCCTTTGTGTGACACGAAGTGAATGAAGTGATATCACACACAGAAATGTAAGATACCTAATGTTCAAATAAGTGTTTTCAATACAGAACTCAGTTTTAAGATATCTGTAATTCGTAATGTTTACATCAATGCACCGCTAATATAATAAAGCACGGACTACAAAGTAAAGAGGCGCCTCCCACAAGTCTTCCACGACTACGTAACGAACCCCCGGGAATAAACGAGGGACGAATGTTGGGGATCGGTAGCTGCTACTACAAGCCACACTGATCACAGAATTCCGAAACAACCTTTAACCCGAATGTCCGTGACCCATTCAATCTGTCAGGTATTCACCCCTGTATAAGAAGCTGTGTGTAGCAGGTTCGATACTTGTGATGCGTCCTCTGCCAGCGGGGGCACGGGTGGCACATCTGAGGCAACGTATTCCACTGTGCAGAGTTGTGTCCCTTGGCACGCCAGAAACCTATGATCGTGGGATCGACTCCCCGTTCACCCCGATTATATTTCTAGGTTTGTCAGCACCATACCTTTGCTCGTGAGTTTCACCAAAGTGGTAAACTTCTAAGACCTGCGTCCCTTCAGGCTTTCCTCCCACACTAAGCTGACACGCCGTTATATAACTGGAATAGTGTAGACTGGCATTTAGTCCCAGAAATAAAGTTATCTTATTTAAAAATATATATCTACAAAATAAAAAGAATAAAATCCAAATGGAGCCCAGAACAATTCTTAACTCCTGGAGCTGAGGCAATCTAGACTTGCCAAATGAAGTGGACTCCTTTTTAAATTTGTTTCTCTAGGGTCTGGGATACCTAGGAGCCTATAGGAATACTGTTCAATGCGGCGTTAATCCAACTCACTCACTCCTCTTGTCCGATGTCAATGGGGACACCTGCGACCTGTGCCACATGTAATATGGCCATTCCTCCCAGCACTGGAATATTGTCTAAAGCTGTCTTGAATCCTTACTCACTCATAAGGATTATAAAAAAAAATCGTGTATCAAAAATTGCATTACAAGTATACTGCTGTGCATTTATAAATAGCTGAAAAATATAAACTAGCTAAAAACAAAATGAGATGAATTTAGTCGATCGCACACAATATATTAATTATAACTATTTTTCGTAGTCCAAGATGAGCCTAACATGCCCCCCCCCCCCCCCTCGATATTTATTCAGTATGTCAACTGAAATAAACACCTACGTGTTCATAAACATTAACAACTTCTCATTTTTTTGAAAACCCATGGCAAAGCGTTTCACCGGCGATATCGATCTGAAACTTTCTCGGAGTCGAGTCCCACGGGTAAAGGTAATTTCCTTGTCTCGGACAAACACAGTCCCCATCATCTAAACGCGTGTTGGGATTATTTTACAACTGAAACAGCTAACTGTCTCCGCTGGCTGCTGCCGCTGTGCTAGTTTGTCCGTTAACGATGTAAATCACGCTCCGTCGTACAAGAACGGCCCGGGATGGACTGTAATCTGCTCGTGTCTGCAAATGGCGCCCGAGTGATGACAGCTACTCGGTTGTGTTCATCGCCGGCTCTTTACTGTGTAACTAGAGACGCTTCTCTACGCGCTGCCTCTTTGATGATGCGATTGTTTACAACAACTTTTTCCTTTTCAGAAACTCGTTGCCTTGATTTAAGAATATGAATATTAATATATTTCTATTAAGTCAAAGCACTTCTTGTTTTCTGCTCACTGTTAGCAGTTTTCTTTTTTTATGAACGTTTTGGAGTTTTGATGGATAGAGCTGCTGCTGAAATTGAAACTAAAACCTTGTAACGCATAGGTTGTCTCCCTTTGACCAGGTTCTATGTACTTGAACCTGAGCGTGAACTCGAGAAATGCTGACCAGAACCACGGATCTATAGAACGGTTATATAGGTCCGTGGTAGAACACAATAAAGTCACTTATTTTGTCAAGTGTGTGTGTGTGTGTGTGTGTGTGTGTGTCCACGCAATTGGGACACGATGGCATGCATCAATCAAGTCAGCGAGCCTGACCACCCGATCCCGTTAGTCGCCCCTTACGACAAGCATAGTCGCCTTTTACGGCAAGAACGGGTACCCGAACACCTATTCCACCCCGGATCTTCACGGGTCTTCACCAAAGTGGTAAACGTGGAGGACGTACATCGCTTCGGGCTTTCCTCCCACATCAAGCTGACATACTATAATATAACTGGATACTGTTCAAAGCGGCGTTAAACCAACTCACTCACAACGACACTGCTCCAACCCGAACCGACGCAACACCATTAGAACTGCCTACACCGTCTACTCTACAAATACTGGTCGAGTCTCACAAACTTCTATCGTTCAAGTAAAGTATACAACTACCAATAGATTGATGCATGTTCTGACCTTATAATGTAAATTTTTATTCATGTTTTTCCTGTTCGACTAAATTTTAACAAAAACTCTACATAAAACAAAGACTCACGCGAAATATTTCAACATCAACCATAAACCTAGCTGAAAAAACAGATCATGAAAAAAGCGTTTAGCAATGCCGAGTTACAGTGTTCAAGCACAGAGGCACCGCCGTAGTCAGTACTAGTCGATCAAAAGTTGCGACTTTTACAGCGCTGGATTCAAGCGGAATGGCCAAGCATAGGCAAACACGCACATGGTGAAAAAAACTCGCAACGATTGATTGATGTCCCAGGGAGCGTTAATTTGGCATTAAATAAATTTTATTTGGTTTTGTAAAGATTTGAACTACATTGGATCACATTTGAATACCATAAGAAAGCGTATTTATGTTTAGACTCGAGTTTTGCAATGGCCCATGATCAATGCAAGGCCGCGAGGGAGCGATTGTCCCCATTTAGAAGTAAAATGTGCTTTATTGCATTGTGTGAGGCCTGTTCCTATCCAAATTCACACCATAGAAAAATATTCTATCGTCTTTTAAGGGGAATTAGTTTTGCATAATGGGTATCGCGTTGGCGCTTAGCTGTCACGACATCAGTCGGGATTTTTTAATCTGGAATTCGATGAGTTGTGAGATCACATTTGACAATGTACATCAGATTATTTGATAAAAAGACTACACTTTGTCAAACTAACATAGGAGTCTCAAAGCTCCGAGATTCGTTTGAGTGTTTTTTCCCAACTTTTGATTAATACTTTTGTACTCTCAGATAGCGGCCGACTGTTTGAAGTGTGTTCTGTGGTAACAAAAACTTACATTTGGCGTGGCATCGTTACAAACTAGTCTATTAACAGTATTTTAAAGCAACTTTGGAACTGTTCGCGCCCTCAACATTTCATAGAGTGTTTATACACCCATAACCTATACAAACATAGGTCATCTTGACGTCGTCCCGCTGTTGTATTTATTTGTTTGTTGTTTAACGCCACACTCAGCAATATTCCAGCTATATGACGGCGGTCTGTAACGGACCAGACAATGCAGTGATTAACACCATGAGCATCAATCAACGCAATTAGGATACGATGACATGCATCAACCAAATCAGCGAGCCTGATCACCGGCAAGCATAAGTAACCTTTTACGGCAAGCATGGGTTGCTGAAGTCCTAGTCTACTCCGGATCTTCACGGGTGGCAGTTGTATGTGGTGTGGTTACACATGTAGGGGTTCGTGCAGTATTGACCCGTGGATTGTCCCTTGAACTGTCGCGAAGGAAAGACCTGTAGGTATTTTATTAAATTCTTTGCTTATAGCACTGTTGTGTGGCAGTATATATTTAACTTTATTTCTGAAGACTGTAAGTGGCAGTAGGTCGACTGAAGCCCCCGTACAATATCGAGCTTTGGTCGTGACCTTGACAGCTGATATTTTGGAGTTACCTCCCTTAATTGTGGTTGTTATTAGTCTAAACTCTGTCACAGCGCTTGACACCTTCGTTACCATCCCGGTAAACAGAGCTCCGCTGTGAGGAGCTTGTTTACAGTTGTCGATTCACAACATGATTCGAGAGGTTCGATGTAGCAGATTCTAGATGGTACGCTGTACATGGATAAAGGCGATTCGAGACCTCCTTCTATGACCTGACTTACAACCTGTCGGAAAACACCGATTTTTCTGTCTGCTTACAAAACTGTTTCCTGGATCCAAGACCGCCTCCGTGGTCTAGTGGTAGAGCTTTCGCCCGGAGAACGGAAGGTCGGGGGTTCGATACCCGGTCGCATCACACCAAAAGACGTTAAAAGATGGTACTTGTTGTTACCCTGTCTGGCGCTCGGCATTAAGGGGCTAAAACATGGACTAGTCGGCTCGGAGTCAGTATACTGTGTCTGAGTGGGGTATTTATGCGGCATGGTATCTCAGTGTGCTAGCACTATAAATCGGCATCAGTCCGGACTAGTACAAGCAGCCACACACACACGTGCATGCACGTCGCTATATAAGTGAAATAATCTTGGACGCGACGTTAAACCACATTTCACCTCACCTGGATTCAAAAACGGAGCACGTGTCTCATTCAAAACACTCGTGAGTGACTTGAGTAACAGAACCTATTATATCTTTTGCTTCTGCCACATATTTGACTAACACTATCACCTTCTATGATTATAAACCTAATCCTGTGCGTTTGAATATAATTTGTTTATTGATCTTGTGTGGTTATTTACTAATTTCAAAATTTTGTTCTCTTGGTGCTGAGTTCTGGGTTAACCTTCGCGTTTCAACATGGGAATCAACTGACAACAGCATTCTCCCTGTGCTGACACAGCGAAACTTGTGCGAAACAGGATGACGTGCCCTTAGCTGCTTAAACGTGAAAGATTTGTAGATGCCTGTCCCCGAATATAACACTGGATGGAATAGATGACGGAAGTTTGTAGTGTCCAGATCAAGGGGAAATATCAACATGACCAAGATTCACCCTCACTGAATTCGATGATACAAAAAATACAACAGCAACAGCAAAACGTTCGATACCAAAGATCGCAACAGGAACATAGGCCCAGAAGAGCTGTTTACGTGGCAAGGTCATTGTCAGGTTATTACCACCCAAGAAAGTACTGTCTTTAACTTTAACACACACACACACACACGCACGCACGCACGCACACACACGCACACACAGACACGCACGCACACACACGCACACACAGACACGCACACACACAGACACGCATACACACAGACACGCATACGCACACACACACACGCACACTCACACACACGCGGGCCCGAATACCATTATCTGTATGCAATGTGCACGTATCATAACTTTAACTTTAACACACACACACACACACACACACACACACACACACACACACACACACACACACACACACACACACACACACACACACACACACACACACACACATAAAACACACACACAGACATACACACAGACACGCACGCGCACACATACACAGACTGTAATACTTGAATGCTGATCTGTCAAAGCTTTTGAGATATAAAAAAAACTACACATGAACGTAGACATAGTTGTACTTTGTAAGTATGGACCAATGTATCTTTTATAGCTAAAAAACACTATATGTTTTGATCAGCAAACAAGGACAAACTTGGAGCAACTATACCCTGGAAATAACTTGATCAATTAAACTTAACGCATGCGAACTGTTCCAAAATATAACTTACTACGAACAAGGACAGTTCTAAGAAACAAGGTAAAGCACCCCGTCTTACTGTAAAGGGCTGTCTGCGAAACAGGTTCAAAGGAATGTCGCAAGTGAGAGGTCGTGAATTTGACACCCTCCCGAGAAGAGACCAGATGACTTCGGTCATCTTATTTGTATGATATTCATTACAAACACAGTCATCTCCTAATATAAGCTCTTGTGGCACAGATGCGGTAGGTCAACACAACATCAAAGGAGCCGTTGATTGTGAGATATGGGGAGCGTATCAACATCTCCCAGATAAATATTGAGAATATCGAAATGATCATAAGGTCCTGTTTAATATGGGGAGCGTATACACATCTCCATGTGATGTCCTGTTAAGCATGTTTGACCACTTCGATATTAAAGTTTGCTATAACCGTATAGATCCAAAGTGAAATTATGGCGCCCTTTGTCAACTATCGCAGACTCTGAACCTGAGATTTGGTAAAACTTTTCGTGAAGCGCATTTTACGCCAGCGATTTCGTCATGTACTTGTAAATGGTAACAAGTGATCAATACCACTAATTATCCACGCAACTGGGATACGATGACATGCATCAACCAAGCCAGCGACCCAGACCACCCTATCCCGTCAGTCGCCTCTTACGACAAGCACAGTTGCCTTTTACGGCAATCATGGGTTGCTGAAGATCTATTCTACCTCGGATCTTCAGCGCTGTGGTATAGCTGACTGCGGCGTAAAACACAACTCACTCACTCATGTGGGGACTAGTGCGCTACCTCCCAGTTTACATCTTCATCTATTGTGTCAAGTTCGCCTACGTCTACTGGACGAGAAGCAAGTCACATGACGTTGACATGCGCATGAACGCGACATTTCGACGTTCACACGTTTTATACGAAACTAAGTTTACTATAGACAGGACGTAAACAATGGCGAATTGCTTCCCCTGCCGAGAATTCCCCGGAGATTCCTTAATGTGAATAAATACAGATTTAATTTAGACACTCACATTTTTGTCAACATTGGAAAAGTGTTTTTGTCTAATGTCCCTGACAGAATATCTTAGCCACAACCAATCCCAGTGACCAAATGGTCAAATCACACAAATAGCTACCGACTCCGACGTTCATGCGTTATGGCCTCGGGGCAATATTTTAATGTGTGTGTGTGTGCGTGCGTGCGTGCGTGCGTGCGTGCGTGCGTGTGTGTGTGTGTGTGTGTGAACGTGTGTGCGTGCGTGTCTGCGTGTGTGTGTGTGTGTGTGTGTGTGTGTGTGTTAAAGTTAAAGACAGTACTTTCTTAGGTGGTAATAACTTGTAACAGACTTGTGTGTCAGGCATTTGGAAAAAGCCAGGGCATGTTTTGTTCATAAATATTTTTGTCTTGTCAAAACAAATGAATACAAATGAATTATGACTGTAATAGCTTAAATATCTAAATTTTGCAATAACGTTATGGCTGCAAATGAATTGTGTGTTGGCAAAATACTGTATTACTCTATATTATATATCTCCATTTTGTGTATATATTTGCTACCACCAAGCACAGATCTGTACATGTATATACGCTGTACATTATATATCTTATTATTGCCTTGTACCTCTTGTGCCACAGACTGTGGCCTGAGCGTAATAAAGTTGAGTTCAGTCAAACTCCAAGAGACCTCACAAAACATGGAAGTCAATTCTTAAGCCACATTAGCCAAACAACGACCGTTGCACAGAGAAGACAAACAGTCTGCTGTCAAGTAGTATATTCAGTGATGTGATTAAACCACATCCAGATGTCCTTTAGTCATAAGCCCTTTCATGTATGTTTATGTAAATAAGATGAATGACAAATATTCTTGCACGAAAGACCACCCTCGGTTAGCCAGTTGATACCATCATTCTATTATCATATATGTGGAAGGAAAATAAAATTCAATGGATAACCGAGGATAAAATATATGGATGAATTTCGAAACAAAACGATTGAAATTTCATTTTAATTTTGAATATAATCATTCGTATAACACACCAAAACATTTATTTTATGTAAATATACAATGTTTTATTCCGATTGTGTATCAGTATTAAGATAATCATGCCATATATTGGTGAAGGTGGTATTAACTGTATACGTTTCATATACAGACCAAACAACTTGTATATCTTAGTTATTAGGAAAACACTTTTAACAGTTTGTCACGATCCCTTACTTGTATAACGAGACTTGGGCAGGTGCGTGTCGATTTCACTTGCAGATATGTCAATTTCGTCCCGCGATATCACGATAGTCGTTTCGCCGTGACAGCTGTATGACGCGCATCTCAGCTGATATCTTCTATATTCTGGGGTCCTATTTGATGACAATAATATCAAATCTACCGTATGATAAACGACGGTTGTGTGATGAGAATCTTGGACATTGCACGTGGTTGGGACGGCTATGTGATCTGTCAATCAGCTGATCGTGTCACACGCAGACCGGTAGACACAACTAGTACAACTATAACAGTGTTTGCCATGACCAAGCTGAAGGGAAAGCCCGTCAGCCTGTAAATGTAGACCGACTGTATGTCCCGGGACTGGCTTCGGAACTCAGGAAATCAGAGAGCGTCCTCCTCTAAATAAACGTCAACGGTTCCGTCAAAAGACGCCGCTTCGTGGAGATGAACTCCGTGACTAGGTTCGCGGGCCATCAATTGTCCGGGGTCTTCCCTGGGGATTTCACCGTTATGACAATTAGAGTGGCGGTTCAGAGGCTTGACTTATTCTAGAGGATATACTAATATAATGGAGGATATTTCACGAGACACGTGGAATATCCTATTTATTATATACTTTTTGTGTAGTTTTATACCGGAAATTTCTTTTTTTCATTACAAATGTAAAACCTTGAAACGTAAATTCTCCCTACCTAACACATAATGGAGGATATTTCACGAGACACGTGGAATATCCTATTTATTATATACTTTTTGTGTAGTTTTATACCGGAAATTTCTTTTTTTCATTACAAATGTAAAACCTTGAAACGTAAATTCTCCCTACCTAACACACAGGGACGTTTCACCACCCGTTGTATTTGAGACTTCAAATGTAGTTCCGAGTTTGCTAAATCTTAGACAATATAAACAAAAGTCTAAAAAAATATTTAGGGTTGCGAAAAATCTTAACCATACATTTGGATGTGATTATATACAAAATAAAATAAATAAATATTCTTCAAAGCTACAAGACCGCTATTGGAAGTAAAGGAATATACTATGGTCAAGTAGCAAAAATGGCGCTTTACGAAACGAAGAGTCTCGATTGACGAGTTAAATGAGAAATTTACAGCTTATAACTTAACATTTTCAAGAGAATGACAAATGGCAAGAAGCGATCATCACTCCATAAATGACCATCTGTCATTATTTTGCCTTGTCAATGTGGAACTATCGTAAAACGGATGTCAGTAGTCAACCCTGAAACGTATTTAACAAAGAAAAAGATTTAATAGATATTTCTGAATTGCACATGCCACACAGTCAAGACTGAAATATACGAACAGTCAGCTCCGCGTTCCTATTCACTGATTTGTCTATACTGGTGATTCTGTATTTTGTTCGATAATCATTTATTTCAAATTGAAGCCGATTTCCTTATGTTTGCTTTTGATTATATGGTATCACCTATCTTGTTATATGGTTCAGAAATATGGGGATACGAAAAATTACAAAAGATTGAGCGTGTTCATTTAATTTTTAAAACATTTGCTACTGGATTCAGAGCATCAACTCCAAATGATATGGTTCATGGGGAATTACCTGGCAGGAAACCCATACACATAACTATCTCAAAACGTGGAATTAAATTCTGCCATAACATCGCAACACTTACGTGTGATAAGAAACTTTCACAAATAATTTATCATTTTGTTGAACGTAATACCTGACTAGAATGGATTAAAACTATATTAAATAACTATGGTCTAACACAGATATTCTACAACCATGTTACCTGTAATAACACATGGCTGGTTGCTAAGGTAGGTGAGGTACTACAGGATCAATTCCTACAAGAATGGAGATGCAACATGGCATTGCGCAGTAAAGGCTACATTTATCAGTATTTGACAGAAAAGCCAAAATGTGAAAGATACGTTTACATGACATTTTTTTTAGTATATCCCAATCTTTAAATTCAGAACATGCAACAATGATTTGACAACTGAAACCGGTCGTTGGAACAAAGTAAATAAAGAAGACCGGGCATGTGAACTGTGCCAGGCTCTGTTAAAACATAGACTTGTATACTTACCAATACCAGAATAACTAGTCTAATTTGTAAACATTTAAGAGGTCGTTGTCCAGTAAAAACGCTTGAGATCTTAAGAACCTACGAAAACATAAAACAGAAAACATATAATACATTCATGCATAACATACCGTCATCTTATCACACATTAATACTTTA
The DNA here is from genome assembly GCF_022045235.1 of Haliotis cracherodii. Taxonomy (NCBI): domain Eukaryota; kingdom Metazoa; phylum Mollusca; class Gastropoda; order Lepetellida; family Haliotidae; genus Haliotis; species Haliotis cracherodii. The sequence goes on along the minus strand of NW_027266264.1, from coordinate 2,559,876 downwards.
TGTGTACATACTTTTTAATTTGTACTCTTTTGTACGAGTGGTCTTAGGCGCCTTGATTCGCTGTGCAGAGTTGCGTCCCTCGGGTACGCCAGAAACCTATTATTGTGGTTTCGAATCCCGGTTCGCCCAGATTATGTTTCTAGGTTTGTCAGCACCATACCCGTGCTCGCGGGTTTCACTGAAGTGGTAAACACCTAAGACCTGCATCACTTCGGGCTTTCCTCGCACAATAGGTGACACGCCGTGATATAACTGGAATAATGTTAAAAGTGGCGTTAAACACAACTCACTCACTCAGTCACTCACTAAACTACTCATTGAGCATCGTCCCTTTGTGGTGACCTGCTGACAGGCCCATATTATATAAACACAATAATTTCTCTTCATTTCTTTGTATTTAAGTGTAACCATAAACATGGCCACCAAACGTTAAGAATAACGAACAGGGCGTGGACATTACTGTGATTCTTACAATGCTATTTATACAATGCTATTTATACATTATTATTTATACAATGCTATTTATGCATCATTATTTATACAATGGTATTTATGCATCATATTCATACAACGTTATTTAAACAATGGTATTTATGCATCATATTTGTACAACGTTATTTAAACAATGGTATTTATGCATCATTATTTATACATAATTAATCATAATATGGATCTTATCTAACATAGTTTCTACATAGTTTATACCATTAAAGCTCAGTCTCAGAAATTCTGATAACATTAGTGTTCTCCTCACAAGACTAAGATATTTTTGTGAATCTATTTATCAATCGACTCGTGAAGAACGTATAGACGTCATATTGTGACGCTTATGAACGTCGGTTTCGCGGTCATGTGACCGGCCTCTCTTTCAATGGAAAATCCGTATATCGTGTTAACTTCAAATTAAAAATATATAACCGTATGAACGACACAATTTGACTTTCATACATTTTTTCAGGAAAGTATTCTTGAAATGACGTAAACTTCTGACGGACTACTTCTTCACTCCAGCGGAAACCCCTAGGATTTCCCCAGCACGAATGCACACAGAAAACGTTGTGTTTGATCATTTAGTCTCTTAAACTCCTGAGCGTTTTAGCATACATTGAGAGAGGGCAGAGACTTTGACTGCAAGATCGTTACAAAATATCCTCCCTAAGACTTATCCAAGTGAACAAAATGAAGAAATGCACATCCAAACTATCGTAGTACCGACTCGATCGGTGTCAACAGTAGCAGTCTATAGCGCTGATTCTATAAATTGACTTTAGTATCTATTTAACACATTATAATAGTCACTTTTCCATGATGCACCAAGAGATCAATGATGCCTCACACTTTTAATCGACACAAGTTCATGAACAACTTGGGAAATCTCTCCCGTCACGTTTATCGTATCGGCCATTTTGACGTCTTGTACTTGATGTAAATGTATTACGACGCGCCAACCCCTCCGTTGTCTCGTAGTAGAGCGTCTGCCTTGAGAGCGGAATGTCGGGGGTTCGAATCCCGGCCGCGTCATACCAAAACACGATATTGATATACCCTGCTCGTCTAATAATGATATTATTTGATTATACTTCTTGTAAACAAACTACAAAAGATGTGACCGTAGAACAAAGTGAGCAAACATATGCTCATGTCACCTCTCCATTTGAGTAAGTACTTCATTCAGCGATACCGCAGGTTGTTGTTTGGCTGTCAGTGTAAACATGAAGTCACACGTATTAAATGAAATTGTGTATAGATCTAGTCGTACATCCTTCGAGGTAAAAAATAGTGATAAAAAGTTCCGACGTTCATACAAATTGGCTCCCACTTATGCTTACATCGGATATAACGCTGTATATGGTTATGTCGGATTTAACTCTCTATAGACATACATCGGATATAACGCTGTATACGGTAATGTCGGATTTAACTCTCTATAGACATGTATCGGATTTAACTATCCGTACACATCTTATTTATCTCTGTACAAACCTACATCAGATTTATCTCTGCATATACTTATATCGGATTTATCTTTGTATATTCTTACATCGGATTTATCTCTGTTCGTACTTGTATCGGATTTATCTCTGTATATACTTACATCAGATTTATCTCTGTAGGTAGTAACATCAGATTTATCTCTGTTCGTACTTGCATCGGATTTATCTCTGTATATACTTACATCAGATTAATCTCTGTCTGTACTTGTATCGGATTTATCTCTGTGTATACTTATATCGGATTTGTCTCTGTGTATACTTATATCGGATTTATCTCAGTGTATACTTGCATCGGATTTATCTCTGTCCGTACTTTTATCGGGTTTATCTCTGTATATACGAGTATACTTACATCAGATTTATTTCTGTATGTACTTACATCGGATTTATCTCTGTATATACTTACATCAGATTTATCTCTGTATATACTTGTATCGGATTTATCTCTGTATATACTTACATTAGATTTATCTCTATATATACTTACATCGCATATATCTCTGTATATACTTACATCGGATTTATCTCTGTATATACTTATATCGGATTTATCTCTGTATATACTTACATCGGATTTATCTCTGTATATACTTACATCAGATTTATCTCTGTATATACTTGTATCGGATTTATCTCTGTATATACTTACATTAGATTTATCTCTGTATATACTTACATCGCATATATCTCTGTATATACTTATATCGGATTTATCTCTGTATATACTTATATCGGATTTATCTTTGTATATACTTACATCGGATTTATCTCCGCATATACTTATATCAGATTTATCTCTGTATATACTTATATCGGATTTATCTCTGTATATACTTACATCGCATATATCTCTGTATATACTTACATCGGATTTATCTCTGTATATACTTGTATCGGATTTATCTCTGTATATACTTACATTAGATTTATCTCTGTATATACTTACATCGGATTTATCTCTGTATATACTTATATCGGATTTATCTTTGTATATACTTACATCGGATTTATCTCCGCATATACTTATATCAGATTTATCTCTGTATATACTTATATCGGATTTATCTCTGTATATACTTATATCGGATTTATCTCCGCATATACTTACTTTGGATTTATCTCTGTATATACATACATCAGATTTATCTCTGTCCGTACTTGTATCGGATTCATCTCTGTATATACTTATATCGGATTTATCTCTGTATATGCTTACATCAGATTTATCTCTGAATATACTTATATCGGATTTATCTCTGTATATACTTACATAGGATTTATCTCTGTATATACTCCTATCGCAAACGATCACTATCGACCTGGCAGTCAAATTAAAATCAAATTAAAATCGTATTATGAAAATGAGATACGAAACATTTATCCACCCAAGACGGAGTTCTTGTTTTCTGAAATTCCCAATGTTACATGTTTTGCAAAAGCTTGTCTCCAGCCAAATTCCTATGTCAGGCAGACAGGTATTGGATATATTCAAAGTGACTTGTCAGGGAGAAAAACACACATAAGCAAAACCTTGTCAACAAGCTGCAGGAATTAGTGACCGAACACCGCGACAATGGAACGCGAGATGTCGTGTGGTAATGACATCCGGGCTGCTGATTTCAAACAACATCCCGTCCTCTTCTTAAATCTCCAGACCCCGGACTCTCTAGTAGGTAGGAGTTAACTTTATTTGAATTTCCCAATATAATTTGAAAAAATATGACTTTTTGTCTTGAAAGCCGGAAAATCTAATAAGACTTCCTTGGCAAGCTGAGGATATGGGAAAAAGTGAGATGTTTGTAAGCGAGTCGTCCCCTGAGCTCTATCACTCACTGGCCACCGTGTACAAAGATCGGACGCCACGGCCCAATTTTCCCCATCGTCTTATTTACCGATTGTGACATAGCGTTGTTCTACATAGCTGCTTTGTTTACGCCTTCGTTTCCCACAACAATAGCAGATGAAATTAGATTTCTTCAGCAGCGTTCCTCACGCCGGTGCCACCGCCGACATATAGCCATCGATCACCCTAGCCTGATAGCCCCTCTGTGATTTCTAAACAGTTTATAAATTCTGGACAATCTAATTGACGGTCGTGTAAGGGCGCGATGCCGTAATGAAACCCTAATTAATGGGGTACTGAAGGTGGAAAAACTTAATAAACTTTCCCGAATAATCCAATTAACATTGGTTAATATTTCACCACCGTCCCTCACGCGCGAAATGGCGCGAAACTTTGATCGAGTTTGATATAGTGATTTGTGCAAGTTGGCCGTGGCCCGGCACCTCGACTGCGCGGAGCGTCGACCGTTGCCTTAATGAGAAATAACACCCCTGCCGAGGCGACGCACTCATATCCCTCCGCTCGACATATTCTCTACCTTCTATAAAACACTTCTCCAATTTTTACGCATGTTTCAGCCGTGCATGAAAACGGAACATGGATGCGAAAATTACTCGACTTTGCTCAGCACCTTGCGCCGGAACGTTTTTTTGTACGGGTCTTATTTTTTGTTGTTCGCCTCCCGTTATTGGAAGTCTCTGATAGCGGGTCAAGTCTGAGGTCAAATAGATTGAATATCTTACGGCGACTATCCATCATCTATGCGCATTATACGATTATCCCGTGCAGCGTTTTCATCCAGAATAATTATCAGACATAACGGAATTGGCAATAATCGTTGGAGGTCGTGTTACGTGTGCTTTTTACAAGTATGTCCTCTTTTTCTGTCCTTAATGCAATAAGACTGTCTGTCGACAAAATTATATCTTTGAAATTTGAATATTCTTCAAATCATGTGTTTCTTTAATTTGATTGTCTCAATTCTGTTCAGGGCGGAGAAATTTCTAATGAAAATAGGCAATCTTTTTTTGTAATTGTAACGCTGGAGCGACTTCTGAACAGGATTGGTAGGGACTGTGTACACTCGGGTTCCAGACTCTGCTTGTACGTGCCACTCGGTGATGGGACTGAAGATTGGATGTCAGGATCACGTGACGATACTGGCGGGGATCCTTGAGTGGCACCTGATTAGCGTGAGAAGGTGAGGCGTGCTATAACGGGCTTGTAGAGATGGAAGGCAGGATACACATGTAATACAGCCAATGTATTAATATATAATGTGTCCAATTGAATGCATTATGTGAACGTATTGCGATGCATACATATCATCATCATCATCATCATCATCATCATCATCATCAAATATCCTACAAAAGCTTAAAAGGTTGGAAACGTGTGGTTTGACAGTGGGTAAGTTATGGATACATCGAGAGTTGCCCTGATGCACCCTAATTAGCCTGGCGAATTATTATTATCATTATTATAATTATTATTATAATTATTATTATTATTATTTAAAAAAATGCAGCAAAGAGGGTTTTGGTGATCCTGGCACAGTCAGGCTGGTTAGGCTCATCATCAGTTCAGGGCCCTTGCCCCCTCCACACGCATCACAGACAGCGAATGGGACTTCTCCAAGGGAGCGGTGCCTAGTCAAACCCACCCAGAACTTTTCGGAGAGTGTGAAGACTTCCCAACACTGCAGCCTGCTGCATTACCCAGATTGCCAGAAGGGCTGTATTCCTGGTAGCAAACCCGGGAACTCTCCCAGTGTCAGTCAACAGATTGGGAGGTACCAAACCTAAGACACCAAGAACAATTCGGATTCGGACAACTTGGTACTTGGGATGCAAGCGTTACATTTCGAAAGCGAGGTCTGCATATTTGCCATGTTTTCCCTGAACCTTGTCAATCACATTAGTGTCAAAAGGGACAGAAGATTCAATGCCCTCCACATATTCTGGGTCGTACCATGGGTGGACCTCTGTGTCAAAACCACAGGCATGGCGAAGACGGTAATAAAATGATCGAGCCACTCCATCATGTCGCTTAAGATACTGTGTTTGTGCCAAAGCTTGGCATCCACTGACTATGTGTTCGACAGTCTCATTAAATTCATTGCATATTCATATTTCCATACTGATGCAAAATCACACATTGACGGTTTCGAGTGAGAAGTGACTGGTCTTGAGCAGCAAACGAAAATCCTTCTGTTTCACTATGCAGGCCAGCCGACTTCGTCCAAACGAAGGACTCTGCAGGGTTGCTGATCCTCCGAACACACTGCACTCTCCTTGGAAAATTGGCACTTCGCTTAGTTGACGCTAATTTCTGTACCGTCCAGCAGTACAGAACCACCAGCAAAATGAGCATTGAGATTATGTCCCACATCCTTGGCTCGTTGAAGTAAACTGTGGAATGCCTTGTTTTCATCAGTCTTGACATGCTTCACAAGAGTATCATCAGACAAATAAATGTGTGCAAAAGTGCACAAAACAATTCTATGACGAAGACCCTCCACTTTAATCAAACCACGTCCTCCCATAATGATTGGTAAATATAAGCGATTGAGGGAAGAGCGGGGGTGGTGGGATCTACTATCTGACATGATTCTTCGTGTGAAGGTGTCAGTACCCTGAATTTCTTGTTTCGTCCAATCAACAACACCAACATATTATAAGCATTGAAGACAGTAAGTTGAAAGCGCAGAGAGTTTTTATCTTTGTGAAAACCAATCATGGGAAAGTCGGAGGAATTCAGTCATGAGTGAGTGAGTTTGGTTTAACGCCGCTCTGAACATTATTCCAGAAACGGCGTGTCAGCTTGATGTGATAGGGGATGCAGATGTGATGCAGGTCTCAAACGTTTACCACGTCAGTGAAACCCACGTGCATGGGTCTGGTGCCGACAAACCCAGAAACAACTAGGGCAAATGTAGGATTCACATCCATAGGAAGGAAACAAGCAGGGCAAATGTAGGATTCACATCCATAGGAAGAAAACAAGCAGGTCAAATGTAGGATTCACATCCATATGAAGGAAACAAGCAGGGCAAATGTAGGATTCACATCCATAGGAAGGAAACAAGCAGGGCAAATGTAGGATTCACATCCATATGAAGGAAACAAGCAGGTCAAATGTAGGATTCACATCCATAGGAAGGAAACAAGCAGGGCAAATGTAGGATTCACATCCATATGAAGGAAACAAGCAGGTCAAATGTAGGATTCACATCCATATGAAGGAAACAAGCAGGGCAAATGTAGGATTCACATCCATAGGAAGGAAACAAGCAGGTCAAATGTAGGATTCACATCCATAGGAAGGAAACAAGCAGGTCAAATGTAGGATTCACATCCATATGAAGGAAACAAGCAGGGCAAATGTAGGATTCACATCCATAGGAAGAAAACAAGCAGGTCAAATGTAGGATTCACATCCATAGGAAGGAAACACAATATATTGAAGAAACTGCTTTCCAAGAGAAAGTAATTTTGATATGATGGTCGAAAACCTGGCTCTACCATACATTTTGGATATACTATTCATACATCAACCAATGAGAATACATTTTTGAGAACAGTCTTCGCGTAAATGTTTGCACAACAATAAATAAAAAAGACAAAAACAGAAGTATTTCATTCTCATTGTTTTTGTATGGCCAGAATAATGTATGTATTTTTTTCCTTCAGATAAAAAAAATCCCACCTTAATTTGTTGTATACATGATACAACAATGTAGACATATGCTTGACATGTGTAGGGCTGTCAGAAACATGACTGGGAAATAACCATAGTTAATCAAACAACACTACAGGAAGGGAACAACCTTTTTGATCAAACTTTGAACGGACTGTCGTAAAAAATGTTTTTTGAGACAATACCTAAAAAGCTGCGTATGAATCAGACACGGTGGGCTGGGAACGGGTACGCCACAGTAAGATTAATGACGACGTTGTTGTTGCTACGTCACGAAGGCCAGAAGTGTCATAACCTGAACTAGAAAACCAGTGGGTGATAGCAAGAGCAATTACTATCGAGGTACGATGACACGCAATCAATCAAACCACCCATCCTTTCATGATGTCAGTCTACTTTTATGACAAGCACGAGTTACAGGCAGACAAAGGTTTCTGGAGACCTTGACTCGCTTTAAACGGTATTTAAAAATATACTTTCTTTCAATATCAACACATTAGCTGTAGTACAAAGCAAACAGAAGCTGCATACTCCAGGCATTTCAGTATTTACATTAAATATGGATAAATAGGATGTGATTTGAATAGAATAGGTATGAGTGAGTGAGTGAGTATTTTTTTTATGCTGCTTTAAGCAATATTCCAGCAATATCACGGCGGGGGACACCAGAAATGGGCTTCACACATTGTACCCATGTCAGTAATCGAACCCGGGTTTTCGGCGTGACAAGCGAACGCTTTAACCACTAGCCCAGCAAACAATTCTACGTTGTGACAACGTTGTGACAACGTTGACTTTTCGTTGCTACAACGTTGTGATGTAACGTTGTCACAACGTCAATCTGTAGACTCCCAGAATGGTTGCTACAACGTTGTGCGTATACCAAAATACAACCAAATCAAGACGTTGTCACAACATCCATTTTTTACGTTGCTACAACGTTGTGATGTAACGTTGTCACAACGTCAATCTGTAGACTCCCAGAATGGTTGCTACAACGTTGTGCGTATACCAAAATACAACCAAATCAAGACGTTGTCACAACATCCATTTTTTACGTTGCTACAACGTTCATCCCAAACGTCGCGACAACGTAGGTATCGCATACATATGGCGACACTACAGACTTTGCAGCACGTTGTTGCAATGTCCGTGTCTTATTCCTCAATACCTCCCAGGCAGCCTGAAATGTTTGTACCAATCTAGTTAAGACATCAGGTACCAAGCAATACATTCTGCAAACTGAATTCACTTTAACCATATCCGTGAAACAGCAAGTCAATGAAATGCACTCTTTTGGCAGAGTTTGAAATACGGCCAAGATAAAAATCTAAATGTTTTAAATTACATGATTGTACAATTTGGTTATATATTTATTTTCCCAAACAGTTTTCAAGGCTATGTGCAAATTGTTCACAAATGTTTCAACACAATTAAAAGATATTTGATTTCCCCACGAATTTGCAAATTAAAAAACCATCAAACAATAAGCCCTGCACAAATTGAAACATTTAAATTTTCTTGGCCTTACCCCATACATTCAGCATTTAGAGCAACACTGTGACAAACAGAATAGTCTATGCATCTGATGTCCTAAGATCCATTTCCCAGCAACGAAATGACAATAGAATTCTGGTTGAGGTGACCTTTATTTATTTATTAAATGACAAGTCAGAACTTGGGATGAGTGGCTGAGGAGCCTTTTCAGTCCTCAAATGAAAAGTCACAGGGATGATCTTCAACTGTATCCATAGTCTCTCCTTAAGCCTTGGTAACTGAATAAAAAATGACACAAATGTTATAAAATGGCAAGGCAAGGGACATATTTCTGACATAACAAAATAATGGTTGCATTCCCCAAATAATATTTTGATGTCTGATGTCAGTCTTTAAACAGTTAAAAACTGCTGAAAGTGCGAAGGCGCTGACAGTAATAACATGATGCTCTTGGATCATACATAAGCAGAAAAGCTTTTAGCACTGAATCATTGGTGTAACTTTATACCCCCGCCCTTTAGACTTTTGGTATAATTAAATAAGAATCATCTAAATTTTAATTCTTGAAGATGTTTGTATATATTATTGCATCATACATACCTTTCTGTCAGTGATGTACTTTAAACAAATATGCTCCCACAATACTGTTTTCTCCACCTAAAAGAAAAACAGAAACCACAAAGTATAAATAAACCAGTACTGTATAGATAAATCACATTTACTTAGAGTATGATGTAACTAGTGGTAGTATTGGCAAATAGTTTTATCAGTCAACAGATCAACTGTAGTTATTCAAACCAGTCACTTTACCTCTCTGCTGTACATCACAAACTAGTGATTCAAGTGAATATGTTGGCCAAGTTTCTAAAACCTTATTTGAAAAATATATACATAAATGAAAAATATATATTGCCAAATAAAATAAATAGTTCCCATATTTGAAGCATGAATGTTGAATATGAATTATGAATAGAAGTGTTAACACTTTGGGGTATTTATCCTAATTAAAATTGTGATTATTTTTTTTAATACTAACCTTAATATTTTCCATATTAATATGCCAGGATAATTATATAGAATCTATGTTGTAATATTTACAAAGATAGATCTAGAAAACATGGGAAAATTAACAAAATGCAATAGCTTATACAATACCAGACGAAGTTGAAACAGCTCAGTAAATATTTATTTAAATTTATTTGTTACTACGTCTATTATAATACATAATACAGTTTAATATCGTTATATATAATTCTGTAGACCTAGTATGGTAGCCTATACGTAGCAGCATATGGAGATCGAAAACCGAACGAATAGGGTTGCTATCAATTCCTTTGTATTTTTCATTGGTGCACATTGGCTACACCTATCTCACCTTAATAATCAACAAACGATGACCAACTCACTGACAATATATGGTGATATTTAACTTTTAACTATCGACTAGCTTATCATCACCAATATGACAATACCGCAAACACCCCGTTATAGCGCGCGACGAGAGACTCGTTTTACTATTGCTCGTTTTCATTAGAAGGGAGTCGGACATATATCTAGTTATCGGAAAATGATGAATTGATTCTTTTTTTGCAAATAATAAAATTACACCATGATAAGAGCCTTGCTAAAATAAAATGTATAGTCAGCACCAACAACCTGATGGTCCACATTTAGGCTACTTCAGTCTGTGCTAATTAGGCCTTTTCGGAAACAACAAGTATGTTTCTATCTCTTCCCGAAAATACAACTTTTCATAACATCATTGAGCGCATTAAGACTAAGGCTATAACTAGTAGCCTACAGAGAGTCGATCTGAAAATACTTCCATTGTTTTGATTCCCTCTCTTCGCTGTATAAGAGAAATCTACTAAACCTTTCCCATGTCCTGAATGAGCCACATTGTTTCACAAAAATCAAAGTCCGAGGGATTAGTACAAGTAAACTTTGAATGGTAATGATTTCCGAAATAACACGGAAGAAATGGCGATAACTGTCAGTGGTCAGTAGGCGATGCATACGTTAGGCCTATTTACAGACCTACACGTTTACGATCGAAACCCGAACATAATATGACGGCCACAAAACGCCGCCAGACTGAATTCTGGTCAAACATATCTACTGCTTGCCCTTGGTAATTACCCTTGGTATCCATAAAATAATAATATGGGAAAATGTCTTGGGCCTCCTTCGCCTCTATATACATTATGTTCTGTGTATCAAATATTAATATCGTCACTGACGCTCAGTGAAAGTGACCGGCAAACTTCATTCTAAACCCTGCCACTGCTGAATAATACGATACATTTAATCATTTGACGATCTGCCTGTACAGAAACATATCAACAAGCGGAGGCTGCTTCTCAAAAATTAACTTACCTCATCCGAATTCACAGATCATCTGTCCAGTTCCAGTTGCTGCACAATCTCTTGGTTGTAGACTTCTTAGTGAGCTTGAACTAAGATGGCTGGTGACAACAATTCTTCCGCGACAATGTGACGTCATTCTGACGTCACTTCACGAGGCAACAGGCTGAACTTTTCCGCAGTCGCTCTCACGCCGCAAAAAATGGGCGCAATTGTTTTTAACTGTAATATTGCTTGTGACAACATTTAGTAGACAGATAACTTCGTTATAGATATATATCTTTAAAAAGAATAAAACTAAGAGATGGTAGGTCTACAAGTGGTTTCCTAAACATCATTTACAAAAAGTGTTGTAATGTCCAAAGCACAACGTTATCACAACGTTAATTTGCAACGTTGTTGTTACGTTGTGGAATAACGTTGTCATAGAGATACGCAATTACGTTCTGGAAATTTTAGTATTAAGAGATGAAAATTTAAATGCCGAATATATAGAAAGGTAATGCATTACTGCCTTGGTATTCTGACAAATTCATGTTGATTTTGATAAAGGAGTTCTATTCCTTTATGACTATCGAGAAGCAAACTCTATAACGTTTCACCGACGTTTCAGAAACGTAGCTACATAACGTTGTGTGATGTCCAATGCACAACGTTTTCACAACGTGAATGTGCAACGTTGTTATAACGTTGTGAAATAACGTTGCACGTTGACGTTATAACAACGTTGTGACAACGTAATATCACGACGTTACCAATCCACAACCTTTCCACAACGTTGTGACAACGTCGTGTGTTAGCTGGGAGGCTACCCGACCGCCCCTCAAAACATCCGGATACTCTCATTGCTCAATGTGAGGATTTCAACATTTGAGAGTCTATGGAAAGGTGTGGGGGCTACAACATTTGTGATCCCATGGAAAAGTGTGGCAGTTACTTTATACATGTATGTGAGTCTTTTACTTCACTTTTAACATTGCTCCCTTACGTATCTTATTTCATCGTAACAAAAGTTAACATTTATTCATATTAATTTAAAGCTTATTAAGCTCACCAAATATCTGTAATTTGCTTCACAATACGCACATTAGAATTTCATCTTGAGTTTTCGCCTGTATTCACCCGATAGTCGCCTAGAAACAAAGACCGCCCCGACAGCTCCGCGCATCACGTGACCACAACGCTGAGCGTGGTGTTGTGCGAGGAAGTTGTTTTGCTCCTTGCGCATTGTGTAAGCTTTGACAGAAACACTTGATTGTGTACACGAAACAACTCAAAACTCCGACACTCTTGTCCAGGCCTAAAACAGCTTTATTGTCTGTAATTATCGGACAAAGAGCTTTGATCGAGCAATTACCAGCTCTCTCGGTACGGACAACGTTTCTCAGAGTCACTAATGAAGTTTGAGTGTGACAGAAAGGTATCTATGAAGTTTTAAAACAAACCCCTTCAACACGCATGCTTCGACAAGATGCACTTGACCAATGCCATGGATAAGTAGCCATTGTTCCGCATGCCAACTTGTAATCACAAGAGTCAATTAACGGCTTAATTAATAATTTGTAAATAAAATTATAACATGTCACTTAAACGTCAATCTTCCTCCTTGCGACCGGAAAGCCATTAACCTTGAAACGATCGATAACCTTCACTCTCCGTAGTCATCTGGAACAAAACCTGAGTTTAGTAGCATCAGAACTGTAAAGCATCAAGTTGATGTTGGATAACACTGAACACAGGAATGATATTTACTTTCCGCAAGAAGTGTCCTCAGTTGATTCTAGCACAAGGACACACTACATCCGGAATTACACGAACTTGATCTCTTGTACATCAGATGAAGACCCCTTGGTCAAACAAAACAAGTCTGCACTAGATGACGTTTGATTACGGCTAAGGATGATCCATCAAACTGTCCTGGCGCACATCTTACCGTGCATATCTTTCACTGCTAAAACGACCAGTGCCAAAATAGGAATTCCAATTACTCGGGGAGTAGGAAAGACCAAAACGTCCCATGACGTTAGTTGAACTTGGAATCATCGTATTTTGGCTTTTGTCAGGTGCCCCTTCCAAAAAATATATTGTATTGATACGACTTTGGTAGGTACCAAAACCATCTTAGTCAAGCACTGTCACATGCACTAAATCATCTTAGTACACACACTGTCACCCGAACTAAATCATCTTAGTACACCCACTGTCACACGAACTAAATCATCTTAATACACACACTGTCATACGAACTAAATCATCTTAATACACACACTGTCACACGAACTAAATCATCTTAGTACACCCACTGTCACACGAACTAAATCATCTTAATACACACACTGTCATACGAACTAAATCATCTTAATACACACACTGTCACACGAACTAAATCATCTTAGTACACACACTGTCACACGAACTAAATCATCTTAGTACACTCACTTTTACATGTATTAAATCATCAAGCCCACAGTCATACGAGTTAAATCATCTTAGTACCCACAGTCAAGTACTCAATCATCTAAGTGACAGCTTGTCACCCGAACTAAATCATCTTAGTACACCCACTGTCACACGAACTAAATCATCTTAATACACACACTGTCATACGAACTAAATCATCTTAATACACGCACTGTCACACGAACTAAATCATCTTAGTACACCCACTGTCATACGAACTAAATCATCTTAATACACACACTGTCATACGAACTAAATCATCTTAATACACGCACTGTCACACGAACTAAATCATCTTAGTACACCCACTGTCATACGAACTAAATCATCTTAATACACACACTGTCATACGAACTAAATCATCTTAATACACACACTGTCACACGAACTAAATCATCTTAGTACACCCACTGTCACACGAACTAAATCATCTTAATACACACACTGTCATACGAACTAAATCATCTTAATACACACACTGTCACACGAACTGAATCATCTTAGTACACACACTGTCACACGAACTAAATCATCTTAGTACACTCACTTTTACATGTATTAAATCATCAAGCCCACAGTCATACGAGTTAAATCATCTTAGTACCCACAGTCAAGTACTCAATCATCTAAGTGACAGCTTGTCACCCGAACTAAATCATCTTAGTACACCCACTGTCACACGAACTAAATCATCTTAATACACACACTGTCATACGAACTAAATCATCTTAATACACACACTGTCACACGAACTAAATCATCTTAGTACACACACTGTCATACGAACTAAATCATCTTAATACACACACTGTCACCCGAACTAAATCATCTTAATACACACACTGTCATACGAACTAAATCATCTTAATACACACACTGTCATACGAACTAAATCATCTTAGTACACGCACTGTCACATGCACTAAATCATCTTAGTACACGCACTGTCACACGAACTAAATCATCTTAGTACACACACTGTCACACGAACTAAATCATCTTAGTACACGCACTGTCACACGAACTAAATCATCTTAATACACACACTGTCATACGAACTAAATCATCTTAATACACGCACTGTCAAACGAACTAAACCATCTTAGTACACACACTGTCATACGAACTAAATCATCTTAATACACACACTGTCATACGAACTAAATCATCTTAGTACACGCACTGTCACATGCACTAAATCATCTTAGTACACGCACTGTCACATGCACTAAATCATCTTAGTACACGCACTGTCACAAGAACTAAATCATCTTAATACACACACTGTCACCCGAACTAAATCATCTTAGTACACGCACTGCCACATGCACTAAATCATCTTAGTACACGAACTGTCACATGCACTAAATCATCTTAGTACACGAACTGTCACATGCACTAAATCATCTTAGTACACAAACTGTCACACGAACTAAATCATCTTAATACTCACACTGTCACATGAACTAAATCATCTTAGTACACACACTGTCACACGAACTAAATCATCTTAGTACACACACTGTCATACGAACTAAATCATCTTAATACACACACTGTCACCCGAACTAAATCATCTTAATACACAAACTGTCATACGAACTAAATCATCTTAGTACACACACTGTCACACGAACTAAATCATCTTAATACACACACTGTCACACGAACTAAATCATCTTAGTACACACACTGTCATACGAACTAAATCATCTTAATACACACACTGTCATACGAACTAAACCATCTTAGTACACGCACTGTCACATGCACTAAATCATCTTAGTACACGCACTGTCATACGAACTAAATCATCTTAGTACACACACTGTCACATGCACTAAATCATCTTAATACACGCACTGTCACACGAACTAAATCATCGTAATACACACACTGTCATACGAACTAAATCATCTTAATACACACACTGTCATACGAACTAAATCATCTTAATACACACACTGTCACCCGAAGTAAATCATCTTAATACACACACTGTCATACGAACTAAATCATCTTAGTACACGCACTGTCACATGCACTAAATCATCTTAGTACACGCACTGTCACATGCACTAAATCATCTTAGTACACGAACTGTCACATGCACTAAATCATCTTAGTACACACACTGTCACACGAACTAAATCATCTTAATACACAAACTGTCACACGAACTAAATCATCTTAGTACACGAACTGTCATACGAACTAAATCATCTTAATACACACACTGTCACCCGAACTAAATCATCTTAATACACACACTGTCATACGAACTAAATCATCTTAGTACACGCACTGTCACACGAACTAAATCATCTTAGTACACACACTGTCACATGCACTAAATCATCTTAGTACACGAACTGTCACATGCACTAAATCATCTTAGTACACACACTGTCACATGCACTAAATCATCTTAGTACACGAACTGTCACATGCACTAAATCATCTTAATACACACACTGTCATACGAACTAAATCATCTTAATACACGCACTGTCACACGAACTAAATCATCTTAGTACACGAACTGTCACAGGCACATTCCGACTGTATCATGAGCATGTGTTTATGAATCCCTATTTTCGCCCGTCCTTGGTTGTATTAAGGATAATGGGTCCGGGGCTTAGTGCTACATTAACTGAACCCTGCAATATTTCTCTCCTTGCGCGGAGTTTTATGGAGCTTTGAAATCCAGTACAGAAGAGGAAAGGACATTCAGGGTTTAGATTCCAGTCAAACGTTGATAACGCTGATGCGTGGTTTGGGCATATTTCTTCCTCAGTTAACACACTGGCCTTACGTTAATTGATATTATGTCACTTATGCCAAGTTCTGTGATCAATCCATTACTATTGCGATGCTTATATTTAATGGTTCTGATATCCGATGCCTTGTCATTGGGGATAACTAGAAACGTTTTATCTAGATTTTGGATGACAGTTGGGACACGATTGTTCAGTCTAATTCTGTTTCCTTTCCCCCAGTCGTCTTAGGCGCCGCAATTCGATGTGCAGAGTAGCGTCCCTTGGGCACGCCAGAAACCTATGGTTGTGGGTTCGAATCCCAGTTCGCCCAGATTATGTTTCGAGGTTTGTCAGCACCATACCCGTGCTCGTGGGCTTCACCGAAATGGTAAACGTCTAAGACCTGCATCACTTCGGGCTTTCCTCCAACATTAAGCTGACAAGCCGTGATATAAATTGGATACTGTCAAAAGCGGCGTTAAACCCAACTCACTCACCTCTTTGTCAGTTTGCGCATTCACGCTCTCGCGACTTACTTCCTTACTTCAAGAGGCCTATGTTTTGGCATACGCTTCGACAACAATCATTGAAGTTGTGATCCCAGTTGGGTAGCAGGCTGTTCGCGATATTTTTGGTCATTAAGTTTAAATACCTGACTAAGATTGTTATTGTCAACAATAGAGAAGTCAGCTGTGATTATATGACCAACAGATTGGTAGCCGTATGATGTCTTGGCAGCCACAAGTAGTGGACTTTACATCATAAGCTGGCAAGCCCACGTTCTGTAATTGCGCCACGTGGAGGAAATGGTCTTGAAAATGGAAAATGTAACTGTTGGTGGTTCCTGAAATTTGAAATATCGTGACATTTAGGTAAACTGATTCTTTTCTTTGAATACTACTTCCGTTTAAAGCATTTAGTCCCTTGAAACTTCAGGAACATGCGGCCTGTTTCTGATCTAGTTAGGTCTGTTTTTGCCTCGGCAAAATGCTTCAACCCAATACAAAGAGAAATACTCCCTAGTCGATACTGTTGGCTGTGTTTGTTTGTAGACCCATCCATCAGCAAAGGTTGTTAAAGTAGATTTATTTATTTCAACGACACAGGGCATAGTTCGTACTTTGTACAGTCCCGATATCCATTTGACCATGCTGTACCCAACAGTCGAATTCAGTCATGCTCTCTGGACATCCGATGAGGTCCACTGAGTTTAAGGCTATTTGATGGAGGGTATACTTTTCCTAATAATTGACAAGGATTGAGAGATTTGAATTGTTGGTAGACATAACTAGAACCCTATCTGATGATACGTGATCTATGCTGGCATACCTGGTCTATGCTTGCATACCTGACCTATGCTGGCATACCTGATCTATGCTGGCATACCTGATCTATGCTGGCGAATCTGATCTATGCTGACACACCTGATCTATGCTGGCAAACCTGACCTATGCTGGCATACCTGATCTATGCTGGCATACCTGATCTATGCTGGCATACCTGATCTATGCTGGCATACCTGATCTATGCTGACACACCTGATCTATGCTGACACACCTGACCTATGCTGGCATACCTGATCTATGCTGACATACCTGATCTATGCTGGCATACTTGATCTATGCTGACATACCTGATCTCTGCTGGCATACCTGATCTATGCTGGCATACCTGATCTATGCTGGCATACCTGACCTATGCTGACATACCTGATCTATGCTGGCATACCTGATCTATGCTGACATACCTGATCTATGCTGGCATACCTGGTCTATGCTGGCATACCTGATCTATGCTGGCATACCTGATCTATGCTATCATACCTGGTCTATGCCCTCAAAAACAAATGATTCCACAAAGGGTTCATTCGACGCCATTTCAGTTTGACATGACAGGTGTTCAACATGTTTTTGTGCAGTATGTTTTAGGTGTAAGGTGAATTAATTCAGTTATCAAAATAGGACGAAATGCTGACAGACATGGGTTCGAAAGTAATACGTCCTCCAACCTCACTGAACAATTTTTGATTTACGTTCGTAAATGAATCTTTGTTTTTGAAATGATGGTTGCCTTCATATTGAACATGGATAGAGTGCACCGACTGTCACATGTAATAATCTTAGTGCACCGACTGTCATATGTAATGATCTTAGTGCACCGACTGCCACATGTAATGATCTTAGTGCACCGACTGTCACATGTAATGATCTTAGTGCACCGACTGTCACATGTAATGATCTTAGTGCTCCGACTGTCACATGTTATGATCTTAGTTCACCGACTGTCACATGTAATGATCTTAGTGCTCCGACTGTCACATGTAATGATCTTAGTTCACCGACTGTCACATGTAATGATCTTAGTGCTCCGACTGTCACATGTAATGATCTTAGTTCACCGACTGTCACATGTAATGATCTTAGTGCACTGACTGTCACATGTAATGATCTTAGTTCACCGACTGTCACATGTAATGATCTTAGTGCACCGATTGCCCTTCATGTTCTGAAATAATTTTAATTAGAATAAAGGAACAAAACCCTTTCCATATTCATAAGAAATCTCTGCCAATTCGTCGATTGTACGATTCTGACTATAAAATGAGCAAATGTCGATCAAAGTTCAACTTGTTGGATAAAACCTTAATGGTCATAAGTTTTCTCTTATATTTATGACATTTCTTTTCATAACGCTAACTTCGAGGAACGTAAAATGTCACGATATAAATAGAGCGTCGAACCCTTTGCAAATTGTGAAAGTTCAGTGGTTATAATTAACCCATCATCTTCTCTTATGCAATTTTCTGTCTGCGATGTGTCTTCCTTTGCAGACACTCTGGGATGAAAGCATCATCAAAATTCTTTGGGAATGAAATTGTCAGAATCTTTGAAGCTGATGTTTGTCTGGTCTTCAAGCGTGTTTTAGCTTATTTAGCTTGGAATCGCCAGAACACTGTCTCAATAACGAAATACAGGCGACAGGCCTTGTTGATGGTCACTGCCCTAGAGAAATCATCCCATCTCCGCGACCTAGAAAAAACCTCTTTGATCTCCCGAGAACACTTCCGTAATCCTTTCTTCCAGTCATCTTTTTTCCCCCGGATAACATTAACAGAAACACCAAGTGAATTGGGTAAAAACTAATTATCAAATATCTCAATTCCCTAGCCTTTTCTCACATGTAAACTTTGTTAGCGGTCATACAGTACAATGCACACAAATACCGGTTCTCCTGCCTTGTCTTAAAGGAATACTGTATGCTGTAGATGATTCGGGTTGAATACGCTCCACTCACAGCAGAAAAAAACACTATAAATAATTTTGAATATTTGGGCCAGGTTTTATAATACACTGACTAGATACATGTATACAGAATGACAAGTGTGTTGAATGTGCTCCGATGATACGCTTATGAAAGACAACGCTCAAAAATACATTTGGACTTTTTTCATGATTATGCCACGCCCAGCCTATTTGCATGTTAACAATAAGTGAAACTGTGACGAGACTGGTACTCCGCCTATAGCAGGCGGTATTGGTAGAGGTTAAGAGTTTAGGTTCATTATTCACCTGAACATATGTGTAGTACATGTTCACGGTAGGGTAAAGAATGTTGAACACGCTCAAATATCAAGCTTTAGCTGCAAATAAATTTTGTCTGAATATTCTTTTCAGGATAATGTTTGACTATTCTCATATTTACAATATTGTTGTGTGCACACATGTCATGCTTTAGAAAAATAATAATATACGAACAAATAATTTTTCGTCGCAGGCTTAGTTTGTTCTCGCGGATTTGTTCTGACCGTTAGTAAATTATTATATCCAGTTTTAATTATAAAAATATGTTTCAGGGAAATAATATGATATAAAACATATTTAGTAAGTGTGGTAAAGTTAAAAATGCCTATTCTCTCATCCCTAAATGTATATTTGGAACACTTCAGGTTTCTATAAAATATCTAAGACTTAAAACACTAAAGGTGAATTTGTAAATTGATATTGGACAAATATCATTTGATGTAGATTATGATATTTTGACAACATCAGTAGATACTCTGATGAGAGGAGGACATACTTAACACAATTTCTAAAAAGGTGTACAACAAATTGACGAATTGGTATTATGTATTTTGCCAACATTAAGATTCATATTTCACAAACAATCCTGTACGCAGCCGTCCGAAACGAATTATTGTGTGAGGAAATTATGGACGTGGAACGGCTTCATAATGCACTGGGCAATACATGCAGTACTCAACTTTCGATTGGGGTACTTATGACTGAGACGTGGCATACAAGTTGCAGGGACACACAGTTAACGAGGTCGGTAATGGAATCCTTAACAAAGGCTGACTAGTATGTCAAAGACCCGTGAAGATCAGGGGTAGAATTGGTCTTCAGCAACAGATGCTTGCCATAAAAGGCGACTATCCTTGTCGTAAGAGGCGACTAACGGGATCGGGTGGTCAGGCTCGCTGACTTGGTTGATGCATGTCATCGTATCCCAGTTGCGTGGATCCATGCTCATGATGTCAATGACTGGATTGTTTTGTCCAGACCCGATTATTTACAGACCGCTGTCATATAGCTGGCATTTTCTGAGTGCGGCGTTAAACAATAAGTAAACAAACAAACAAACAAACAAACAAAGTACATGTATATCCAACACTTGGTGTTTTGTACCAGCTGGTGATGACACACAGCAGACGGGGCATACGGATAAGGTTGTTAGTGTTAATGTGTGAATGTCGGGTGACACACTCGGGTATGTTTTGCTTGCTTGTTTGTTGTTTAATGCGGCACTCAGCAAAATTCCAGCCATATGACAGCTGCATACAGCTGACTGAAGCAGGGAGTTTTACGCCGCAGTGAGCACGGTTCTGGCTATATCAGGACATCTGGTTAGTAATGGAGACTGGGTCAGGTGAACAAGAGGGCGATAGCATGACCACCGTCTATGCCGTCAAATTTTGTTTCTTTCTTTGTTGTTTAACGCCGCACTCAGCAATGTTCAAGTTATATGACGGCGGTCTGTAAATAATCGAGTCTGGACCAAACAATACATTGATTGACATCATGAGCACCCATCTACGCAATAGAGATACGATCACTTGCATTAACAAAGTCAGCGAGTCTGACCACCCGATCCCGTTAGTCGCCTCTTACGACAAACATAGGTACCTTTTACGACAAACATGGGTTGCAGAAGATCTATCCTCCACCCGGATCGTACCCGTCAAGTAGAAACTAGGGAAGGTGAAGGTAGCGTTCATTTCAAATAGTGGAATTGTGTTGCTCGTGACATATTCTTTGGTCCATTGAAATTCCACACCCTGGGATTCCAGTGAACTGTCAATTTGGTTTGAGGGCAACATCATTTGTTTAAAGTTATATATGCCTTGTTAGATATAAACAAGCTATGATATATCTAATTGTACCACAATGTGATTTTAAGACACACACATCTTTTAAAGTAGCCGCTAAAAGAATCATCATCATCATTGTGTCGTCGTCGTCAGCAATAGCAGCAACAGGAACAACATCATCGACGGTTTCTTTTTAAGATCGTTACTTCCATAAAAGAAATATGACAAGAGTAACGGTAAATAAATAAAAAAGATGCAAAAGGTCATACCAATCGATAAAAAACTCGTAGGTATAATGTTTATATTTTAAGCGAGTAAAAATTAATTTTACAATTTAAACTGTGACATTTGTCAATTTTGTAGATATGTACTGCTGGTGGTTCTCGATGCAGCATTGGATTAAGCGTGGTGTGGCGAGACCGCAATCAGTGGTGAGATTCTCACAAGAGAGTCCAAATTCATTGCAGGCCTGTCAAGATGCACGTGATTTACAGCGTTTGAGACCAACTTTCTGATTGTATATAAGGTTGTTAGTCATATGCTGTCACCTTACTCTGGCGAAGTCCATGTTTTATAGCGTCTGTAAAGCGATTCCGCTCCCAAGGTGACGCCTGAAAATGAACGAGCTATCGAAAAGATCATTATAGTCACATCGCAGCGTTTAATCAGTCATCATTACCTCTCCGCCATTGCCAAACAGCACACCTCAGTTCACGATAACTTTAATAACATTTCATTTAAGACTTTCTTGTGCCAGTCTATTCGATAGAAATCTCAGCCCACCTATCATTTACATCCCTCGGGCCTAGGGTGGGTCGGTGTTTGAGGGGGTTGGGACGCTGGGACGTCTCACGTGCAAAACGCGATATGGGCACGAGGAAAGTGACACGCAAATCGGGCTCCGTTGTAAGGGAAGATAACTCTTGTTTATAGAGCGCGATGGTTAAATGTGATCAAACTTAAGATGCCAACAACCAATGATTAAGCCGTCAGTTCAAGTCGTTTTGCGGCCATTTCCGCCAGTCAAGTATAAACTTGACCTGAGGTTATTAGCAGGAAAGACGGTTCACATAAACCCCTCGCCATTGTTAGGGGATTTGTACGCATCCCACAATATATACGTTGAACAAATCATGAAGGGCTCATTAAACGTCAATGGAATAATACGAGCGAGGACCAGTCGCGGCCTCACGGTGTTTATTCGCCAATTTTGTTACATTCATACAAAGACATCCAACTTGGGCTGTGTCCCAATCATTAAGTTGTCTCGCGCAGGGCTAAACCTACTTGACACGACTTACCGCAGCCTTTGGTCGGGGTAACTATTGGTTCTTAGCGTGTCACATCAAAATAAGTCGTTTGGAAACTAGCATCGATCGTGTTACTGATTTAGTAATGACATTACATTGAACTGATACACGGTTTGGACATTGATCAATGTGGTAATATGTATGTTAATTGTTTGTGATTATTTGTTAATAGTGTAGGTATACTACTCTGACGGACACACATAACTATTGACAGTTTTGTCGTATGAGATGTGTTTGGTTGTGTTGTGGTATCAGATGTGTATCGTGATCAAAATGTAGTATTTCGACCCGCATTGGTTACAGTTTTGTGACGAGCCTATCCTTTGATTGAATTTATGTTGTGACATTTAGTGTGTGCCAAATAATAGTCAGTCAGGTATACTGTTATTTTTGACGGGTTATTATCAATTCATAATTGGATAAATCAATTAGATTTGGCCCGAGAATAGGAATATAATGGTGTAAATCGACCTTAACGGCTCGACCAACAATGAGGATATCGAATTCAAGAACTGTTGAAATTGACTATTTTGGTGCAGGAATTAACACAAACACCGATGTTATCCAGATCAATTACTCCTCCAGATACTAAACAAGGACAAGCCAAGTAAACAATTGATGCATGCGTAATTTCTTTTCAAAGAAACAAAGGCGTCATTCAGCGACGAGAATAATTTTAAATTGATATTAAAATTTTAATTTAAACTACTTTTAAATAAACTGTCAGTTGTACTTTTGTCGTTTTATAATTCAATTATACATTGACAAGAAAATGTGTTTAAACAATTTAGCTGTTAGAAATGAAGGGCCACTTAAATAATTTGCATACTCACGTGAAAAGTCTTCACGTGACAGATTTCGTCGTTACCGATGTGTCCTGTATTGACATGTTAGGTTCACAACCAGATGACGTCGCGTTTCTGTTGATGATCGTGTGTCAGTAGCGAGATTTCTTCTCCGAGCAACGAATCTCCGCTGTCTTTGTGTAACATGTAGCCATTTTGGTTGCAGCTTTTTAAAGGATTACATTTCTTGTATACAGATGCAGGAAATTTTCTGCGTTGTAGAAACGAAACAAACCATTTTAAAGAAAAGTACGAAATGAAAAACCAATCATGTCAGACAGCCTGTTTACATGGTGAACAGGGGATTGTAAAATCATGGTTGATTATCACGTGTTTCCCTGTGATATTATTATTTATGAAATTATATTTATGTATAGAAAAAGTAAGAGAAGAATTACTTCCACATAGGATATTTCAATATATATCGTGAGCGTAATATGAAAGGAACAAAAACAAAATCGGGTTTTGTTTAGAAGGAAAATTTTCATCTATTATATATCTCGATGTGAAATATACATGGTCTACTTTTGAAGAAAAGTATCAAAGAGTATTCATGGAATTTGGTGAATTGTTTTTTAGTTTAACAATAACTTAAAATTTTGAGGATACATCCTCCACAATAATTATTGTTTGTGTTATTTCAAAATGAACAATTATTTTTCATGAACAACTTAAAAAAATAGTACCTCATGTTAGGGGTGTATTTGAGCTCTAAATGTACAATTTGTATTAGTTTATTCTCATTTTTATAGAGGAAACTATGCACTATAAACATGAAGACATTAATACACTTCCGTATTGAAATTGGGAGAATTATATGCAAGTTTTTTTTTTACTAAAAGAAAACAGGCTACACTTTAACATTTGTTCTGGAGTTTAATGTGCATTCTTCCAAAACATGATGATGATTATGAAGATAAAAGCACCAACATTTCCTCCAACAGCGCAGAGAGTGTCCACGACGGGTGAGGACCGAAGCATGGTTCAACTATTGAACGAAGTGACGTAAAATCCCCGCGCGCAAACCCTCTTGTAGCGCCCTCTGTTTCTTCGGGTGACAGATGGTCTGTTTTTTGTCGCTTCCTTAAAACTCCAGCCAAAGACTGCCATTAAAGACTATTCTCAAATAATTTCAGGATGCAGAGACGAGATTAAACGATTCAAACCTCTGTAGAAACAAAATCGAATCTCACGTCAATAACGATCAAGCTAAGTGCATGTGTATCTGAACAGTTTGCATGCCCTGAGCGTCATGTCCATACTCCGCTTTAGCAGTTTAGTAATATAATATAGAAAATAAATATTTTTTTGTTTTGTATTGTATCAATAAAATATGGAATTTAAAAAACCCTGCAAAATTTGAATTGCATGAAATAGACTTACATCAGATATTCATCATGATTTCTCACATTGCATTATTTAAACTATGTGAAAATCCATGTTTCTGTTAACTGTACTTTTCGTGGAACAGTATATGGTTGTAAAATATACAGAGATATATACAATGTTTAAAAATTAAGATAAAGGGAGTTTGAAAATTAGGAGAATTTAATATTATTTCAAGTAAAGATATGGCACAATTGGACATGTAACGTGTCCATTCAAATATCAGTTCTGGGAAATGACAAGTCACTATGAAAAACATGTTTGGAGTAGGACGTTCAACATATATATTAACAACGTGAGAAAACGAGGTATTTACAGGTTAAACACATACACTTATCGGCAAATCTAGGCGGAACGTCTAAGTGCTTTCAATCTTTCCGTGACAACAGCACTCAGTTGGCGACTGTGGGTCTCCGGCTGTGCATGAAACTGACATACAACCACAGCGGCCACGATGTACCCGTAATTCACACGTTCATGATGTACCCGTAATTCACCCGTTCATGATGTACCCGTAGTTCACACGTTCATGATGTACCCGAAGTTCACACGTTCATGATGTACCCGTAGTTCACACGTTCATGATGTACCCGTAGTTCACACGTTCATCTCAAGTACAATGACTATTGTTTACACAGATGTACTGTTTGTTTGTTGTATAACGCATGTCAGCAGTATTTCAGATAAACTCTGTACGCTTGAGAATTGGATTTGACTAAAACTTACAAACGTTAATTGACTGAACACAGGCGCCCGTTGTGCGATACTTATTGGTGTGATGCATGTAATATCGCTTATGATACACGACTCAAATATATCTCAGTCGAATAACTATTTCTTGTTTGTTTCATTTTTAGCCACTATTAAACAATCATGGGTGTTATCTCAACGGCGGTCTGATATTATGAGCAGTATTTCACGTTGTCTGATAACGATGAGCACTACATGCGATACAACACTAGAATCAGCTCTTCACCCAATACAACACTACAACCAGTACATCATTCGATACAACACTACAGCAGACACTGTAACACTGTAAGAGCACTACGCCAGGCACCGTAACCAACTCTACACCAGACACTGTAACAACACTACACCAGACACTGTAACAACACTACACCAGATACTGTAACAACACTACACCAGACACTACACAAGACACTACACCAGACACCGTAACCAACACTGTAACAGCACTACACCAGACACTGTAACAACACTACACCAGACACTGTAACAACACTACACCAGACACTACACAAGACACTACACCAGACACCGTAACCAACACTGTAACAACACTACACCAGACACTGTAACAACACTACACCAGACACTGTAACAACTCTACACCAGACACTGTAACAACACTACACCAGACACTGTAACAACTCTACACCAGACACTGTAACAACACTACACCAGACACTGTAACAACACTACACCAGACACTGTAACAACACTACACCAGACACTACACAAGACACTACACCAGACACTGTAACAACACTACACCAGACATTGTAACAACACTACACCAGACACTGTAACAACACTACACCAGATACTGTAACAACACTACACCAGACACTACACAAGACACTACACCAGACACCGTAACCAACACTGTAACAGCACTACACCAGATACCGTAACCAACACTGTAACAGCACTACACCAGACACCGTAACCAACACTGTAACAGCACTACACCAGATACCGTAACTAACACTGTAACTAACACTACACCAGACACTACACAAGACACTACACTAGGCACTGTAACCAACACTTACTTGGCTATTATAATTTGAAATGAATTTAAAACTATGCTACATCAGTGTTTATCAAGTAACTTAGAAAATGAAAATGGCATTTGACCCAGCGAGTCTATACGCCATATATTGGGTAATCGAATATATTTTGGAAACGAGTTTTCGCCAGTGTGATGAGGCCAGGACTGACCCCGCCGTCCGGGTGTCGCAGGCATTCTTCAGTCTTAAACAGTTGAACGATTGAAGACAATTTTTTATATATTCTTTTCACATCGTAAACGCTAGAGCTTACAATACATTAACATTTCCACAATCATTTTTAATGTGATATAACGATTCATTGTTGTTAGGATAGTGATAACAGAAACTGTATACGACGTATGTTGTTATATACCGCTTACGTGGCCTCTGTTTGGTCAATGTCAAACAGCGTGCACCCAATTCGAGCACGAGCAAATGGTTCGACACAGGTGTGGCAGTTAGTATAAACTTGATATATCATACCGAGAATGTTGTTGTTGTTGTTTTGTTGTTTAACGATTGATATCATGAGCATCCGTCCACACAATTGGGATCGATGACATGTATCAACCAAGTCGGCGAGTCTGACCACCCGATCCCGTTAGTCGCCTCCTACGACAAGCATAGGCGCCTTTTACGGCAAGCATGGGTTGCTGAAGACCTATTCTACCCCGGATCTTCACGGGACCATATCGAGATTGGAGTAACGGAGGTATATTCAAATAGGTTTGTCTCCGTCTGCATGCATCAAGAACACATAAATCGGCGCGCAAGAGTACACCCATGTTTTATGGTAGCGAAAATATTTTTTGTCACTGGAAATGGTTATTCAATTGTGCTGTTTTTGATACAAGTATCATACTTGTGTGTATTTGACCTTCAGTTTACTGTGTTTACCTTCACGTGTATGATTTCTTTCCTCGGCAGTTTATGTTACACATAGTGTCTGAAAATGAAAACAGGGTGCATTTATACTATAAATGAAAATGCAGTTTCGTTTGAATCTGTTCTTATACTATCTCAAAACAATATTAATATGTGTGACTGACTATATCCTTGTATTACACATAACAAAAATATGTGTATGTATCTAATGGGAAATTAAATAACCCGAGGACGTCAGTACTTTAAGACCTGAGAGAGTGTTTCTGTGTTTAAATCTTTTTAAAAAACCGTTTATTCTCCCTCAGGAAAGTTTGTCACACCGTCTGATACTGGCTTGAAAGCCGGTCTGATCAAAGGAACTAATTCTTTACAAAAATGGTTTCACAACAAACTGCATACTCCACTTAATAAATTTAAAAAAATTAGAAGAAAACATTTTGAAAACTATAAAAAAACACATAAAAATATTGGTCATGACTTTTGAAAGACGGACTTCAATACTAAGTTCCATTAGCGACTTTGTATTAGCAAAGATATTTTTATTGACACAAAACGAATTAGTAGAATGGCCCTTTTTGTCAGAACGTGTTAGTATCTTGGCCACGTGCTCCCAAACCAAGAGGACTCCCTGTAGTATTCTAACTTTCCAACGAAATGACAAGTATTTTTTGCAACAGTATTCGCTTCAAGTATTTAAAAAGGCAGAGACTTTTAATTCCAAATATATTTATGATTTTTTTAACTGAAAATATGGTTTCACTCTGTTTGTCAGATAATATATAAATGTATATTAATGTGAGTGAGTGATTGAGTGAGTATGGTTCTAACAGTATTCCAGTTATATCGCGGCGTGTCAGCTTAATGTGTGAGGAAAGCCCGAAGTGATGCAGGTCTCAGACGTTTACCACTTTGGTGAAACCCACGAGCACGGGTATGGTGCTGACAAACCTCGAAACATAATCGGGGCGAACCGGGATTCGAACCCACAATCATAGGCTTCTGGCGTGCCCAAGATACGCAACTCTGCGGCGCCTTAGACGACTGGGCCACCCGAGCCCCCGTATATCAATGAAATATTGTTAATGAACTATTGAAATAATTGACATACTCTACATGACTTTGTACACTATTTTCTTTTCTGAGGATGAGCCGAGGATTACAAATAAAACTAGTGTAGATTAAAATCTAATAGACCATGATGTTCTTTACATTGCTTGTAATATAATTTCCTGTTGCCTCCCAAGTCCTGTCACTCAGACAACATCGGTGATGGGTTCTGTTAGTATAAAGGACATAGAATCACGATGCCTTTCGGCTACAGAGTAGATGGGAGTATATATCAATGGCGAGCTAACTATGAAGAAGTATTTGAAAAGAAAAAGTAATAAAATAGTTTTATGTTGTGTGAAAATAGACCCTAAAATTTAACTCTAAAACAATCGATATCTGAAAGGGTTATTTCAGCCAGAACGTGTTAAGCCTTTTTCTGAAATACCTTTCGGTACTATTGTGCTTGCTCCTGTAGCGCATCAGGGACAATACGTATGACATTTGAATGTCCCTTCGTTATCAGTTACATACATTCTGTAGCTGTGTGTTTGTAGGCATGCGCAGTGAGGATTAAGTTTGATTGACGTTGCCACACACAACGTCCCACATGTCACGTGCTCTCAAGACGTCATCAAGCAGCCGTCGTTCTGTGTCGCTTACATCAACAACAAAAAATATGTCAACCAAGGCCTTGTATGTTTGTTATGCAAGATTTGGGGAGAGACTTGGGAACAGATCTCGAAAAAGATGAGAGCTCTTGGCTTTGTTCAAACAGGCCGATAGGCATACAACCCTAGTTTTACAAAATGTTTTAAACCACAGAACTGACACGCTCAATACAAAAAAGTTGGGTGATCTCGCGAACAATGACCGAAGCTCGCCTGTGAAGCTATCCCACTACGTTGGATCTCACTCACACTAAGCTTTTCAATTAACTTCAAGTAGACAGTTTACCATAGAGGGGCAGTGTGAATAGATGGTCCAACAGATAAATACGTGTGTGTGTTTCTATATCTTGTCCAAATAGTTGTGCTCATTATGCTGTCAACTCTGTTCTATGGTCCAGCGGTAAGTTCTTTGACGTCGATTGTCACTGTCATTGTTGGCTATTTTTCATAAATAAAGTACTGTATCGCGCGCTACGCCCGTTAAGACCTGAACTGCCGTACGACGGATGGGTGAGACGGCTCACTAAATAGACCCCCCTTACCTACCCGATACAACGTCCGGCTCAATCTCTCGTGACACCCCTGGTGAGAATGGGACTAAGCGCTTTCGATTAGGAATGACACGGATTTTGTATTATCTGTCCCCGGCAATAGAAGAATAATCTGTAATTTTAGACTAGTGGAAATATAAGAAAACGAAGCTAATTCTTTACTGAACTGAAGCAACGGCAAACTGCCTGCTGAGGACCACACCGCCTGCCGATTTGGCTTCCCGGTGGTATTTGTAGGGATGGCGTTACGTGCCACCATGCGACGTCATGACATGAGTGTGGCAAGGCGACGATATGGGTCCAGCCTTTTTTCATAGATAATTACGTATTTTATGATTAATGGTGTATTTATCATAAAATATTATTATCATGGTCTCATTATGTACCACCTACATTCGTGTATGATAAATACATCTGTTTGTATTTATTTGAAAATAAATAATTTAGGTTTTAATTTGTTTTGTATGTTGTTGTTTCCTTAGTGTTTGCTTGATATGGATTACATGATATACATGATTGAACACACGTTCTATAGCCTGCATCACCCTACCAACTGTAGGATTTCAGAGATGAGTTGTGCCTCAATGAATAGTGAATGTCGCTCCCTCTGCAAAGATGCCAAGGTATAACGATGGAGAAAAGAAAAAAAACACCTCACTATAAATGCCTACCCACACATCCATTTCTCGTACTTCATGCAATCCAGGTCATCAATAATTCTTCTAGATGAAGGCGTAGTGGTCACTGACAACACCTTTTAATAATGAATTCTAAAACTATTAAATGAAAACAAAAATATGCACCTCGTATTGTATTATCCCTGCTAATCATACAGTTTACACATTATCAAAAAATATAACGTGTACAATATTGGAGATGCCCAAAGCGGCCTTTAAACATTCTAACCAACATACTTAGCGGCATGAAATAAATAATGCATGAGCACTTCAAAAACTGATCACCCCAGGAAGACCAGACTTGTGTGGGATGTTCTCCATACTTGGTGTAGCATCAGCTGGTCATTGGCCATAAACTCAAGCCCAGAGACACGCTTTTTCAAAAACATACATGTTTCTTACGTGCAATGGAATATTCTAAAAACACATGTGGTGTGAGCTCGGGTGTTTTCTGACAATTATTCCAGCCAATAGTGGAATTTAGCGCGTTCGCCATGTAGGCTAATCTATACACACCATTCACATAAGTCTGGTCCGTGGAGAGGTGTCAGAAGTGTTTGGGTGGTAAAAACCCAACTTTCGTTGAAAAGATCACAGAGGCCTGCAAACACTTTCTCATATAGTTGTCATGTTTGCAAATGTTGATTCAACTGGAAAACCTGTATCATACACTCCAAACGATGTAGGAGCGATGGATTGGTCAAGTGGACAGTGTGCTTGTTCTTCTGGCTGGAGGTTCGGTTTTGAATCCCCAAATAGGTTCCGTTTCCCTCATAATCTGATTATTGTAAGAAAAAAGATGTAATTAAACCGGTGGGGTAGGATATGCTCACCTTTTCGCGAACACCTGGTGTCATGACTATTTGAAATCATACTGTTTAAGTGAACATCCAAATCAGGATATAAGGAATGCTTTTAAATAGTTCAGAGAGTCTGCTATATATCCGGAGTGAATAGTCAGATTCTTTCCGCAAAGCCTAAGTAACGCAGGCATACATATCAGCCTTCGAAATAATTGTTTTGTGAACAGAAATTGTTTCGCTTTCAAATCGTAATCACCCTAAGTTATCTAAGCCTCAGAAATTATCCATTTGAACCCACCACGGAAACAACAGCACAACAATCGTGTGTCAGCTTCAACTATTTTACATTGTTGACTTGCCTTTGCATGTGTTTGTGACGGGTGCCACCGGTGGGGCAAAATACGCTCACCATTCCGGGAGCACTTGGTATCAGCACTATTTGATAGTGATTCATAAACACATGCTCACGATGTAGTCGGAATCGTACATGGAGATTTTAGAAGAGATTTCATATGATTTATGAAAATGTTTTTTATCGCTTATATTTACTTTCTTCTCATAACAGGCTCTTTCGGGATACGTCAGGCGGAAACAGACTGTATTAAGCACATATGTGTTCACGTGTACATCACACATTCAGAGATAAACCAAGTTCCTTTCATTACTACCATACGTCTAGTTCTCAAGAGAAGGGTGTAATGCCATGGTTTTACCAACACTAAACATTATTCTAAAATTATATGTTTTGCAAAACGCTCCAGACGCAAGGTTGTAAAAAGTGTGACATTTATTGTGCAAAAGACTACTAAACAGTTGGCTCCGCCCCTCCAGTAATGAGGGACACAATGCCACTAATTACAGTTATAAAGTAACGACTGGCCTTGTGATCCCGTCCTGCCCATATTGCCTCAAGTGGAGGATAACCCGGAAGCTAATCTGCGTCCGCCGTTTCTTCATTGACACGGATAGATTTCTTTGTTTACTCAAGCCGCATCTTTGTGTCAATAAGCTTTGGTCCATGCTCATTCAGAACAATTTGTATCAAATTCTGTCATTACAGAGCTGAACGTCGCCACTTCATTACCGATCATTTGATTGACATTGCCACGCGCTCATTCCAGCGAAAGGGCAGATGCTTTCAGGCTCCTAGGACTTCCGGTCACCTGACCCGACTAGCCTCGTTTTCTGCTTGGCTTGACAGAAAACATGGCCGTCAAATCCATGTCGTCCAAACTCTGACGGCGATAACGTGAGACCTGCGTTCGCAGCCGTTATCATCAGTTTTGCCTTTAGCAGATTTGGAGAGCTATGTAATTTGAACATCGTGTTTTCAAAGCTGTCGTTAGCTATGCAACACCCCACAAATTATCCGCCATCGATTGAGGATAGAAGTAGTAATTTAGTCCAAGATGGTCGCCACAATCGCGCAAAGCTCGTTAAAAAGCCTTCGTTTGGTCGCGCCTTCGTCCCATCACGTCCCCATCCCGGGAAAGTTGTTGATTACGGCTTGGCTCACCTCGGCCGTTAGGACTAAAGGCGACAAAATTTGGTTATAAAACGGCTATTTGTACTCGCTGGAAATTCCCCTTTCGTGACAAATATTTTTGTCGTAAATAAAGTCATTAGCGTCAGCGAAAGGACTGAGCTTACAATTATGGGCCGTTGGGCAGCGTTCTGCCTTCTCAGTGCCGCGATCGGAAGCAATTACTCGACAGTTCAGCTTGTTTAAACCTCTTCTGTGTCGCCATTACGGCTTCCAAATGGACATTTTGGGCTCTCAAAGAGAATTAATGCCCTGAATGAAATAATTTCTTCAATTGACCGCCCAATCATACTATTTTGGCGAGGACTTTTAGCAATGATACGATTTACCCAAAGTTGACAATTTTGTCGGTGAAATTGCGCTTAATGTTAGCAAGCTTGCTCTTTGCCAGACAGGGTTTGAAGAAGTGGTACTCCAAGTTTGCTGGACATTTACTCAGGAGGATCAATTGTCGGTGATAATAACAATTGGAAATTACTGTGACTGGCGCACGCCTTCTTCTGTGCACTAATGTCGTTTGGAGAGGTCGAGAGATTTGGTCACTGTGTGTGTCCAAGCGGTCAATCCTACCACATTTAATGCTAAATGCTGTCGTGTTTACGACCGTGCTATTTGAATTGTTGCATGACTCTCTGATTATGGAGAATGAGCTCCCTGATGAAACAAATTGCTCCGAGATGAGAAACAAATGCAGCCATTGTTGTCAGTTCGGTTGCCTGTGAGAATCAGCCGTTTGCCTGTTTGAGTCTCAATTCAGTTTAGTATTCATGCATATTTCATTTCCGTGATTGCTAGCTACGGCGGAAGGCCAAGCGTTAAGGGCGATGCTATTACGCGATTTTGCCCAGTCTTTGCTAATATGGCTAGATTGTCTGACACGACAAATATTTCGATGGCAAAAAGAATATGAAAACCATCAATCATAAAGCGTATTTGTGCGTCGACATGTGATTTGCTGCTTTTCAATTCACACCATTTCGACATCATTTGGTTTTGTCTTGATTTCTTGAGAATTCCCAAGACACTCTCGGAGAAAATCAGATTTTCGTGCCCTTATCCTGCTCCCGAATGTTCTCCTTGATAAACCCCCCATCTGAGATCGAATTTCTTCTTTCCGACTCTCAAACTGGCGTCAGTTCCATACATTTTAAGCAGTGTATACAGTTATAAATATTGTCATTTACACGCTGATTGTATTGTCTGTATGAATGGATTGTATCAATTTTGCATGTGCGGGAATCCCAAATGTAACACTTAATTATTTCTATATACACCGGGGACGATAACGCGTTTCCAAGTTCGCAACTAAATTATTTTTTCTGTCTCAAACAACAAAACAAATTATTGTCAACAGATAGAGATCGAGAAAGAACGATTCCCCATTTCCTGTCATGCACGCTTATACCGGTGCACGTCGGGACACTGTAGCATGGTCAAATTACGTTACATGGATTTCCATTAATATATCGTGTAGGTCGAACAGGAAATGTGTATCTAATAGCAGAACGCATGAGATTCTATTTAAATGCTCGATATGTAGATTAAAACATTTTATCTGCCAAGGAAACATGGGTCTTCTTTGTGTATATTCTGCCTTGGGGACAGGAATAGAATCTTATTCTATTTTCATTTTGACGCAGTTTAAAAACAATTTTGTTGAGTTTGATGTTTTTTGACAAACAACATGTACACCGCGTCCGTATTTTTTTAAACGGAACTTGTTTGGGAGACAGTTTCCTTTAATTAGTAACCTTTATAAGTTGTGTGTGTCTACAATTTAAACAGTAAAACGAAGAACATTGTCCGATCAAGAAACAAAAGCTGTTCGGCTTATCTTAGACAGGTCTGGTGACCAGAGCGTTCGGCAGATTTCTTGTCATTATCGAAGGGATTGTCCTTTTATTTATATTCACACACATTATCTGAAACAAGTGGAATTAATACCATGTGCATTCTGAAAACCTCAAAGGATTTGCTGCCTAGAAATTTCAGAAAAGAACCAAGTTCGATTATGTCAAAATATTTGTTTTTTCAGCTTGTTTGTCACACACTATCCCACAATACAAACTCAGGGGACGCTTCATGCCTTGATCCATTTGTCACTAAACATGGTGACAATAGACATAGTTACATATCTATATTCAGAACAATTTGTCAAGAATGAAAGCAAACATCTGACCTTACTGAGAAATCAACATGTGAAATACTGAACTCCCTTCTAAACAACATCCATGTGAGATTTGGGGGATAGGATAATTTGGGAAGAAGTGGGCATCCCCTCTGGCACAAACTGTGCGCCCCTCCATCCATATCTGTATCTTTATGCATATGAGTCAAAATTCCATCTCCGGTTGGCAAAATAAAAAAGTAATTTGGCCAAGACGTTTAGCTTCACAAAACATTTCTTTCTAAAGCTGCTATGTATGCCGGTGTTACTTAAGCTATTCTCTTCCTGAATAATTTTAAAGCATTCCTTATATCCTGATTTGGATGTTCACTTAAGGTGCTCGCTTAATTTTAAAGCATTCCTTATATCCTGATTTGGATGTTCACTTAAGGTGCTCGCTTAATTTTAAAGCATTCCTTATATCCTGATTTGGATGTTCACTTAAGGTGCTCGCTTAATTTTAAAGCATTCCTTATATCCTGATTTGGATGTTCACTCAAGGTGCTCGCTTAATTTTAAAGCATTCCTTATATCCTGATTTGGATGTTCATTTGAGGTGCTCGCTTAATTTTAAAGGATTCCTTATATCCTGATTTGGATGTTCACTTAAGGTGCTTGCTTAATTTTAAAGCATTCATTATATCCTGATTTGGATGTTCACTTAAGGTGCTCGCTTAATTTTAAAGCATTCCTTATATCCTGATTTGTATGTTCACTTAAGGTGCTCACCGGGTGCTCGTGAAAAGTTGAGCAAATCCTGCCCCAACGGTGGCCCCCGTCACAAACACATGTAAAGGCAAGTCAGTTGTTCACCTGACAAAAAACCCCGACGGAAACATATGTTAAAATAAGGAATTGCATCTGACATCATTTTTGCCACTGAAGCGGCAAATTTGGAAACATTTGGAAACATTCAGAATGACAATAAAGTATCAACAAGACTATGATAATGGATGACTTCAACTTTCCAATAGTAAACTTTAAATATTCCAGCAGCCCCAGCCTTTGGTTTTCTACATTTCCCAACTTTTGATGCACAATAGCGGGTGCTCTTTCAATGGGGATTTCAAAGAGCGTCATACGACTCTAGCTCACTACAGTTGTTACACTACTCTTACAATATTCAAGGCGTTAGTGAAAGTTTCAAAACTTTTAACGGTAGACATGTGGAGGATATTTACAAACTTGGCGCATCAGTGACAAAAATGTCAGATGTCCGGTGCAATTCCCTATTTGACTTGTACCATACGTTCCCATGCTTCTTTCAGGAGAACAATTGACTTGCCTTTGTACTTGTAACGCAGGATACGCTCACCTTTCCGGGAACACTTGGTATCATCACTATTTCATAGTGATTCATAAACACATGCTCACGATATCGACGGGATCGAACTATGGCAATTTCTTATGATTATGAAAAACGGGCTTGTGCCTATGTTCATTTGTACTATCCCGAAATATCATTGAGTTATATTTAATTACATATACACAAACAACCTCTTTAGTGTTATCGTTCGTTCAAACTAGACACATTTAATTTTTATTCCACAGATGAAAAAGCAGTTTCACGAAAAGTCGCAATAAACACGAAAACAAATTAATATCACGTCTAAGTTGATCGTGTCGCCAGCAAGTTCTCCACACCCAAGCTAATACCTGGGAGTTGGCAAACAAATAATTGAAACAATAGAGACTGATTGCATTCTCACGTTGCAGTGCTAATGAAAGGGGATACAAGACTGCAATTAGTCTACCATCCACTGAGCTCAGACACTTTCATCTGGTCAATGGCTGCATCCGGGCACTGCTGGAAGACCGTTTGTGGTTGATCGGGCGAAGCTCGGTTATAAGGTTTGATGCCTTGATTAATGCACATGACACTTTGGGTGACCGTTCCCTAATTCTTTTCTTTTGGTTTCCAGGAACACGTTGTTACCTTTATTGAACACAGCTCACTGTCGATATAAGCTCCTGCCGTACATATAACATGTTGTCTCGAATCATCTGCATCTTCCTCAGGTATCAGAGATACGATGAACTGTAAATACATTACCTTGATCTCGTGATCAATGAATGAATCAATCAAGTTTAATTCTAATTAACGGTGGTCATATGGGTATTTCAGGGAAAATATTATTTCGTAAACATCAACCACGTGATTCAATGACGTCAACGCGACTGAAGTTCAGCGGAAAGTATACTACAAGAAATTGGGCAAAATTACTCAGTGTATTATTTGTGATGTACATGTCAATAGTTTATATATGTTTTTAAATCGGCCTTATTTAACAGCTTTTGTTGATATACTTTTGTGAAAAAAAACACATTTGAAAGGGTAATAGAATTCATCCTAAAGCAGCTGTTGAATTACGTTGATGTTAGCCCTCACCTTTGTCGACTTGGAGATTATAATAGGAGGTCAAATGAAATATGTACGAATGAAGGGATACATTCAAACATCCAATAGAATCTTGTTTTGGAGCTTGATGTGAACTTGAATAGAAATGTTTATTTTAATGATCTTTAAAACAAGTTTATTCATAAAACCCATACGTGTTCACTGCCTAGTATCGATATATCGCAAGTATTGTTTTGTTTGTTGTAATCTGGACCAGTGATGGGTATCATGATCAACGTCCTACACCGCACGATGGCGTGAACAAACAACAAAACCCCACAGCGAGCCTGACCACCTGATCCTTTTTGTGGCATAGGTTGATGAGGACCTATAAAAACCCGGCATACCCAAGGAATGCCAGTAGTGTACCAACACTTGGCCGTTGATAAGTGTCTTTTTTCTACCATTTATTTACCACAGATTTACTGTATCGCCGATTAATTTCCTAAAGTCCTCTCCAAGATTCTTGCACTTAGATAGCGTCGTACATGCACATGCACCAGTCCTTGTTTCAGCCCCTTAATGCCGAGCGCCAGACAGTGTAACAACAAGTACCATCTTTTAACGTCTTTTGATATGACGCGGCCGGGTATCTGGGCGGACGCTCTACCACTAGACTGTGGTCTACATTGCTCAAGCTTGTAGATATTAGGAGATAGCTACACTGTAAATATGAGTAGTATATGTCTTGGTAAGAAGACTTTCTCCATATACGACCATCGTCTGTGTCGTACTAGGTAGAGGAGAGTTTTATATAAACAATTAAACCAAAGTGCTTTCTTTGTCACTATTGTCACAATTTCGACGAACAGCATAAGGCCAGTTTAACACAGCCCGTCAAAGATGTGGAAAATGTTCCTTCTGATGTTAATGAGTACTGTCGAATCGCATGCTTTTGCAGGGAAATTAACTAACCTCTCTGGTAACGTTTGTAAAGGCTGTATCAAACATGATCATCCACTACAGGAACATGGCCAGCGATGCATCTCAAAATCCACGGAACCTTGAGCCACCTGGGAAGACCCGTGTCTGCAGCGCAGTGTTCTTTGTTGGCGGAGTGTACTGGCTGATTAGACAGCTATTGGGTTCGAATCCCGTATGGAATATATAATGAATAATCGTCCATTGTACCGCGGTATTAACGCGCCATGTGGTTCCAATGCATCTCTATACAGGCAGGGAGTGTTTCACGAAAACAGTTTCAATTATTTAATTTACTAAAACCGCTTGTTTCAAGTATGTTTTCAAGTGAGAGCATTTTCAATTTGTTCTCAAGGTTTAGATTCGACTTAAAATACTATGATGAGATAAATGTTTTTGTTCCAGCGTTCGGTGTCTTGGATGACAGTGACGTCTTGTTTTCAGTGTGCGCCACTTTCCCCCAATAGTAAACTAATCTTATAAAGGATTGAACATATTCGATATTTCAGACATCAGGGACCTCCGTTGTAGAACTACTTTGGTAACCATACAGTCCTTTACAAATCTAATTGGTTTTATATTTTTTCTTGGATTTTGGAAAACACAGGTTTTGACTGTTACTTTGATCGTGTATAATGAAGGCGGGTTAAAGGTATATTCACTGAACTGATTTTATCGATATTTCAGAAAATAAAGCAGAAGTAACTTACGTTTTTTTTTTAAAGAGTCAAGTTTAAGTCAGTGAAGGTGTTCCAATCAAACTACAACACCATCAGCCCTAGGTTACTTGTTCTGACAAAGTATGAGTTAGGAAGCATTTTAGGGGTTATATCTTGGCAAATAGATTAAATAATAAATAGCAAAAAATAGTAACAAGAAATCAAGGACCAAAAACACAGTCTTCGTGCTGGCAGATCTGATGCATAAAGCCATCTGTCTTTACTGCGTCTGTGGTAAGAGGATGGTTTATACACGCAATGACGTGACATAGAATCTGAATAATGAAATGTTCATGAAAATCAAAAATAGTTTCTACACAAGCTGTTCGACAGATTTTTAAATTGGTTTAACACTTCCGTCGATCACTAAATTGAAATGTGAAAAGTAATATATCTGAAAAGCGCTATTGTTATAATTCCGATGAATACTCATACAATAGATTAATTTGCAAGAGAATAGGTTTCAATAGTTGGAAAGACGAGAAAAGCTAACGAAAAAGCTACACGTGCCAACATATTATGATAAACTGTTTAAGAACCAAACAATAATCTGAACTGTTTTTTTCCAACCTACCGACTAGGATGTTTCATCAAGATATCCGTAAACCAAGGAATAAGCCTGTGTGGGGTTAGAAGAAGGTGCCGTTACCCGTGTAGGTGGAGGACATGCCACGACTTGCCGTAATGCCTCCTCCCCCTCCCTCCCACTTACATCAACCCTCCCTATCCCACAGCAGGCAGCCCCGCCTGTCAATCTCCACATAAAGACAAACCCGTCAAGAGCCATCACGCCATCTCAGAACATCTTCACTGACGAATTATCTGCTGTTTCGCTCGCCACAGCAACATACCAACACACAATACATGGGCGGGAGACGCACAATACTCGGCTAAACAATGGGTTGGAACCTCCACCACTTCCCCCCTCTCCTGCAGTGCTATACACACCATGTCCACTCTGACCAAATGACCACTCTTAACGGAATGTTTAGCTTGACATGTCCACTTCATCTTGTACCTGTTTAGACTGGCCTGTCCACTTCATTTTCCAACAACATTAGTGATGTCCACTTCAGCTCCTGAGAAGACGTGTTTGGACTGAGCTGACCAGTCTGTATTGCTTGTGTCTGGGCCGATGATGCACTTCATAAACAATAAATGCATAGCATACCTGTCGAGCACCAATGATGTCTAATGTATGTGCATTTGTTTGAATTCAGCTATTCAGTATTTTTACTTTGTACAAAACCTGTTTAGAGATAACCTGCCCAAACCGGTGCTTGAATGGTGTTGATGTTGCTGAATGGTGTTGATGTGCACTAACAACAACATCAGATGAAGATGGGTATCATTACTGATGATCCTGCTTGTACCAGCAGATGGTTGAGGGCGATATGGAGTATTTGGTTTGGTGTGTTTATCTCAAGTTGACAGAGCTTGATAAACACACCACGGCTGAAGATGGGACTGGCCAGTTGATGGTCAACAAACTGCATTGTCCATTGGGAACACTACTGATGACCACGCCTTTCTGCCAGGTGGTCTTTGATAACGAGCATGCAGACAGTTCGTTTAGGATTTTTGTAAGGTGTCTGAATTTATCCATCTTAAGCTACACTGTGTCCAATGTCTTGCGAATGAGAAACATATTATCAGACTTCTGGCATCATCACTGTTTGTATCACTTGTTTTTCTATCTCGAAAACAATTACGGGAAGAACACCAAACATACCCTGCATCTAAAACACACACTCTACCCTCAGTATTTAAGGTTATGTGCTGAAGCAGGGACTGCGCTGCATCATGGCGATTTGAGATAATGTGGCAGTTGGGGCATTGTCTACGTTGACTAGTACCATATGTTTCCGAGTGTCATCAGGTGAACATTTGACTTGCCTTTGCATGTGTTTGTGACATGTGACACCCTTGGGACAGAATACGTTCACATTTTCTCGAACACCTGGTATCATCACACTTTGATAGTGGTAAGACATAATCAAGGGCTTATGATATTGTCGGAATTGTATATGGTCTCTGTTTTTAGCAACGCAAGCAGCCTACGGGCGCTAAAGACTTTTTACAGCCACCTCATATATCGGGTACCCATTCCCTGCTGGGTGAACAGAGACACATTGGAACTAAGTCACTTGCCCAGGGTGACCACACATGCCACTTGTGTTAATAACAATCACACGTAAAATCAGTTTATATACAAATGAAATATGGTGAAATGTGAACTTGCTTGTACTTGCGTGTTTGTTTTGATGCATTACTACCAAACCTATACATACTATACTGCTTAATTATTTTTCCGGAGATATCCCCGTCATGTATGTGTTAGTATCTAATAAAAGTAGTATAGAATTCATACGTAAACTTTAGCAGCACAGAATAGAAGAAATCAATATGCATTATCACATGTTTGACTGTACCGAAATACAAATGACAGAATTTCTGCTGTTTCAGAAATGTCCATTACTTGTATCAGCTTAGACAGTTCCTGAAGGAGATATCACGTGACTACATGCGTTCGGCCCAGCTCGGACAGTTCCGGTGACCAAGTGCTTCGTCTCTGTGGGAGTTGATTGGCGTATTGTCCAGCCACATCGCCCTAATTCGCAGAATATTTCTCAAGCTGTGCGAGTGGTCATCACGGTAGTGTCCAGTGGCTAATGAGATGTTCAAGGGGACGCAGTATGGGGGACATGTCCGAATAGACACTTTGGACGCCAGAATTACAACCCGGGCTCATCCGGGGTATTCTGAAAGCACACATATATTACATTGAGAGTGGCACTTGTACCACGCAATCTCATTGGACGACACGCTTCATAGCACTGTAGACACCAGTACGTGTACTACAATCACAATTACACTAATTCATGGACAGGCTCAGCTAGTCCTTTGTTAAAGTTCGCGGGATATACTTATCCATGTATTGTACAAACCTACGTGGGTCAGGGGACGTACCATCATGTCCTATGGGTCACCAGCGGGAGGGTATATGGCTACAGTCATCTCAGTATTGTATCAACCCCCAGGGGATGCGAACATACTGTTCCGCGTATTATGGAATAACATTGTCTTTCTCCACAAACGTTCACACACAGGGGCAACGCCTTGTATTCTGTATGCATTATTACGAAACAAAGGCAATTGAGTGTATATTGTTAAAGACTCAACAGATCTAACCAACTGATGCCAATGCCGTGTCACGGTGCTGTATTATGTTCCTGACCACAGGGGATGCATTTGGTAGTGTCTTAACATGCTGACTGGTATTCTGCAACACGGAAGTTGCCACATCATGATGACGGTCGTATCGCGGGATATACAGATGTCAGAGGATGTGCTGTCTGCACAACAATGGAAGACGTGGACGGAAGTCGTTGACAACATCTTCAGAACCTAGATGTCACTCTCAACACATCCGCATGCTGGTGTATAGTGTTAAAGAACCATCTGTTATACCGAGTGATGCTAAATTACAATGATGAGGGTTTGCTTGTCGAAGTGACACACTAGTGATAATGCTTACACGCTGTAGGTAATTTGCATCTTGCGCAGTTATAAACTTTATAAAACATTTACAGATTGAATCAATGAGATTGGAATAACGTTCCTGTTTATCCGTCTATATACCTGTGAGATTTTTCTTTGAGTATTTCATGAAATGGTTATGCGCAAATAGATATAGAAATTTAACTTGTTTAATCAAGGTGTAACACAATACGGTATTTAGAACATTGTCGTATTCATCAGACAAGTCTTACACGTCAATGAGTAGTGTCTCCACATGAGCATATCGTAGTGGAGAACTAGGGAGGATAAGTTGACACGACACACAATCGCACCATTTCATATTTTTGTCTGTTACACTGCCATTGGCGTAAATGCAGTTACCGTTTCTGGCAAGTCAAATGTATTCATCGCCAGGTCGATTGTGTGCACATATTGAAGGGTCATTTAAAACCATTGGTAAAACCAGTTGTTATGAACATTATGAATATGTTTAATATATACTATTTTGAATGGTAATATATTATATTGGCACAAAAAACAGTATCTGGACAACAAGTAACAATGCCATAATGTTGCAACTGGAAGTTAAAAAAAATAAATGCGACCAAACACTTTCCAAATTCATAAGAAATATCTGTCAAAAGCACAGTCG
Source organism: Haliotis cracherodii (assembly GCF_022045235.1). Lineage (NCBI taxonomy): Eukaryota > Metazoa > Mollusca > Gastropoda > Lepetellida > Haliotidae > Haliotis > Haliotis cracherodii. The sequence goes on along the minus strand of NW_027266264.1, from coordinate 2,515,996 downwards.
ATTGTGCGATTCCGGCTGTATCATGAGCATGTGTTTATGAATCACTATCAAATAATGATGACACTAGGTGTTCGCGAATAAGTGTGCGTATCCTGATCCACCTGTGCATCCCATCCCAAAGAACGACTCAAACACAGGAACTTGGAGTCGATCCAAACCTGTTATTGGCCAATATTTTTCACAACAAGCGGCCTGCGTCAAATTTCCTAATCTCCAGACAAAATTCAACATCCAAAACTCCCTTGTCTACTACCTGATCAGACAATTGGTGTTTACTGCAGCGAAAATATGTTGATATAAATATTGACAATGTTCGATTTCCTTATCATCTGGCACGAGAGCTTTACTGGTGGATTGAGGATTCATAAGGTGGCGGCTATTCCTAATGGTCATTGTTTCATTTGTTTGACCTCATGAAATATTGATGTAGCGACCATGACATCAGCACCAGACGGACAACATCTCACTGGTATTGGCCGAGGACCGGTATTGACTGTCTTGTAGAATTCATTTACACACTTACAGTCTGTGGGCTCCGTCCTTTACCGGTCGCACCGTAGGACGAGTAGATGTTAAACTGGGGCGTTCTTGGATTATGTACAAAGAAAGGCGTCAGACAAAGACGGACACTGACAGTTAGAAATACCGTAGTCTGTATCAACGTAAATTTCAACTTAATCGACTGTTGTCATTGCCACCGGATTCTACTCATTTATTATATTAATATTATGTAAGTGATAGTTGATATTTCAAAAATGATTATGATAAACTCTCCATTGTTATAGCATTATAGAAATTGATGCCTATGTCAGCTGGCACTGATATTACTTTGGTTAATGTTTTTAAATAATTCTTTAGTGCATACCTCAATGAACATTTACACATTTTTTACATTATCTATTGTAATTAATTGTTTTGTATGTATTATTTTACAAACTAATAACATTGTCGATATGTAAGAACATAGGACTTTAACTGCAAAGCTAATTGCTGAGCCATGCTTGGCCGAGCAAATATCAGTCAGGGATGGAAGATTAGTTCAGTGTCAGTTTGTGTTTATATGATCAATCCATGCTGTCTGAACGAATTATGAAACAACCACCACTCATATTTCAGAACAAACAATATTTAGAAAGTCGATTATAACAAACCATCCAAGGGGCAACAGCTCCTATCAATATCCAGACTTGGCGCTGTAAATTGTATTAGTCTATTAGGGAAATTGACGAGCTCTGTTCTGTGCTTTGAACGACAAACTACACGCTTCTCTAGTTTGAAATGTGTCAGATATGCTATCAGATAGTGCCTTACTGGTGGAATTTAATATCCCTGCTATAAACTTGGCTTTTTGCCACGCTGGCGGTGAGATAACGACTGCAACTGTTTGACATTCCAAAAACATGTCACATGTCTACAGCTAAAACTGCTATTCTAAAAATGAAGGTAGACGAAATGGTACAGTGTAATAATAGTTCATTGTCCTACAATTCCGCCGCCCAGTGGCCATCCAGACACAGACACAGTTCTTGCACTTTGAAGCACGTGCGGATCTCATTTCTTGCTCTTTTTACCGTCAGTTTTTCATCCGCCCCTTTCCTCGTGTAGTGTTTTATTTGTTATTATTTGACTGTTAGCAGCTGCCGAATGCCGAGGCCCTGGTCAGCTCACAGTGTTGTGGTGTCATTATTTCACGTTGTAGAGAGCACGCACCTGTTTTGTGCCCCCGCCACGGTTGCCCTCTCATTACCCGCAACGTCGGCGACGTCATAAGGCACGGCGGCGTGTGTTGTTACCGACGTACTAACTTTTTAGATTCAATTAAGGTTTTCACCTAGGGATTTGTTACAATTGTTGATTAGTTTATGCTTATCTGCTCAGACGAGAGTGTGAGTTTAGTTAAGGTACAATGATTAGCCCAAGCTGCAGCACCTGAACTCACTTTTTGAGAACCAATCATCAAATTTACACTTGATTTGATAGTTTGGTTAGCCTCTCTAATCATTAAAATGGCGGACCCCGGTCATCACCCTCAGATGAATTTAATCCGGTCAATTTTAGAAAGATCAGACTTTTATTATAGGGCGGTGTAGAGGTATTTATAATACAGTTGGATACGTGTTTCCATTGCAGATGATTGACAACGACAGTGATCGGTCTGTGAACACCAGGCGTTCTTCGGTGGCACGTTTTTTATATTGATATATTATTCTTCAAATTCCTCTTCACTAAAATATTCTCATCGGTGTGACACATCGCACCTCAGAAAGTATCTTTCAATATTTATATGTTTAACCAGATGCTTCCCAGCACGAGAATAAATCACAATTTAAAAATTGATGTTACTTGACATACCGCCCTATAACAGATCTAGACAGTAGTTTTTCCTTATTTGTTGATTAACACAAAACAAAAATAAATCCAGCTAATATGATTATGGTGTTTTGAAGCTTGCCAACAGCGTCAGAAACTACACATTGATGAATAAGTAAAGAGGGAAAATACCAACAATATGAAGATCTGATTGCAAAGCAAGGATAATTGGATGAGCAATGACCTTTGAGTACATAAGTCACAGACGCTAGGTTTCACCTGAATCTGATGTATTGCACTTAAACCCAATCTGCCGACAACTGAAGCCGTTTGTCTTCTAATTGCTTACAGGGTCTCAGTAACGGACAGACCCCTCCAGATTTGTCGCAAGTAATTTGTGTTTGTCCAACCCGTCTACAGAGAGACTAACGGCTGTGTCTTCGACGTCCGTCATGCTCTCAACAACATCCACACACTTCTTGTAGCTTTCGTAACCCAATACTGATAATTTATATATTACACGGACGCTGATTTTTGTTTGAAACCAACACCTTAATTTTCCAAATGTGCTGTTTCCATTATTTTCTGTTGTCTTTCCATCTTGAGAAAAATTACTATTGCAATTATTGTGTTTACGCGATACTTGCAAGATGGTTGATCACGTGGTGTGTTTGTGAGGGAGGGGTGTCAGACGCTGATGAGAATAATATGATTAACGGCTTAAGGGATGAATCACCGTACTACACTTTAACAAGAGTGGATCAATGTTCCATTTGTGTCTGTTATGTTTAGAAATAGTTAAGCCCAGTAATGTTGTGTTGGAAAGTGAAAATTAAACACTACATATAAAACGTATGCTTTATGGCTTTAAATATAATACTGCATAGAAGGGACAATAAAGAGTTTTAAATATTACACTGTTTTGGGGTCACAATAAAGGGTTTTATATATTATACTGTATAGAAGTGACAACAAAGGGTATTAAATATTATACTGTATAGAAGTGACAATAAAGGTTTTTAAATATTATACTGTTTTGGGGTGACAGTGAAGGGTTTTAAGTATTATACTGCATAGAAGTGAAACTAAAGGGTTTAAATATTAGACTGTATAGAAGTGACAATAAAGGATTTTAAAGATTATACTGCATAGAAGTGACAATAAAGAGTTTCAATTATTATACTGTATGGAATTGAAACTAAAGGATTTTAAATATTATACTGTATAGAAGTGACAATAAAGGGTTTTAGATATTAGACTGTATAGAAGTGACAATAAAGGGTTTTAAATATTAGACTGTATAGAAGTGACAATAAAGGGTTTTAAATATTAGACTGTATAGAAGTGACAATAAAGGGTTTTAAATATTAGACTGTACAGAAGTGACAATAAAGGGTTTTAAATATTAGACTGTATAGAAGTGACAATAAAGGGTTTTAAATATTAGACTGTATAGAAGTGACAATAAAGGGTTTCAATTATTATACTGTATAGATGTGACAATAAAAGCTTTTAGATATTATACTGCATAGAAGTGACAATAAAGGGTTTTAATTATTATACTGTATAGAAGTGACAATAAAGGGTTTCAATTATTATACTGTATAGAAGTGACAATAAAGGGTTTCAATTATTATACTGTATAGAAGTGACAATAAAGGGTTGTAAATATTATACTGTGTAGAAGTGACAACAAAGGATTTAAATATTATACTGTATAGAAGTGACAATAAAGGGTTTATAATATTATACTGTATAGAGGTGACAATAAAGGGTTTTGAATATTAAACTGTATAGAAGTGACAATAAAGGGTTTAAATATTATACTGTATAGAGGTGACAATGAAGGGTTTTAAAGATTACACTGTATAGAAGTGACAATAAAGGGTTTAAATATTATACTGTATAGAAGTGACAATAAAGGGTTTTAAATATTATACTGTATAGAAGTGACAATAAAGGATTTAAATATTATACTGTATAGAAGTGACAATAAAGAATTTAAATATTATACTGTATAGAGGTGACAATAAATGGTTTAAATATTATACTGTATAGAAGTGACAATAAAGAGTTAAACTATTATACTGTAGAGAAGTGACAACAAAGGATTTAAATATTATACTGTATAGAAGTGGCAATAAAAGGTTTTAAATATTATACTGTATAGAGGTGACAATAAAAGGTTTTGAATATTATACTGTATAGAAGTGGCAATAAAAGGTTTTGAATATTATACTGTATAGAAGTGACAATAAAAGGTTTTAAATATTATACTGTATAGAGGTGACAATAAAATGATTTAAATATTATACTGTATAGAAGTGACAATAAAAGATTTTAAATATCATACTGTATAGAGGTGACACTGAAGGGTTATGAATGGTTACATATATGGATGGGGAGTGAATGTTGTTTAACGTCGCAGTCAGCAACATTCAGGCAGTGGCACGGCAACAGGTAAAACAGGTAAATGATCGAGTCTGGAGCAGACAAACCGGTGACAGAAATCATGAGCAATAATGCATACCACATAATGTCACGGAACTTGGCCACCCAATCCTCTTAAGTAGATTTTTACGACAAGCAGTGTCCACTGGGGGGCTGTCTGTCCTGGAATACTGCCCCACAGTATGAACAGTACTAGAATTGATGACCACAGCGAAACACCCACTCCTCAATGTGGTGTTGATAGTTCAGTGAAATCCTTCGTGCTGATTCCGAAATTGAGCGAAAACAAAAATTAATTTCATGAAACCTACACTCGATTTGTATCCTTAGAACCATGACTTCCTGCATTTCATGTAAGTGGGAGTGGGAGTGGGAGTGTAAATCGATGAAATAGTCCCCCCTCAAGTAATGACCCATACCATACCGCCACGTATCTAGATATGTACCTGATGTCTGCAATTGACAAGCCGGTTACTTCATGCAATATGACGGTGTATGTTGCACATGAGGTAACCTACATGTCTTATTTATCTGTATGAGGGATTCCCCTAAGGGGTATTGCGAGTTAGAACAGGTCCTCATCGGACTTCCACTAACCCGATACCTATTCTCATCCAGAATCTGTTAAAAGTTGTAATTACAGAGGCATGGTGTTGTCCTGCCATGAATGACACACCAAGAAAGGATAACCGATTCTGAGATTCGAGCCCAGGTCATAACGCAGAGCAACATTTCTCATCGATGTAACGTCTTGGGATGGTGCAAATGCAAACTACAAATAACATTTCCATAATCATAAAAAAAATATCTGAAACCAGAGTCCATTGTACGAGTCCGACTATATCGTAAGAATGTGTTTATGAACCGCAATCAAATCGTGATGGCTGCTTGCGTCACAAACACATGCAAAGACAAGTCAATCGTCCACCACGAAAACAGTGAAACATACTGTACAAGTCAAAATAGGGAATTTCATCGGACATCACTTTTGTCACTGAAAATTTGAAATTGCCCTTCACATGTCTACCTCGAGTGTTGTGACCCTGATCAAAGAACATTGTGGAAGAGTCGTATGGCGCTCTTTGAAATCTTCAAAGAAAAATCTTGCTCGATTGAATCTCAAAAGCTGTGAAACGAAGACACGAAAGGCTGGCGCTGCTGGAATATTGGACGACGTAAAACGAAAGTTACCATCTAAAGAAATGACACGTGTCATATCGGCACACATCTATATATCTACATGATATGCAACACGCATTGTGCCCATTTTGAGTTTCGAACCCAGGCCATAACGGACATCATCATCCATCACCAATCTAACGTCTGGAATTAGTGTGAATATAGAACCCTACGCCAGATCAGTCCCGATTATCTGCCAAACAGATGCCATTGGGCGTAAAAGGCAAAAAGTGATGAACATTAAATTAATGGATCACTGGAAATCAGTGATGACACCACGTGTTCGCGAAAAATGTAAGCATGACCTGCTTTACCCGTCACCCCCACCGCAAAATTCGCATAACAAAATGTTTGTGTGTTGCTTAACGTCTCATCCTGCATAACTTGACGACACCTATTTCTGTGTTAAAGCATGTCTGTCTCGTCAATGCACGATACACATATAAGGTACAATGAATCATTCGTTGTTACAAGAATGAATAAATGATGCTAATAATACAGAGTCGTGATACGATGGACAAACCAGGTTTATAACGGTTGTCAGGCAGGATGACAAGATCCTTTAATCTGTGAGGAAAACACCAGATCCCTCTTACATCTCTGCTTTGAACAAGCCAATTACCTCATCCCCACCTCGCCACAACAATGACCGCATCACAAGTGTGTATTCTCACAGTATACATCTTTACCCATCACAATGCCCTATTGTGTGTCTCTCTGATACAGCAGCTACAAGGGCCGTGGCACAAGAGGATGTATTTGTCCCGTTCTTTTGTGCATATCCAGCTCTGTCAGTGTCATGTCATTAGTGTTTTTACGCCTTACTTTCGTCCCGGCAAATACCTGCTTCACACCTCATTTTCGTGTCACATTGTGTGATGAAACCACGTGTTTGTTATCGGAGGAAATATCAGGTGTTTATTTTTCAATTGTAATGTTCTCCTGACATATACATATTTCGCACATAATTTTCGTGTCATTATTTTGACGAAACTATACGTTGTTTGTTCTGAAATGTTTGCTGTATTTTTTAATTAAACAAGTTTGGAGAAAGCTGTGAATTAGCCGGTATTGTGGTTGTGACAGCTTAACAACGTATTACAGATTATGTATCAACGTGTAAACGTTATTTCTAATTAGGTAATGGAGAAATCACTCGAATCTAGTGATTCCAGGAGTTGAGTCTTCTGCTGAAACGACCAGGTTTGAGTCGTTTCTCTTCCTTAAACCACGTTATGGTTGATATATAATTTTATTATTTTTCTATAATTCTAAATAATGACCAGTGGTTGCGTCAGTTTGATCGTATAAAGTTGAGAAAGGCCAGTACATTCCTTGCTCAGCATCAACTCCAACAATAGCGTGACGTCATCCAAACGGCGTTATATTAGGAAAATGTCTTTCAGTAATTGTGATATGCAATTTGCAACAGTTTAGCAAAACCTTCACAATTGGAATCAACGCCTGCTCAGTTCACTTGATGTGTTGCTGTACAAGAAGTCTTGCCAAGAACACGAGATTGTTTGTTTGTTTGATTGTTTGTTTGTTTGATTGTTTGTTTGTTGTCTAAGGTCGTAGTACTACAGCTATATGACGGCACCTGATAGGGATGTCACGATACGACTTTCTGCCGATACGATACGTATCGCGATATTTTGTTAACGATACGATACGTATCACGATACTTTGTTAACGATGCGATACGTGTCGCGATACTTAATTCGTGGCAATTTGGCGTAATTTAATACATTTCATAGTGTATTAACACTATTAAAAAGATGTGTTACTTCCTGAATATCTGGTCTCATATTTAAAACAAATATGTCGCAGTTTAATCAATAATTTATTTCATATAAAACTGGAGTGGCAACATAAGTATTTTCTATTTTTAAATACAATAACAAATCCCCTGTTCGTGAATACCTCATATGTGAACCAGAAATTAATAAATTGAATATGAATGAATAGGGCCATGTGTGAAACGATACGGGATTAAAATATGAATCGATACAGGTAAGTGTGTATCGCGTATCGTATCTTTTGAGAATAGTATCGATCAAGGCGGCATCTTAGACGTGTTTCTATCAGAGAAGAGAGATTTGACTTTTTATATTTGAATTCAGGGCAACGTTTTCATACAGATGCTAGTACCATTTTCAAGCTAGAGAGTTGACTAGATAATCAAGTGTTTGATTTTGTGAGCAACGATCCTCGCCTTAAGGGTACGATGACACGCAATCAACCAGAACGCCGAGCCTGAACACACCATCCATTGGATCGTCTCTTTTTGTGGATTATCAAAAACTAAAAGGATTTGCTTGACCTTTTGCAATCTCAAAAGAACCAAGTTCCATTCGGTCAATAGATTTGATTTTTTAACTTTGTACGCCACTATCCCACATAACAAACTTAAGTGAAAACTTCATTCCTTGATCCATGGGGCTTTTGCTAGGACAGTTTGTCACAAATGAAAGCAAATGCCATCTGAAGTTTACTGAGAAATCAATATGTGAAATGCTGGACTTCCTCATTGAATAACATCGATGTACAATTTTGGGCTTAAACATCTAGTCAAGAAGTAGGCATCCTCTAGGGCACCAACTGTGCTCCCCTTGTTGCGGATGCTTATACATATGATGCTCGGATTGGCAAAGTCAAAACAAGGTCATTTGGCCAAGAGGTAAAACTTAAGTTTCAGGTTTATTGATGATCTGATACCGTTCGATAACAATTCCCTTCTACTGATTTACACACCTGAAGTAGAAATATAGGAGACCAGTGAGACCGCCGAATCTGTTTCATATTTAGATTTATGCATAGAGATTCAGAGTGACAACACACTCTCCACAAGACTGTATGACAAGAGAAATATGTCGAGAAATATTCCAGCAGCTTCACACTTTGGTGTTTACATTTCACAACCGAGGTACAATCAAACATGCTCTTTCTACCATGATTTCAAATAGCGTCATACGACTCTTGGTCAGAAGTTGTTTGATCACGGTTACAACATTCAAGGCCTCAGTGAAGCCTTCAAAAATTATATTTCAGACATTTAGAGGACATTTCCAAATTTGACGTATCAGTGACAAAAATAATGTCCGATGCAATTACCTATATTGGTTTGCCTTTGCATGTGTTTGTGACGGGTTTGTAGGGCAGGATATGCTTACCCTTTCGCGAACACTTGGTTTCATCACTTGGTTCTGTCGTACATGGACCAGAGCGTGTCAGTGTTGTCAACGCTTGGTGTGCCTGCCTGAGACTTCATGCTTTAAAAGCCACCATACCCGTGAAAATCCGGAGTAGAATAGGTCTTCAGCAACCCAAGCTTGCCGTAAAAGGCGACTATGCTTGTCGTAAGAGGCGACTAACGGGATCCGGTGGTCAGGCTTGCTGACTTGGTTGATGCATATCATCGTATCCCAACTGCGTAGATCGATGCTCATGATGTTAGTCACTTGATTGTCTGGTCCAGACTAGATTAATTACAGACCGCCGTCATATAGCTTGAATATTACCAAGTGCGGCGTTAAACAGCAAACAAACAAGCCACCGTATTATAGTTGTGATATTGCCGTCTACGTCGACCACTCACTTAATAACATGTAACAAATAGTGATGAGACTCGAGTGTGAACAAGTTTACGCGGAATGAGATAATGTAATGAACACGAATGAAGGAATACGGACACCGATCAAGGTATAACTTAATACAAAATATTACCGTTGTCTTTGGTTTTCACCCCACTCAGCAATATTCCAGATTTATGACAGCGACATGCAAATAATCGAATCTGGACCAGATAAACCTGTAATTGATATTTGTAGGCCACGCCTTAAAGGTGCAATGACCCGCACTCAGCCAAGTCAGCGTGCCTGACCCCCGATAAATGTAGTCGCCTCCCACATCGTGTGGTGCTGGGACCTTCTTCGCCCCGGGACCCCAGCGGATGATCAGAACAGATCTCAGTGGTGACGCATATATATTTTATAGACATAAGTTTTATCATACATCGTCAAACAATTCCTCACAGAAAACTAACCTGAATTACGTATTACGCATGCTAATTTCTTCTGGGTTAAACTGATAAAATGGCTTACGTTATGAAGATACCTGCTCTCACACACCTACTCGCTGACCCAGACACATCAATAAGCATTTCAAGTGAAAGGAGCCAATTTCGCCGTAACTAGATACGCCGAAAAAAGTCTACAAAAAGGTGTGGAATTTCTTATGAAAACACAGCAAAAGCATCTATCAAAGCAAAGCACTGTCCTAAAAAGTGGCAGAGGTAGTTTTTGTGATTGCTGTAAGTATCGATAGATCAGTATATAATTACAACAGTACAGTTCAACCAACTCCAAATGTCGACCGCAGCAGCAGTAAAAACAAGCATATTTATATTCCATGTTGTTATGTACAGTTATTTTGATCATTTGTGATTTCAAGAAGATGTATGTAGATAATTTCTTACCGTGTTTAATCTATTTTGAGTAAATGAGAAATATATAGTCTCGTACATATTCTTTACAGGAGTCAAATGTGTCTGATCAATTAAGGAGAACTTTGAATTAAAAATCCTCTTTAAAAGTTAGCGCATTCCTGGCCACGCTGACATTGCAAAAAGAAGCCATTTCTAATTAGAAAGTCACTCGGATGCAACAACTGGAGAAAACATGATGAAACTTACAAGATGGATTCACTACAGATATGAAGTGTGGGTTGATCGCTAAAATGACTTTTACCTGAGTAATCTGTAGTTTTCAGGAAGAATGATCACGATTGTCATTCTGAAAAGTCATAAATGCCAACCGGAAATATCTGTGAATCATTTTCGTATCCCCGGTCATCAAAACAGTTAGTTAGTTACTGTGCTGATGCAATCTTCTGAGTATTAGCTCCATGTTATAATTCAACGATCGTTTATCTTTCTGTTGAATATGTCACTACTTATAATTTCATTGAACAATGGACGTGTATGTGTGTGTGTGTGTGTGTGCGTGTGTGTGTGTGCGTGTGTGTGTGTGTGTGTGTGTGTGTGTGTTTGTAATCCCTTTTAATGAGAATTCACGAAATGATTGTATTTACTATTCAGAGCAATATCTGAAACTGCAGGTTATATTGGCATTTAAATACCGTAAAGCATTTGCAAACACTGACACTGCTAAGTAAGGATAGCAAAAAACCAACTCGCGGACCATACACTCCATCTCCAACATCTTTTTGTTGCTCTCAGGGAGGATGTTTTTGAATTGCTGAAACCATTCATCTATCATTTCTTAATTATTTCAATAAAAGTTGTTAGTCAACATTGCCAGCAGACAAAAAATGTAACGATCGCTGTCGACAGCAATATCACTTTGTGTGTGTGAGAAGTACAGCTACACAAAAAATGTCCAAATAACAGTACTGAAAGAATTCAAAGCCTCAAGGTTGAAATGGCAATGGGTAAATACATGACGAATTATTGACATTTTATGCTGGAAATCCTCATGTAATTGCACGGGGACATATCAAGCTCGATCACTGTTCCGGTTCTTACGTCTGTTTCTATCGTATGTATGTCTAAACCTATTTGTGTCGTTTCCTGAACGAACCAAACCAAGATAATATCTTTAGAGCAAATGAGGTGTTATAGTTTCCAAAAACAAACAAGTTTGTTTCAGGTAACTGCAAATTCATGTTTTACTTATTCAAAATCATTTAACATGTGGCTGATCAACCATATGCGGTATATAATTTTTGAGATATATAAGTTCGGCGAAGTGAGACACTTCCTAGGTAATTATGGTAACGTATTTCAAGCATTGCCTTCCAAAAGAAAATAATTCCAATCTCTTTACAGACAAAAGATGAAATGTTTTTGACGATAAAGGATCAGTTGTGCCAATGTGAACATGTAACAATTATTTAGCACTGATCATGAAACAAATCTACAGTGACAAATGGCTTGTTTTCTTTAGATAGGTTTCGAATTGTGTCTATTCAGTAAATACATTATTCCATGCTCCTAGGTAAAAAAGCTTGTATTCACTTAAATATAAAAGTTCCACATATTTGATACAAGTTTGTGATAAAAGATTTCGTAGTAAAAACATACGTAATATATATTCTATCTGATTTTTAACGTCTTACCTTGATCATCATAAGTTACATCCAAGGCACTATAATTATATGTTCATTATAGAAATATAAATAATACTTGAAAAAATAACAAGCAAAATACACCCTTCTCAATTTTAGAAGTATATCAATTCTTCCTCATTCCTGTCATTTGCTTGACAAGTGATCTAACGGAAAGATGGAGGTTTTATAAGCATGGTTATGGATTGTGTATAACACAAAAATTGTGCTATATTTTTGAACATTTGACAATTGGAAAATTAATATTTGATTACAATGTTTCTTTAATTTGACAAGTAATATTTGAGCTTTACGGGACACGGTCAAAAATACTTTACATAGATCAAAAACTGTCCGTGATAGTGCCAGCTACAAAACTAGAGAAAACTCAAGCATTTATCTCGAATTTTGAAAAGAAGTTAACTTTTGTACTTAAGTCAGAAACTAAATTGTCACTCTCAACCATTTTTTAAAAAAGAACCCCATTGACTACAAAGACACCACTTTTAAATGCTATCAATTAAGTAATCAGACGAGTGTTAATGGACTTCAGTAAGAACCATTGGTAGACATCGGGACAAACACCACCTAGTTGATTACTGGGCGCACCACTGAACGACCACCACCACGCCTCTTGGCCTCTGTTTTAAGTGTCCCGTGAAGAGCTTTGCTACAAAGATCGCCACATTCTGTTAGCAAGAGAAGCACTAGTTGCCAAGCAACATATAACAAAGATGGCGCCCAGAGATCCTTTCAGAGTCGTTCCGATCAGTGATCAATGGTCGATGTCTACACCGCATGGATGCCGCCATCTTGGCACCTTACAATAGCTTCTTGAGCCATGAGAAATAAATTACACAAAAGGAATATAATAATCAATATTGATCTGTTATGAGGTGTGTCGACAATGCCTGTTGTTGGCTCCAAACACCGCGTATACAAACATTCAGGTGTGAACTCGCTAAGAAATGGATGCTGCTAGAACCAAGCGACACAGCGGGAAATCAATGGCAAAGTTGCGTTTCGTTATATCAAGTGGTTTACAAGTTTAATAACTTTTTTTCAAGCTGTCGCAGTCTCCTCATTTTAAACTCCAATTCACAGCTATGTCGTTGAACACATTGTTAGAAGCGGAACACCAGGGGAAGTGTGCTTGTTACGTTTTGAGTTATTAACGGTGACGCATTATTATGATTTCCTCCTTGTGACGCACTTAACCTATTTAGCTACAAGTGCACATTAGTTAGCGTGTAGTTACGTGCAAGTATCTGGTCTGTTTAAACTTCTTCCAGCTCTGGACTCTTACCACTACTTTCCTTCAAGAGAACCTTTTTTCAACAGTTTTTTGCTCTTGTGATCTCAATGACGAAATTTTATCTCTTGCAAAGAACGCCAGCTTTATATGAATAAACAAGGTGACACACCATCCGCAGTGGGATGAAGCAACATAACTTTTTAATTAAAAAGATGTGTAAACTCCTTAAAACGGGTTATGTGCAGGACAGTCCTTAAATATGATAGCTGCAAAATCCGCTCCTCACCACTTTACTTCAAAGTGTAACTTTACATGCATAGACGGGTGTCACTGAAGACATTGTCAATGACAACACCTTGTCAGAAACTATTCATTTCCTGAAATAAATTTCGCTATTGATCCTCTTTAACACTGAACTTGTTTTACCTTCTCTGTTTATAATGCGGCCATCAAACAAAGTGAAGAAACACATAGTTACTGTGTCATTGTCAGTGCATCTCATACGTATGATTTAAGTATTCTTACAAGTTCGATCAATTTCCTCCATTGTTTTGATCAAATACGTGTATAGGTGTAAGCATGTTTTTTACAATAAGATTGTCATTTGTGTAAACTTAAATGATTAAATATCACTTTTGATTACTGCAGAATATTGCACACATTGTCGTTACAATGGTATATGACATTAATGGACATTACAACATGTGCTGAAATGGCATTTTGATGTTAGTTGAGTAACTTGATTTAACCTTCTCCCATGACATCAGAGAAGACAGACGGGGACACAGAGGACACAACCCGACAGCAGCCGGGACGGACACTTGATTACTGATGTCAACATGTCACTGCCGATACCATCACAGCCGCTGTCAGCATGCATGGTCTCCTGGTATCCACGACTATAGGACGCTATGGCTTCTGGACATAAATATATGAGGATATTCCATTTATTTATGGTGTCTACTATAACTAGTGGAAGACGCGAGGTTTGTGGAGACAAAAAAAACAGGTTTTTATTTCAGTATCGTGTTTATACCAACTTGGGTTATGGACAGAGAACACTTAAACACTCTATGTTATTTGTCATAATTTGGAAGCGTTATGGCCTGTGCACACAGCATACACAGATTATCGATTTCAATGCTGTGGTTAAAAATCTCCTGCATCACATCGGGCTTTCCTCCCACATGAAGCAGTCACGCCGTGCTATAACTGAAACACTGTTGAAAGTTGTGTTAAACCCATTACACTCTCTATTGAGTATAAACGATAAAGATAAATATATCAGAAAACTGTATTTTGATTTCATTATTATGTTTATTTGAACATTCGGAAGCTGTGTGGACCGTCGTCTTTAAGGTGTAAGTGATGACATCATGTGTTTGCAAAAAGGGTCATGGTTATTCTGTTAGGAACCTTTGGTACTGCTCATAATATAATTACAATGATATATATGAAGTCATAGCCTTATCATGGAGGACATATACATTGTGTAACATGTCGACGTTTTGCTGTCACTGTACTGAACGTCCCTTAGAATTTCATTGAAAATACATACATGTATGTGTCAAATGAAATACTTTGCAGATATACAAGCGACGGATCTATTCGTGATCAAAGCGCGATGCTATCCTAGTTATGGCCGATTGTCCAAGTATGTGTACTTTTAACTTTAATAACCGTGATACTGGTCATTGGTCTTATTGCTATCTGACTTGCTGTTGTCTTTATACCCCTGTAACTGATACTGATGCAAGTGTGAGTAATCAGTGTTACTGGACTACAGTAATGTCAGTGAAAGACCGTTACGACTCACAGCCCGGAGAGCGGAAGGTCCGGGGTTCGATCCTCGGTCGCGTCATACTAAATGACGTTAAAAGATGGTACTTGTTGCTACCCTGTCTGGCGGTCGGCATTCAGGGGCTAAAACAAAGACTGGTCGGCTCGGAGTCAGTATACTGTGTCTGAGTGGGGTATTCATGTTAAACTGCGACATGGTATCTCAATGGACTAGCACTATACATCGGCATCAGTCCGGACGAGTACAAGCAGACACACACACGTGCATGCACGTCGCTATATTAGTGCAATAATCTTGGATGCGACGTTAAACCCCTTTACACCTCACCTCACCTACTTCTCTCAGCGCAGTTTGATGCTACGATAACTAGTTTCATCCATCATCGACCAAAAGAAAATGAGTGATTGTTCGTCGGAATCGCCACTTTAGAGATCGGAAAAATGTTTTGGGTGGTGAGATGGAAAGGGATCCCTGCCCACACCTCCTAAATACAGAAAAAAGGCCAAATTCTATGAACAATAAGTGTCACTCGTCATGGATATTTTGTATACGTGGATTTAACATGTAAACATATGTCACTATTAAGCACAGTGTTCTCATGAATATGCCACACACACACACACACACACACACACACACACACACACACACACACACACACACACACACACACACACACACACACACACACACACAGACAGACAGACAGACAGACAGACACACACAGACACACACACATATATATATGTGACACTCACACACACACACACATATATATATATATATGTGTGTGTGTGTGTGTGTGTGTGTGTGTGACAGTGCCACTGATGGGGCCGGATAATCTCGCCTTCTCGCGAACACCTGGTGTCATCGCTATTTGATAGTGATTCATCAATAGATGCCTTTTTCTTGATACAAAGGGAGTTGTCGCTTTTATTTACATACATTTTACTAACCATAGTGTTGTCGTTGTTGTTGCTTGTTGTTTTCCGCCGTACTCAGCAATATTCCAGCCGCATGACGGCGGTCTGTAAATAATCGAGTCTGGACCAGACAATCCAGTGACTGGCATCATAAGTATCGATCGAGGCAATTGGAACACAATGCCATGCATCAACCAAGTCAGCGAGCCTGACCACCCGATCCCGTTAGTCGCCCCTTACCATAGTGTTGTCATTTATATGTTGTTCACGTATATGTATGATGTAACATTAAGTTGCTAGTACGTTTAGTGTTGTCATTAATAGGTTGTTTGTGTGGAATAATGACTCATTCAAATTGCTCTTGATAATTTGACCGAATATGACAAAAGTACGCATGATACTCCGTGCTGTCTTTATTTCATTGCTACAAACCAAGTGTTAGGTGTCAGAATAAGAATGCCACAGAAATATGCCATATATGGCTAATTTGCGAACTCCTCTGTTTCTTGTGAAATAATTATGGGTTAATGTCAGCGACCTAGTACACAAACATGTATGCTGGTTGTATGAGTAGGTGTTGACGTCGGAAGTGTTAAGGGTGACATAAAGTGTTAATTTCACTGTTATTCACAGTTTAAACACGTCTGTTGTTCCTTCTAAGGTATCTTCAATGAGTTTATATACGAAACATTGCTTGACATCTGTTCTGGAATGGCCGCCAACTCTATGTTACATTAATCGTGACACATTCAATGCTATCCAATAACGGTTGATGTTTCGATAGAACTAGGTAAATTACGAATGCTAATTATTAATATTTTGGTGGGATGGATGGATATGATTCCAATCTTATCAGCCGGGCATGTAGGGTTATGAAAAAGTCACAATTCTACAAATGCATCAGACATTGTCTCCCTTTTGTCAATCTCGGTTATTGTCTGTAATTGCAGGATGACCTGATGTCGAATGCGGTTAGTGTTGATGTTTTCAAGATGACCTGATGTCGACTCGGTTATCGTTGGTGCTTGCAGGATGACCTAATGTCGACTACAGTTATTGTCTGTGTTTGCAGGTTGACCTGTTGTCGACTAGTTATTGTCTGTGATTACAGGATGACCTGATGTCTACTAGTTATAGTTCATATTTGCACGATGACCTGATATCGACTAGTTATTGTCTGTGTTTACAGGATGACCTGATGTCGACTACAGTTATTGTTCATATTTGCACGATGACCTGATGTCTACTAGTTATTGTCTATGTGTGCAGGATGACCCAATGTCGACTTCAGTTATTGTGCATATTTACAGGATGACCTGATGTCGAGTACAGTTATTGTCGGTGTTAGCAGAATAATCCGTTGTCGACTACATGCACGCATATGATGTAAACAGTTTCTACTGTAGGTGAATAAGATGCAACAAAGACCACTATATCACCATGAAGGGATCGAACACCGATGCTGCTTGTTCAGTGTTTAGTGTCTGGAGCCGATGTTGTGAACTGTGTGCATGCAGGCACACGACCCTTGACAACAACCAGTGACGTTGGATGATGTCTCGGCTGCTGTGGTGCCAAACGGCGATGCTGGGTCACCCTATAGCTCACGTATATCAAATGATAATTATATTAAAAAAAACCAGGTGCGACAATTGTTATTTATATTGTGTACAGGTGAACGCTAATTTGTTTTGTCGTATGATCCACCTACTTTGTTCAGTATCCATGACACACCTGCCGGGAATCTGACATTGATGGCATTATATGTAGTGCCAGGTTGAGGGGGAAAGGCTGCTTTATGTCTTGCCAGGAAACACAATGCTAACAATTACTACGCGATGAAGAAAAACAAAATGATAAAGTTGTCTGTTGCAGGGAATTGTCAGAAAGCTGACATTGACGTCATAATGTTTGGTTGCACCAAAAAGTGAAAACGTCATCACATACGTTACCAGTCTACATATATCTTGCTACACACACAATGCAAATATGGCAGGAAATTAGGAACATTGTTGTTTGGATTTGTTATGATAGTGTTACTGACACAGGGTAGGGCTGTATGTGATATCATATTTCATTGCCTACACGCGAAAACATTTTCATGACAAAAAGGCAAAGTGCTAAATCAAATTTCAATAATTTTATGAGCAGGATTAATTGACGCTCGTTGTAGTCATATTACACATATAACATGACATCGTTGCGTTAACTTGAGTACTTTGTTCTGACAAACCCCTGGTGATTCTGCGCAAGAATATAGATCCAGACAGTCTCTGCTGATCGTACGAGGGGACTGGGTGAATGGGATGGTCAGGCTAAGTGACGTTGGTGATTGTATGTCATTTGTCCCAATTGAGTGTATCAATGCTCAGGATATCAATCACTGGATTTTCTGGTCTAGATGTTTTTACCAACCGCCGTCACATAGCTGGAATATTACTGAGTGTGGCGTTAAACAAAAGAAAAACAAAACAAATCTGAAATATTTTAGGCAAAATGTACTCTGAAATTTCAACCTTTTACTTGCACCGATTCACTTCACTACCGCTATTGTGTTTCTGTGTATTGCTTTAGAGCGATTCACGTTATTGAAGATGGCGCCATCCATTGGGTATGACTGTGCTTCACTGAAGGTTATAGGAGACGTCGGTGAGACAATTTCCTTTTCTGTGAACGTAATTTCAATCCTTATTCCCATAATGGATTAAACGTAAAAAAAAATTATTATCCCATATACAGTAAACAACGTATATAACGAACACGCTTATAACGAACTGACGGATATAACGAACTTATTTTTTGTCCCTAAAATTTGCTGTAATAAACAACTCATTATGCCGTACATCTACAACTTACAGCATAATACAACTACACAATAATAAAAACGCTTGCACCTTACAATAACTTGCAACACAATTAATCACGAACCGAAATACCTGTTAGATCCAACATCTGCACAAATGCGATAAAACCAAAATAATAATAAACTAAATATCCCGTACAACTCCTTACATCCAAAATAACAATACATTAAATAGACCCATACCCATAATATATAAATACATCGACGTCATAAATGTGACCACATCTTCACGACGCCTGATATCAAACAGTTTGATTGTCATTTTTAGAAGTTGGTCAATACTGTAAACACAAGATATTTGTATCGATGATAACTTCTTCATTCTGTTACGATGCAACGTTTTCGTATAAGATCCTTATACCGTTGACTCTTGCTTGTCAACGATATAAGGATTTGTGCCGAAACATTGCATAATAATATAAAATATCTTGTCTTTACTTTTGCTAACTTCCAAATATTAATACACTAAATATACCCATGACACAGCGTCATAAATGCGATCACATCCTTACAACTCCTTACAGCAAAAATAATTATATGTGTAAAATTACCGTTACAGCTCACATCACCATACTGCGATTACAATGCACTACAAAAATAATTATAAACGTAAACTTCACACGTTGCAGCAACCATATCATAACTGCTATTACACCTCTAAAACCAAAACGATCACGAACGCAAAATACCCGTTACCTCTACAGCAGCATCAATGCGATCAAACCCATGCATGTAACTTCTCATAACTGCAGAAAACCCATGAGAACGAAAATAAGAATCAGCGGAGCCACCAATCACGACCTATATGAGTACACAAGAGAAAAACTCGGCTGTTAGAAACATAACGACTCCATTGGTCGACCACAACGGTGGAGAGCGTATCCTCCTCCCCAGCATCAGCAGCCAGTCATCCACTCAGTTTATCCCGCTCATCGATCAGGCCTTTCCATATGCCAACACCAAAGGAAATCGAAAAAGTGATGATGCGTTGATTTGAAAATTATCGTTATCATAGTTGAGGTCTGGGCTTTGAAAAAGCTCAGAAGTACTTGTTACAGATCGAAACCTAGAAAGGGGAGGAAAACTTGCAAACACTATAAACCAATTTGTGTTAGTGAAGTTGAAATTACCCTACTTATACGACAGATTTAGATAACAACATGAAAGAAAATCTTGCTTTAATCTCCAGTTTTGTGTATTTTTGCCATCTTATAAAGGATTGACGTGATGAATTAATCCTTGGTTTCCCGGGCTTAGGACAGTGTAGGTTCTACACTCACGGAAACCCCACAGAAAGCATCACACGACGTCACAGACCTAGCGTACCATGCAGGGAAAGGTTATACTTTCCACATTTCATTACCTAAAAAAATCTCCAAAATGCTGCGTTGTTTATGGTATTTTCACGATGTTTTTGTTAAACTGTAAATATTTGTACAGGCCACAGAGATTTGACGGTTTATTATAAAATATGTTCATGTTCTAAAAACGAATCGGTCCCCTGTGGTAATGTATTGAGTGTGTATATGTCCTGGTCGATATAGTAAGCAATATAGCAAATAGATCACGACTCGTAATACAAACTGCGATCTTGTGATTAGTTATACTTCTAAATAATTGATTGTTGGCAGTCGATCCAAAACTGAATGGTTCTCTGTGACGAGGAAAACATGCCTACACACTACCTATCAACTCCCCCATCACACTCAACATGGAATGAATAGAACAAGTTCTACGGCCAATGTATGCTTAATTCCGTGATGTATGGTTGACATGATGTGTTCTGTCAATCAAAAAGTGATAAGCGAATGTAAAAAATGTAAAACTATATAATCTCTAAATGATTAATGTAAATTGTCTGACGACTTAATAATATAAGGTAACTTGCTGGAATCGAGTCCGAATCTGTTAGTTATTTAATAAAAATATTAGGAAAATTGAACCATCAGCTAATGGAATTGTATTCTAGGAAGGTCATTAAGATTTTTTTTATATTTAATTACTATATTTTTTTGTACGTGAATATTTCATTCATGAATGATAAATTCTGAAATTAGGCGTCATTTATTTTCTTATTAATATTTTTGTTAATCAATAATAAATAAAGACATAAAGTGGGACTAAAACTTGGATAAAAAATACGACTGTCTGAAGGAATAGTACTCTCATGTTATTTTCATAAAAATAATGATATTCTGTTTGAAATATTATTTTGTATTTTGAGGATCGCGTTGTTTACCAAGAACATTTTAACTTATCACAAATATATCAAGACTTTCATTGGAGTGATCGCAAATTTCAGAACATGAAAAGATGTGCTTAATCAAAATGACAGGGGCTACTTGAATAAGTCTTCAGAAAGCGAACCCTTAAATACGTTTTTATCGGTGGTAAAAGATAGCACAGTAGCCATAATGCGCCAAACAGTTTTTTTAAAGAAAGAATTTATATTCCAAAGATTTAATATTTATTTTCAAATATGTATGAGCCATTACCTAAATGACACTATGATAGAAATAACGCGATCCTATTGCTGTATTAAAACATTGTTGACCCGGACATACAACATTAGCCGAACTTCCACACATTTCAAGTGGCCTTCCTGTCTGACATCTGTCAATCTTCGTCAATGTCGATTGCAAAAGCATGAAATATTCACTGCTAAACAGAAAGCTTTTGTGTCGACCTGGTATGTTGTATTTAAAAGACCGTACTGTTCACACGCAAGCAGGTCCCAAATGAAGTGAAAATGTGAATTCCAAACTATTCATCTATGTAAAAAATTATCAGTAAGACGAAAAGGGAAAAAGACGAAATTCCGTTTGAAGGAAGCCCCTGCATAATCACATGTAAAAATAATATTTCGATAATATATTTTCTTCGTGTATTTTGAAATATGATTAATTCAAATAATATAATTGTTAGGTTCCATCAAAGAAGAATTATATATTTATCATGAATCATTCTTAGAAAGAGCAATAATGTTAATTGATTTGTTCAGCAGTTGAACCGTCTCTCCGCTTGATAGTATGATAATAAATTTCTAACTTTCACAAAATAAAATTTAATAATATAATGACGCTGGTTTCGGGGGGAGGGGGGGGGGGGGGGGGGGGGGGGGGCGGCTGAATGTGAAGTGAAGGCTTGTTTCTGACAGAACAGTTTCGTGTAAGAACTCTAGACAAACGACGAAATCACATTTGCATTAATGCCGTTGACGTAAATTCGAAAACACTACTATCAATTTTGTCAGGAGAAAATAACAGGATAAAATTATAGTTATGAAACGTTGATTTTTTATAGACACTTCTAGATTAAATAAACTCAGAAATATTATATACAAAATTGTATCCTTCGTCCGACATGAGAACTTTCATGTACGGAACATGATTGATAAACTTCTTGAAACTAAACGTTTATCATGGAACCAAAAAGGCGACTTAACGAGAAGTGCACAACTTGAAGCTGTGTTGAACTTGACACAGCCTCTGTATGCGGTGCAGATGCAGGTGGGGCTTGATGAGATGATGCAGGCGGCAAATATTGATATACGCGTACAACGTGACGGCTGTATGCCACGCTGGTGCTATAAATATTTGTCATTCAATTTTCTATCATTTGAAAATAACTATTCAACTAAATTTAAACCGTGTTCGACAGCTGAATGAGGTTCAAGTCACTAAACAGCGTGCGCCATAAACCTTTTTGTCATTTTAACTGAATTAGGAAAAGAAATAATTAACGAAAACTCCTCTGTTGTAAATATTGCAATATATCATACTATATGTTGATGTGATAATTTAATAAATACTTCATATTCATCGAAATTTCATATTTTGCTATATGTACTTTAAATTGTTTTTTTTATGATTAAGGCAAGACCACGTACATAATGTTGTTGCGAGTAAATATGTATTATTGATATATTTTTAAAAAGTACAGCTTAATAAATCAAGAAGACAGATATATTTATTTTCTAAGCTTCAGGAAATGGGTCTAACAAGAGGTCGTTAGCATTAACTTTCTCTGGAAACGAACTTAAAATGGCATTAGTGAAAGTGGAAGCTCACACAATTCCTGAGGCCTTATTTGGTAAAATAGACCCATGTAACAAATAAGGTCCCTACAGTTAAGATGTTCTAAATGCCCTGTTAAATTTCTCCATTTATGAGACATTATAAAGTTTCGCAATAATTACAAACGACAGCAGTGACAAGGTAAAAACCCGCCTGTCCAATACTAGGCATTCGTGATTTAGAAATGCGTCTTCAGGCGAAACAAAAATTTAGATTGACACAACGAATAATAAAATACTGTCTCTTCTTGTAGAAGGTGCGAATGTATTTTTAAATCATTTGTACGTTTGTATAATTATATTAGAACGTGTAAAATGTTCAATGAGACGCAAATATGATATGATTTCATTTCCATCAAGTGTTAAATACATAAAAGTATATTTGTAATAGTTTCCTGGTTCCTGAAAACTACATTATTGCTATTAAATAATGAAATAGTTTGTTGTTATTTCTATGATGTTTCTGTATAATTAGAATTGACAAACATAATAATTTAAATTCGTAAGATTCAGATTAATTTAATATAAAAGTTTGGTTTGAGAGCTCTACAAATTCTAAACGTTATAGATGCCAACCTTTTGAACTGTTATTTTTAAAAATTCTTAGCGATATGATCGTCATAAATATAGAACAGCGTAACTGAAAATTTTATAACACGTTTTTGATAATAATTTTACAGTCCAAACTAATCCATATTTTGTATGCATGAAGTAAATATTTTAATGTATTTATTTCGAACAAATTATGAATATTTGGATTGGTTAGGAATTAATTTCAACACTGTTCAAGCACACTAAGGTGAGTAAAACTACTACAGCTCCGGATCCAGACAGATGCATCTCAGCAGGGTGTGGAGGATGTAGCCACTCAGATAGGAGGTATGAACTACGAAATGCTGGTGTCATCTAAATAGAAGCACCCCCTGGCAGATAACACAGCCAATACATAACCATGAATCAATGCAAGTTATTGCCAGAACTCGATTTTAATGTATGTTATAATAAATTAATTGAAAAGAAATTTTAAAACGTCTTGAAGAAAATGTGACGATATGAATTAAGAATTATGAAATTGTAATCATATAAATAAATCATGTGATTACTGAGTAAGTACACTTACAGACAGCAAAATGGAATATCCGATAAATGATTTAGTAACAAAGCAAGACTATCGAACTTTGAGGATATGCAATACAACTTCAACTTGTACAGACTGCACCGAGAACTTAGTGGCCACAAGTAATGTATTAAATATAAAAAAGGACAAAGTAAATACATACACTTACATTATAATTTATTTTCATTGTTCAATTTCAAGACGAACAAAACACCCGTTCTTTGATTTTCATGTGAAATAAAACAAGTATATTACAACAGTTTGGATTGTACATAATGTCTGCTTCTATATTTAACAGAAACAATACCCCTACCTGTCATTGTCCTAGAAACAGAATGCGTGTTCTACCACCACAACGCTTGGATCTACAGTCATCACCAGTATACTGGCCACGGTATATGGATGCGTGATATTGATGGTCATTGCACAATATGTCTTTGGCATCAGTTTTGAGGCGTTCGGGTTGCAGGATAAAGTCTGGAAGATTTCGTCTCATTGATAACATGTTGGCATAACTGATGTTGAGTTCTTCAACCAAACATAGCACTTTCACTGTTGGAGATCCCCGGAAGTTCTTATACAAATGCACTATGGAACTGTTCAGGATTTGGCGATGCTCTAATGTTAAAAACTTTGGCGAAAACAATGGATTTTTCTCCGGAGACAGATGACGTCCTTCCAAATATTTTCTCACGAATATTACAGTTTTTATTTGATAAAGAATCTGTGAGTCATATCAACTGTTGTGACGTCCCAGCACGCGGGACGGTCTGTCCGGACCACACGTCTTCTCATCTCTAATCTGAGAGAAACTTGAGCCGATCTGAAGACGATCATCCTGTCTCTTCACAGTCTGTCATCACCAGTTTATTATGCTGTTGTCTATCGCCTGTCCACCTCCGGAGTCTTGCCAGCCGGAGCTGATCCCAGTCCATACACAGCCTCCCTCCACTTACTCGCGGCCTCGGGGGTGAGGGATGACCCGGGTAGGACCACCGGGTATGTGGAGCTAAACATGGGGTAGATGTAGGTAGTGTAGGTATCCCACCCCGCAGCCGATGTGGCATGGAATGCGCTCTGTCGGGAACGTCCTAAGGTTGACATGGGCCATGGGAGTCCGTCGGGTCGCTTTGACACAGACTCTGGACTAGAGGTTTTGTCGGACTCCTCTATACTACGACAGGGGGATGGAGGGGGACTAGTAGACGTCGCAGGGGCTGAGGACGTCTCACGACGTAAAATAGTCGCCCCATCACAGCTCTCCCCAACACCTTGGTCCTCGCTATCGGTATTACAGATGTCCAGCGCTTCTCCATCAGAAACAATGTCTATATGAGCGTCACTCTCGTGGATAGGGTGATGCAGGGGTTTGGGCAATACTGGAGGGTTGGGTACAGGTTTGATCTCGGGGGCGAGGAGACTCTCGACATCAAACAGTCTTTTCTTCACAGGCTGGACCACTATGGGGACGGGAGGGATCTGGGGCCTCTCGTTACCCTCCACCTCAAAACTCCCGTCTCTCATATCTTGAACGGGTGACTTGGGCCCCCCTTCCGCGTCCTCCTCCTTCTCGTCCCACGTTGCCTGGGGGGTTGGGGACGGGCTGGGGCTGTCTTCGTCATCGGGGACAGCCAGGCCCATGTGTTTACGGACCTTCCGTTGTGCACGTCTTCTTCTGAAATCTCCTCTCTGGAAATCATCAACGTTGGCCGGGTGTACGGCCCAATAGTGTCCTTTACCATTAGCACTGCGGCCTGACTTGATAAAGCAGTCATTAAGTGACAAATTATGTCGTATACTGTTCCTCCAACCTGGTCCACGGGTTCGGAAATATGCGTAATTATCCAGAATCCACTGATAAATGTCACTAAGCACGAGTTTCTTATCTTTGTGGCTGAGGATCGCCATAGCGATGAGGCCGATGTAACTATGACTCGGCTTCGGTTCTTCTTGGATGTACCTTGCACGTAGGTCATGTTTGTACAGGTAGGCTTGTGTGTACGGATCAGCTAGGTGGCCGTGGTAGGGGCTGAGTCCAAGAGGAGAAGGATATCCTCGGAATCCATACTGAAGTCGTGCACTATAATCACACAGCTGAGATCTCTGGAAGTCCAGGCCAGGCAGATGGGTTACCCCGGTCGGCGAGAAAGGGAAATATGGAGTCGGGGTAGGTATCTTCAAGCCGTACGGCAGCAGCGTGCTTGGGTTGGTGTTACACATGCTTGTGGACGTCTGGGTCTCACACGATCGCTTACTGCTTCTAACGTTTTCCCAATGTTAGTACACTGCTTATAAACTTCATGAAAGCGTTAAATAATTTGGCTCGTCAGTTTCCCACATTTGCCGGCTATGCGCCGCCCCCTAATTGATATTCATATGCGCCAGCGCTGGGAGGGCCTATCAGCACGAGCCGCGCTCTCATTGGTCGATGATGCGGAACAATATTATAATGAGCCCCCGAGCAGACGACATCTCTCTCACAGCGCAGTTAGCCGAGAAAATCTGGATAAATCTGTTGTGATGTGACGATGATACGGGTAAACTGTAACCACCTAGCTTGGACATTGTGATCCAAGGTGTTAGGTCTTGCTTTCTCTTGAACTAGCAGTTTTCTTGCTCCATCGATGTGTCAGCGCCGGGTTTGTGCCCCTTGAGATCGCCACCCTTTCTTTCCAACAGTTTTCTCCTGGGTGTGTATTGATACCAAGCAGAACAACCGTTGCGATGTTTCGTAATTAATAAATCAGTAGTTATTAGTAATTAGTTGCTGCCACCTCTTGTATTTGCAAACTGCTAGGCTATTGTCAGGACACAATTGGTTGCGCATCCAGAGTTGTAGGACAGGACAATACTGTTTGATGATTGTGTCAGATCTAGACCCAGGAGATCGTGCTGAGAGGGGTAGGGAGCCTTAGAAGGAGGGTGGAGGGGGGATGAGAGCGCGCATGGGGAGGGGATGGGAGAGTTGAGAACACGATGGATATGTGGGGGAGGTGAGAAGTGGTAGGCAGTAGAGGTTGTGAATTCAACTTGGGAGATGTGATCCAATACCGGGTAGGGCTGGAGGGTCAGGAGGTAGCGTGGGAGGGGTGAAGATGTGAGTGGACCTGGGTAGGGGGTTGGGGACTTGTGAACAGGGCGGGGGGTGGGGGAGATGTCTCATCGTAGCAGGTTTGTCTCTGGTCTCACTGTGAAACTGCGTTGTGCTTTGATTAGCTCTTCAACTCCCCACCCTGGTGCGGTTTTGTTACGGAAGAAAAAAATTCCATTTTGTCATGCGTGGGTTAATTACTGCCAGTCTGTTTGCCATGGTAGGAAGACTTCAGGTTCTTTAAGAGTTACTCACACTGTCATCTTGAGGACTGGGGACAAGAAGACAAGTCCGGTGAAGATTAGGATAACTTTGAGGGGAAAACGCCACCTGGATGAACGAACCTCTTTTCAGCGAGTCTCTTTTGTCTGTTACACAGCCCATGAGGGGGATCTCAAGCTGGATATACCCCCTTTGTTTTGTTTCCTCATGTCCCCAACTCTGATTTCGATTAAGATATGTATAAATTTACCTGCGATCGTCTCAACACCAGGCGCCGGGATAGCCTCCAGATATTTTTCTTCTGCCATCCGTAGCAATCGAGACGAGAATGCTATCCACTTATAGTGTTTGTTACAAAGTTCAGATATTATCGCGCCCACCAGCTTGTCCGACATAGCTGGCATTAGGCGATGAAATAGACCTTAGAAGAAAATTAACAATAATAAGATTCTATAAACTTTTCAGTAAAACCGAGGTAATTCAAAGCCCAGGGGATTAATCGAAAATATATCGAGTTATGCGTAGTTCGAGATAAGCGGTGAGTCCGATTAACACCATGGTGTTGATGAGGAGTCGGTTGGGACAGGCATGTACACCGGCTGAGACAAATATTGAGTTAATGTTATATCTAGTTAACGAGTTGTCTGCATTGATAACTAATATAGTTAGGGATCAGGATCAAGACAAAATACCTAGAGTGAAATTATATAACAAATACTATTTTTACTTAGAAAAGTGGAAAGTATTACATCTGAATAAATGGTTATACATATATGAAAAAAAATAAACATTTGAAGTAGAATCCATTAACTGACAGGAATACTTACAGCGTCAGTGAGCCGCTCCCGGCCATACATTACCCACTTCACTGCCAGCCAAAAGAAAGTATACATCCATGATTGATAGTGGCTAAAAAGCATATAAACAAGATATCTTTTCGATGGTGATGTATTTGATTCGAGTATCTTAGTTGTGTTTTAGGCCGAAAGTTTGCAATGTTTCGGCGACTATTTTCAGCCTAGTAACGTTTTAATAACGTTTGAAATTATTTGGTCAAATCCAAAATACAAGTGTATACTTTCTTTTACCCAGCTGTTTATATAAGTGGAGTTAAGTATTACAAGAAGAAGTTACATGAACTTAAAACGTTCGCCTTTTCAGGATTATTTTAGCATAATATTGTAATTCATGTCATGTAATGATACAATGACAGTATAACTGCTTTGGTGGAGGTGACTCCGGACGAAGGGACTATATACAAAATGTAACCGTTACAATATTTATAAACATGTTTTCAACCAAAAAGTCTACAGCTGGAAAAATGTTATGTACCACACGTTCTGTATTTTATATATCCCGAACCTCATGTATTTTTTTGAAATATTTAAATAACTTTGATCTTATTTTGAAAATGTCTAATGTACCTGAATATGTTTCGCCGGATGTACCCAAGTACTGAACCTTATATCATGCAAAGAAACAGAGGGAGCGAGATGAAATTTAAACAAAATATTCCCATGGAACGGTCAAGTCATATGTTAATTGATTTCTGTATTTCAATATGAGTGTTTTACTTCGGATACGATATTTGTAAATGGCCATTATGTATAGAAATGTATAGTGAGTGGTGTTTGAATATGTCCAGGAGTATATTTATTGAATCCTATATCAAATGACCTTGACAACCGGTATCATCACAATTTGATAGTGATTCATCAACATTTACTTGGGCGGTCGGGTAGCCTAGTGGTTAAAGCGTTCGCTCGTCACGCCGATGACCCGGGTTCGAATCCCGACATGGATACAATGTGTGAAGCCCATTTTGGGTGTCCCCCGTCGTGGTATGAGTGGAACATTGCTAAAAGCGGCGTAAAAACATACTCGCTCACTCACTCACTCAACACTTGATTATGGAAATATTTCTGTCTCTTTTACTTTAGGTACAAACTGAAAATGGAAATATCATATAACGGTAATGCGTAACAGGTCCGGAAACACGAATATCTTACAAAATGAGGAGCCGACTGAGTTTGTGTGAAATTCAAGTATCTAGGACAATATGCCTCCCTAATTTAAGGTGAAGCTTTATTCGTCTATTAATTTATACAGTTAGGTAACACTACCTCTTTGTTGCGATGACGATACAATATCGTTAATAAAAAACGTCAACGATGTCGAACACCCACCGAAACAGATTCCAGTGGGCGTAAATAATGTACAGAAAATTCCTTTATTAAACGTACACTATTGCGTACATGCATATACCACATACAATGTATATACATCTTGTTATGATAGCCAAGATAATTGTTGATGGACCTTGTCAATATATACTTCAGTGAACAAACAAAAATGGGTAATGTTTACCATGTCATATAAACATGTTATTCACCTAAAACAGCGAATAGGTGCGAAAAAACGGCTATGCCTGTATCACCTCATCTTTCACATGTGTTTGGAGACAAGAAGGATTGGGAGGGGGGGGGGGGGGGGGGGGGGGGGGGGTGGGGTGGGGTGGGGTGGGGGTTGTCTCCTACAGGAATCAGCTGGCGTTTTGTTCCATGATTTAGCCAATTACTACGCCATGACCCCCTCTCTTCACGGAGGAGCTGACGGCGCACACGGTTACATGCTAGGGCAGTGACAGCGCTGCCTGGAGGCACTCAGCTCATCGTGTCTAATATACATAGCATGCGGGAAATATTAACTAAAGACCCCCCTGGGCAGTATCTCAGGCCAATGTCCATATTTGGTGAATGGGTATTTACATTCAACGACGTCAAATTGAAATATATATTGTTAAACTCCTTTTGTTGCTGACAAATGTTGATTATCGTTTGGTTTATTCAAATCTGCAAACAGTACAAGAAGCAAATAAACGTGGCAATGCTGAATGATGTGGACGTACATAATGAGAACAATAACGAGAATCATGGGTGTCATGGCGATGATAACAAGGGGGTGAGATGGGTAAACGCCACTTTCAACATTATGTCACTGTCTGTGACGGGGCCCACACAGGGAGGCAGGGTACCCCCACGTTTTGGCGAACACCTGGTGTCATCACTATTTTATAATGATTCATAAGCACATACTCTTGACACACTCTGAACGTTTCCAGTCTCCTTTTCGCAAAGATTTCTTGTGGCTCAGGAATGGGTTTTGGTGCTTTTACTATTTATCAGTATAGCACGGAGTGTCAGCTCTATATGGGAGGAGTGCCCGGAGTAAAACAGTTCTTATATGTTTACAACCGTAAGCACATGTTTGGTGCAAGCAAACCAAGAATCAAAATAAGGATGTGGGATCCGAACCCCCTGTCATTCTGTCAGACAAAATACACGAAAGTCAGCACAGCACATTGTGTCGCCCTAGGTGAAGATGATGATGATGATGATGATGATGATGATGATGATCACTTTGTGTAACCGACATTGACAAGGGCGGGGCGTATATTTACTCATGATGTAGATGACGAGAAACATAACTATAATCACAATGATCATGAAAATAATGATGACGTTAGGGATGATTACATTAAACAGATGAATCTCTGCTGAATTGTAGTTTGAAAATTGTAGTTTTAACATTTTTTGTCTTCAATGCCGATAATGGCATTTTTCTTCTTCATCTCATTATTGCCATCACTTTACATCATGTATTGAAGATTCAGTGAAGACTCTTACTTCGTTCCCATCGTTGTCCCCTTGTAATCAGGGATGGTGGTGGGAGGTCGGTGTAATATGACAGTCGGATGTATTCACAGATTGAGAAGGATTTTAATTAGAAACTTCATTGTCATGTGATGTCGGAGACGCATTCCAAAGAAAAGATTTGCTTTATAACCGTGTATCCTAACTCTCCCTCGCTGAGAGCTGGTCTGTCACGTGACGCGGCTTGTTGTCTGGAGGAAATAACACCGCCGACGGACTGAATGCGATTGTAAACTGTTTCAAATAAGTCAGTTTTTGAAAAGTGAAACATCAGCATGGAGTTTTCTATTCAAAAAGTAATTCTTTATTTCTTTAAAAATTCTAATCAAATAATTGGATGTCCTGTTGGCTTCCTGTTCTTTACAACCCAGTTTATGGCGCGATGTGCTCATACGCGTGTAGTACACGTGTACTGTTCAAAAATGTAATGTGACCATAGCGAGGTTTTCTATATATAGCAATGACGTCAATATGCGTTTATTTAGTATAACTACAACCCGTGACATTTCGCACAGTGACATGGGGTAGCTAAATGGTTAACGCGATCGCTCGTCATGACGAAGGCCGAATTCGATTCCCAACAGGAGTCGATGTCTGAAACCCGTTCCTTGTGTTCTCTGTCGTGATGGCGCTGGGATATGGCTAAAAGCGGCGTAAAACCACACTCACTCGTACATTTAAAAGAGTAATTAAGACTTTACAAACGCAAAATACAAGTATTGGGGGAGTCTTGAAAATAAAGTCCTCAAACTGCTTGTGTATGTACGTTTTATTTGACTATTATCGAGTCTGAGACAGAGTAGACATTTGCTGATACAAGTAAGGGAAAGTCAATTTAGAAAGTTCGATGAGGTTGTGTAATTTCCTGTTTAAAGAATATTAAATCACTATTACCGACCCAGCAGTATGAGGGCACGTGGACAATGTTGCCCGGGTGGTTTTCCACAGCGAGTATGTAGTGTTATGAAGTATGCAGTGTTGTGTTACACTCTTTATGAAGAATACAGTGTTGTGTTACACTACTTATGAAGTATGCAGTGTTGTGTTACACTCTTTATGAAGAATACAGTGTTGTGTTACACTACTTATGAAGTATGCAGTGTTGTGTTACACTCTTTATGAAGAATACAGTGTTGTGTTACACTCCTTTTGAAGTATCTAGTGTTGTGTTACACTCTTTATGAAGTATCCAGTGTTGTGTTACACTTTTTATGAAGTATCCAGTGTTGTGTTACACTACTTATGACGTATCCAGTGTTGTGTTACACTACTTATGACGTATCCAGTGTTGTGTTACACTATCTATGAAGTTTCCAGTGTTGCGATACACTCTTTATGAAGTTTCCAGTGTTGTGTTACACTATTTATGAAATATCCAGTGCTGTGTTACACTATTTATGAAGTTTCCAGTGCTGTGTTACACTATTTATGAAGTTTCCAGTGTTGTGTTACACTCTTTATGAAGTATACAGTGTTGTGTTACACTATTTATGAAGTTTCCAGTGTTGCGTTACACTCTTTATGAAGTATACAGTGTTGTGTTACACTATTTATGAAGTATCCAGTGCTGTGTTACACTATTTATGAAGTTTCCAGTGTTGTGTTACACTCTTTATGAAGTATACAGTGTTGTGTTACACTATTTATGAAGTATCCAGTGTTGTGTTACACTATTTATGAAGTTTCCAGTGTTGCGTTACACTCTTTATGAAGTATACAGTGTTGTGTTACACTATTTATGAAGTATCCAGTGTTGTGTTACACTATTTATGAAGTTTCCAGTGTTGCGTTAATCTACTTATGCAGTATCCAGGAAAAGAATTGTCCTACCAGGTTATCGTCCAGATCAGACGTGGTACTGATAATCGTGGGAGGTCTTATCTGTATAACAGCATATCTCCCCTTCGTCTTATTGTCTATTGCTAGTAGGCAGGGAATTGATGGAGTAACTTGGTTGCTAAATTGTTCGTTAGTCACATCGCATACGGAAATTTCTTAGGAAATTAGATGAACCTAACCTCGCTTATCCGGACCGTACCTTTCTCAATGAAGTCACTCGGCAAAAACATATGTACGGATTAACGACTAATCTGAATAATGTCTCTGTGTATGGATTTAGACGTTCCACCTAAACACGCACCCTAATATGGGATGATCATATTAACGGGGTTCTCTGTATGTATTATAGCTTCATTCGGAATGAAACAATGATTTTTTTACGGTTGTCAGTATGTATCCGTTGTCCATAATGTGAAAAAGGTAACAGGTAGAAGAATTCTCTCAATTTTGACAAATACAATATCTGTACTGAAACAATAGACTCGAAGGTCTTCAAATAGGACCCTAACTAACGGTTTTCTCCTTCAAAACTATACCTTTAAAATTCCACTTTATGACACTAAATGTATCACAAAAATTATAACGAAGATTGGTCACATATGTGTGCACAAGTATGTTTGAATAAGCTCGATTTGTACAAAAAACTACAAATAAAGTGTTGACATGGAAAAAAACATCTATCTTTTGAAATGGACACAAGTTCTGAACAAACAGCGTGTGTACCACTCAACCTGTTACACAAGTCAGTCGGTTCTTTTAACATACCATAGGAACAAAAATGTATTATAAAAAACATATTTGAAAAGGAATTGTCTTAATCTATCACTGCCGCAATCTTTACAAATCAGCGTTGTCAAGCATGACTGATCTATATCAACCGTTATTATAACTTTACGTAACGGTTCACGCGCTGATTGGCGGCACGAGCACGCGTTACAAACGTTACAAACGAGAGGTATGTTTATTTACATTGCATTTGAATAGCACATGTAACCACTACACACTTTATCTATGTATCCTATCACCCCTTAAGCGACCGCGCGGAGGGTCACGAGGCACATGTGTCCAGTATCACATAGACGAACGCCACCTTGTCACTCACTCTACTAACGATTGACAAACATGGCGGCTAATTTCCAGATAGCGCCAACTATCGGCAGAATCATCTGAGTGTCACAGACTCACATTGTCCAACTGGGGGTAATTTGGCAACATCAGTCTCCAAACCAGAGGCAGGGCAATTAGTGCTTCAACTATTTTGTTTTACTATTAGATTTCGAACACGTTGAAATTATCACAATAGAATCTGCGGGAACATACTGCGAGACCGAAAACGTATGTATGTGCATTGGTACATATTTTGTATTATATAAGCCCAACGTTTAAGCGACAATTTCAAGAATTCATTTATTGTACGTTTCTGAATGTTTCCAATTTAGTTGGCTTACCCGAGTGCGCATGTGTGTAATAGAGAGAGAGAGAGAGAGAGAGAGAGAGAGAGAGAGAGAGAGAGAGAGAGAGAGAGAGAGAGAGAGAGAGTGTGTAATAGACAGTGAGAGACAGACAGACAGAGAGATTGAATGCGTGCGTGTGTGAGAGAGACAGAGACAGACAGGGAGATTGAATGCGTGCGTGTGTAATAGAGAGACAGACAGAGAAACAGGGAGATTGAATTCGTGCGTGTGTGAGAGAGACAGACAGAGACAGACAGGGAGATTGAATGCGTGCGTGTGTAATAGAGAGACAGACTGAGAAACAGGGAGATTGAATTCGTGCGTGTGTGTTTGCGAGAGAGAGACAGAGACGTGGATGTGTGAGTGTGTGCATATGTTGATAATACATGGATATATTGTAAATCCAGTCAGTGATAGAATCTGCACAAACTACGGAACACAATACTAATTTCTTAGTTCCCTTCTCTTCATCAATAATATCCTACATGCGACGCTCCTCCTGTCGATCTGTCGATGTGTGGGGGATTCATGGTCCTGTCATCAATTCAAGACAAGTATTGTATTCGTATGAAGGCCACAGGCCACATACAGAGAAAGTGCATATATACATATTACAATGATACATGAAGTCATATACTATTATTAGTATTACTATTACTAGTATTACCTACACCATCATATTCCAGTATTTGCAAAACTTTATCTCATTTCATAACTTTGACATAGATATTTACACACATTTCTCAGTAACCTTACATCGTTGGAAGACAAGGCGTTCTAAATTTGTACATTTTCGGGGGATTATTACAACACATTTTAGGCAGATAGAGGTTCTTATGTTCTTATAGGACTTACGTATGAAAGTGAAATGGTATTCATCTTCTGTCCCTAAATTACAAAGAGGACAGACTTAAACCTCATCAACCCCAAACCATCTCTCTACGTTCACTTTCAACCTTAACAAATCCGTTCTCAGTCTAATCAACATATCACGTTGATTTCTATCTGATAAAAGGGTGAGTACTTCTCAGGTTCGAGTACGTTTTTAAACTCTTTACCTATATTAGATCTTGAGTTATTTTCTATACCGATAATACTATTCCAAGATTGATGATGCATATCAACTTTTTATACGGGTTTTGAAAAGCAAATTTATCTCCAACACACAGAGCAGTCTATACAAATCCGTTGCGATATGGCGGAAATAATGCCGAGGCGACGTTAATTCTAAACTCACCCACCCATACAAATCCAAACCCATGTGCAAACAATACGCTGCCACAGTAGATGCACAGGTTTGGGATCTACCGTTATAGCACACCATCCTACCATAGGCTTTCTTTTGTCTTTTTTTATGGAAAATGTTTTGTCGCTTTTATTCAGGAATTCTTTCATTGTGCATTTCCGTAGGTTTAAGCCAGTGTTTTATACAACGGCAGTCATAATAAAAGTTATAATACTTCTTAAATAGCGAAAAAAACAAGCATTATAATCTTGATTTACTGTATGATCAAATATCAGTTCTCCACATCTCTCAGATCCTATGAAAAAGAGATTTTTGAAATGTTCCAATAATTCCTGCTCGGGAAAGACCCAAGCCTTTGTCCTGTAATACTTACAAAAAAACCAGCGTGATATGAGGAAAGCTATTTACTCTAACACGAAAGATTAACTGAAAATTGGTGTAAAAAGTTCCTAAAGGATGAACGTAATGAGTGCTTTGATAAATGTTGGCATTCAAGCTACACCGGGAAGTGGCATTACTAAGTATAATATATGAATGCTTTGTTGCGGGGTCGTTAAAATATAATGTTGATATATGACGTTAATGCCCTGGAGGCTGACACTTTCTGATTCGAAGAACGAAAACGAGTCTTGTCACATGACCAGTCTGTAAATCAAAAGGTACAGTGGCAAGGTGAGACAAAGCTTGTTAGGGCACGGAGATTGTTCACTTGACAGCGTATGTGATGTTTATGCATTAGAATTAGTTTTTGTTAATCTCCTGCTACCGATCTCCGAACATAGATCCCCCTAAATTGCCAGGTGAGCGTCCCCCGGCTCGTGTCGGCAGGTAAGCCGCGCTCGTTGACTGGTTCACGGCATAAGCTACGCCTGCTCGACATCTACGACTAGGACATAAATCGTCTTAACCGGTTCGGGGTCTAATTATCTTGGGAGGAAGTCATGATAAATCTTATCAAACAAAGCGGACTAAGTTCGGATGACTTGACTATGTCAAGCTCCATTTTTATTCGATCTGCCATCATTCAGCACCGATAACATTTTCCTTCTCGCGTCGATACACTTATATCAACTTTGTAACAAACGCTCAAACATTGGCTGCTGTAAGGGGCTCGCGTCTTATGACGTCACAAGGCACGCGCCGCGCGTATGCCTTGGGCTAGAGCTTTAAATGATTACAAACGGCAGCCATTATGCGCTCGTTAGTTTAGCAAGGCACGTGGCTAGTAATCCGGCCAATCGGTCGTGTAATTGATGACGATCCTTGGCAGAGCTAACGGCAGTGGTACTAATCCCAAAGTAACGATATAATGAGCTAAAGTACCTTGTCCATGAAGCGAAATTGTCAACATCCTTGTAATTTCTGATTTCTCGTTCTGCAGCTCAGGAAAATAAGAGCAAATCCCTTGAATGCACCGAGTAGCGGGCGGTAGCGAGCAGGCGATCGGGCCAAATCAAAAGCAAATTTGAGAAATTGAAGCATTCTGGCCTCTGTGCTTGACTGTCACATCCCTATGATTACGATAGATTCTGGTGTAATTTACACGATCGTTTATCTAATTTGGAGAACTTTGCCTCGAGTTTTGAGGAACCATAATATTACACAGAATCAACCAAGTGCAACTGGATATTATTTTTTTTCGCTAACACATGTTTTGTAGTTAGGTCAATTTCTTGTGGAATGTTGAGTGGGTTCGATCACGCTTAAACGCCATCATCAACCCCATCATCATGTAGAGGTTGATGATGCTAACCAAAGGGAAGTTAACTCTTCCTGACCTTACCGCGGGCGCTGTCCAAAGTGTACCTGATCTTAAAGGGGCTTAAAGTCTTCATACGGTTGTTGGTTAGTATTTTCCCCATTCATGCTCGTATTTGTTGATAAAGAAGATAGGCAAAGAAACTGGTTAGATATTTGTACCATTTATCATTATAAATCTTCTTTCACAAACACTGTCTTAATTCTTCATCATATTTGATATTATCTATGGTTCTAGAATATATTATTTTCGCGTAATTCCTTCTGTTGTGCATCACAAGGAATCAAAGGCACATTATTTAAAAGTCAAGTTGAAAATAAAACGCCAATGCCAGAGAATAATCAGAAACAGATTCTATTGGGCATACAAGACAAAATAGCGGTGAAGGTAATATTAATGGATCGCTGAAAATCAGTGATGACACCAGGTATTCGCGGAAAAGGTAAGTAAGTAAGTAACGAACAGTCCAACTGTCACAAGCAGTTGTAGCTGGGCTGCTTCAAATGCATACCTGACCCAACTGTTACAACACAGTACAAAACTTTCTATTAAACTACGTTTATAACGAACACCCTTATAACGAACTGCCGGATATAACGAACTGTTTTTGAGTCCTGTCTATTTGCTGTATATATATGCTTATAACGAACTACTCGTCACGACATGGCTGAAATATTGCCGATGTGACGTTAAATCTTAACTCACTCACTCACTATAACGAACTACGCTTATGATGAATTATGATTAGTGTTCCCTTTGAGTTCGATATAACCGTAGTTTACTGTAACTATTTAGTTTATGACGGACGTTGATTACGTATGTAGCACATGTGACTATCTAGAATGTAGTGAATCAAATGCTTGTCCCTTTAATCTGTCTTATAAATTGTTTTTCATTATGGTATAGACGGTTCAATATATATAAAGACAAATTAGAGACGAATTAATTTGAAATATTATGAGAAATTAGGAGCAGCCTTGTTGAAAGCTGCATGTATGAGATAGAAATATTTTAGAAAACGTTCTTTATAAATATTGTATCATTTACATGACTTCAGTCATGTTTGCATGAACGTAAAAAAACAATCATTCTGTAAACTACGGAAGCCTTTTAGGGACATTTTAATTTTTTTTCTTTCGATACTATCTTGAAATTTCAAGATACTAAGTTGAAATTTCAAGATAATATCTTGAAATTTCAAGATATTAAGTTGAAATTTCAAGATACTAAGAATACACAATGCCATTTAGAAAGTGGTCAAGTGTAACTAATGTTATATTTGGGATAACACTTTCTTAGTAAAGTACAGATTCTAGTACTTTTTTGGGTTGAGTCCCGTGCGGTATTCAAACCCACACCTGCCAGGGTGAGGCACCTAATCGCCAGCACACAAAGTCAGCGATCTAACCCACTCAGCCACCGAGCTTTCCACAAAAATGAAAGTCCGACAACTGGTAGTCTAGATCCCGTACTTTGAGTACCCCCCTGACAAGTGTACTCAAGATACTAA
The DNA here is from genome assembly GCF_022045235.1 of Haliotis cracherodii. Classification (NCBI taxonomy): domain Eukaryota; kingdom Metazoa; phylum Mollusca; class Gastropoda; order Lepetellida; family Haliotidae; genus Haliotis; species Haliotis cracherodii. The sequence goes on along the minus strand of NW_027266264.1, from coordinate 2,477,062 downwards.
GTTGAAATTTCAAGATAGTATCTTGTATTCCAAGATAGTATCTTGAAATTTCAACTTAGTATCTTGAAATTTCAGCTTCTGTATCTTGAAATTTCAACTTCTTGAAATAGATAAAGTATTTTGAAATTTCAAGATAGTATCTTGAAATTTTAACTTCTTGAAATAGAAGTATAGTATCTTGAAATTTTAACTTAGTATCTTGAAATTTCAACTTAGTATCTTGAAATTTCAACTTAGTATCTTGAAATTTCAAGATACTTTCGAAAAAAACAAAAAAACAAATGGCCCTAAAAGGCTTCCGTAGTAAACGCCCAGGACGTACTCATCCTTTGCTGGCTCCACGTGATGACTGACATGTGACCCACATGCATCCTCGACCTTCAGCGACCTTACACTCAACTCAGTCACTTTGAAAATATGACATTCAGGATAAAAATATATGCGCTGATCCCTGAAATATTGAAAGTACTCAGCATTCGTAGAGATGAATTCCTCACCACTGATGACTGATACCAAGAAGCAGTCCAACTTATATATTGTAGTATATAATTCATATACTGAATTACTGTAGTATATAATTCATATATTGAATTACTGTAGTATATAATTCATATACTGAATTACTGCCGCTAGGTACCTAAGTTCAACGAACATGAACCATTACCATACGTTACTTGAGGTAAATTGTGTTGCGAAATATTTAAATAAAGAAATGAAACATGTCTGTGACATACTGCTGTATGTAATTATGTTATTCCGCGTATAGAACACTTGTCACTAAACGCCATGTCGACACGGCGACATCAACGTCTACGACAGACGTTTTGCCTGAAAGGTATATGATGTTTAGCTTACCATGGAATCTTGCGTGCATGAACGACCTTAATACATGGCAGATATCGTATGGGCGTCCGCTTGTCTTAGTGGATATACCTACACATATGGGAGAAGTCGATAACAGTTGCTAAGAAGTCTATTCATCAATGCACCTTTTCCATAATCAGATAAGAAAAGCTGTATCGTCAGTCATGGTTAAGGTCAAGGACTTTTATGAATTTAGATAACGGGATATATTTTAGGAAAGTACTGATGCAGGATGATTCGTTGTGTGCTAAACTAATTCATTCCAGTACATTTCCAGAGAATGTTTACTTGAGTTTACAATGACAAAATAATAGAGGTACACACAGTTCACCTACGCCATTCCTTAGTGATGAAAGGGAAACACTCTTACCTTTACGAGCAGGATACGCTTACTCCGAGAACACCTGGTGTCATCAATATTCCATACACCGCGGGGATGGCGGCCTATGCCGGTCATAAGGAACCGTCCATTTGATATATTTTTTGTACGGTGAGGGGAGGGATTGCTGTTTTTTTTTATCGAAACAAAAATCATCCCAGAAAAGTCTTGAAAAAGATTGCACTATGCTTTTGTTAAAAAAAACATATTCAGGCTCATAGTTTTAATAAATAAAACCCAGCTTTGCTGGGCGCCGCGTCAAACAACATTAAAACAAACAAAACAAACACGATTTCATTGTGATTCATGAACACATGCCTCTGATATAGTCGGAATCGTACGATGCGCTCTGTTGTCAGTAGAGATTTCTTATGACCATGAGAAGGGTTTTGTGGCTTTTATTTAATACCGTCGTCATACCCATATTCACGTGGGTTCCTCTAAAGCAGTACACGTCTTCGACACGGCGACACTTCGATCTTGGCCCCACATTAAGCTGTCATGTCCTGATAGGACTGAAATACTTTTCAAAGCAGCGTTACGGACAACTGAATCATTTCATAAATATAACATTCAAGACATAAAATGTCTTGTCTGAGTCCTCAAATCACTGCAATGTGTTCCGTTGTCGTTAGGCAATAGTCATCGCAGGCTTGTTTCACTGATGGAAATAGTAGACCTAACACCACAGCTTCTTGATACAATGCCTGGTAACCACCATGTTATTGCTTTAAAGTGTCAGAACAAAAATGTTCCGTAGTGTATTAAATTTATATCAACTCATGTATTTTCAAAAGAAACATGGAAGTTCTAGCCACATGCTATATGAATATCGACAGCGGGAAAAACAACCCACTTTCCATAATAATAATAAATCTCTGCTCAAGCAGAATCCTTTGTACGATTCCGACTATAGCAAGAGCAAGTGCTTATGAACCACTGTAAATTACAAACAGTGATGATATCAGTTGTTCGCAAAAAGATGAGCGTATCCTGCCCCACCGGACGGCGCACAAACACATGCAAAGGCAAATGCTCACCTGAACAAACACGGGAACAAAGAGTACAAGTAAAAATTGGAAATTGCATGTGACATCATTTTGGGTAGATGTCCTTCACATGACAAACATAAAGTGTCCTATGACGCTCTTTGTAGTTGCCATAGGAAGTGCAGGTTCGGGGGTACCTCAAAAGTTGTGAAATGTTGACACCAAAGGCTGAAGCGGCTGGGTTACAGCTCGACATTTAGGGAAGCTTAACTCACCGATTCATAGATTCACTGTTACATAAAAGTGGTTCAGGCAAGGAATACAAAGAGAAGTTAGGACACGTAAAGGAATACAAAGAGAAGTTAGGGCACGTAAAGGAATACACAGAAGTTAGGACACGTAAAGAAATATACAGAGAAGTAAGGACACGTAAAGGAATATACAGAGAAGTTAGGACACATAAAGGAATACACAGAAGTTCGGACACGTAAACAAATATACAGAGAAGTTAGGACACGTAAAGGAATACACAGAGAAGTTAGGACACGTAAAGGAATACACAGAGAAGTTAGGACACGTAAAGGAATATACAGAGAAGTAAGGACGCGTAAAGGAATACACAGAAAAGTAAGGACACGTAAAGGAATACACAGAGAAGTTAGGACACGTAAAGGAATATACAGAGAACTAAGGACACGTAAAGGAATATACAGAGAATTAAGTACACGTAAAGGAATATACAGAGAAGTGAGGACATGTGGAGGAATATACAGAGAAGTAAGGGCACGTAAAGGAATACACAGAGAAGAAAGGACACGTAAAAGAAAATACAGAGAACTAAGGACACGTAAAGGAATATACAGAGAATTAAGGACACGTAAAGGAATATACAGAGAAGTGAGGACATGTGGAGGAATATTCAGAGAAGTAAAGGCACGTAAAGGAATACACAGAGAAGAAAGGACACGTAAAGGAATAAACAGAGAAGTAAGGACACGTAAAGGAATATACAGAGAATTAAGGGCACGTAAAGGAATACACAGAGAAGAAAGGACACGTAAAGATATACACAGATAAGTTAGAACACGTAAAGGAATATACAGAGAAGTAAGGACACGTAAAGGAATATACAGAGAATTAAGGACAAGTAAGGGAATATACAGAGAATTAAGGACACGTAAAGGAATACACAGAAAAGAAAGGACACGTAAAGGAATATGCAGAGAAGAAAGGACACGTAAAGGAATACACGGAGAAGAAAGGAAACCGTAAAGGAATATACAGAGAATTAAGGACACATAAAGGAATACATAGAGAAGAAAGGACACGTAAAGGAATATACAGAAAATAACGGACGTGTAAAGGAATACGCATAGAAGTAAGGACGTGAAGGAATATACAGAGAAGTAAGGACATGCAGACTGTGAGGTTCACTTTACGTACACCTGGGGAGTTTTCACCTCCTACTCCTTACTGCGAGACGTTCCATGTATATGCATCTGTATACATTCCACATTGGATGTGGCCTAACCTTAAACATGAGGAAAGGGATGAAGTGAAGAATGTGCCAAATAAATTGCCATTTTAAATCACGTCACCGGTGCAACTGTACTGAAGTAATATATCGTATGTTATTCCAGAACTGTCTTCTCTTGTACCACCGCCAGCGACTTCTCTAGAGTTGAATTTTATTTTTTGTATATTTATCGGAAAACTGTCGAAAAGTACTTCTGAGTTCCAAGTCGTTTCTGCAATTATCGAAGTATAGCACCCAATTTTGATTTCACGTAAGCCAATCCAAATTTTGGAAAATAGGATAACAGACCCCGACTACGTCATGAGCATGTGTTAATGAATCGCTGTCAAATAGCGATGATACTAGGTGTTCGCGAGAAGGTGAGTGTATCCTGCCCCACCGGTGGTACCTATCACACACACATGCAAGGGCAAGTAAATTGTTCACCTTAAAAATGCAGGAACATATGGTTTAAGTCAAAACAGGGAACTGCATCGGACATCATTTTGTTGCGTATACGGTTGGGGTAGGATGCTACTCTATGTCAGCCAAATGCAAGCGTAAAACATGCTAGAATCGTGTACATAGTTAGAGTAAGATTCTACTCTATGTCGACCAGCTGCGGACGTAAAACATGTTAGAGTCTTGTGCACAGTTGGAGTAAGATGCTACACTATGTCAGCCAGCTGCAGACGTGAAACATGTTTGAGTCGTGTACACAGTTGGAGTAAGATACTACACAATGACAACCATTCAAAAGTGTCGTTCTTCAAGCTGATGATACGTCCAGGTGTATCTGTCATTACCACTGAATTCAAGTTAAGTTAACCTGAATCATGGCGCGCCTTGGACCAATTGAACCCCGGAATTCAAACCTTATTGGAACTTGTTGCATAAATAAAAATTGTCACATAATTGGTTACCGTGTGTGACAACAGACGACCCAACGAAGTAGCCATAATCCTCGCGTTTCTATTAGCTTCTTCGTCACGCAAAATGCGGCTTAACAAGTCGAAAAACATGCCATGTTTGATTTCCTGTAGATCGCCTTTACCTGGTCGCCTCTAATAAGCTTTGGAGTACCACGCGAACATGATTTACTTGCGGCTACACATCGCATCAAACTCCAGTCTCTTATTTATTACAATGTGGAAGGCGGTGATTAAGGAATAAGAGGATTGAAGGGTTAGCCACAGTTTCTCACATTTTGTACACTGAATAGGCCGTGGTGGACACGCACCCACCAAACAGCAATACGTATGTAACACGAGGAACAACACACGCCAAAACCATCTCCACCATAGCAAATACTAACTAACAATTATCTTGGTTTGTAATTTAAGTTTATTATTTTACAAAAAGGGTGAGAATTTACGGATGTCAACTTCTTTATTATTATCAGAATAAAGAACTTGACATCCATATTTTTTTCTTCCTTGTGTGTATCACTTCTAAATGCCTTTCAAAGACTTGATATTATTTTACAATTTAGTGATATTTTTTGCGGTTTGAGAACTGCAGGAACTGGAATGTTTTGACACAGTACACACACATAATATTTTTTTGTATTCTGAATCTCGGATAATTAGGAGATAAACCAACTATGTTTTCAAATTTGATGTACTCCCACTTGGTAGATACCTCTTAATTTAATTCGTAACCGAGCGCTTTAGCGTGAGGTTTCAAATGTTAAATTTGGCGCGGTTAAATCTACAGGTAACCTAGCTCTACATTGAAAACAGTACGTTTATCACCATTCTCCCATGACTAAATAAAAAGGTATTGGGTGAAGCGGCATAGGTTGAGTCCAGTGTCTTTATAGGGTTGTCAATCAGAATTTACGGAATCACCGACAGCAGCCATTAAACAAAATATGGCGCTGTTTATGCTCAAGCAATTTGTTCACACCTAAATACTTGACATGAACTTATGACAGACATGTAGCACGGCAACTTGGTAAGCGGACGCGAGGAGTGCACCCCTACAGAAAACTAAGCAAGCCTTGCAAAGAAATCAATATACACCGCGCGTCACTATTATGACGTCATATCGCACATTGTGACGCATCGTAAGATGTTATGTCACATGATTATGAACAGACAATCATTATTGAATCTTGTACATCTTTAACTCAAGTCCAAAATCGAAATACCTGTTTTTAACTTTGATGATATGATTATCATGATCACTCACATTACTTTTTAAACACAAGTCCCAAATGAAATCATCACAATAATGGTTATTGAAGTATTGAAGTTAAAGAAGTATCGCTAAACGTTTGTACGCATGATATGTAGGTTGATCACAATATTCCCACATAAATCCATCTGTTCGGAAATACAGACGCGAGGTCAAGACAACCGACTGCTTAACATGTTTAGCTACGAGATATAGTACCAACGTCGAGTGACACCAGTAGTCTATATTTTTGCGATGATACTTTACATACGCAGGGTATCTATGTAACGGTTTAACGACCCTCTATTCGTAACCACCTTAAGAAACACGCAAAAACGTTTTATTCCCTGTAAGCAATAATATTATTCCTTCTATGTCCAATTCGCCATCTCCATTTGAGTTTGCACTGAATGACAGGTTTTCAATAACAGGAAGACCCATTAAAATATTCATCTTAATATTTGTCTCTATTTGAAATCAATTAACAAACAGAAATTATGACGTAGGGCAAACTGTAGCGGCCTTTGTCCTGGTGTGTTGGGAGGATGTGAGCCCATCACTTCGGTTCCAGGGAGGGAGGTTTTTCAGCCACAGACGAGGCACCGCTCTGTATATCTACAGGAAGCTCGTTTTTTGTGAAACTGTTCTCACATTTGTACTTGTAAGACGAAAACAGATCCAATTAGCGACTGTTATGGCTTGATTGGTGCTTAAGATGACACGAGGGTGAGCAGAGGCCGCATCAACGGATTTGGCGTGAGAGCACGTGAGCACGCGGATAATAGGACATTTTGTCGTCTGCTTTAAACATGTCGGCCATGGCGGACGGGTTGAGTGCCATCAGCCCAGGCTTGGCACTGGTGTGGAAAATGGTCAGAAGAGCAGAGATGATATTTTTATTCTTTATTGGTTTAATTAGCGTATTGGACATGTCAAATCGCCTTGTGTTGAGGGCGCCCTTTTGATCGGCTTGAAAACTTTGAAGTGGCTGTTTTGCACATCCAGAAAACTGGTTGAAAGGCCAACTGTCATACTAACGCAAGTTGCATTCAGCACCAAAGCGATACGGACTTCTTGTGGGGAGGAAATGGCGGATTTCAGTCGCTTTCCACAGATTGGGAAATGTCTGCATTTCCCAGACCCCAACAGTGGAGCCTCTGAGAGTGACAAGTGTTCGGGTTAACCCTTACCACCTTGCTGACTGAGGAGACGATGACCTGGTCGGGGTTAACCCTATCTATCCTCTGTCAACGTTTCAGAAGAAGTTGGGAACATGATTCTAATGATAAAACGTGGATGACTCCATTCCTTTTAAAACGTTTCTGTTGGCATTCTTTTTCAGTTTTCAAGCATTTGAAAAAAGTAGAAGCAACATGTTGCGTTGTATCATTAAAGGTGTCAATCAAAGAGTTATGCCACATGCGGTTTTTAATGTGAATTACAACTGACAAATGCCATGTCTTGACAATTCAGATATCGAAACCTTCCACATAACGAGTCTAGGGCTGTGTGTGTTGAGATGAAAGTGGATGTGTAACAGAGCTTTGCATGTTAGTTGTAGAACATCTAGAAGTTGCTGCTGTGGTGACCCTGGTGCAAGTCCTCGTGATGCCCATGCACGTCCTATGTACTCACGGTTGATAGGCACAATCACATGGGGCACGGATGGCCCAGTCGCCTAAGTCGCCGCAACTCGCTGTACGAGTTGCGTGCCTTGGGCACGCCATGAACCTATGATTGTGGGTTCGAATCCCGGTTCGCCCCGATTATGTTTCTAGGTTTGTCAGCACCATATCCATGCTCGTGGGCTTCACCAAAGTAGTAAACAGTAAACATCTAAGACCTGCATCACTTCGGACTTTCCTCCTACATCAAGCTGACACACCGTGATATACCTGGAATACTGTTAAACGCAGCGTTAAACCCCCAACTCACTTACTCACTCACTCATGAAGGGGAGGTCGTTCTGGTCCGCCCGTAAAGGCTGCTACTTGCTTTCTATCCCATCATGGCACCATTGCGAGACAAATTTTCTTTTGGGCTATACGTGCGTTTGTTTTGTGTGTTTGTTTGTTGAACGCCGCACTCAGCAATATTCCAGTTATATGACGGCGGTCTGTAAATAATCGAGTCTGGACCAGACAATCTAAGGATTGATATCATGAGCAACCGATCCAAGCAATTGGTAAACGATGGCATGCATCAACCAAGTTAGCGAGCCTGACCACCCGATCCCGTTAGTCGCCTCTTACGACAAGCATAGTCGCCTTTTAAGGCAAGCATGGGTTACTAAAGACCTTTTCTACCCCGGATCTTCACGGGTCTCTTGTTGGCTATACTTGTGTAGAGGGAGCGGTTTGGGAGGAGCTAAGTAGACGTTATTCGTTTGGTAAAGGTTTACGAACGTGGAACTATTTGCATTTACCTACTTTAAACATCTGTATCCACACTTTCGATGCCGTGTCTTCCTCCGAAATGTACAGTGTTTCTTTATGTTTCAGATACAAATATTGTTTAACCCCTGTTAAAACACATTTAGTTGTATGTATTTGCGAATTGTCCAGTGTGTTCCCTTGTCAGACATTTACGGTATCACGCAATAAACACTCGCTTTGTAATGCAAAAAGTGTGAGTGCCGGGTACTACCGTTAAGGGTAGGACATGCTTACCCTTTTCGCGAACACCTGGTGACATCAGTTTCAGTGATCCTTTCATATCATTTTCACATTTTACGTCCACTGGAACCGTTGGGTAATCGAGACTGGGTATTCGCTGGTGTTGACGTTTTATATTTCCTGTTTCAAAAGATTCCTGAATGATTTTAGCGGCAGTACTGTCGTAACTTACACATATAGGCGTCCGGTCGTCCTAGCAGTAGGACTGTCGTAACTTACACATATAGACGTGCGGTCGTCCTAGCGGTAGGACTGTCGTAACTTACACATATAGGTGTCCGGTCGTCCTAGCAGTAGGACTGTCGTAACTTACACATATAGACGTGCGGTCGTCCTAGCAGTAGGACTGTCGTAACTTACACATATAGGCGTCCGGTCGTCCTAGCAGTAGAACTGTCTTAACTTACACATATAGACGTGTGGTCGTCCTAGCGGTAGGACTGTCGTAACCTACACATATAGACGTCCGGTCGTCCTAGCAGTAGGACTGTCGTAACTTACACATATAGACGTGCGGTCGTCCTAGCGGTAGGACTGTCCTAACCTACACATTTAGGCCTGTGGTCGGCCTAGCGGTAGATTAAGACTAGATTAAGTAAATTCAAACCAGATTGGAGAGGAACGAGAGGGCTACTGTGTTCTATTGTGCCACAACTTATATTGATCTTGATTCAGTGTTACTTAATGTTTCCAGGGATATTGACATAGTCCCTACTATTTACATATACGCTTATATACATGTATATGTTGTCCATGTACGCACCCTAGGCTTTCACCATGCTGTGCCATGAAGTAATGGGAATACTGTAGTATCTATGAAGGAAAACAGAATATTTCAGTTTGACTTAGTTAACAAACTTTCCTGTGTCCTCACATGTCGAAATCCACTTGTTTAAAGACAGTTGACAAACATAATTTCCTAGTCACGACTCTCTTTTAACATATGTATAACTGCGACTACTTTACAATGGCGTACAGGAATTATATTTCTATGTTTGTAATGTCGATTTATTGATCTCGCATGTAGATGGGTCACGTTCAGCAGAATAGAAGGTTTTGTATTGTATAAATATCTAAGTTAATTCGAGAATAATCGTCTCTTATTAACAGTTAACGTTGACAGTTGCAGCAGGATTTGTTCTTTACCGTCAACGAGTGAGGCTGCACAAACTTTATATAATGTTTCTCAGGCACAGTTTTCACAAAGAAAGTCAGTCGATTGGACCTTTAAATTTCTTTCTTATTAATCTGATTCTTCTCTGGCATTAACGTGTTATATTTATTGAAAACAAAGGTGATGTAGGAAGGATACGTTATGTTTTCTCCACCAAGAATATAAACAAACACAACCAGGCTCACAGGACAATGTCAGTCGTCAAGCATTGATAACAGTGTCTGCTTCATAGCTGGGGGTTTGTATTTTCAGCGACAGCTTCAAAACCCGGTATTTTTTTATTTAAAACTATCAACGTGTATTTTTAAAAAAAACACACACTTTGCAACTTTGTATTTTTGTGTGTGTGTTTTTCAACAGTCTGGAGCATAATTATTTTTTTCAAGACTTTTCGGGGACAATATATTTTTTTCGATAAAATCCCAGGTCCCCTCAGAATATCACATGGTCGGGCCCTAAATGGGATACACATGTATTATGTGTTTTACAAATATTTTTTATATTATTGTTTTATTTTGTTTCTTAATATTATGCATATATGGTCATTTTTGTCTCGTAGGCCTTGCTGGACGGATATTGCAATATACTAATTTATTATTATTGTGATCTATTATTGAATGCAACATGTAACAGTTAAATAAAACAATTTTCTTCCTAATAAAACTGTGATAACATTTTATTGACGTACGCATCTTTATACATCATAACCCAAGTTTAGAAACCAGTTACACAGACACGTTGTCCAAATGCTCAAGTACCGACTTGAAACTATCGACTAACTGACGCTTGTACATACCAAGAGCATGATCTAATTGACTCTGCCGCTTCTCCCTGGGTTATCTTACAGACAGATGTTCGGGTGGGATCCGTTGATTTTTAATCTGAGCTTTTCAACACATGCGTGTACAGAGTTTCTTAGTTCAGTAGTCGTTCACGGGCCAGAATATCTCTATGGATAATTAAAAAGTCACATTTGTAAGAAATTGTTAATTAAAAATAACCTATAAAAACAATCTGTATATGTCAGATATTTAGAAATACACTGAATGGCCATCATTTCATACAGAAGCTATTTGATCAACAGTCACGCAATCGGCACAAAAAGCATCTATAAGCAAAACTACATCTATGCCTCGGAGATGAACAAGTCAGGCCCACTCTAATACATGTCCCTACCCCGACAGCTTAGCCCGGGGGGTGCGGCGTGCTGTCTTGTTCCGCCGCCCGTCCCCCCGCGCTCTACTACCTCATTACTCGTAGACCCGGGGTTTGTTTAGGCCCATATAGGAAGCGGCGCTGTGGCGCAGCCTCATCGGAAAAGGTCGATTATTGTCCGTGCTCCCAGCATGAGCCTTGCTTAACGAAAACCCTATTGTCGCCATAAAGGTTCTAATTAGCGTCGTCTGCCAATTGATCTACTGTATTTATGAAGCAACTAATTATCAATTTAACGGTTTCAATGTTTAGGCCAACCTCAAACGAACGATTTTCCCATTGCGGAAATAATCTTGGCCGAGCGCGCGGTCGAGTTGGTAGGCGAATAATTGTGATTTGACTAAACAGCCCAAACCGCCTTAAACAGGAAAGTAGACCCGTAGGTAGGTTCACAGGGACCACCGGAAGTTGCGTGCAAATGAAGCCCCTCTGTAAAGAGCTCCAACAGCTCTTTGAACGGAAACGAGGCTAAGATCGCGACTCGAGTCCATGTGATTGTTTCTGGTTGATTTAAGGGAACTGCTGTACGGGTAAATATAATCCATTAGCATGTGCTCTCATTACAAAGCCCACAATCCTCACAAAACAAGCCCAATGAGCCTGAAACTGAAGGTAAATTAGAAAATAGTCTTCCCAGCATGCCCTGCGACTGTATGCGAACCCCCCATCACATTCGGAAATGATTCCTCGCCAGGGAAGTGTTAGCAAGAACATGATATCAACGTGTTGTCTACCGTAAATGTATAAAATCGATGGAATATAATATTTTTCTCGTGCATGAAGTCAAAGGTATGTCTTGCCCACGTGCTGGTTCGCCTGCTGCCCGCGACTCCTGTAACGTGCGTCCCACGTTAGCTAGCACGACGTCGCACGCGATGTGAATCTCAGCGTGTTTACTACGTTTTCTGTTAAAAATATAAAGATGAAAGAAAAACAGACAATGTTTAGATATAATGTCTTCGTTTAATCTGATACAATTTAGTTAAAACTTTAAAGATTTCCCTTTGAATGTATTTAATTGATATTGAAAATTATCATGTTCTTCTTGAAATTCATATTTGAATTTATTTCCCCTCAACATTTTTTCACGCACTGCGTCCTGCTATGGAATCGACGCACCTAAATATGAGGTAATAGAAAAGGTTCTGCTCTCTTTCGTACCTTTAAGATGAATTAGTAAAATGAAATATGACTTAATTTAATTTAATTTAATATTGACTTGACAAAAGTTTGTTTTTACTTGGAATACAGATTTTGATTAAAAGGAAAATTACCAACGTATATTGTATGTGTGTGTTTTTTTATAGTTTAACGCTGCACTCAGCAATATTCCAACTATATGACGATGATCTGTAAGTCGAGTCTGGGACAGATAATCAAGTGATTGATATTGTGAGCAACTATAAACGCCTTCGGGGATCAACCAAGTCAGCTGTCCCGACCCCCCGATACATTTGGTCTACTCTTACGCTGCCACCATGGGGTACGGGACAGCAATTCTAATCTGGAATCCCCACGAGGACAGGACAACTTTACGCATGAACTAGGTGGTCATTGTAGTGCCAGAGGGGAGTGGTTAAAGTGTCACGCCACAGACCCGGGTACGATTCTCTACATGTAGGTGGACTCTTTCACTGCAATACAACTCAGAGCGGCGTACATCCTAGTGTCGTTAGTGGTTTGCAGTGATCCATTCCTATGATTTTCATCGCTATTTGTCCTAACGCCCAATGGAATATGTTCAGCGGATGGTTGAGAGTGGTAGTGCTATGCAGTGGACGTCATATGTATTTTGAGTAAGTATTCATGCGCGTTAAAATCACAGTTGATATATTAAATATATTTTTAACATTATCTAACAGTCAGCGAATTAGTAATGGAATGACGAAATTGCGGAAGAACTGTAATTTTAGTTGCAGGCAATAATAGTCGTATGTTCACAAATGTTCTCTCTGGGAAGGGAGGTGGTAAACGCCGATCTTGATTTCCTAATCGGTGTAGTGTGTGAACCCCATCCTTTGTGTTATGTGGTTATGTGTTGTTATAAGCGGCATAAAAGTATACTCACTCACTAAGTTCTCGCGTCAATTGTGTTTGTGCTATGCGCTGTGAAGAGTTACGTCCCTTATGCGGGCCAGATACCTATGACCGTGGGTTCGAATCCCGGTTCGCCCTGATTGTTTCTTGTTTTGTCAGGACCTCACCTCTGTTAGTTGATTTCCCCAAAAGTGAATGAAAAAAAACTGCATCACTTCGGGCGTTCCTCAAACATAAAGCTGACACTGAAATAATGTCCAGTCACTCACTCACTCACTCCAGCGGTCACATCTAGGCCCTTACCGATCGACTTATCTAAAAAGTATGTGATGCCTTGGACTCATTCTGGTTTAGAAGTGTGGTAGTTTTAACCTACTTGATTTAGCTGTCGATACCGAACTTCGTGCAAAAAAATGGGAGGATTCCACTTAGACGTTTCCAAAATACTAAAAAGGTATTTGCATAAAATAAAAATACCAGACCGAAACGATTCATTAAAACTGATCACGCTTAACGTTCGATGCTGTGAACTTCTAAAGTGATATAAATTCTTACATCGATCCGTGGTAGTCACTGATGCACTACTCAGCACTTGCGGCCTGTCCGACATGCTCACAATCAGTGTCAAGGATGTTTACCGTTCTGTCTCCTTTATTACGTCCCTTCCATCTTACAGGTAACTACCTTCATTGCTTGTTGTCATATTCTTACATTTACAACAATAACATCTATTACACTAAAGATACAACGGTAGTTTATCCTGCCAGAACATGACCCAGTCATACATAAGGAAGTTAATCCTGCCAGAACATCAGGCAGACATACGTACGGAAGTTAATCCTGCCAGAACATCAGGCAGACATACGTACGGAAGTTAATCCTGCCAGAACATCAGGCAGACATACGTACGAAAGTTAATCCTACCAGAACATCAGGCAGACATACGTAAGGAAGTTAATCCTGCCAGAACATCAGACAGACATCCGTACGGAAGTTAATCCTGCCAGAACATGACCCAGTCATACATAAGGAAGTTAATCCTGCCAGAACATCAGGCAGACATACGTACGGAAGTTAATCCTGCCAGAACATGACCCAGTCATACATAAGGAAGTTAATCCTGCCAGAACATCAGGCAGACATACGTAAGGAAGTTAATCCTGCCAGAACATCAGGCAGACATACGTACGGAAGTTAATCCTGCCAGAACATCAGGCAGACATACGTACGGAAGTTAATCCTGCCAGAACATCAGGCAGACATACGTACGAAAGTTAATCCTGCCAGAACATCAGGCAGACATACGTACGGAAGTTAATCCAGCCAGAACATCAGGCAGACATACGTACGGAAGTTAATCCTGCCACAACATCAGGCAGACATACGTACGGAAGTTAATCCTGCCAGAACATCAGGCAGACATACGTACGGAAGTTAATCCTGCCAGAACATCAGGCAGACATACGTACGGATGTTAATCCTGCCAGAACATCAGGCAGACATACGTACGGAAGTTAATCCTGCCAGAACATCATACAGACATACGTACGAAAGTTAATCCTGCCAGAACATCAGGCAGACATACGTACGGAAGTTAATCCTACCAGAACATCAGACAGACATACGTACGGAACTTAATCTACGGTTGGGCTATAAAGCAAATATCGTCCTGTTCATTCTCAGATCCACTGACCTCAGCCACAAACGATCTATCTGCTTGACATTAATTGCACATTCTGAAAGCATTGATAGTATATTTGAACAGCTAGGCAATAATTGTAGATACACACCATTCTAGCTAATAATCAAAGGTATTAACTGTTACAACCTTCGTATATAAAACATGATGAGTGAGTGTGTTAGACGCCGCTTCTAACACTATTCCGGCAAAATCACAGTGGAGGTCCAACAGCGTCGACGGAGTGATGAGCGAGGCTGTATGACCACGAGGTCACCCAGCGCCCAGAAGTACATACACACCGATTTTGAAATATAAAATACAACAAAACACAAGAACAAAAACTCCCGAGCAGCTTCTCCTCTTGATAAGATTCCGTAACTGTGTTGATGTGCATACCATATTTATTATGGTCGAGTTTGGACGATATGAGGTCGTGGAAGGACGTCGAGAGTCAACACCGACTTATTACCTCGTTGATCTCATCAACAAAACATACGATACTTAGACGTGTAATCAGTCAACTTGTGTTTACAACAGAGGCCAATCTCCGCTCATTATTTAGAATAAGCCTTGATGAGATTTATAGAAGACCTATTGGCAGCAGCCGGCTTAGATTCGTGTTTGATTGCGCTCGTCGTGGGATGGCTAATCCTTACAGAGACAACACTGCTCGCGTGGAATCCTCAGGTATTGATTATGGGGGAACGCAGGGGAGGAGCGGGAGGTATGGGGAGGACCGGGAGGGGGTAGGGGAGGATGAAATGCATGTCTCGGGTAGATCATGGATCAGGGTCTAAATCATTCGTGCTTCCATGTATTATGGCTTTTGGCAGGAGCTTAGCCCGTGCTTAATTCTGAGTTGTCACTAGCGCATTCAACTCTCAAATCCTTAATTCAATAACGACAGCCATTGGAAGAGGGTTTGTGTTAGTTGCGGTAACATTACCTAGGGTTTTGGCACGTGACATCGGAATCGACCAGATTTGGTTGAATTACGTCCCTTTACCTGCACATAAAGCGACACCTGGGGTGACTGTATGAATTAAGGGCCCGGAACCGCAGGTCAAATTTCCGTATCCAGATTTTAATAGGATTTAATGGTAAGGATATTGAAATGGGCTGTCGTCCCATTGGTGGTAATGAACCCTAATTACGGCTACTTAAGGGACTGGCTTACATGGATGACAAGTTATTGCGGGGTGTCCTTTGAAATGATTTACGTAACGCAGTTATATTTTCGGAAACGGGAAGGCAACATGGCGGACGTCAGGTTGACGTAAAATTATGATAATTAACGTAAAGATTCAGCAATTCAAAGAGGTGAGAAAATTAGGTGGTTGACGGCATAGCATTGTGTTGGCTTTTCATGCAGATTAATTTCGTATTGTCCATGCTGCCTTTAATACGCGCTACCTTCAACAGCTGGACAAGATAGGAGGTCTCTAATATGGCCGTGATTGTGTTGTGGGAGTGATTGTGCATACTGAATGAATATATAATATCCTGATTGTACGTTTCTATGATCCCATAATATTCAGCTCTCTAAGATTATGTTTGTTTTGTTTGTGTGTTGTTTAACAACCAATATCCCAGCTATTTGACGACGGTCAGTAATAATTCGAGAGTGAACCAGACAATCCAGTGATAGACATCATGAGCACCGATCTACACGAGTGGGATACGATAACAGGTGTTGACAAAGTCAGCGAGTCTGACCATCTCATCCCGTTAGTCGCCTCCTGCAAGTAAGGGTTGCTGAAGATCAGTTCCAACCCGAATCTTTAGAGGCTTAGGCTATGTTACAGGGTTGATTCTGAATAAAACAATAAAACCAGGGTGAGTGAGTTAGTGCACTATGCCTGCCGCATGAAACCATAGGAGTCCCGATGTTTCATAGCAATACATGATATCATAACTGTTTCATAGTGATTCGTAAAGAAATGTTTATGATATAGTCGGAATCGTACTTTGGACTCATTATGGAATTATTATGATTATGAAAAGGATGTTGTCGCTAATATTTACACTCTGAATGTATATACAGAAGTGATTAATATGCATGAGATATTTTTTTAGAATGTCTCAAAGTAAAATACATCCCTTTTGGAGTAATGTTAAACTTTCAAATAACATCTTTGTCGCTGATATTAGGGTAGACTTACACATGTTTGTTTAAAAAAAATGATGTCTGTTATTTCAGTAACATCACTGCGGTGCCTGTTTTATTAATAATACTTAGGATCACGTGGTCGATGTAGTTATACAACGACTGAAATTCGTTTCTTTCCTATCTGTCAATAGTAGTTTTTAGTGCGACAATATGTTACAGTTTCTATCAAACGACCATAGTGCATCCAATGTCTGACAGAATTCCTGTCTGATGTTAGGGTAGACATGTGGGGGACAATTCCAAATTTGGAGTTTGACGGGTGCCACAGGTGGGGCAGAATGCGCTCAGCTTTTCCCGAACAGTCGGTATCATCACTATTTTGTAGTAGTTCAATCACACATGCTTACGATAAAGTCGGAATCGTACAGTGGAAGGTGAGACTTCTGGCATTCCCTTTGATAATGGAACTGATTTTGTCATTTATCTTATTTGAAGGCAGCAGTGGCTGTGGAATGGTTTTGCAAGAAAACCGTTCTGACAATGTTGCCAGTTCAGTCAGTTACTCATCATAAACGGCATGTTTGGAATAGTGGAATCGAGTCTGTCCTGGGCCCCGTCCCACAAAGCGATCACAGTGCAATGATTGCCGTAAGTCTATGTTAAAGTAAGGGAGTTACGATCATCATTTTAGCACTAAGATCGCTTTGTAGAACGGGCCCCTGATTCCACCTGAGCTGATCCCCTTACATCGGAACAACATGGGTTAAGTGGCCAGGGGCCACAGATAATGAATGTCCTGGGATTAAGGAAAGGGTTGTGTTGCTTGTATTACGATGTTTCTTGAAAAGGTCTTTCCTCATATAGCAGGAATACTGACGTGTGGACAATGTCTTAAACAACCTTCACTACGTCTAACGAGTCAGATCAGAGCAAATTCTCGTTCCAGAACGCTACATTGGTGCCACTATAACAGATTGCCATGACAATAATTGTATTCTTTAGAGCAGAACTTTCTTGCAGCGCCAGTTTCAAGTTCCCAAATAGTTGGAACTCACTCTTTCATAGTTATTTCAGTTTTTAACCTTTATTAAGAAAGGTGAAAGGTCTTTACGATCCAAATTGTTTGTTTCAATTACCTGCTGCATCCCTTCCGGAGAATTATCATGATACATGCACTCTTTAGTAAAATCAAATCCGTTAAGTCGGATGAAATTCAATTACGTTAAACAGAAAGTCTTTAAAGAACATTTGATAAAATGCGTCCCAGAAAAAAACTCAAAAATTTGATTTAAAGTAATTACTGTAATCGCAATATAATGTTCTGCCCCTTGGGACTAGTTCTCATCCACGACTAGTCGCTAGCCGTGCTCAGATAGGAAACATCCACATATCTCAACTGACGCCATTTCCAAATAACTGCATGCCATATAGCCTGCAAGTGAGTAGTTGCAGTGAAAGCACATCGTAAGAAGATCGCCATCTTTAATCGGATTGCCACGTTCATAATTGCTCCCTCGACGCTAGTTTACAATGATGTGATTAATTCTCTAAGAGTGAAATTATGTTTCTGTGGCGTCCTTTTATGAGATTGGGTAAAATGATCGATTTGCATTCAATAAAATCACTTCATTCTCTCGTTACCTGAGCAATCGACATGTGAGCAAATAGGAAATATTAGTTATAAATGTTTACACGTGTTTAGTAACCGCTGGTTGGCTCGTCACGAGTCTTGGACCTGACTCCGTACAATCGGGAGTTTGTGGAATCGAGGATATTGATATTGGGCAATGGCGCGAGGAAGAAAGCCTATACTGTCATTGACAAATACTGACATCATCGCACCGCTGACATCTCTGACGGCTGTGCCGGATCGGGTGAATATTTATATCACATTTGACTTTCAACTTTGCAAATATTGACTGTGTTGTGAATATAGAGTTGGGAATTTGAATCGATTTGCTCAAAGTTTATTTATTGTAACGAAACTTGTCAACGATTCAGTCCATTTCATCAGAAAGGATTCTGGAATTCACGAATGTCGAGGTTAACACGGGTTGTGTTAAAGCAGAAGAAGACTATAAAATACCGTAAACCCCTAACAAAGACCCGAGAGTTTAAGTCTATAAAACAATAGATGTTTATTGATATAAAAATTAAAGCAATAGTTTTTTTTAAATTGGCTAAATACAGCACATCCTTCCCGTGGTGCTTTGGTCAGAGTCACGTGGTGTGACATCATTATATCCATGCAAATGTCGCTCACATTAATCCATTATTGCTGGAATATTGCTAGAAGCGGCGTAAAACAATACTCACTCACCACTAGACAGAACAATCAGCAACATAATTCGGCAGAGCAGTGGCAACATCCTTTGACAGATCTCCTGGTAACGTGTCTATAGAATCAATGGAAGGACAATTTAATCAGGATCCCTCCCTGTCAGCCCTAATATTTCTGTCAGTGGCCTTTTAAACTGCCCAGGTAGCAGTCCCATGTCTAAACAGTTCCCGTTCAACCTCTCCCACCGGCCTTACCCCGGGATATATTTGACACATACACGTCCTTAAACAATGCACGTATCGAGGTTATAAGAGCGAAATGAAGTATATATTATTGCAACTATAATTCTTTTTGGTCTTCAAGCCATCAACCGGGTAAGGGTTCACACTAAAAAGTCAAAGTTGTGTCGATGTGCTCCAGCGGAAGTAACGAGAACACATGCAGCGATTACTACAAGATGTTCTTAGTGTTAAATTAGGCACACAGTCCTGCCTTTGCCCATATCGCTGAAGCGTGGGGGACTTTGTTAGTAAATACAGTTTTCTTGTTTAAGTCGCTGCTTGTCCAATCTTTTTTGTTTGAACGTATTGCGACACATTCGTCTTGTAGTGTTAGCTTAATTTCAGGGTTGATTTGCCGTGATGTGATCAGCTCGGTCCATTAGCCCGCCAACAGCTTGAGACGCAGACGACAAGAATCTGCCCCATAGATGGCGCTCCATCTCGTGCTGCGAGGTGTTGATGCCTCGGGCAGACGATAATCAAGAGCGGGGTGTGATGGGGAAATCAGACAGCAACATACGCGATGCTTTACACCAAATAAAATACAAAATTGTTCTTTAAGGGCAAATAAAATGTAAATATTTCCGTTTGAAGATCCTTAACGACATCACAACCGCGTGTTCATTATCAAAGGTATGTGCTAATACTTCCCAGAGTACTAACTACTTCCGGAACGAAACGTGCCGGGTGTTCTTGCGCGTGCGCAAAGCATCAACTATGACGTAATAGTCTGTCGACCTCGAGAAGTTAAAAGGATACGTAAGGGCTCAAGGGCAACCGTTCAGGCTCACAACACGACTTTCTTCCACACTATGAGTAATTTTTGGTGTTTTTCAAAGTATGTCTTATTTTACTTGACTTGATGTTGCCACATTCTTCTTTACAAAAGGACACGGACGTTGTGTGGGGCGTAGAGGACGCACGAATACGTCTCTGGACATAACCACCAGTTTTGTATTGAGGTTGAAGCGTGATAAATATGTATCACATGTTTGTTCTGAGACAGCAGCGTCAGTGTACACGTATGTTGTTGATGTTTTAGTGCTGAGTGGTGCAATCACATCAATTCTGAAGGAACGACCCCTGAGTAGTTCTATATCAAGGGTGAATGTTTCATCACAAGATTCAGTTGCGATCCTGTTATCGTTAGCACTGTGTGTGTTAATTCGAAAATCAGAATTTCTCTACACGGCCCAAAATGAAAATTAGGCATCTGTGCTCACTCGCAACATGAAAGGAAGGGAAAGAAATTGGCGAAATTGACACATTATGGCTGTCAGTCAAAGCTCCCATAGCACAAAGAAATAAATGGCCGCGCGTTCGAGAGTGCCAAGTATTTAGTGGTGCTATCAAGGGAACAGGTCGGGAGAGAAATTGATGGTGAAATTTACAACAAACGCTTTTCTCGTGTCGTTTCATTTGGAAACACGAGAATCTGTCCCCTCCCAGTCCCGCCCAAACTGCTCCGACCCAGGTCTCTGAGCTCGGGCCTTTGTCTTAACTTGTCGTCAGGAATACAGCATCTTAGTCGCAAATGCAGGGGCAGATTTCCCCTGGGGCATTCTATTTGTAGCCAAATGAGCAAGTGTTGCCGCCCGTCACACTTATCATCAACATTAGCAGGGAATCGGGGGCAATCCCCGAACCACTCAGAAACCCATTCTGCAAATGTCATAAAATTGGGCGAAGAATTGGAAGATATTTCAAACACTGAAAAAGCAAAATTGTGCACTAATTGAGAAAATTAGTGAAATATACTGGACGAGTTAGTGTTGAATGGCCGGGTCAAACTCGCATTATCCTCTCGTGGAGATTATGGGTGTTCTTTGTTACAGATAATTTCATTAACCGGTCTGCGGTGATGGGCTAAGTGCTAAAGCCCCAAGGGCATCGTCCAGCAATGGACGAGGATGCTCACTTACAGGAACAAAAATTCAGTCGGTGAGGTTAAGAATACTGCTCCGTCCAAAGGTATCTTCGTGATGAAAACTTACGAAACAGTCAGACGAAAAAAAAATCAATTTCTATTTGGAAAATTTCCAGATGCCTTCCCAAACAGAAACCAAATCGTTTTGTTATCTGAGGAAATTGCATGGCAATTAAAAAGATTGAAAATTATGTTTTGATGAATTATCGAAAGGTTCAAATGTGGTTGTGGCAGATCTATCTAACGACTAAGTATTTGTGTATTTGAGAGACATGATTATAATTGTTGATTTCAGATTTCACGAGGTCGGAAGTCAGAAAGAAATATGTTCTGACAGAATCAATGGTATTAACGTAATGCAATAACAACATGGACGTGCCAGTTTCTTTCGTTATTTGAAAGCCAAATGAATATTTGAACTGTGTATAACTCGTGTCCAAATGTATATCAAATACGAGCTTTTTGACACAATGACTTAACTGGCAGAACTTCTGCAAGGAACAAAGGTGCTGTCGTGAGGTGCCCAAATAAATAAAAATAACCTTTTAAAAAGTTTCTAGCGTCTTCTTATCCCGACGTTACATTTATTTACTGGCGTTTAATTTATAAAAGAAAATATTCTTGGAAATTGTAGAAAACATTGTAATACTATCTGTATCTGTCGTGCCCATTGTAGTCAGTGTAAGCGCTAACCACATACACTCAACAATAAATAAGAAGAATATAACAATGAGACGAGACATATATCGACCTACGCACCCGTCGCTTCCCGTCTATAACAATGACATGTGATTAACGATGATACAGGCGAAAATACGTGAAACATTCGACAGGACGCATTACGCTCCTGACAAAGGACAGGTGGACAGTTTTTATTACAGAGAACTAACATCAGTAATGTTCTACTCAAATTAGTTGTTGGTGTCATGCAATGAGTGCCAGTTTATAAAGTAATAGTTATAAATTATTTATTTTTTATTAAGTTATGATATATTTATGAACATTTACATTAAAAAGTCATTCTTCAAGTTTTCCCCCCGTTCCTCGTGTTCATGATAATGTCCATCTCGGTGCATTCGTTTACGTAGTTTGTCCAATTGAATGCTAATTACGTTATGTTATGTGGATAAACATCTTCTTTATTACAGTTAGGAGCGACCTTTCGGTGTAGTTATAGTGTCTTTAGTTGCCGTATACGGTGTCATATTAGGTTAGCAGGAAAATATTGGACGAGGCGTGATATATAAACACATTGTGACGTGACGTTGGCCGGCCGTGAGGTCCAAAGGGGACGAACGCTTTTTCAGTAAATCAGAAGTATTCTTCAACAGCCAATCAGATGCAAGGAAAAGCAACACTACCAGCCGAGCGTCATGGTTCAGTAACCTCCATCATCGTTCTACTTGAGCAATAAGTCCTTATACCAACAATTCAACACTAAACTTACCTAGATTAACCTTATATTTGGCTGAACAAGGAAATGTTTCTCCGGCATCGGTGCGTCACTTTAAAGCCATCGCCTCAGTAATTTGTATTGCCAATTAAAAACACACTTTTAAAATTTCCCGTGTTGTTTGAAACATACACTGTTATTAATAAAATCCACATGTTTCACACCTGACATTGTATTAGAGAGACGGGTTCAGTGTGGGCCTCGTTCTGTTTGATGGTATTCTTGGTGGGAAAAACAAATTAAAAGTGTTCCTCATTTGTTATTTCAATAAAACAAAATTAAAAAAACATACCTCCCTTTCCACTTTTGTTTAAAGTGTGCAGGTGAGTCATTTTCTTTCGTACAGCCTTACGAAACAATACAAATATGCAAGACTCGTTCGGTAGCTTTACATTTCTGTTAAGTCAAGGCAATGATTTTTATTGCATTGAATGTCCATATACATTGTATATAAGTAAAGAGTTTTACTTATTCTGATAAATATTATTTTTAACAGTTTGTTTCTTAGGGAAATAGCATGTTTGGCATATTAAGCCAGTTTTAATATGACAGAATAATAATTTGAAGAGAGACGAGAAAGAAATGCAGGTACAGATAACTTGGCCGATAGCGTTCTGGCATAAACTTATTCCTTCGTCCACATTAAGGACATACACATTTAAGTTCAGTGGTCGCGAACGCTCGTCGAGCTATGACTTGCAACTTTCTTATAACGAGTCGCCCTACAGGGCGTGGGCGGGGCACGTGTAAGTGTTATGTCTGCAGTCGAGCATATTTGTTTGCAGGGATCGATCTAATATAAACAAATGCAATAATCGTTTGTAACTTCATATCATCTGAGGCTAACTGTAAGTGTAACGTCTGCAGTATTTCTCCCAGGGCCTTGCGGTGACGTCGAACGACTTGCATTTACTTCTATCAAACGAGGAAGGATACGATTGTGGCAAAAGAAATAAAATATTTCAGAGAATAACTCAATGATTTATTTCACACGAGCTGGCTCTGTGTGGCAGTTATGTAACTTGAGGTGTGACTGACGCAGCAGTATAACAGTATTTATAATTTTACAAAGTGAAAAAAAATTGTATCAGCCCATTCAGCCGATAACTCAAAGGCAGGCAGATTTGACTACATACATTAAGTATACGAAACAAATTTCAGAACGAATTTGGTTTTAGCACATATCTGTGAAATTCTGTCTATTGTGGCGTCAAGGTAATGAAATGACGCCACTTGAATTATAGACAACACGTGACACCTCACTGTTGTTCAAAGTATTGTATTGTTAAGAGTTCTTACGTCGAGAAACTGACGCTTCACCCAACTTCTACGACGACGTATCCCCACCTCACTAAAGTCCAATACCTGTTAGAAAGTAGGGGATTATTGTTTTCTTACTTATGTAATGCACAATCCCAAACATAACGCTTGTCGAGTTCTTCGTCAATCGTTTTTTTTTGGTTATAGAAAATACCAACCTTGCCCCGTGAAGATCCGGGGTAGAATAGGTCTTCGGCAACCCCTGCTTGCCGTAAAACGCGACTATGCTTGTCGTAATAGGCGACTAACCAACAGGCTGACTTGGTTGATGCATGTCATCGTATACCAATTGCGTGGATCGATGCTCCTGATGTCAATGATTGGATTGGCTGGTCCAGACTCGATTATTTGCAGACCGCTGCATATAGCTGAAATATTGCTGAGTGTGGCGTATAACAACAAACAAACAAAACAAAATGATAGTTTCCATATTAAAGCACTCACTGGGTATTCCTGTTTATTTAGAAGTATGTAGTGATTGGTATACATATTTATAATTCCATAATGTTAGGAAACAATCGGGTGGTCCTTTACTTCTTTAGAGTAGTATATGTCCACACTGGTAGCAGGCGACGGTAAATATACGGTAAGTAATATAGAAAGGTTATTCTCGAGTTAAATTCAAGTAGGGCTGACATCTGTCTTGATGCGCAGTGTCGTTCTCTCACGTCGGACGACGTCAACTACGGCGGCAGTACACACCGTCAAGGTAACAACATCACCACGGTGATATATTGAACATAACGCCTAATCAGTGACACCCCAAAACTTACAGTATTTTCAAAACGTGAGTAGGAGACATATTGTCCGCCGTAAAGAAGTGTTCACGAGTTTACTTTCCCACTGGGGGTAGTGAAGGTTCTGAACACACAATTAGGATGGGACACTTGTAGTGACATTTGGAGAAATTATCTGAACCTGTTCGACCGTGTTCCAGTAATTAAGTATTTTATTTTGACACGGAGATTGTCACGTCATTGACCATGAGGAAAAGTGATCTTTTATGCTTCTACTTAATTTAATGGATATTTACTGACGAGATATAATCTATTTAACAGGACATTGGTGTATACGTTTCACATTTTGGACACTTCATCCCTGCAACTTCTCTGGTTTCAGAAAATACTTAAGATATACTGTGTTATCTTCATCGGAGATTGAGAGTGCAGGGAACAGCCCCAGGTGGAGCTTGATGGATGTGGGTTGTGTGATTACTCTGACAAATGTGTTATTTGTGTGGTAAGCTAGCAACCATCACTTGTTGGATAACGACAGTTGATAGCTAATATTAGCCTAATCCCCATCTTCTCCAACACTAATCCCACCTGTTACTTGATATATACCAGGCGTTCTCATAAGGTCCTCTCATAATGCAGCTAAATTGCCCTGATCTGGAACCATTGAAAACAGAGCAGACGACACGGTCGTGGTGTCGTCTGATGTCCGCTGGCAGACGACTCAATTTAGGTGACCTTCCCGCCATCAAAGATTGTAAGACACGGGCCGATATTACCATCTTCCCTTGCCTACTCAGGACGTTTACAAAGAGAATCATGTTCAGCCCGGGGAGACCTTCTTCTGAGCTTTGTGGCTACCCCTCCCCTTGCCGTAGCCTTACAATGAGGGAGGGACGAGAACCAAGGTGGGCGGGGGAGGCGGCGTGATGCATTGTGGGGTGACAATGGCGACTGACAGATGCTTGAAGCGGGTGGCTGATCACCGGGTACTTGTCGCCGCCGCTTTATATTTCTGTTGATATTTATGTCTGTTTGTATTTACACTTTAGTGAGTTTCTGAAGCAGAGAGGGACATCTCGTGGGTAAACGATATCTCGCGCGGCCGGGACAAAGTGGCGACAAGACAAGTGGCAGACCGTTGATTCAAGTGTGTCATTATCCGAGTTTGTTAGTAAGGAGAGTGCTTAATTGCATTTCATCAACATTTTTGTAGGTATTTATTCTGTATGTTATTATTTCAGAGCAGGATAAGGGTAGTGTCGTTTTCGTTCAACGTCAAGCAAGCAGTACCGTAGCGTCACCGACCAGATTCAAACCCTCTTGAATGGCAGTTATGCCATTGTTACCAGAGTCCACCATCCTTGCTATAGAAGCCGACAACAGTTCGCGGCGACTACAGAATTTGAGCACCCACTTCCAACTGTCAGAAAACAGAAGCAGACGACAACTACAAGCAGCAGATGACATGTTCCAGACGCTGAGATTTCGCCAAACACAATGCACACGTTTTGTCAGATGTCTGAGGATATTTGTTCGCTCATGATTAATATTCTTAATAATTCATAGCATTATTGAAAATGTTATTACATGATTGTACAATTAAAACCTTATATTACGGCTATCTAATTATAGTATTAAAATTTACAAGCATAAATCGGTTTTCAAATTAAAAATACGCATAATATTTGATATGTGACTGAAATGGTGGTATGAATGTTTCTTTGATATTTATCTGTCCAATTGAGAATCGTAAGACACGTATTGAGTGATCATGGTTTTACGCCGCTTTTATCAATATTCTAGCAATATCACGGCGGGGGACACCAGAAGTGGGCCTGACACTTTGTATTCATGTGGGGAATTGAACCCGGATCTTCGGCGTGACGTGCGAACGCTTTAACCACTAGGCTACCTTACCGCCCCAGTAACACAATGTACGAAAACATATATGATGTACTGTACAAAGAAATGTTGCCACATGAAGTGTCAGCCCGGTTAGTAAATGTTGTCCAACGGCGCAGGCTCTGTCACGGCTAGTAAAACCGCGGCTCCTGCTCCAAGAAAACAGTGGTTGATAGCATGAGCAACATACACACCTTTAGGTCACACTTTGCAATCGCCCGTCCAACTATAATAGGCTGTATCCGGTTATTTTAATAAAATGATGTAAAATACCCAAGTATATTTTTTTTCTCGTCACTGGTATTTTCCGAATGCGTTAACTGTTACCATGGAGACTACAGGGGGGACCTTCTCTGATCCGGACCCCCGGCAGTGTGACACAGAAGGTAGGTCCCATTGAGTCCCGTGGAGCCTCGCGTTAACTGTTACCATTGAGACTACAGGGGGGACCTACTCTGATCCGGACCCCTCGGCAGTGTCACACGGAATGTACGTCCCATGGAGTCCCGGTTAGATATGATGCCCAGCAACCAATGCTGGTCGTAAGAGGTGACAAAACGGAGTTCAGGCACGGTGACTTAGTTGTTGGCGTGTCATCGTACCTCGACGGCGTGGATTGTTGTTCACAACATCACTGGATTGTCTGGCCCAGACTCAATCATTTACAGGCCGCCGTGATACGTCTGGAATATTGCTATTGCTAATATATATTGGGACTTGGCTCGGACAGTCAACACAACTTATATATATTTATTAAGAAGAAGAAGAAGTAGAAGAAGATGACGAAATTATTATATTTTAATGCCATATGTTATATACATCTGTGCATGTCAACATAATAAAACAATAGATAGAATATGACCACTGGTATTATGGCCTATGAGATACCTAAGACCATTCATAATATTTAACAAATTAAAGGAAAAATAATAATATCTTAATTATACAATTATAAGAACAACTGTATCAGTATATTTTAATAATAATAATACTAATACAGAAAATATTGATGTCAATGAATTTAATAGTTAAACTTCACCCAACTTAAAGAGAAACTGTTTCTCACAAGGCACCACCGTGTCTTCTGTCATTGTCTTTCAGCGCACTTGCCTCCAGAGTTATCAAAACATCTCTAAGATCCAGTAGCTGTCCAGCCCTCATCCCGTGACTGTACATATCCACTTCAGAGGGAACCCTTTCTGCAGCGGGGAATGCTACAGGAGTAATTACATGTTTTATTTTTCATTCTTTTCAACAATAAGATTGCAACAATAAAATCTTGTGCATAAATATAAAATAGCGGTATCGATGGCACCCATCACAAACACATGCAAAGGCAAGGCAATTGTTAACCTTAAAACACGGGAACATATGGGTTACAAGACAAACTTGCGACTAACATCGGGCATATGTATTTGTAACTGGCACTTCAAATTTGGAAATGTCCTCCACAAGTCTATAAAAAAAACATTTTGAAAGTTAACTAAGGCCTTAAAAGCTATAACCCCTTACAAAAACACTTTTGAA
Source organism: Haliotis cracherodii (assembly GCF_022045235.1). Taxonomy (NCBI): domain Eukaryota; kingdom Metazoa; phylum Mollusca; class Gastropoda; order Lepetellida; family Haliotidae; genus Haliotis; species Haliotis cracherodii. The sequence goes on along the minus strand of NW_027266264.1, from coordinate 2,448,816 downwards.
TATGATGCTCTTTGAAATCTTCGAAGAAGGAGCATGCTCAATTGTAACTCAACAGTTGTGACATGAAGACACCATGGGCTGAAACTGCTGAAATAACATAAAAGGAAAGTTGATTCCTGGAACGTTGACGTCATAGTCTTGTGGATCTCTTTTTTGTCCCCCTGAATCATTATGCGTATATCTACATATGGAAACAGATGCGGCGGCTCACTGATCACTACATTTCTTGCTGGGTAGATCAGTGGAATGGATCTGCCATCTTGACCATTATTGAACGATATCAGATCATCGCTTTATCTGAAGCTTCAGTTAAACTTCTAGGCCAGATTCCGGTAGTTTGATTTTGCTAGTCCGAACAGAACTTCTGTTTCGTTTGTGTAAGAAACATACCAACAAAGAGCCGCAAACACTTGGGGATGCCTATTTCGTGCTCAAATTTCAAATATTCATCAATGTGGAAGTCCAGCATATTGTTTTCTCAGTATACACAATTGCCTTTATTGTAGAGAAATTGAAAACAGATACTAAAGTATATCTATGGTCACCACGGTTTGTGAACAAACATGTCAACCATTATGACCATGTTTGATGTGGTAAAGCAGCACTAGCTCCATTGTCTGTCACCCATTATGACCATGTTTGATGGTGGTTTACCAGCACTACCTCCACTGTCTGTCACCCATTATGACCATGTTTGATGGTGGTATACCAGCACTGGCTCCACTGTCTGTCACCCATTATGACCATGTTTGATGGTGGTAAAGCAGCACTAGCTCCACTGTCTGTCACTCAGTATGACCATGTTTGATGGTGGTAAAGCAGCACTACCTCCACGGTCTGTCACCCATTATGACCATGTTTGATGGTGGTAAAGCAGCACTGGCTCCACTGTCTGTCACTCAGTATGACCATGTTTGATGGTGGTAAAGCAGCACTACCTCCACTGTCTGTCACCCGTTATGACCATGTTTGATGGTGGTAAAGCAGCACTACCTCCACTGTCTGTCACCCATTATGACCATGTTTGATGGTGGTATACCAGCACTAGCTCCACTGTCTGTCACCCATTATGACCATGTTTGATGGTGGTATACCAGCACTGGCTCCACTGTCTGTCACCCATTATGACCATGTTTGATGGTGGTAAAGCAGCACTAGCTCCACTGTCTGTCACTCAGTATGACCATGTTTGATGGTGGTAAAGCAGCACTACCTCCACGGTCTGTCACCCATTATGACCATGTTTGATGGTGGTAAAGCAGCACTGGCTCCACTGTCTGTCACTCAGTATGACCATGTTTGATGGTGGTAAAGCAGCACTACCTCCACTGTCTGTCACTCAGTATGGCCATGTTTGATGGTGGTAAAGCAGCACTAGCTCCACTGTCTGTCACTCAGTATGACCGTGTTTGATGGTGGTAAAGCAGCACTACCTCCACTGTCTGTCACCCGTTATGACCATGTTTGATGGTGGTAAAGCAGAACTACCTCCACTGTCTGTCACCCATTATGACCATGTTTGATGGTGGTAAAGCAGCACTACCTCCACTGTCTGTCACCCGTTATGACCATGTTTGATGGTGGTAAAGCAGCACTACCTCCACTGTCTGTCACCCATTATGACCATGTTTGATGGTGGTATACCAGCACTAGCTCCACTGTCTGTCACTCAGTATGACCATGTTTGATGGTGGTAAAGCAGCACTAGCTCCATTGTCTGTCACCCATTATAACCAGTGGAGCTAGTGCTGGTATACCACCATCAAACATATTATGTGAAACACAGACACACCACACACACAAACAAACACACACAGACATGCCAAAACACACCACACACACAAACACCAGCAAACACACACAGACATGCACAAACACACCACACACACACATACACACACAAACAAACACACACACAGACACACACAAAAAAATCCCCACACAAACACCCACCATCCCCCCCCCCCCCCCCCCACACACACACGCGCGCATGTTCTTCTAGTTTTATTCTGATAACTTCCTAAACGGCATGAAACATATGATAGAGAACACATACACTCCGACGGCGTGTACTTACACATTTATAAGTACTTGAACAACACACAGGTGTCGGCGTAAGTTCCTACATGCTCCCTGGTGTGGTGGTCATTAGCCCTGGGTGCGGATCACACATCCAAGCCACAGTGCGGCCCTTTAATCCAATTCTGTAACGAGGCAGTTTTCACACATTACTTTGTTAAAGGCACGTTACCACCAACCTGCGCCAAGCCGTTACCATTATATATTTACTGTTTAGTGATACTAATGATTTCCTCAACAAAACACTGCATTGTGATCCTCGGCTGGCTTGAGAACACACACCAAATTAGCGGATGATGTGTTAATTAGGTGTTGATGTGTGCGTCCCTCACGTCATCACAGCACAACAACAACAACAACGACAGGACACACGGCCTATGTGAAGCTGGAACACACGCTGTGGCTAATGATGTACTTGCAGATCCCGCTGTGGTGCATCACTCGGGTGTATCATATCTACGTTTTGTCAAGATATCTTATCATTCCCGCCTATGGCAACGTCATGACGTATATATGTACTTATGTATGTATACTTAAGTAATGTAAATTATGTTACAGATTTAGTTATGTTTAATTATTTTGAACGTTTTTAGGATACAAGACTACGAACCTAATTTAGGTATGATGATATCACAATCAAATCATGGATTGGTCACTTTTCACATATAAAAAATCACATTTCAACGTTAATACACCTTAATGTTGGAAAAATAGCTCACATTTTACTCAAAATAAAATGTATTTTTTACTCAAATAAGAACCTTTTACAACTTGATTTATGAAATGCGAATGCTTAAAAAATCATGTACTAAAACAACCAAATTCGACTCGTGTGCAGGATAAACGAGGATAGTTGAGTATATATTTATGTCAAACCTTTAATAGCAATGTCATCGTAAACATGAAAAGGACTAGTTATGAAAGAGACAGTTTTCCCCTTGAAGTAACAGAACCCCAAATTAAAAGTAAAGGGTCCGACCAAATCAACACCCGTATGTATATTGAAAGAGAACATACCAGCGTTCTATCTACATCTACCATTGCGTTATACGGGAAACCTTATCTTAATAATACATTCAGGGCGGTGGAGGAGCCAAGAGGTAAAGGTGTCCGCTCGTCACACCGACAGAGGGAGTTCGATCCCTTGTGTAAAGCACGTACTTTATACCCACATATTGCTAACATCGGCGTAGCACGTGTTATAACATACAAGCTGAATTTCCTAACCATTTTTTACAAATTATCATCCGAACGAATTTCCTGTTTTATCACGTCTGGTAGTAGATGCACATGCTCTTGTCTCCGCAACCAGGGGACAATATCGACGACATTACTGATGCAGCGTTAAGCATTTTTCACTCACTACCTGATTGTGCGTGAACAGGCTGAATGTGTAGTTTTGAAGAAAGTTGTGTTTGGTTCAGATCCGAACGCATACTGGAGGCAACAACACGTTCTAGAGATACTGAAAACACACCTCTGTTGTGGCCCATCTTATAGATACAACATTCAGATACCCATTAGGGTTAAAAGGAAAACATTCCTGGGCTTAAAAGCGTAATGGAATAATATTTACATAAATATAAGAGCATTGTATCAGGAGACTGGCCCCATTTTAGTAGTTTTCAACATCTGTATCTGTTAAGGATATCCGGCTTCACATCCATGATCATCGGTAGATATGTCCTTGATTTAATTACTTTTGAATAAAGGATGCAGGGATGCCACGATGTAACGCTCTAGCGAGGACCGTTGATCGATGAGACAAGCCGTAGCTTACACCGACACGGGCATATCGCTGGTACTAGATCTGTTGCTGTAAATGAAATACAAAACTAAATTGCATTTTGTGATAACCTTCAAACAGCGACTGATGTGACCTCCTTGGGCGGAGGTCTATAGTCTCACCTTGGGTATAGCATATTCATACCACTGTCACATGATATGAGAGGCAAAGCGTTCTTGAAATAAATATATTCGGGTACGCTGCGTCACAATTACATGCTAACCCTCGTTTCAGAGGTATCTGTGCCTGGGTGTCAGGGAAGGTTATGGAGGTGAGTATACACCCTTACCATTCTATGTCTATGTTAAAAAACAAACATATTTGAACCAATAACTAAACATTAACTTTTCCAGCATATGTTTTACCTTGTGTTTATCTGTTCATTAATTTTCCACATATTTTATTTTCATTCTTTATCAATGGGGAATTTGTCACTAAACGTGGTGACCATATATACAGTTACATATCTATCTTCAGAGGTTCAGAGAGATATTGTGGCTATGGAACGGGCTTTGTCGCTGTTATTATTCAGAAAATTAGTGAAAAATGAAAGCAAATAGCATCTGAAGTTTACTGAGAAAACAGTCTGTGAAATGCTGGACTTCCTCATTGATAACATCGATGTAAACTTTTGAGGTAGGGCATTTAGGCAAGAAGTAGGCATCCCCATGGGAACCATTGTACTCCCCTTCTCTTGGATCTGTTTCTTTAATATGCATTTGAATCAGAATTTCTTGTTGGGATAGGCAAAGTAAAACAATGGCATATCGATGATCTGCTATTGTTCGATGACGGTCAAATAGCCAATTCCTTTCCCCTGATTTACCCACCTGAACCAGAAATAGAGGCAACCAGTGAGACCACCTCATCTGTTTCATAGTTAGATCTATGCACAAAGATTCAGCGTGACAGAAAAACCAACACACAAGACTGGGTGACATGAGGGATGATTCAACTTTCCGGTTGTCAACTTTCCCTTTATGCCGAGCAGTATCCGAGCATCTCCAGGCTTTGGTGTCCAGCGTTCACAACCTCTGAGGTAAAATCGAGCTCCCCCTTACTACGAAGATTGCTTTTGCTTAAAATGTGTTTAATCAAGGTTACAACATTCAAGGCCTCAGTAAAGCTTAGGGGGGACATTTTCAATTTTGACACAGCTGTGACAAAAAGTATGTCCGATACAGTGCCCTATTATGACTCGTGCCATCTTGTACCAGGTATCATCACTATTTGTAAGTGATTCATAAACACGTGCCCATGATCGTCGGAATCGTACACTCGACTCTGCTTGCTTCCAGCAGAGATTTCGTATGGATACACATAGGGTTTTGCTGCTTTTGTTCACATATATTTATATGGCCAACGACTTCCTGTTAACGAACTGTTTGTCCTGTACATGTCCATGTTTACGAGACCCTGGTGACAACGATTTATTTATCAAACCATTGTGAAACAATTCGTGAACTGGTGACTTGAAAGAACCCTGTATAATATTTCCTATCTGAATGAACAATGGGTATGTATCAGAAAGGTGTGCTATACCTCCAGCTCTGATTAGTATAAATAAATCTGTTTGCCATCAAGATCTGAAAATCCTGACTTTCGTTTCTTCCAGTGTGTCTGTTATCAAAATAACGAACTATCTGAGAGGGTCAGATGGCTATTTGTGTAAACAATAAATAATTAAACCTTTCAAAACCAAAGACGAGATAAACCCTTATAACGGTATCGTGTGATTGTCACAACCGGCTAGTGAGAGATTTAATTATGTTTATAAAGAGTGATTATGTTGATTCTATCTAAAGATAGTTATTTTCTTCAAGGGGGCGTTTTCTTGCCGTAACCCGATCCTACATCAATGATTTGGCCTGTCTACCATGATCCTTGTACTAGGCTCGCAAGCGTCTTTAATTAACACCGAGTATGAGAGCATCTTGTACGGCCGCTGTCCCTCACGTTGACTGCTTACCACGTCGTCGAAACAACGTTCCATTTGACGAGGCATGATCGGACAAAGTGTTTGCAGTGATGACTAACATTTCCTCATAAACATGTAACAAATAAGAGATGTATCAATCAATGAGAAGAAATCATGCTGAAAAAATGAAACGATGTCAACGGCACCAAGGCCACCGTGATCTGCTGACGTTCCAAATTCGCGTATCATGCGGACAATTGATGACGCGATCCCGAGGGAGCACGTCATTTTCACGGCTTTGCTGGCCATGTGTGAAACTATAATCGTTGATTAATGAACTCGGGTTCTTCCCGACACGATATGAGCTTCCTCAAGAAAATATTTGCAAATACAGCGTGCGGAGACTCCCTCTTGAGTGGTGGAGGCCTAAATGACGTCCCAGAGGACGAAGGGTGTCGCGAGTCGGGCATACGAGCCCGGGCGGCTTGGTCGAGAGCATACCTCAGTCTCCCACTCATCAGAGGCTGAGGGACCAGTGTCAACACCGGCCTCCCATATGTCTCTGGACTCGCCAATATGCAAGGTGGTAAAGATAAGGTTACTTCTGATTGTGTTCGCTACACGGAACAACGCCACACAAAGGGTGGTGGGCTAAACACCTTCTCAAGAAGTGAGTTAATTAGAAGTTATGGCTACGTATGGTAATTTCAACAAAAACGATGGCCTCTCGCCTTAAACGTGAAACACCATGCACATTTAAATATGCTGTGAAATATCCTATGTAAGAATTAGATTTGTAAAACTCCCATATATGTGGAAACTGTTTTGTTGGAATAACAGAAAGAAATATCTTGAAATGGCATTTAGAAACTAGTATTCCTGTATTCGATTTAATTTTTTTACTTATGGATTTCAAGTTTTTTCAAATTGTGGATTTCGACTTCTGTTTGTTTCTACCTTTGATTTGTTTCGGTACATGTGATGGAACATTTATCAAGCAATGACAAATAAAGTTTGATGGCAGATAAATTATGTTTCATCTATTTTAGAAAATCAGTAATGCATGTAACAAAATATGTTTTAAAAGGATGTCCAAGTCAGTTGTTGAACAAGAAGTATTTCGTTCTCTGTGGCACCTAGGAACACCATACTATATCAATGTATTGGGAAGGCCAGGACTTCTTGTGGAGTGACATACATGCTATTCGTCACTTTCGCAAAAATACATATCATTTCAGAATTTCGTTGTTATTTTGGAAATTTATTTTCTTAGGAAAATAGATAAATAGGAAAAAACCCGTTTATTTTTTATTAATTTTTCTCTGGGCCGGAATATTATAATTTTCCTAAAGTCATTCTAGAAAATGAAAATTTCTACATGGAAAATATCAAAAATTGTATTATTCTTTTCCTAGCTTCTTAAGTTTATTTTCTGAAATTAGACTTTTATTCTTTTTATATATGATAAAATAAAACATATAAAAATAACATCACGAAATGGTTAGGTAGTTAAAAAGAGCGAGGACTTGTTTGTTGACATTGTTCCATAAACAAAGACCACATGCACGAATTTCCCTGTACCTGTCACGTGACACCGTATATTGATTAGTTACTACCTGAAATCCTATATCGTCCTTAACGACATCTGCTTGGGCCACATCCGATACGTCAGCCGCCCAAACTGTCCTGGAGTCGCGTATATCAACCGCTGAAGAAATATGCTCCTTTATTCGGAAGTGCTGGGGTCAAGTATATTAAACTCCTGATGATAAATGAATTCCTTTATTCGGAAGTGCTGGCGAAAAATGGCGGAAAATAGTTCTTCTCGTTACAATTTGCTAAATACAGAAAACGTATTCCTAACAACACACGGCGAGCTTTTATCATCACAAAAACTACAAGAGGCTTACAGAAGAAGCAAGTGAACTGCTCCGAGCTAAAGAATTGTCTAAATGACAAATCTCACCTAAATTTAATGTGTCTTAAATAATCCTCTTAGGAATTCCCATGAAAGGGCAACTAAGGGCATATAATTAACTCCCTCCCTCTTCAAATGCACATAGGGGCTCGTTCAATGGTGATTAGAAATAATTTAGCGCATAAAAGAACCTTCATGGTTATTTGATCTTTAATCGGTCCTAACTGATCCTTTTGACCGCGAAGCGTCAGCAGTTGTCGGGGAAACCTCATCTCATACACCCTTCAAATGTCAAATACTATTTTTGTGAAACTTGCCTCATGTTTTAAAGAAGTTTCATAGATTAGTCTGTGATTTTCAGGAGGCATTTTGCTTCCTTTGTTTGGACCGAATCTCCGTGGATTTATTAAAGAGAAGTTGATTGTAAATAAATAAATGCAACCTTTGAAATTATACTTTTTTTCAATACGTACTGTATAGAGGTATGTGTGAATGTATGTTGTAATGACTACCGTGCCATTGTGTTGAAGTTCGTCCCATGTGATTTATAATGAGAAGGACTTAATCGCCAGAATGTAGTTGTAAGTGAGTATGGTTTTACGCCGCTCTTAGCAAGCTTGTAGCAAGATCACGGCGGGGGATACCAGAAATAAACTTCACACATTGTATCCATGCGGGGAATCAAACCCGGGACATCCACGTGACGAGCAAACGCCTTAGCCAAATGGCTACCCCACCGTGCCGACATATTTGTGAATTATATAGTGAGTGAGTGAGTTTGGTTTTACGCCGCTTTTAGCAATATTCCAGCAATATCACGGCGGGGGACACCAGAAATGGGCTTCACACATTGTACCCATGTCGGGAATCGAACCCGGGTCTTCGGCGTGACAAGCGAACGCTTTAACCTCTAGGCTACCCGACCGCCCCGTGAATTATATAGATAAAGTAGCATATATTTGTAGCGTGTGGTCATACAGCGAAACGAGTGTCTTGTTGAAAGAATACATACGATAGAAAACTACTGGTCATTTGTATTAATGTTATTCTTTGCCTGGTGACGATAAAGGGTTATATGAGATTTACTAGAAAACTTTCTCTTTCTTAATTTTCATAACATGCATTTAATGCTTGCTTTTTGTCATGTCCTTGTCAAGCGATTTTTTCATACCCACAACGATAACACATAATTGTATCATTTAATCACACATTGGTATTTATCATATGATGTTAGGGGGCACATGGTTATACGCCGGTCGGTACTATTCCCGCTTTGCCACGTGTGTGATATGACTGTGGGGAATCGAAGCCGGGTTCCGTCTATATACCATCGAGGGAACGGCAACTATACAAGAAAAAGTCTAACTACGACTGTTACAGTACTGACACCCGGTGTTATTTGACACGGCGGGTATTCACGCCAATCTAGCATGTCCTCATCCTTGATTACACCTAATTGTGAGCTGATCCACTCATATCGGAACAACATGGGTTAAGGGGTCAGGATTATAGATAATACAGCGACACGTGACCCTCTCGCGTTGAATGTGATACGTGTGCTAGTTTTTATGCCATATTTTCTGTACGAAATGCTTCATGGAATTCAGAACATTTGCTTTGTTCGAAAACGTCAGATTATCTGTCATTGACAGATTCGACTATAAGAATACGTTATGTCTCCAGGCTAAATGTCAATGCTGGTTTAGGGAGAATGTGGGATTACACGGTGGCTGCTATAGAAGAGTCCTGGTGACTCAGTGTATGTATTAGGCTGGACCGAACATAACTTGTGCTGAGTGAGCATAAATCGGTCCGCTACCACAGGGGAAATTTATCATTTACCCTTCCGCGGACATCTGGCATCATCAAGATTTGATAGTGATTCATAAACACATTCTCGTGCTATAGCCGAAATCGTATAATCGACTCTTTTTGGCAGAGATTTCTTTTGCATATGGAAAGGGTCTTGTAGCGTATATTAGTATGTTTGCGCTGTTCATAGTATTGTAATAGTACTTATTATAGAAAAATATGAAACACTCACTGTGATACTTTCATGCAAAAACTTCTGACATTAAGGATAACGGTTACTAGTTAATTCAATACGACACTTCCCTATACACATGCCATGTTGCAAGTTTCTTGTGGCTAGTGAACTGGTTTTGTCGCTTTTATTGTGCGCTGATATACACACAGGAACAACTAGCTGACATTCAGTTTTTAAATGATCGAGACTTTGAAAACATGCAGCCTGATAGATCAATTTACACATACATTTTTTCAATTCACACATACAATTTTCAATTCAGTTAATGCAAACAGATATATATTTACAGGAAATCAATGGACATTTTGGTTCATGATAATATATTGCAACACAATATTTCAGGTAACGATGCCTTTTATTGTATTTTCAGCATCATACACGCTGAAAGAAGATAAAAGAAATATATTAATTGTTTACTCAAATTGTGGAATTATCTCTGTTTAATCAAACTTATTATTAGATACGATTGCGTTTGTAATTTTCCTTTGATCTGCCATGGGATATTGTCGTTATTTCTAAATTTCTTTTCAATGATCTTCACATATAATATGATTTTGGCTTTTCTGCCTTTTCACGATGACAACATAGTAGAGCTTAAATTAACTTAATAACAGCAACAAGAATAATATCGTCGACTTTAGTTTTTCCACAGTACTTTCACAACAGCAAACCACCTGGGCAGCTACAGCTCCCTAAAGCCTTTTATTTCTCTGTGACGACGCCTGTTTGGCGCCTCCATGAGCTAATACATGGCTTTTCTCTCATTTCAGATTTCAGATATGCGTGGGAAAGTGACAATAATTCTATTTAACACACAGAAAAACCTCGACGTATAGAGCCAAGGGAATAAAAGAATTTTGGAGGCCATAAAAAGTCCGATAGTTTTTGTAACCCTGCTTCAGAGTACTGAATATGCTGGTTGGCAGTGTTTCATTGTTGACATAATATCAAATTGATATGAAACAAAGTTGAAAATTCCTTTTGTTATCCTGATTGCATTTTCTACATTAAAACGTATTAAAATTCCAATTAAAATCATATCAACAATCACATCAAATCGGTGTAAACATACATAATTTTCGTTTCACTTTAATGCCAACAACTTTGCACACTGTAATGAAAAAACTACGCGTGCATTATTGATATTTACATAATATACACATAGATCAAAGAATTTGTAATCGTTTTGAGATTAGTGATAATGGTCTCCATGGCCATTACCCATACGCTCGCATTCACCCACTACCCGTGAATGATCATGTTACGTCTCTTACAAACAGGAGAAACATGTCTGCTTGATAAAATCATGTATTCCCCAATACAGTAGCAACCAGAGCGTAAAGTGGCATTTCTACAAGAAAAGAAAAAAACCTATTGAGCCCATTTTCATAATTGTCATAACCACCTCTTCTTGACAAAGCCTCAGACTAGCAACGTGTTTAAACACTTATAAAAAGAAGAAATCTTAAAATGCGTTTTGCGCGTAGATCCGTCATGTTTTAAAAATCTTATCCAAGTATTTTGCAATTACTTATGAGGCATTTCAATGTTACGCGCCTCACGCAAAGATTCGATGTGTTTTTGCGACTGACTTTTCCAGGGGCTGTGCAAGGTAATGGCGTAAGACGTGTGTCTGCTCCAGTAATTGCATTCGTTATTTGCTATAATACAGCAACATCGAGAGAACAGGGGGCGCTCAGAAAGCCTTTCAATGTAACGCTGATAATTCCTGTAATAAACGTATGTCAACTGTTTTCACGCCTTCCTGCACATTTGTACAGTGAATAGGTCAACGCAGGGCCTGTTTTCCCACTTCATAACATCTCTCCAAATTCGATTACTATCCAAGTTTGTCAGCAGTTGTTGGCGCATGCGCAGTGAAGTTTAAGACGTCCGATTCCATTTATGGTTGTCGTTTTCCAATCAGTGTCGCATAAAGCTCTCCTGAACCAATTACCATCACATATCTGCTATGGCAGACACGCGAAGCTCACTTCTCCACTCGCACAGGATCATGGGAGTGTAAGGCATTGTCGGATAGCATACAATACTACCCTGAGCTTGGTGGTACATTTGTTTCACATTGTCCTTGAGTAAATATCGATGTTTTTAATGCAAACATTTACTCATGTGTGTAGTTTGTGCATGAATTGCAGTTCATAAAGTTAGTCATTCAAAAAATAACAAAACACCATACATGATTTAAGCAGCATTATCCTTATATTCAATATCTCTCACATAAATTCAATATAGACCGTATACGGCAAAACCATAATACTCTCAAATATATATACTTAAATAGGGACTTTCGGATCTTCCAGGAATTTACGGACGCACGGTTTCATGAAAGCATATTTAAATACTTCTCATCATTGAATCATTATAGGTTTTTAACAACATTCGCCAAAAAATATTTAAAAAAATGTATTTTCATATTGTAAAAATACTTTTTTTACTGAATATATGCAGTAAAACATGGGCATAAATATATGATTTGCAACATTCAATTTCAAAAATAAACATCACTTAACTGTTTGTAAATGTTATGCAAAGAATACCTTTTAAAAGAAGGAAAACCCAAATACATGTATTTGTGGGGAAAGCTGAATGTTGCTGTAAGTGTTTATTCTAAGCTGCCCGTAGGGACATCAAGTTTGTACATAGGTCCCAGCAACCTATGACTGTCGTAAGAGGCGGCCAAATGGATCGGGTGGTCAGGTTCGGTGACTTGATTGATGCGTGCTATTGTATATATCAATTGCGTGAATAGATGCTCATAATGCCAATCACTAATTTTCTGGTGATTTTCTAATTACATACCGCCCTTCACTAGCTGGAATATGGAGTGCGGCGGAACATAACAAACAAACAAACAAATCATTCAGATGATTTGGTTAAGAGTACAACAAACATGAAATTTGTCGCATTAAAATGCAAATCACATTAAAAGTATATTTTTTAAAATGGTTGCTTCAGATAGTGATCAATGATAAATACAACATTAAGCTGGCAGGGTTGTTATCAAAACCCCTGTGTGTGTGTAAGTGTGTGTGTGTGTGTGCGTGCGTGCGTGCATGCGTGCGTGCGTGTGCCAAACCGTGATGTGTGTACTGCATTTCACGCATACAAAAGCAACGTTGCAGATAGGTGTATTTAATTTGCAGCATATATTTCCCTGGAGTAAAATGATAATATAACTGTGTCTTATAACTCGATAGCAAATATAATCCCCATCTGTAAGTAGCTTGGAGACTTGATGTATGGTATGAGACCCAGGGTGGATTATGGCAATGAAGTTGTTTCCCATATATATATAGTTTCGTGTCATACGAGTATAAAGTTTCCGAGATTATAGGGTCGAGCTCAGCACAAGAACAACACAATACAATTAATGGAGTATTGCTGTACGCCTGTCTGAGAAAGAACTAGTATTTTCCAACTTTCAGAATATCACGTTAAATGAAGGTTAAATGTGATATTTGTGATAACCCATTGCAAGACAAATTATGCCGCTATTCAAACATGTAATTCAGTATACGCTCCTAGTAAATTTAGCTACTCTTTTGATGACTCCGCTGAAACGTTTTGTGTGTGCTAAGGATGCACTTTCCATGGCACTGTAAATAAATTCAGTGAAACCAGATATTTGAGTTTTTTAGATTAAGGGTCACTAAGTTCCAGGGTCTGTGTGATAATGTATTTTCCACATTGCCTAAAGGTGTAATATAAAGCTTTGTGCATTTTAATAACAACAGCATAACCCTTATATACAACAAGCAATGTTTGGCTTGTTTACCGATCCGGATTTCATTTATGAAATGTAAATATGTTTTGGTTCGGAAACAATAGAAATAGATCCCCCCCTCCCCCCCCCCCCCCCCCCCCCCCTTCCCGTTGTCAAGAACACAGACTAAAATATATAAAAACTATATAAAACTATGTGTATCCGTTGGTTCAGGCGAACATGCTTGAGACATTTAAGTATTATAATAACATTTCGTGGCAGTCAGAGGCGAAATTCACGAGGGTACAGTAGCTCATGTATAGACTGAGTGAGTGAGTTAAAATTAAACGTCTCATCGGCATTATTTCAGCCATGTAGCTTCAGAAGTGAGTCATAGATGCAAAGTTATATTTGAAAACATTTTTCAAACATAAGAGGGCATGACGATATACATGTATAGAGGGTAGATTTTATATAAAGAATAGAATAGAATCATTAATTTATGAAATATTATATGTATATTATACTGGTATATAAATCTATCTCCAGGGATGGTAGTGAAGCATGTCGGGGGAAAATGCGTGTCTTCATTACATTAAATTTCTGATATGTTGGATACTGTACACCTACAATAAACACTTTCCATATTTAAGTAATTACCTGTAATTAAACTTAAGGCTTTGAATCAGTGTAAAGGGTTTATAGAATAATACACACAGTATGGGGAAGTGTTTGTGGCAGGTGTACAGTATCAAGTAGGTCTTGCGGCGTCCCACGTCTTGATTTGTATGAACATTATACATAAATCAACAACAGAAAGCTGCAGAATATCCCAAACGGTCGCACAACACAATATCTATATAAACACCCCATGTCTAATTTACATCAAGGCTTTCAAAGCAAAAGCTCTTTCCATTTTCTCGCTTAGTTCGCATTGATATTGGGCCAACCGCGTCAACCTATCTAATTAACAGAAAGGTTTGAGATATGCGGCTTCTTGTGAAGACATACCCACTATCTCCTAGATCTGCTGGAGGTGTGATGTAAAGAGCTTGTTGACATGCCTCGGCTAAGTTGGGAGGACTGTATCATCACCAGGTACTTACAACCAGTGTGTCAGGGAACTGTGCTGCTTCGTTGATCAGCCGCGCGGACCTAACTCCCTGAAGCCGCAGCCCCTGTACGGAGCTTGTTTGCTCAACGCTGTCTCTCCAAGTGGAAGGGAGGTAATTCATGTCATACTTATGTAAACTTGGTGATTGAGAGCCCGGCGAATATTTGTGCATATTTCAATAGTCAATGGTAATATTGGGTGGACACATTTGTCGCTTGATAAACATATAAAAGGCCGTTATAGTGGTGCGACAGAAAGTTAGCACTTAATTTGATTGAGAGAGCGAAGGCAAGAGGGATGGTTGGTTCAAGTGAGAGGACAAGATGGCGGCTTTAAAGATCGGATTTGGAGTAATTACTAATGACCAATTAGCCGGATCCGGTAGCATGACATGCGTTATTTTTCAGCGGTGGATAACATCAGTGGAAGAATGTTGGATATGTGTAGTTTGAGGGGTGTGATCCGGATAGTGAGAGCGGAAAGCGGGCAAAGGAACTCGTATCCTGGTCCGGAGTAGATAAGCCTCCGTCAGTTGGCCGTGTCCACAATTCACGATATGATGAGACGGTTTGACATAAGACATTTCACGGCCGAGTGGTAGAGATAGCAAAGGCGGGTTGGCTGGCCACACAAGTTGTCGCAATGACACTTTTGTGCGGGTGACATCGGGTGGGACGGAGCACAGCGGGGAAGCAGCTCCAGGAGTGGGGCTTTAATGAAGAGTTTACTGCCAGAAATTGAGCGAACAAAAGACGACAGGATCAAGGATTCTGGACAGTATGGGGACACATCGGGAGTTCTGCACGCGCTTTTACTCCCCACGACCCCGTGACAGCCTGACCATGTCAACTGCTGCCCTGACACGATGTCGTCTGCTTGTGACACTGTCGTCTGCTCTGTCCATCGTCCACGACCCTGACCCAGGGGACACGAGCAGAAACCATGTGTTCCACTTTAGTTCGTCTTTATGTTCGGCCAATTAAGACTAATTATGCTCTCATAATTTAGCTCCATGGCCAATGAGTACTGGTGATTCAACTGGTACTGTCGGCCACTCAAGGATAATGATATTTGGCCCCGAGCAGCATGGACAGATGGCTCGAGGCAGTAATGGGCTACAAAACACATCAATATCCAGCCCATGTATTTCTACTTCTTGTTAAGGGTGCCTCGGCAGTTTACCGTCTCCACACAAGGAGATTTCAAAACAGTATTAATTTAAAAAAGAAATATCCAAAAATACCCATCCGTTGGATTAAATCATGTAATGTTGATGATTACGTTGTGAAATACTTTCATCTGTGTCAGCCTCGTTGTGTGTTGGTGTTTCATCATATGTGCGTGAAATACACAAACCATTTTGAACATTATGGGTTTTCTAAACTGTAGTAATTAATTAGAACTCAGTATGTATCACGTTTTTCTCTGGCGTGCACGTTTTGAATTAACTATGAGATTTGCAAAATAACAATTTTTTTAAATATACACAATATTCACTTGTTGGGAGCTTGTATCAATAAACTATTCCCCAATTAATACCAGACCTTCTAAACAAGAGTGGCAGTAGGTCAACAACAAACTGTTTAAATAATATAATAATATATTCAGCACGAGGAATATTATGAGATAGTATGTACATTGCGACCCCACTCTGCATTGTTCTTATAATGGGTATTCACAACAGAAACACTTCGTCATGACGTCAATGGTGATTTTATTTAGGTAAATATAAATAGCGATATGTTACAGTGATAGGTTTAAGGATAATACAAATACAAATGCTTGCAGTTTACATTAACACATCATGCTCCTTTCGTTTCAGACACTAAACATTTAGATTGATCACACCATTAATCAAGTCCGTCAACGTAACAAATTCCTCTGATTTTGTTTCTGCAAAATAACTGATAGAAGCGCATGTACACAAATGGTCAACACATTGAAATATCTGTGACAATTACATGCTGCAGCTGTGGACATGGGCACATCGTATATACATTGAACTTACCTCTAGATCAACTGTGGACATGGGCACATCATATATACATTGAACTTACCTCTAGATCAACTGTGGACAGGGCACACCATATTTACATTGAACTTACCTCTAGATCAACTGTGAACATGGGCACATCATATATACATTGAACTTACCTCTAGATCAACTGTGAACATGGGCACATCATATATACATTGAACTTACCTCTAGATCAACTGTGAACATGGGCACATCATATATACATTGAACTTACCTCTAGATCAACTGTGGACAGGGCACATCATATATACATTGAACTTACCTCTAGATCAACTGTGAACATGGGCACATCATATATACATTGAACTTACCTCTAGATCAACTGTCGACATGGGCACATCATATATACATTGAACTTACCTCTAGATCAACTGTGGACAGGGCACATCATATATACATTGAACTTACCTCTAGATCAACTGTGGACATGGGCACATCATATATACATTGAACTTACCTCTAGATCAACTGTGGACAGGGCACATCATATATACATTGAACTTACCTCTAGATCAACTGTGGACATGGGCACATCATATATACATTGAACTTACCTCTAGATCAACTGTGAACATGGGCACATCATATATACATTGAACTTACCTCTAGATCAACTGTGGACATGGGCACATCATATATACATTGAACTTACCTCTAGATCAACCGTGGACATGGGCACATCATATATACATTGAACTTACCTCTAGATCAACTGTGAACATGGGCACATCATATATACATTGAACTTACCTCTAGATCAACTGTGGACAAGGCACATCATATATACATTGAACTTACCTCTAGATCAACCGTGGACATGGGCACATCATATATACATTGAACTTACCTCTAGATCAACTGTGGACAGGGCACACCATATATACATTGAACTTACCTCTAGATCAACCGTGGACATGGGCACATCATATATACATTGAACTTACCTCTAGATCAACTGTGAACATGGGCACATCATATATACATTGAACTTACCTCTAGATCAACTGTGGACAAGGCACATCATATATACATTGAACTTACCTCTAGATCAACTGTGGACATGGGCACATCATATATACATTGAACTTACCTCTAGATCAACTGTGGACATGGGCACATCATATATACATTGAACTTACCTCTAGATCAACTGTGGACAGGGCACATCATATATACATTGAACTTACCCCTAGATCAACTGTGGACATATATCAGGGGCACACCATGTACTTCTATACATTGAACATGCCTCTAGAATATTTGTAGATATGTGCTCAGACATTGCCTGCACCACCATTGTATATCAGTACTCATTGCATGTGAACAGCAACTGCATGTAGATAGCCATTGTATGTATATAGCCATTGGTAAATGTGTGTAGATAGCCACTGTAGGCAGTATTGCATGTGAATAGCATCTGCATGCAGATCACCACTGTATGTAGATAACCATTGTATGTAGATAACCATTGCATATAGATAACCACTGTATGTAGGTAGCTATTAAATGTAGACAGCCATTTCATGTATATAGCCTTTGTGTGTAGATAGTCATTGTATGTATATAGCCATTGTATGCTGATAGCCATTGTATGTATACAGCCATTGTATGCTGATAGCCAGTGCATGTAGATATCCACTGTATATAGCCATTTTGTGTAGATAGCCATTGTGTTCAATTAGCCACTGTAGATAGCAACTGTATGAAGAGAGTTTGTCTTTAAACATATTATGTTGTCTCCAACTTAAAAACGCTCTTTCCATGAACAATTGTACAGACAGCGGACAATAGTGTACATATTAAACTTTGAAAAAAATAACGTACATACAAAGTACAATACTTCCATGGAAATAGTAACATTAGTCATTAATAATGTTACATGAACTATTCCTGTGATGAATGCTGTATTCCAGTCATCTGGTAGGAGGTTGTAAGTGGTAAAGAAACAAATGTAACATACGAGATGTCACGATATGAGTATAAACTGTAGAAAATAAAAATGTTTATCAAATCTCTTTGTTGACGTAATATATTTTGTGCACACTTTTGAATATAAAAATGTCTTGTAATAATGTGCATAAAATACCACAAAGAATTGTCTGGATACAGAATTGACTTCCAACTTATCAGCTGAATGTAGATAGCCATTGTAAAATGTATGTAGATATCAAGTGTATGTAGACAGACATAATATGTAGATGGCAATTGCATGCAAGTAGCCATTGTATGCAGACAAGACGCTACCTAATGTGTGAGCAACGATTGTTAATTAGACTATACGCTCTCTATTATTGTATTAGTTTGCATGACACCACTACGTAAGTGTGCAGGTTTGTTATATAAACATCGCCATCGAGTACGCATTCTCGTGTATGTGCCTAGACAGTTATACCTAGAGTCGACCTCCTCCTGGTGGAGTGGATGGGCCGTATGCACGGAGAGTGAAAGGTCGGTAGTTCGATTCCCTAACCGCGTCATGCCATAAGACATTACAAGTAACTTGTCTACCTGGCATTCAGTATTAAGGGAATATGATGTGTCTGAGTCGGGTATCCATGTTAAATAGCGGCATAATATACTGATGGAAATTAATAGGGGAACAATGAAAAATGTAGGGAAATACGTATTACTATCAGTACATTTGAAATAGCGCACATACAAATTCAACACGTCAGAATCAAATGTTGAGAAGTGTTTGTGTGCATTGTTTCCAACACATACTTGGTAGACAAGGCTGGGAACCCATGATAGCATATCATTTTACTGTGTCTAAGACTAAGTGTTCCCTTATTCATTTCCATCAGTATATCTCAGTTGGCTACCACTATAATACCGACTAGTCCGGACTAGTACAAGCAGCCCCACACACGTGCATGCACGACGCAATACAAGTTAAATAATCTTGAATGCTACGATAAACTGTTTTCATCTCACCTCAACTACAGTTTGCGTGTTTGCTTACGTCTATAGACATTGCTGCCAATAGTTTATTTGTGTATGCTTGTCGACTTTACTGGGATATTCATTTGTGTATGGTTGCAATACTATCTATACTACGTTTGTGTTTGAATGTGGACAATATTAGCTGTAGTATGCATGTTGTTTATGTACGTAGACAGTATGTATGGTATGAGTACCGTGTATCTACTGGGTCGTCCCAAATGCTACGTTACGCCTTCTGTATGGAAACATAGGCATCGTTTAGTTAATCATGATGGAATCTTACACGTGAGTATCTCAACAACGCAGCATGAATGTGCAAATGTATTTAACAACAGTACCATTATGAGACAAGAGACTGTTTACAAATTGTTGCAGAGAAATGGTTAGATGCTTTAGCAATTACCTAGAAATCTAACCCACGTTGTGCATGTTCTTGTACATTTGCTTGTATTTATTGATACACATGTACATTTTGATACGTAGGTGGGGCTTGTATGTATATAGCTGCGACTTGCTTGTGTATAATCAGGTATGTGGTGCTTGTATTTATACAGGTATGTGGTGCTTGTATTTATACAGGTATGTGGTGCTTGTATATACACATGTATGTGGTGCTTGTATTTATACAAGTATGTGGTGCTTGTATATATATACAAGTATATGGTGCTTGTATTTACACAGGTATGTGGTGCTTGTATTTACACAGGTATGTGGTGCTTGTATTTATACAGGTATGCGGAGCCTGATATTTATACATGTATGTGGTGCTTGTATTTATACAGGTATGTGGTGCTTGTATTTATACAGGTATGTGGAGCCTTATATTTACACAGGTATGTGGTGCTTGTATTTACACAGGTATGTGGTGCTTGTATTTATACAAGTATGTGGTGCTTGTATTTATATAGGTATGTGGTGCTTGTATTTATACAAGTATGTGGTGCTTGTATTAACACAGGTATGTGGTGCTTGTATTTACACAGGTATGTGGTGCTTGTATTTACACAGGTATGTGGTGCTTGTATCTACACAAGTATGTGGCGCTTGTATTTATACATGTATGCGGTGTTTGTATTTATACAGGTATGTGGTGCATGTATTTACACAGGAATGTGGTGCTTGTATTTATACAGGTATGTGGTGCTTGTATTTATACAGGTATGTGGTGCTTGTACTTACACAGGTATGTGGTGCTTGTATTCACACATGTATGTGGTGCTTGTATTTATACAGGTATGTGGTGCTTGTATTTATACGGGTATGTGGTGCTTGTATTTATACAGGTATGTGGTGCTTTTTCTCTTTTCATTGACAATTTGTATTTTATTTGTGAAGGAGGCGGCACATATCTGTATTAGGTAGATCATACGAAGTACAGTCAAGTCATCTTATTACATGAACAACGGAATGACATGGTCCAACGTCGCATTTGAATGATATGTGTCATAATAATCAGATTCAACGTATTCGCTATTTCCGCTTAGCCCCCTATAGTGCTTGAGCTGCAAATATTGCTCAATTAAAGTGGAAAGTGGATAAGCGCTACAGACACATGTCCCCCATGACACAAACACAACTGAGATTGAGAACCTAAGGGTATCATTGATTTCATTGTGTGTCACAGCAATGTGGAATGACATGTTGAAAAAAGGTAACCCGTAGAACGACGATGCATTTCGTAAACACATTTATTTGGTTTAGTTTCGTCGCCTTTTGTACGGACAATTTAATTTGTGTTTGGTGACGAAACTAAATATATGTAACATGATATTTTTTTATAAATGTTAAAATGTTTGTCTATTCAAGAACTCATCTTGCAGGATAGCACACTGCAAAGTCCTAAGAGAAACGTACACATATTATCATGATATATTTCAGTAAAGGATAAACAGCTGATAATAGACAATTGTCCACAAATAACGAAACAATGTATTACAATATCACCGTGGGAAGCCAAACTGATTAACTAGTGTTTACTCAAAATAATTATGTTAATGAGATTTATGCCAAGATTAGCGATAATACTGCCATGAGCAGACCACACAGGACGAAATTATTAAACAAGTTCTCTTTCGATAAAAATCACCAGTCCGAGAACGGCTTGTCAGAATATCGTTATCATTGGTTGACTAGCTCGAAAATTGATATCAAATCTACTTGTTATACACGGCCTTTCCACAACGTGTATAAAGGCACTTAACACTACTTACACCACCCAGTCCTATATTTCTCGCCAATGTGTAAACAGGGACAACTGCCTCGAGGCTTACAGTGGTGTAAGGCCGATAGCATATGTAATATTGAATATTTCCACGGCGGCCAGCATCCACCATATCATGTCCCTGTGGAATTCCCTTTAAAAATGTTCAAGTGGGATTGACTGATAATAGATCCATATGGGTTAGTTTTCAAATAAACTTAATTGCGTTGGTTACACAAAGAGATGCTTATCTGATCTCAAATGTTGCATTTGCGCTGGTAATTGTTGTAATTTGATAAAACAAACTTCAGCCAGTGAGACTGCGAAAACCGAAAGAAGTGTACTTTAGTCGTTAGACTGCGTAAATGATATATGTTATTGAAGCAGTTATGTCTTAGAGTAGTTGTGTATATTGATTAGATTTTTCGATATATATCTTTGTTCATATTTTACTTTTAACACCTAAGTGATAAGTATGTATGTTTATTGCAATCTGTAGATTTGCCTGGAAATAACAGCTTGAAAGCTTGAACATATTTGTCATGTTTTCAGCAAATGACAACATATACCCCGTCAGAAACTACACGTACTGGATAGGATGCAGCCTGTTTGTGCAGTGTTACTTAAGTAACACATTAGGGTCTAAAATTTGCTTGCTTCGTAGACACTGCTTACACATTTCATATAAGACATTAAAACGTGACTAAGATACAACTTGTTCTTAAAGTATGGGAAGAAGTGAATTGTGCCCAGATTTAGTTACTGGATTATGACTTCCGAGCGAGGCTCTCTATCGCTTCTTTCTCTACGATGTTGTGAAAATTACACGATGGGAGTTCTGTTGAAGATCAATGCTGCTAGTATTTGGCCAAGCGGTATATTTGTCCATCAGCTCGTGGTGTAATAAATCCTTATTTGCCCGGAAATACTACAGCAGAATGTAACCTTTGTATGCATATACATTGAGAAAACGCTAACAACAGTATATTTGCATGAAATCCCAAACCAAGACTGAATATGAAACAATAAATATTTTTATTTTAAATTTATTTTTAATAGGTGTCTAAACCTATGACCGATATAATCGTGGCCATAGTAGCCCATAGGATGACCATCACCACAATGCATGTCCATCTTAGTGAAATAGATTCTACTTAGGTGTATCTACTTATAAGTACACGTAGAAAGTTTGGAAACACTATCTTCACTCAGGATATCTTCACTTCACCTACCTACATATTTGTACCATTATGTGTAGTCTCAATATACATTGAATCTTCTACAGAATGTATTGTTTGTAGTCAGTGCAAAGAATACTGAAACCTAAAAAAACCTTTGGAACCAATTAAATAAAATCCAGAAAAATCTTTTCAATAATCATAAAAAATCTCTAACCAAAGCAGGGTCCACTGTATGGTTGCAACTATAACATAAGTATATGTTCATGAAGCACTATGAAATCGTGATGATACCAGGTGTTCGCGAAAAGGTGAGCGTATCACACCCCCCACCCTTCACGCACACACGCATACACACACGCACAGGCATACACACAGGCATACACACACGCACAGGCATACACACACGCACAGGCATACACACACGCACAGGCATACACACACGCACAGGCATACACACACGCACAGGCATACACACACGCACACACGCATACACACACGCACAGGCATACACACAGAGTTTATATTAACCATATATAACGTTATAAAACCGGGTGAAAATTTAAAACGTATCTTACGATGAGACTATAATTATTTACATTTATTTTTAGAACAAAACTACTAAATCATATCCATTCCTCATTTGTCAGTAAGGATGGTCGCTTTTAAAGTTTATTTAACGCAACCTCATTGAAAATTGTTTCTCTCTAAAAGTTCTGTGAGATGAATCCAAAGTAATTTCAAATGCACTTCGTGTGTTTTTTACACATCAATAATTCAAGCTACCTCCATAACACGATATTTGTACACAAATAGTGATATGCCGGCAGTGATCAAATATGCATAACACCGATATGGCCTCAACACTGCAATAGAATGAGCCCAGAAAAATACATTGTGTCTCTGATTGCACTTAGTCTGTCACATAATGAAACTCACGTGACGAAACTGTCCCACTCACCTTAGTGATTTGTTAAAATAACTAATTAAAGTATGTATAAATGTTGAATTATAATAAAATATGTGAAGATGTTAAAAACTATTACAAACAAAACAATGTTAAAATAGACTGCAAATGTATCAATGTTAAACTAAATAAAGATATGTATCAATGATAAATATATTCAAACCTGTATTAATATCAAAGTCACTTTGAATATGTATAAAATAACATATGCAACTTTTTCTTAATTTTGCTCCCAGATTTCACATTCAGGAATTTGAGTAAAAAGCCCAACACCAGTGAAATGAAATGTGAGTCATTCATATGAAGTCTGTATCTGAAACTGCATCAATGAGAGACAAATATTGGTCTGGATGTTACATCTCACTCAATGCATGGTGAATTTACTTGAACACATTCTACTACTTACCTTAACCAATATATCGTATATCATCCAGGTGGGTTACCCCTGCCTGTGTGCGGACCATACATATCCCCCTCTCTGCTAGTTAAACATGTGATCATTATATATCATATTTAATATTTGGAATGGTTATATATCAGTTTTTCTTATAACACAAGCAATGTAAGTTTAGCAACACTAGTTCTCACCTGTCGCAGTGTTATATACTAAACATACAATTACATAAATGTTAAACCTATCTATTTATTATATTTGCAGAAAACATATTCATGTATTTATCAAAAGGAAAATTAAATGTTTTAATAATAGGCTTCAGAAACCAGATTCTAAGGTGTGAATACACTGTTTACACATCTTTCCTCTTCGATTTCACCATCTGAATTGGTAACACATGTCAAATTATTTCTTTACAATGCCCAACAATGCTTGTATCTAGAAATGCTAACATTGCATTATGTGTCTTGAAACTATAAAAACTTAGCATAACATCTCATTGGGTGCTGTAGGTCCCCCCTGCGATACTCTCATTGAAGCCTGAAAGAAAGTGTGAAAATGACATGTATTTGCCTGTCAAAAATCTCTTTAATGAAGTACGTTTATTCACGGGTATGTGGTGCGGGGTTTCGTTCCCACAAATTTCGCCACATATTGATAAAATTGTAAAGGTGTCATTTTTCATTTTGCACATACTCTGAGAGTAGTGAAACTGTTTATTCACAATTTGCTTCATTATGAATTATTACCACTCTCATTGAACGGGTGGAGATTTCTCAATGGTTATACAAACACACACAGCCTCTTAGGACAGTCTACATAGACAGGCGGGAATGGGGGACACTTTTGGCATCTTTCCCCGGCGCGTGGGGAGACCGGGTATAATAAAAAGGGGGAAGCGTTTGGCATTGAGTGCACTTATGGGAGGAGAGAGCCCAGTAGACTATGAAGACTGTTTTGTTCTGTGACGAAAGCATTCTCAGTCGTGACAGCTTGACGGAACATGGACTACCCGACCACCCACAAGGACCTTTCGTGAAAACTCGGCACTTTCCGTGAGTGGTCCCGATAAAAATCAAACTATTTAACTAAATTCAATGCCAGTTTTGACATTTTCATGTTAATGCAATTTCCTTTCTGTGTGAATAACGCTGGCATAAAAAGGACAGGGTACAAGCTTTTTGTAGTCTAAAACCAGAAAGAATTTTGAATATTTAAGAGCCGACGTGTCAAGTAAACGTGCTTAATACAGATTAAAATCTCCTTTACACAAAGACAACAATTAAAAAGCAGTCTTAGTGTTGTCAGTTTTATAATTAGGACATTCACGATCAGACAGAAAGCTTCATGTTATATTAGGGTTGAAATCTGCCCGATGTGGATCGAGTCTCTGTTTGAGTCGGATAACCATCAAGGTAATACATCATATATTGCACATGTGTATTCATTGTTGGTTTCACTCAGTACCATGCTATATTTCTGTATTGTAGATATGTAACAAAATACAAAAAGTTGGTAGTATTTTATTGTCATAGTCTGTACCTCTACTTGTTAGAAATCGGCAAGGTAACATATTAATTTAAGTGTTGTTTGCTTAAGACAATATTTAAGTTTGATTGCAAAGAAATATAAAATGTCAACGTCTGAATAACCAGTCTCGATTATCCGACGAAACGGATTCAATTATGTGTGATAGGCAAAATAGTGGTGGACATTATATGAATGAATCCAGAGAAAGAACAACATGTGATGTTAATGTTTTAAATAATATGATAAATATCAACATCAAATCACTATGTTGAATTTGGAAGCTTCAGTATCAGGGAAGAATGGGGAAGAGACTTCAACTTCCTTGTTATTTTACTGCAACATGTCAGAAGAAGAGCTGGCACACTTGCTTGATACAAGGACTAGCACAATTACCTGTTTTGCATTGAAAATCGTCCCTGATACCAAATCTTCTAAATGCCACATGATGATGTGATATTAATATTTATCATATTATTTTAAACATTAATCTCATCATATTTATACCACAGGATCCATTCATATAATATTCACCACTATTTTGTCTCGTCGGATAATCGAGACTGGTTATTCTGGCGTTGACGTCTTATATCTATTTGAAGTCAACTTTAAGACATTGTCAACCCTGACTTCATTTACATTAATATTGGTTGTGAATGATGTAGAAGATATTTTCTATGTACCATGCTGGCTCCATGCATTCAGATTGTTCACAATAATGACAAATCAAATATATAGTCCCAAGAATCGTCTGGAAGAGATCCTGTTACACATGTAAATTAAAGCGACAAAACACTTACCATTTTAAAAGTAATGTCTGCCAAAATCAGAGTCGATTGTACTATTAGGATTATATCATGAACATGAGATTATAAATCACTAGAAAATTCATTGTTCAACTGATTCAACTTTTGAGTTGTTTTGTTTCATTATGAAAACGTTAGACGAAGTACTCGAAACAAAATGATGAATAATGATGAATACATTGTTTTACACTACAACTGCGGAGAATGAGTTACTTTTCATTCAGTTTACTACGGTTCATCTTGTTATTTCACGTATCACTGTTATAATATAAAAGTGATATCTATCTGTCTCTATAATTTGTTATTTTGAGGTTTAACTCTTTTTTGTTTCTTCTATTATATAATAATAAAAATACAGGTAGCATATTATTACAACATTATCTAGTCGAAATCTGACGATCATGATTAGTAGATAACTTAATAAATTCATGATCCTTTTTGATAACATATAAACAAAATCTATTAGCATTTTTAAACGTCATTCTAGTGAAAGATAGTTTTATGTATGCATGATCGGATAACCGTTTATATGACGCACTATGTCATTCGAGGATTTGCACCATCTAAAGATGTTACAACGAACATCATCCTTTTTTTTTGGAGGTTTAAATGATAATTGAAATAAAAGCAATTAGCCCTTTCCAGGACCACAAGAATAATGTGATAAATAGAAATAATATCTGATTCATGAAGACGTTTTACAAGTTCGCTTGACATAAACATCCATAAATTAAAACTTTAAAAAAGTAGCTGAAGTAATATCATTACTCAGAAGGAATCCGTGGAAAGTGTTTTTGAAATTTTAAGTGCAATACACTGATGAATATTTCATCAAATCCATCTGAAATAACATGCGTTAAAGAAACAAAATGTTATTTACGTAATTCCATCATGACATATCTGCTTCACGTATTTAGTCTCAAAATGTGAACTTAATTATCTTAAAGTCGCATATTTTCTGTGTAAATTTTGATAACCTTACTGTGGTCGTATTTATGCATTTGGTGTCTACATTTCACAACTTTTCAGGTACAACCCGGCATGCTCTTTCTACCAAAATTTCAGACAGCGTCATACGACTCTCGCTCAAAAGTTGCGTGATCAAGTTTCAACATTCAAGGTCTCAGTAAATCTTACCAAAAGTTTATCGTAGACACGTGGAGGACATTTCCGTCAATGACAAAAATTATGTCAGATACAATTCCCTATTTTAACCTGTACCATATGTTCCCGTGCTTTTTCAGGTGAACAGATGACTTACCTATGCATGTGTTTGTGATGGGAGCCATCGTATCGGCGGGATACTTTCACATTTTCGTGAACACCTGGTACCATCGCTATACGAATGTGATTCATAAATACATGCTTATGATGAAGTCGGAATTGTAAAATCAACTCTTCTTTTAGCAGAGATTTCTTATGAAAATGAAAAGGGCTTCGTCGCTTTTATTGTAACCACGTGAACAATTTTGTATTGTTACAATGTTTAATTTGTTATTTGTCACGAAAATACTACTTTATGAAACACGAGCGTGAATGGGAGACTATTCATATCTGATGTGACTGCATATACAATTTTCTTTAAGGATGAAAATTCAAATTTGTTCAAAGACCTTATGCGTACTTTGAATGTAAGAGTCTATTCGATGATAATATGGCTATAACCATTTTTATCATATCTGTTACACGAAGCCAAGCTCAATTTTATTCATATTTTATGTTAGCATATCCTCGTTCTTTGTCGAAGCTTGAAACGATGCAGGGAAACTCAACTTTCGGAACTTTTTGACAATCACAAAGACTTGGCTGCAAGTACAAAGTGTCAATATTTGAAAATTTAAACATTATAATTATAGTTCAAGCAATAACACTTTGGCCATCGCATGAAACTCCTTAGAGCTATTTTAGAATTTTTCGATTTAGAATTTCTTGAGAAATCACGTATTGTCATAGTGGCGCTCCCCGCTGATTTGTCCGCTTCCATCCCTCTATTTCTCTGATTGCGCCTAGCACAAACAACCACCAAAAACTGTATTTCCTGATTCCACAAAGATTTGGTCGGCCGCCTCTCCAAAGTTACTGTTGATAATCCCAAAACATGAATCATCCCAGTAAATGAAGAGAAACTCAGCATTCCAGCCAATCCGCAGTGTCCATTTCTAGGAGGAAACTTTGATGACCAATGAAATTGAAGCAATTTTCTCAGCTTTATTGCTTTTCGTTTATCAGTGTCCCGTGTCAACGTTTCCAAGCGATGCTGCAAATGAGATCGGGGGATGATTTCACCCCCTAGCAAACACTTGACGACTTTCAATTCTTCACAATCGCTGTTACATGGGAATTACTCCCTCACTGTGAGAACTAAATCAAACCTCCCTTGTTTCTCCACCCCTCTCTGATTGTATGTCACCAACGTCTTCACAGAACGGGCCTTGTCGCGTCACACTCCCAATAATCGCAAAGTTCACAGAACAATTGAAACTTCCAAACTGGAAATTAAAAGACGGATTAAGGAAAAAACCCATTATCGTTAACGATTGTTCTTTAATATTTCAAGAAATTATTTTTTGCTGAGACGAAATTTCCGCTCATCTGGTCACGATATGGCCTGATTTTCCGAGAAATGAGTCAAGCAGTATGCTCTCTACTATTGTTCACAAAAGTATTTTTCATGTTTTGGAAACGTTACGGATTTGACTATTTTTTATGTATTTAGATATGAATGTTTGAAAATGAAAAGTGCAAACATTGAAAACAAACCGTTTAAGTTTTTAAATTCTAATGAAGCTTTCAAGTTTTTGCGCATCAACATAATGTGTTTAATCCACCGCCGCATTGATGCAACATAAAAAGAGCAAATCAGAAAAAATCAAATCGAACAGAAGTAACTAGAATCACATGAACATCATGTTTAATACCGTAGCACAAAGAGGAAATGTTTTTTGTTTCCAATTAAGTTTTCGACATATACACACATAACTAGGGATGACACTAATAATTCAAATGAAGCAATATTTAAAACATTTTAACTTCATTTTTTGTATTTAGAGACGAGTTGGAGCAATTGCAACAGTACTGATAATCAAGCGTGTCGTGTTTCTTCCTATGTTGTTGTTCTCGTGTGAGGAGTAATGTCATATTGTTATCATCATCATATATTATTCTCTGGAAATTACAAAATCAGAATAATTTCAGTGTATTTGCATATAGCATTAGTAGTTCTCATTGTCTACATCTCCATTAAAGTATCCCTATGCATTTTCAAATAATCATTTCTGAATAATGCTAGATCTTTAACGCCATTATAGCAATAGTTTCAATGCATACTAAAATAATAACGCTTAAAGTTTTAATATTAAACAAAAACTGAGGTGAAAACAATAACAAAGCATATATATTATTGCAAACATTATGTTTTGCGTTGTTTTGTCACATTCAATTCATGCTTATAGTATTTTGTAAGAACCCTTTCATTTGAATGATGGCGAAATGAAGCACTAATAGTCATGTGTCGTACAGTTATCTTGTATTTACAAACCAGAATTGGTTTATTAAATATATTATTTTGTGTCATGACCATTGTGTAGGGGATCTAAAGACAAAAAGCTAACTATGGGATGATTGTCAGTTCATGTAAAGTTCAATTCATGATATAGTATGCTATAAGATATATTTCTAAATAATATGAAACTCTATTCATGGACGTTAAATTAATTCTTTGAAAGGCATTTAGAAGTGATACACATAAGGAAGAGAATTTATGGATGTCAACTTCTCCATTATGATAAACACTTTATTATTTTCATCATAGTAAAAAAAGTTGCGACCATACATTCTCTTCTCTTCCTCACGTTAAATTGATAGACTTTTGTTTTTACGTGTCAAAACATTTCTTTTCGGGTAAATATAACATTGATCTAGTTACTGAATATAAAAACAGCAGTATCTACCTCAATGCAGAAGAAGTTTTAATTGACGTTTGAAAAACACACTCGAAAAAGTCGACTGTGACGTCAGTTAGTTGTGTATACTTGTATGTTCGTCATATATAAGTGACTTTGTTTTACGTATTATTGTCTTCGATCGTTTGTTTTTGTATTGCTTATAACTCTTTCAAAGATCAACCTATATCGGTATGCCTGTATCTTGAACAGTGCTACATTTATTACTTTTATTGTACCGTTTTAATATTTTCCTGTTATCGCTAACCTTTGCCCGACGAGTACATGCTACTGTATCCGTGCTTCTATACATATGCTGAAAGAAGCGGGGCCAAGTATTAGCTGGATTTTAGAACTCTAAATATCTATTTTGTTATTAAGGACTTTGAACGTATCACCACGTTTCAAGCGCATATACACAGTCAGGTTATAAGAAAGGCGTTAAATTACATCAGTGTTGTCCCTTTCACGTAGTGTTGACACTAAGAAAATACGCCATGTGAATAACACTTGAGTAAACGATCAAAGAAAATAATCGCTCCCGAAAACAAAACATTTATGTGGGTTTGATCTATTCAAACACATCCTCATTTTCGAAAAACATTTTTATACATCACAAAATGATATTTAATGGGATTGGACTGCTATCTATTTCTGCATGGTTTGTACCAGATCAGTAATTTCTGGCAATTTGCAAATCATTTTTGTAGGAAACAAACTTCATTGAAAGTTGTAATGGTTATTGACCTCCAATGTTTGAAGAGACAGAAATGGTCAATTATGCATTATTTAGGTACATACGCATCGGTATAAACGCTCTCATTGTTATACAAATATGCATATCAATTTCCCAGAAGAAGCAATCTTACATTTTCCAGAGAAAATACTGTAGAGAGAATGTATTGATTATTACTGTAACGAACATTGGTGTCAGAAGTGCCGGGGCGATCCTCTCAGTGAGATCGATGGAGTCAATACTAGAACTATTATCTCTTCGCTCTACAAAAACTGTATAAAACCAATCTGAGAGACAATTCCCTACTTTCTGATGCCAACGTCCCGCTCCCAATGCACGGGCTCTAGACGAATCGAAAACTTGTTCTGATTGGTGGGGGAAAAATTCATATCGGCGGAGTATTTATCCGACACTTGACTATGAATAATCATGATTTATCAACAATTATTTCCCGTGAATATCGCGCGCATCCATTTAGCCGTTGTTTGGCCAAACGTTCGTTAGCAGCATTCTGTTTACTCGGGCTTCGAGCCAATAGCTGGGCTTGAGGACACCAGCCGTTTCTTTCATTAGATAAGAGCAAAGTAGGGGGGCATGAGAAATGCAATTTGCCGATCCAGCCATGCTCATTATGAACTAGAATAATAGGCTTTGTGACAAATATTTCCCAAAATATACGCTTGGAGAAACTGTGAGTAAATAATTATGAATTCAGAAGAAAATTGGCCGACTAGAGTAAGGTCTTGGTTGGTGGTGAGGCGAGGAGGTAAATGGGCTATGTTTTGGCGAATGTGATAATGGTAGCTAATGGGACACGACTAGGTTGTCAGATTATTACAAAGACGTCCAGTGAGCTTCTCTGTCTACCATTGTCAAGTAATGTAAACAACGATGTGCACGTCTTTCATTCTATGGTCGTATCTCTAATCAACACTGACTTGAGGTGATTTGCAAGATGGCGCCCCATGCAGAGCACCCGTAGGGGGCGCTCTGTTACAGTTGCCCTGACAGATGATGTCTGCCATGCTCTTACTCCCACAGAACTGGACATAGGGAGCATTGGAGGTTTTAGGGAGAGGCTACTAGACCCGGGGTAGAGACAAAGCTATCGCAAGGTGGGGCAGGGCTACCGTGGGACGGGATAAAAGCGTTTGGAAGGAACACCTGCTTCATGCTGTCTGGGCAGTGTCCCTCAATCAAGGCTGATTCACTCAATCCTGTAATTAACATAGAATAAGGACACCTTCCACAATTAAAGCAATTTAGCTATATGTTAATGGGTCTGTAAAGGAAAGATGAAGCTCACATCAAATTTTCATTATATTCTTTAGATTAAGCATAAATAACTCATTGTCATCGCTCATGTTGGTTTAATGAGAACATCCTGGAGGACAAGTGGCCACAAAACACGACATTGCTGGTCAAGTGGGCACTGAGATTCTGACATCTGATAGAGCAAATTGTGGCACAGGGAAAGGCCATCCTGATCTTATCAGTACCTGAACATATTCGTCAATACGTCAATCAGCATAGAGATTAATAATATTGCTCTTTGAAATATATTCAGAATGCTTTTTTTCTTACCGGGAACAAAGACTGGAAATTACAAAGAGCAAAAGAAGAAGAATCTGCAATTCTAAATTTTATATTGAATATGTGGTTTTCTCTTCTGTCTCTGTCGACAATAGATATTTATTCCATTTCATTGTGCTCTCTGAACAAACCAGATACAATATTAGTGAACGCTAATACGTTAATGCTTTCAGGTGGGCTTCACTACGTATTTCTAGTTATTGGACATTCTAGGGGCAATCTTTTAAAAACATGTTTTTTGAGAAGCTCGGTTAAGCTTTCAAAAAAAATATGGTAGACATGTGGGACATTTCCAAATTTGACGCACCAGCAACGAAAATGATGTCCGATGCAATTCCATGTTGTGACTTGTACTTGCACGTGTTTGTAACGGGAGCCACCAGTAGGGCAGAGTACTCTCACTTTTCGCGAACACCTGGTGATTGATAAACACATGCTAATGATACAGTCGGAATCGTACAATCGACTCTGCTTTTAGCAGAGATTTCTTATGATTATTGAAATGGTTTTGTCGCTTTGATTTACATATTTTGTGTTTTTAAGGACACAATTGAAGAGCCAGTAAATATGTTGTCTCACACAGGGGTGTCCTCAAAGGCATTCTGTCATTCCCTTATAACGTTGAGAAACTCACCATCAGAAAAACTTGATTAACAGAAAGCATGGCTAATATGCTCGCTATGGTTGACATCAATATAGTTATCAAAATGAAAAGGACTTAAAGGCTTTCTCAATATCCCAACCCCTACAGAACTTCATTACACAATGTAAAAACATACACCTTACAATACAGTGAGATGGCCTATCGCTTAAGAACTGATAAAATAACCAGCGGCCCCTGTATCACATGGCTGCTTGTTGGGACTGCTCGCCACCAGGTAGATGGCGAAGTAATGGATTCGGATCAATTGGTCGGAGAGTATTTGACACAGTGTGGTCAATAGATCAATAACCAGGACATAATCTTATAGCTGTCTATAATCGAAGACTCTGTTTTCACACATTACACCAGGAACGTTTTCGGTTAAGCATACGAATATTATCTGTACAATAAGAAATTGTAGAAAATTCAGTGAAAGTCATTGTAAAAGCAGTAACAATAGTAACAATATCTCTGTGAAAAGCCCCTTGCCGCACTAAAAGATCACAAGTAGATAAAGGTATGTGTTTAGGAGTAAGTAATAGAAGACACACGCATAGTGATATAGTGACTACTACTACTACGACGACAACTACTACTATGTCTACCAATACAATTACTACTACTACAACGACTACATGGTTTACAACTACTACTATTACTAAGACTACTACCACTACTACTACTACAATTACTATTGCTACAACGACTACACGGTCTACTACTACTACTACTACCTGCATCACTTCGCGTTTTCCTCCCACATCGAGCTGCCACGCCATGACATAACTGGAATACTGTTCAAAGCTGCGTTAAAACCGAATTACCCACTCATTGCTACTACTACTCCTACTACTACTATTGCTACAACGAATACAAGGTCCACTACTACTCCTACCAGAACGTCTGCAAGGTCTACTACTACTACTACTACTCCTACTACTACTGTTACTGCTACTACTATTACTACGACTACTACTATAACGACTTCAAGGTCTTCTACTACAGTTGCTACAACTACTACAACGACGTGTACTACTACAACGAATACAAAGTCTTGTTGCTGCTACTATTACTACGATTACTACTACTACTACTACGACGACTACTACTACTACTACTTCTACGACTACGACTACGACTACGACGACAACAAGGTCTACTACTACTATACATTCTGATGAAACAAAAGGGTGGTTGTATCACACAATGTCGATCAGCTACATTGTTTGCTCAATACACATTCTTAAGAATCAGTATATTTTAATTGCAACTAGATCCCAGATTTAACTCTTCTCTCCAATGCTCCGATATGCTACTGTGTATATTTACACCGCTTTGCTCCCGAGTGTTGCTTGACAGATACAACCACCCAATATAGCCCCATTACCATAATCCAGAGCCAGAAGTGTTCCTCGGTGGGTTGTCGAGGGTTGTCGGACATGTCAGGACCGTGTTAACAGCACAATTGCCAGTATTTGCTTCTTGTTGTTACACACTGAATAAAACACTTGGAAACTGGAGATTGTGTGTAGACTACAGGAGGGTAAACGTTGTGATGGTGTTTGCTACAGACCCTCTCCCCATCCAGGTGTCATGTTCAAGTACATCGTGAAGCTGGTGTTGACAGGGGCTAATTCACACTAATGTTGACATCTACTTGATGGAAAACGTTGTTTGTTGGCATGTGCCCGCGGTTGTGTGTATGGCAAATTTAGATATGCACCATCCAAAATCTTTGGTGTAATGTATTGTTAGATTTGTTTAAAAAATGTGGTGCTTGATTAAGACTATGAAATTCAAATACAAGTAATTCATATTCCATATTTCGCTTAGAATACCTTGATTCCTTTCTAGAATTCGATGACTCTGGTTACAGAAAAGCAGAGTGTATTAATTAGTATCTTTCCAGTGTATTGATAAACTAGTAGTACAGTATTTCTTGAAGAGTTTCTCTTCAAAGGTGAGGTGAGGTGAGGTGACGTGAGGTGAAATTGGGTTTAACGTCGCGTCCAAGATTATTGCACTTGTGTAGCGACGTGCATGCACAGCCAGACAGGTCGAGCGCCAGACAGGGTAACAAATACCATCTGTTAACATCTTTGGTATGACGCTGCCAGGGATCGAACCCCGGACCCGAGCTACAGAGGGCATCAGGAACCAACATACGATACTTCTCTAAAAGTAGTGCATGTATGTACTCTAAGGGGCAGGCATCTGAATATAACCCAACGTCAAACATAGTCTATTTGTTCTGGATTGAGTGAGTTAAACTCTGTCGTTACATGAGCATTATTCATTAAAAGAAACATATTTAACATAGTTCGTGACGACAGCAAGACAAAGAGTATCCTGCTTTAACAAATGTGTAGCTGTTATCAAAGACAAATCAGCGTCTTATTCCCCACCATATCCTCATGTGTAGTCAACAATATGCACTATCTTACCCGTTTTAAGTTTACCATGTTACGATTATCTTAAGGCGTGAAGATACTATTTCATTACACCAGAAGTGTTATATCTATATATCTGTGTAAGACAGATACGCGATACACCGCAAAGAATAATGAAGAACGAAGCGTGGATTAATATTATTTCACGTCTGGAGATTCGAATATGCGCTCGCACCTTTAAAACGTCATATATTGGACGACGTTATTTTTGAGAGGGGAGTGTCTAGAGTTTTTCCCCTTATATGTAGCTTGGTTACGCTGATAAACGCAGTGGCCGACCGATCGCAACCAAAAGCGGGATATAACAATCGGTATTAGGAGAAAAGGTACAGAAACCTTCAACTTCATCCACCTGTTTCTAAAATGAACATGTCCGACATGTCCGAGGTCGGATTCTGTTCAGGGAGTCATCATTATTAAAACTTGGGTAAAGCATGTTTAAAGCATGTACATCTTATCAACATCCGTAAAGAGTCTGTACATAATGTTGATATCTCATAAAAGAAATAAACGACTCGTGGTCGTTGTTTATCGTACAATAAAAAACTGCGCCCATCATGATTTATTCTCCCTACAGTATTTTATTTTCCAATAAAACACTCCCACTCGTTTATTTCTTCAATAAGACCACCATAAAACTAAAAGTATTCCAGCTATATATTCATGACTATAAGCAACCAACATAAACCGTTTGCTGACCCTTGGCCTACCAAATACCTATAGCTCGCGGTATGGAGATCGATGTTATGTTCACATAGATTGATACGAATTACTTTAAAGATCATACCTAAAGATATAAATGAACTACCACAGAAATAACTGACAACAAAAAAAACATGGTCGTAGTTTTCAAACTTTGAGACATTCGCGTGGCACCTGTGACCTGTTAGTAAACAGTGATTGTATTGGGTCATCGGAAGCTCCTATGCACACACAAATCCTCTGACTCTTCAATCTGCGTCAGTGTCCGAGAATGCGGTCCACATTACCCACTCTTATAAGAGATTATATTGATTGTTAAATATCTGGAAATATCTGTTTGCTTAGCTTCAAGAATATCGCTATTTTTCTTCCGTTTTCATTGAAGGAACCAAATAAGGTAGGATCGAAATCCGTATCTTTCCCCTTTCCTTTTATTTGATTTTCCAAGATGGCGGCGCGGGAGAAGATTGTGACACAATGTATTTAATAAGCTGTGTCGGTTTTGAAGAGGTATTTGAACTGAGGGGAAAGCTGTTCTCTGTGTAGGTCAGAGATAGCGGCAAATAGCTTCAAGATGATAAAGATTTTTCAAACTGTTTGTCACCCCGGGTATTTCGTCGCTTAAACGCATGGGATGTGTACTTTCGGCAAAAAGAAGAAACTCGACTAATTAATTCTAGGTTTGCTTTTCCGATTTCCCCGCCAAGGATATCTGACTAAACACAGTTACGACGGTGTGATTTGGAAACTGTGAATTGCTTCAACGATTATACTCTGAGGCACGGAGAAGTGATTCTCTCAAAGCAAACGCCAGGAGACTTGAAGGGCATTGCTGTTTATAAAAGTTGACTCTTGAGAAATATCAATGCATGGATTTTCGTGGCTTTTATTCGTTTACAGAAAAAGTAATTTGACATTAGATTTGTGATTGAAACAGTTCTCCTGAAGGAAGAACCAATATGAAAAGGGGGGTAAAGTTATTAGCAGATTTCTCCTCTGATTGAAACCCCGGACCAATCAAGGGAGTCTACAGCTAACAGTAATTAACAGCTTGTAGACACTTCAGCAAAACAAACATACTGTTTTTGTCCTCAATTTACAAAAAAAAGATTTATAGAAACTATAACTTTCTCCAACTTACTCCTACTCCTGTTAATGATGCACCATCGAATGATATGAATACGTCGGCAGTTCGTCACATGAACCATCAATTTGTGCTTTTAATATATCCCTTTGTGGTTTGTTGATCTGGTATACATGGGCCACATGCACGAAACGATATTAGCTATAAGAGTACCGCCAATCCCTGACTAGCACATACAGCTGAACTAGGTTCTCGGTGAGCTGCCTGACATCGTCCCTTGCAAGGGAAACCCTGGCCTTACTTACAGCTGAGATGTATAATTATGATTGTCATTTTATTTGGTGATCTGAATAATTTACAGGATCTGCTGGCTTGGCGTTAAGATATTGAGTTAAAGTGTTTCTGAGAGTCCCCTCGGTAAACGAATGTACTGGAACTGTGGCATTGCTTAACACGCCAACTGTTACAGGATACTAGCTCTATTTCGTTGACATGCCCATGTGAATATTCAATATAGGAATGGAGAAAAAGAAGAAGGAGGACGAGAAGAATTTGAAAAGAAGAAAAAAAGAGAAGGAAAGAAGGAGAAATAGAAGAAGGAGAAGGAAAGAAAGAGACGTAGAAGAAGGAAAGAAGGAGGAGGAGAAAGAGGAGAAGATGAAATAGAAGAAGAAGGAGAAGAAGAAAAGGGAAAAGAAGATGAAATAGAAGGAGAAGAAAAAGGAGGAGAAGAAGGAGACGGAGAAGGAAAAGACGAAATAGAAAAAGAAGAAGATGGAGGAGAAGGAGGAGGAGAAGAAGCAGAAAAAGACGACGAGAAAGAATGATAATATTCTATTAACTACTACTTATCCTTTCCTTGATCTAACCCAAACCTGCTATCTTAATACGTCAGTAAACAGCGCCGATTCAAACTTAATTCTCAGCTCCATGCGGATAGAGGACCCAAAATGTCTGTCAAGTACTTTTGCACTTACTATACGATTTCATCGTATCGGGTACCCGTTCACTGCTGGGTGAACAGACGCACATCACAATCACTTGCATATGGAGACACCAACGTCTCTAAAACCCGCGTTCCACTTATGCCTCTGATATACAAAGTCTGCATACATTTAACCTCTCTTTGAAATGCGACGTTTCGGGGTAGACCCCTTAACAAGGCTACGTATATTGTAAAGTTGTCTGTTTGATATCATAGTTCGAGTGCATTCCCACTCTAGTATACACGTAGAATAAGTAATATCCATTGTGATTGTGCATCGTGATTGTTGTGGATTGCCCCACATTACCGTACTCTATACATTGTAGGAACATGCGGGTTAGGAAAGTAACTATTTGCTGTTTGATTCGTATGGATATGGCTATATGTGATATCTGATACAGATATGGACAGGTCACAACAGTACATTGTAATCACAATCTGTCAAATGTGAAGTTAACTATGTTGAATAGGACTCGTTTTGTCTGTTCGTGTTACACGAATCTCATGATGATATGTTTACCAAAATAACACAAATATTTACAAATATGAAATATAATGATAACACATATTTTTCCCTAAA
Organism: Haliotis cracherodii; assembly: GCF_022045235.1. NCBI lineage: Eukaryota > Metazoa > Mollusca > Gastropoda > Lepetellida > Haliotidae > Haliotis > Haliotis cracherodii. The sequence continues at coordinate 2,409,463 of NW_027266264.1, read as the reverse complement.
ATGATTAAGTTTTTATTTGATCACGTTTTTTTTAGATAAACAGCAATATGCTATGACAACGAAGCTATTGTACAAATTCGTCAAGTGAGTTACCCCAGTCACGACAAATTTACTTTCGGGCTGAGGACCCCAATGTGTGCAAATACTATTCAAAGAACTGCTCCACTGAAGGGACATGGTTAAGTATCAAAACTATGTGATACACGTGGAGAAAGATGTTTCTAATTATACATGTACTTTATTACTGAAATGCGTTAGATCAGACGTGTGTCCGTACAAATGAGAAAGCTGCTGCAGCGCAAAGATTTCCGGGAACCAGTTTATATGCGAGTGGCACATTGAATACACTGGTGTTAGGGAACAAGATACCCGTTCACACCATCCCATATACACACTAATTAGACAAATAGGAAGAAATATGCCATAAGCCATGGTCTATAAAAGAAAATACCCTTGCTTGCTCACCTCTGACCATGCAGCTTTGAGGGTTGGTTAATATTAATTGCGGTGGAGAGATAGCGTCGGTATGTACAGCTAGTGGCTCAGAAATAGTCCGCCGTCAGTCGATAGCGCATCTCAGAACAATGGATGCTTGTAGAAATCGTTATCTACTGCTTGCAACGATTTTGGGCGTACAGTAAAACCTCAATAATCCATTATGTTTGGTTTCCCAGCCAAATCGAACAGAGTGACAGGTATCTGGATTAATGAACCTGTATACATGCAATGTATGCTTTACACTGGGAAAGAAGTGTGCTCTAAATCATCTTGCCAACAATAAAGCGAATATTTCCGAACTGTAAGGACAAATTGCAAAGTATTTCAGTTATTTTCTGTGGATGTGATGTACTGGGCAGACAGCAACACGTTACTTATATACACCACGTGGTTCACTGATCTCTGTGTGGATGTGATGTACTGGGCAGACAGCAACACGTTACTTATATACACCACGTGGTTCACTGATCTCTGTGTGAGTGAGATGTACTGGGCAGACAGCAACATGTTACTTATATACACCACGTGGTTCACTGTTCTCTGTGTGAGTGAGATATACTGGGCAGACAGCAAGATGTTACTTATATACACCACGTGGTTCGCTGTTTTCTGTGTGAACGAGATATACTGGGCAGACAGCAACATGTTACTTATAAATGCCACATGGTTCACTGTTCCTCTGTGTGAGTGAGATATACTGGGCAGACAGCAACATGTTACTTATATACACCACGTGGTTCACTGTTCTCTGTGTGAGTGAGATGTACTGGGCAGACAGCAACATGTTACTTATATACACGACGTGGTTCACTGTTCTCAGTGTGAGTGAGATGTACTGGGCAGACAGCAACATGTTACTTATAAACGCCACGTTATTCACAGAGTGAGTGAGATGTACTGGGCAGACAGCAACATGTTACTTATAAACGCCACGTTATTCACAGAGTGAGTAAGATGTACTGGGCAGACAGCAACATGTTACTTATATACACCACGTGGTTCACTGTTCTCTGTGTGAGTGAGATATACTGGGCAGACAGCAACATGTTACTTATAAACGCCACGTGATTCACAGAGTGAGTAAGATGTACTGGGCAGACAGCAACATGTTAATTATAAACTCCACGTAGTTTACTGTTCTCTGTGTGAGTGAGATTTACTGGGCAGACAGCAACATGTTACTTATATGCACAACGTGGTTCACTGTTCTCTGTTTGAGTGAGATGTACTGGGCAGACATCAACACGTTACTTATATACTCGACGTGGGTCACTGTTCTCAGTTTGAGTGAGATGTACTGGTTACTTATATACATCACGTAATTGAAAGAGTGAGTGAGATGTACTGGGCAGACAGCAACATGTTACTTATAAACGCCACGTTATTCACAGAGTGAGTGAGATGTACTGGGCCGACAGCAACATGTTACTTATATACACCACGTGGTTCACTGTTCTCAGTGTGAGTGAGATGTACTGAGCAGACAACAACATGTTACTTATATACACCACGTGGTTCACTGTTCTCAGAGTGAGTGAGATGTACTGGGCACAGAGCAACATGTTACTTATATACATCACGTGGTTCACAGTTCTCAGAGTGAGTGAGATGTACTGGGCAGACAGCAACATGTTACTTATAAATGCCACGTTATTCACAGAGTGAGTGAGATGTACTGGGCCGACAGCAACATGTTACTTATATACACCACGTGGTTCACTGTTCTCTGTGTGAGTGAGATGTACTGGGCAGACAGCAACATGTTACTTATAAACGCCACGTGATTCACAGAGTGAGTAAGATGTACTGGGCAGACAGCAACATGTTAATTATAAACTCCACGTAGTTCACTGTTCTCTGTGTGAGTGAGAATTACTGGGCAGACAGCAACATGTTACTTATATACACCACGTGGTTCACTGTTCTCTGTGTGAGTGAGATGTACTGGGCAGACAGCAAGATGTTACTTATATACACCACGTGGTTCACTGTTCTCTGTGTGAGTGAGATGTACTGGGCAGACAGCAACATGTTACTTATATACACCACGTGGTTCACTGTTCTCTGTGTGAGTGAGATATACTGGGGAAACAGCAACATGTTACTTATATACACGACGTGGTTCACTGTTCTCAGTGTGAGTGAGATGTACTGGGCAGAAAGCAACATGTTACTTATAAACACCACGTTATTCACAGAGTGAGTGAGATGTACTGGGCAGACAGCAACATGTTACTTATATACACCACGTTATTCACAGAGTGAGTGAAATGTACTGAGCAGACAACAACATGTTACTTATATACACCACGTTATTCACAGAGTGAGTGAGATGTACTGGGCAGACAGCAACATGTTACTTATATACACCACGTGGTTCACTGTTCTCTGTGTGAGTGAGATGTACTGAGCAGACAACAACATGTTACTTATATACACCACGTGGTTCACTGTTCTCTGTGTGAGTGAGATGTACTGAGCAGACAACAACATGTTACTTATATACACCACGTTATTCACAGAGTGAGTGAGATGTACTGGGCAGACAGCAACATGTTACTTATATACACCACGTGGTTCACTGTTCTCTGTGTGAGTGAGATGTACTGGGCAGACAGCAACATGTTACTTATATACTCGACGTGGGTCACTGTTCTCTGTGTGAGTGAGATGTACTGAGCAGACAACAACATGTTACTTATATACACCACGTTATTCACAGAGTGAGTGAGATGTACTGGGCAGACAGCAACATGTTACTTATATACTCGACGTGGTTCACTGTTCTCTGTGTGAGTGAAATGTACTGAGCAGACAACAACATGTTACTTATATACACGACGTGGTTCACTGTTCTCTGTGTGAGTGAGATATACTGGGCAGACAGCAACATGTTACTTATAAACGCCACGTTATTCACAGAGTGAGTGAGATGTACTGGGCAGACAGCAACATGTTACTTATATACACCACGTGGTTCACTGTTCTCTGTGTGAGTGAAATGTACTGAGCAGACAACAACATGTTACTTATATACACGACGTGGTTCACTGTTCTCTGTGTGAGTGAGATATACTGGGCAGACAGCAACATGTTACTTATAAACGCCACGTTATTCACAGAGTGAGTGAGATGTACTGGGCAGACAGCAACATGTTACTTATATACACCACGTGGTTCACTGTTCTCTGTGTGAGTGAGATGTACTGGGCAGACAGCAACATGTTACTTATATACTCGACGTGGGTCACTGTTCTCAGTGTGAGTGAGATGTACTGGTTACTTATATACATCACGTAATTGAAAGAGTGAGTAAGATGTACTGGGCAGACAGCAACATGTTACTTATAAACGCCACTTTATACACAGAGTGAGTGAGATGTACTGGGCAGACAGCAACACGTTACTTATATACACCACGTGGTTCACTGTTCTCTGTGTGAGTGAGATTTACTGGGCAGACAGCAACATGTTACTTATATACACCACGTGGTTCACTGTTCTCTGTGTGAGTGAGATATACTGGGCAGACAGCAACATGTTACTTATATACACCACGTGGTTCACTGTTTTCTGTGTGAGTGAGATATACTGGGCAGACAGCAACATGTTACTTATAAACGCCACGTTATTCACAGAGTGAGTGAGATATACTGGGCAGACAGCAACATGTTACTTATATACACCACGTGGTTCACTGTTCTCTGTGTGAGTGAGATATACTGGGCAGACAGCAAGATGTTACTTATATACACCACGTGGTTCACTGTTCTCTGTGTGAGTGAGATATACTGGGCAGACAGCAAGATGTTACTTATATACACCACGTTATTCACAGAGTGAGTGAGATATACTGGGCAGACAGCAACATGTTACTTATATACATCACGTGGTTCACTGTTTTCTGTGTGAGTGAAATGTACTGAGCAGACAGCAACATGTTACTTATATACATCACGTGGTTCACTGTTTTCTGTGTGAGTGAGATGTACTGGGCAGACAGCAACATGTTACTTATATACACGACGTGGTTCACAGTTCTCAGTGTGAGTGAGATGTACTGGTTACTTATATACATCACGTAGTTCAAAGAGTGAGTGAGATGTACTGGTTACTTATATACATCACGTAGTTCAAAGAGTGAGTGAGATGTACTGGTTACTTATATACATCACGTAGTTCAAAGAGTGAGTGAGATGTACTGGTTACTTATATACATCACGTAGTTCAAAGAGTGAGTGAGATGTACTGGTTACTTATATACATCACGTAGTTCAAAGAGTGAGTGAGATGTACTGGTTACTTATATACATCACGTAGTTCAAAGAGTGAGTGAGATGTACTGGTTACTTATATACATCACGTAGTTCAAAGAGTGAGTGAGATGTACTGGTTACTTATATACATCACGTAGTTCAAAGAGTGAGTGAGATGTACTGGTTACTTATATACATCACGTAGTTCAAAGAGTGAGTGAGATGTACTGGTTACTTATATACATCACGTAGTTCAAAGAGTGAGTGAGATGTACTGGTTACTTATATACATCACGTAGTTCAAAGAGTGAGTGAGATGTACTGGTTACTTATATACATCACGTAGTTCAAAGAGTGAGTGAGATGTACTGGTTACTTATATACATCACGTAGTTCAAAGAGTGAGTGAGATGTACTGGTTACTTATATACATCACGTAGTTCAAAGAGTGAGTGAGATGTACTGGTTACTTATATACATCACGTAGTTCAAAGAGTGAGTGAGATGTACTGGTTACTTATATACATCACGTAGTTCAAAGAGTGAGTGAGATGTACTGGTTACTTATATACATCACGTAGTTCACAGAGTGAGTGAGATGTACTGGTTACTTATATACATCACGTAGTTCACAGAGTGAGTGAGATGTACTGGTTACTTATATACATCACGTAGTTCAAAGAGTGAGTGAGATGTACTGGACAGAGAGCAACATGTTACGTATAAACGTCTCGTGGTTCACAGTTCATAGAATGAGTGATATGTCTCCTCAATTAAGGGCTATACGTGATATGCCTCTATTAAGGGCTATACGTGTTATGCCTCTATTAAGGGCTATACGTGATATGTCTCCTCTATTTAGGGCTATACGTGATATGCCTCTATTTAGGGCTATACGAGATATGTCTCCTCTATTTAGGGCTATAAGCTGCATGTCTCCTCTATTTAGGGCTATACGCTCTAAGTCTCCTCTATTTAGGGCTATAAGTTGCATGTCTCCTATATTTAGGGCTATACGCTGCATGCCTCCTTTATTTAGGGCTATACGCTGTATGTCTCCTCTGTTTATGGCTATACACTGCATGTCTCCTATATTTAGGGCTATGCGTGATATGTCTCCTCTATTTAGGGCTATGCGCTCTAAGTCTCCTCTATTTGGGTCTACAAGCTGTATGTTTCTCCTCTATTTAGGGCTATAAGCTCTATGTCTTCTCTATTTAGTGCGATACCAGTTATGTCTCCTCTGTTTAGGGCTATACTAGATATATCTCCTCTATTTAAGGGTATGCGCTCTAAGTGTCCTCTGTTTAGACCCATACGCGATATGTGTCCTCTAGGGCTATACACTCTATGTCTCCTCTATTTAGTGCCCTAATAGATATGTCTCTTCTATATAGGGATATGCGTGATGTATCTCCCCTTTTTAGCGCTATTCGAGATATGTCTCTTCTATTTAGGGCTATACGCTGTATGTCTTCTCTATTTAAGGCCATACGATCCATGTCTCCTCTATTTAGTGCTATACAAGATATGTCTCCTCTTTTTAGGGGCCTACTAGATATGTCTCTTGTATCTAGGGCGATGCGCTCTTAGTGTCCTCTATTTAGGGCTATACGCTCTATGCTTTCACTATAAAGTGCTATACGCTTTTGTCTCCGGTATTTAAGGCTATGCGGTCTATGTCTCCTCCATTAATGCAATACCAGATACGTCTCCTCTATTTAAGTGCTATACGTTCTATATCTCCTCCATTTAGAGCTATACGCTCTATGCCTCCTCTATTTAGTGCTATACGAGATGTGTCTCTTCTATTTGGGGCTATACGCTCTATGTCTATTCTATTTTGGGCCATTCGAGATATGTCTCCTCTATTTAGTGCTATACGCGATGTGTCTCCTCTATTTAGGGCTATACGTGATATGTCGTCTCTATGGGACACATCTATTTAGGGCTACACACAATATGTCTTTTCCGAAGGACGTATGGGATCACACCTCTTGAAGCAATGATTTAGCAACTTCATCGTGAAGCTGGTCCACGTGAGGAATCCCAGCCGGGTCTGACGGTCTAGCCAGTAAACCTTCCAACTGACCTTCGGAACGGGAGTCTAGTACATGCATCTGTATTTGGTGGTCAGTAAGCAGATTCTCCGATGGTCATGCTCGCACTATCAACCACCAGGTCAATCTTTCAAACCGGGATGTGAGCGTTTCAAGGCTGTAGTATTGCTGACCTTGGCGTAGAACCCTTTTACTCCGCCTATAATTTCAGTATATGTGCAAGTGCAACTCTGACTTAACATTAACTTTTTGAAAAAAATATCTTGTTTGTGTGGACGAAATGAGTCACTGAGACGATGTGTGTCTTTATTGACTTGCTACCCCTGTCACTGACTCATGGATGACACTCCAGTAGAGAACTATGTAATATCGGGCATTTTGTGGAGTGAGGTGACATGGGCTTAAGCGTCGCGCGTGCGTGCCTGCGTGCGTGCGTGCGTGCGTGCATCTCGCCAGGCCCTGCACACAATCCGATCTTAGTGCTTCAACTATTGTAACTCACATTATCTAGTTTTAACAGATTTACGATAGTCGCAGCGCTTGGTGGAACGGGCTGTTTGTGGTTTGTGAGTTTCCCCTGTGTTTCCTTACGTAGAAATACTGGGTTAGTCGTTACGTTTCAATTATGGAATTAACTATAAAAGTATTAATCTGGTTCTAGGACAATAATGTAATGTTTGTTTGTGACGGAGTTAGGTCTAATTAACAATGTCGTTGAAGAAGACCATGATTCTCCAGTGGGGCAGGAGAAGGCGTCGATGCATCCATCAGCCATGAAAACTGTCAAGGGAGACACTGACAGATATAAATGAGATAGGAATGTATGCATCCAACAGCCTCGGTGGATTAGCCATATTTTATAGAAAGACCTATATATTGCGAATGAAAAATGTCCTATGGACCAAATATATATTATACGGTTTATTTTCGATAAAGGTAAGAGTACGATACAAAAAGTATTACATCAAGGAAAACACGCGTTAACGACAAAAATTAAAAAGGGCAAATCATAACAAAACAAAATTAGCAGGACAAATGGTTAATGAAATCATCGGTTTTACTTTTCAAGAGAGCTGTTTAATTGTTTCAATCCTCTCCATCCCGGCGTCAGAATGGTGTTGGAAGCAGCTAAGAATCACACCCTGTCTGGCTCAATCCTTGGGGGTCATCGCTTCCACGGTGGTTAGTTTTGACTCCGACAATTGTCTATGTAACGTGATACTCGCAGTGAGACGCCGCCATTGATTTACATTGCTTGATATATGGTTCAACGGTTTCACATTCAATCATCGACAGAGTTATGTCCCTTGGTAATCATCGGATACGTTCTGAAACGCCCATTCGTTGTGGTAATTAAAGATTAATCTTGAGGAGTGAAAACCGATCAACGTGACCCGGTTTGTAAAATACTGTAATTACGGTGTGTGACAAAAACTAATTTTTACATTTTCATAATCAGAAAGGAGATACTTTGGTGAAAACATTTAAATGACAGATGTTAATGATGGTTTAGTCAGTTTTTGAGTTTGCGTTTAAGTTCGTTTTTAGGATTGCTGATATTAATTCTCAGGTTGTCGGTAAAAAAGACTAAGTTTGCCAAACAAAATGTTTGTGTGTGTCGCGCTTGTGTGGGAATGTTCATCTTTAAAAGGTGTGTTTGATAGAACAGAAGCATGCGTTTCTACTTTGTCACGTGAAAAGGTCACGGCAACACGAAAATGACTGTGTTTTGTGTAAGTGGCACCTAGCAGCTTCTAACACCTTCAACATTGGATTTATAATAGCATAAAAATGATATGGCAGAAACAAATAAAATGTTGCAATTTCAAACAAATAAAAACTAAGTTAAGTCACGTTATCACCATCTGTACTGTTGTGTCAGTGGTGTCGGTGGCCGAGTGAGGCATGGCCGATACCACTTTATCGCTGTACCCTTGTGTCCTTGGTTCGGCGTTATCGTAAGAGGCGACTAACGGGGTCGGGTGCTCAGGCTCGCTGACTTGGTTGATGCACGTCATTGTATCCAAAATGCGCGGATACTCGTGATATTAATCACCCACTAGCGCTGGTATAAACACTTGCGTCTGTCCGAAGAGTGGCAGGTCAGTGGTTCGATCCAAAAGACTCTAAAATAAGGTAATTCTTATTTCCCTGCCTCGCCCTCTGTATTCAGGGAATAAAACAAGTAATATTGCCCATAAGGGTAAAGTGATCGGGAGTAATGCATTTTTTAAAATATTTGCAGATGTGCACTTTAGCTTTATCAAAAACATCATACATTTAAAAAAACATACAGCTGTATTACACATTGTCTAATACCAAGGCGCGTGCTTATGACCCGTGAAAATCCGGGTTAGAATAGGTCTTCAGCAACCTATGAATAATGCTTGCCGTACAAGGCGACTATGCTTGTCGTTAGAGGCGACTAACGGGATCGGGTGGTCAGGCTCGCTGAAAGGCTCGATTATTTACAGACCGCCGTCATATAGCTGGACTATTGCTGAGTTCGGCGTTAAACAACAAACAAACAATCAAACAAACAAACAAAGCTTATCTATTGTTTCACTTCATATTGAAATCTCCCAACATCCCTGGGCTTTTTCAATGACATTGCTAGCAGAGATGACAGATCGCTGAGAGGACCTTATGCACACTCAATGGCCCCAGCAACCCTGTTGCTAGGCTGACGTCACATGGTTTTGTTTTGCAGGTGGATCTTGCAACAAAATTCCTCAAATTACGCCATAACGGTAATTTTGGTGCAGGGTCCCGTTCCACAAAGCGAAAGTACCGAAGCGCAACGACAGTCGTAAGTCTATGGGAGTTCGATAACTTAACAAACGATAGCTTTGTGGAATGGACCCTTGAATTCTAGAGGTGGTCCGTTGTATGGTCTTAAATTATTAGGTACCAATGTTTGGCGTGTTGGAATTATTATTCTGGTAATCTCATTTGGAGTAAGCTGTGGATCGCACAGATGTCTGCCTATGCGCACACGACAGTTAAATTAGAAAAACCTATAAACGGCAAGTAAAAAATATAATTGTAAACTCACTCCAGTGTAACACCAAGTTTATGAAACTCGTGAATAGGCTTTCGCTCGTCTGATAACAGAACTATTCACTCGTTTCATAAAAAATGGTATTACATGGGAGCTCGTTTTTAAAAATTATTCTACATATTCACAAAGCTGATTGGCCAATTGAAGCCATATGACATCACAGTGCTTCATTGTTGGGGAAAATACGATATGGCGTCATCCATTGTTCATGACGTCACACATTGATTACATTACATCACTTAAACAAAAGGCTGCCTTCATTGAAGTTTCTCCGTGGGGCTGACACATACGTCTTTTCTTCATGTTTCCCCTAAAAGTGTCAGTAAGGCATACAAAGAATAACCTACTCGAAGCCCCGGGATTTATAACTTTTATCGGCACCTTTTGATATATTTGATATCAAGAGACTTGGGTGTGATTCTCTCTATATCTCACAGACTTGGAACACACGGACAAGCCAACAACGCTTTCGATGCAGACAACCACGGTACATGTAGAAACTCTTCGATAAACACACTACTTAACATTGGATAAGGATACGAGGCATTGTATGCTCTGTTTTGTAATATGATGTTATTATCGGTATGTGTGTCGTGGAGGAATCGAAACAGCCACGTTAACGGTCGACAATAATACAAAAATATCACATGTAGACATGGACATTTCGAAACAAACAAACAAGAAGACAAAATCTAGTGGGCGGTGGAGTAGCCTAGTGGTTAAAGTGTCACTCCGAAGACCCGGGTTCGATTCCCCACATAGCTGCAATGTGTGAAGACCATTTCTGGTGTTCCCCCGCAGCGATATTTCTAGAATTTTGTCTAAAGCGGCGTAAAACAATACTCACTCGTAAAAATCAAGTACACCTTTACTTTTTACCGTATACACAATACAATGCCACTCATATCTGGAAATATCAACCTTCATATCATTTCCCCTATCACATATATCCAATACTCATCGTTGTTCATCATGTACATACAATGCAGCCAACATTTTCACAGATTTAATAATATTTTCCCGATTTAATGACATAATTCACAAGTGTAATTCAAACGACACAAACTAGCAAGACTGTTATTTCTGGGGCTATTAGATATAACACGTCATTGGGAACATGTGCTTCCTGCGTCCATATGGTCCCGGGGCAGATGCTGGGGACGCAGATTGATTAAAACAGAGGTTCCCTTGGGACCCCACACGCGGGGTCCAACAACAGACTGACATCGCTTGGCCCCTCACAGGGGACAGACTGGTCTCAAATTGATTCAGTCTCCCCTCCCGTGGTATTTGCGTAAGAATAGAAAAATGTAATATGAAAACTGCTCTGCCTCTCTGCCCTCTTCTGCTAGCCTTTTAACTCCCATGGGGACGCGAGCATGTCTGGCAAACTCTGCATTTCATCTTTATCTGTTTATTCTTCATAGTTAAGTTAATAGACGTCAATGAGGAACGCTGATTGCCTCACAAATGAAATAAAACATTTTCTCACTCCGCTGTGCTGCATCATTTCTGCATAATTAACGGCTTATGTGGGCACAGATTTGTTTGTTTAACGCTCACGTGACTTGTCGTAGCCTACGTTTGAATCTTGATCTTGACAGCCGACGATTACGACGCCATTTTGTTTTTTCTCACTATTTGCTTGCGGATTGAACATGCGACCATGTTGTTTTTGATCGTTTTTATATCGAGTTATCTCCCTGTCTCCGTCGGCAGGTTTTTGTTTACATTAATTAGTGACACTTATCGGGATCAATATCAACGACAAGCAGGAATAAGGGTATTTATAGAATGATACGACATTTAACTAAGGCGATCAGCGCGATAGACAAGCCTGCAAAAACACACTTGGTCACGCAAACTCGGGGATAAAAACGCTGGATTTTCACGGTGGCGATGCGGACTGTAAAGAAATATTTAGGAAACACCCTTTACAAGAGGAGTATGTGCGACGAATTGTTACCAAACACAGGTTAAGGGCTTGACAACAGCCCGGCCCAATAAGAATAGACCTGATTCCGCCCGTTTCAGGCAGATAATTATAACGACAACAAGGGATAAATAATTGAATTGAAACATCAGCTTACATTCTAATCACAGTACAGTGGTTTCAAACATTGTTAATAAACTGAATTATATAAATGGCAGATATAACAGACTTATTTGAAGTCGTCACGGACTGACTATATCGGGAGCTGTTTATGTTGGGATAAGGACAAGCGTGTTTATACACTTCTTGACTGTACGTTACATACGCGTTGACTTGAGAAGAAGAAAAACAAGCGAATGGTTGTTGTAGCAGAGCGTGTTGTACGGGCTCAGTGATGCTGCCTAACTTTCTGACAGATGCGCCCTGAAGAGCAAGAAGTTCGGTCGTGAAAGCCATGGCGGCAATGTGCATTAATTGAGTTTCTATGTCATGGAGAATCGACCATCGGAGAAGAAGAGCGAGACTCGGGCTTCGGAGGTAAAGAGTGGGATTCAGGCATCGGAGAAGAAGAGTGAGACTCGGGCATCCGGAGAAGAAGAGCGAGACTCGGGCATCGGAGAAGAAGAGTGAGACTCGGGCATTGGAGAAGAAGAGTGAGACTCGGGCATCGGAGAAGAAGAGTGAGATTCAGGCATCAGAGAAGAAGAGCGAGACTCAGGCATCGGAGAAGAGTGAGACTCACGCATTGGAGAAGAAGAGCGAGACTCGGGCATCGGGTAAAAAGAGCGAGACTCAGGCATCAGAGAAGAAGAGTGAGACTCACGCATCGGAGAAGAAGAACGAGACTCACGCATCGGAGAGGAAGAGTGAGACTCAGGCATCAGAGAAGAAGAGCGAGACTCACGCATCTGAGAAGAAGAGTGAGACTCAGGCATCAGAGAAGAAGAGCGAGACTGACGCATCGGAGAAGAAGAGTGAGACTCACGCATCGGAGAAGAAGAGTGAGACTCACGCATCGGAGGTGAAGAGTGATATTCAGGCATCGGAGAAGAAGAGTGAGACTCGGGCATCAGAGAAGAATAGTGGGAGTCTGGCATCAGAGAAGAAGAGTGAGACTCACGCATCGGAGAAGAAGAGCGAGACTCGGGCATCGGAGAAGAATAGTGAGACTCAAGCATCAGAAAAGAAGAGTGAGACTCAGGCATCGGAAGAAGAAGAGCGAGACTCGAACATCGGAGAAGAAGAGTGAGAGTCGGGCATCGGAGAAGAAGAGAGAGACTCACGCATCGGAGGCGAAGTGTGATACTCGGACTTTAGAGAAGAAGAGTGAAACTCACGCATCACAGAAGAAGAGTGAGATTCGGGCATCCGAAGGTGAAGAGTGAGACTCGGGCATCGGAGAAGAAGAGTGAAACTCACGCATTGGAGAAGAAGAGCAAGACTCGGGCATCGGAGAAGAAGGGAGAGATTCAGGCATCAGAGAAGAAGAGTGAGACTCACGCATCGGAGAAGAAGAGTGAGACTCACGCATCGGAGGCGAAGAGTGAGATTCGGGCATCGGAGAAGAAGAGCGAGACTCGGGCATCGGAGAAGAAGAACGAGACCCTGACTTCGGTGAAGAAGAGCGAGACACAGGCATAAGAGAAGAAGAGTGAGATTCAGGCATCGGAGAAGAAGAGCGAGAATCGGAGAAGAAGAGTGAGATTCAGGCATCGGTGAAGAAGAGTGAGGCTCGGGCATCAGAGAAGAAGAGTGAGGCTCGGGCATCAGAGAAGAAGGGCGAGACACGGGCATCAGAGAAGAAGAGCGAGATTCAGGCATGGGAGAAGAAGAGTGAGTTTCGGGTATCAGAAGAGAAGAGTGAGACTCGGGCATCGGAGAAGAAGAGCAAGACTCTGGCGTCGGAGAAGAAGAGCGAGCCTCGGACATTAGAGAAGAAGAGCGAGACTCGGACATTAGAGGAGAAGAGCGAGACTTTGAATCGGGGAAGTAGGAATCAGTGAGGAAGCTGACTGGCAGTGAACTGACGATGGGTGGCTAATGTAAGAAGCAAGAAGTAAGATAACACATTTCACAGAACCTGGATGGTATTTCCTATCAGACAATTAAAAAGATATAACTTCCAAGTTTACGTGTTCGGATAACTTTCGGGTTGATAAGAAATACAGTAGCGGTAATTTAACAGACCAACAGGCAACTGTGGAAGTTACATTTGTCACACTGGTTGACCAAAGCATGAGGGTGATATTTCACCACCTCACCTCACCTCACCCCACCTCACCCCACGCCACACATGCTCTGATTATAAACTGGACTACACTCTCTGATACCCATGGTGTCCAAATCATCCTACAGAGCCCCTCACCCACCCTCCATCACCTATATCTACACCTATGCACGTGGAAAATCGAATTCTGTTGACCATATTTGGAATTGGGAGTTTACATGGTAGGTATCTTCGTACAGATGTGTGAACATGTCGACACTGTACTATACTACATTGTGGTATTGGGAGAGCGACGCGTATTGCCAGGCTGTCGGCATTACCAAACGTTATATTGCAAGTCAGTGCAAGCTGCAATCGGACATTGATCATGGTCAAGGGGACGCAACTCGCATAGTAGTTTGATTGCCGTATACGGCAACAGAGTAAAATCCTTTTGTTTGCTCGATAGGGGTATCTACAATCATTGAATACGTGTATATATTATATTATAGGTTTGTGTGTATTATGTTATAGGTCTTTATATGAGAAGTAAGGATATTTAAAATGTTCTATAGCTCCCCAAATAAGCACGGGTGTGAACACGTTAAAGGATATCTTGCCAGATGAATAATGAACTGAATATTTCCCGACCAGAATATATTTTACGGCCGCTTCAACGTTTCTTTCCACTGACAGAAGCCAGCACATTTCGGAGGAGGTTCGATCCCAATGGACGCAGTACTTGTTGTCACGTGAGAATTTGTCTTTGTGTAACTCGGGGCCGTCATTTACTCCAACACTAGTACTGATGTACATCATAAACTTTACTTAAACTTCTGTATTTTCAATGACTTGACTGAAATTTGCCTTCACTGTCAATTTGCCCGAGTCTAGCCAACCTCCCCACCCCTACCCCCACCCCCACCCCCACCCCACCACACCCAACAACTTTAACACTTTAACTTTACATTGTTAAATCAGCCTGAGAGGAAAACTAAAAAAGGGGCACATAATCGGGGAGAATCGGTTTAGAACCTACGATCACCGTGTCCTTGCACGGTTAAGAGACGCTACTCTGCACATCGAGCTACACTGAAGATCGTAAACTTATAGAAAGTGCGTTCTGTGTTGTGATTGGCTAATTTGGGTCACATGACCAAATGTCAAAGGGTGAAAATATGATTTGCATTCCCTGAAGCAAGCGACCGAATCACTGTGTGGGAATACATAATTACTCAGCATTTTTTGCATACTAATTAACATGGACGCCATGGCTCAGCTGACTCAGGTAATTAATTTCTCGCTGCCTTCAGCAGCAGACATATTTGCAGAAATGGATGAATCTGTTTTGCAACAACTCTTATCGGATGATTGTGAGTAAAATCCATAAAAAAAAATTCACTTTTAAAAGCCCATTTGGATTTTTTCACAAAACCATGATTGACACCTGTCAAAAGTCATCATCTTGCTGTGCTAGCATTTTCCTAAACAATTTTAATCATAATGGTTCGTTTACACCCGTATAAATGATAAAAATTCTTTTCAACGATAATGAAAATTTTAGTCTATTAAAGACATGAATATATTTACAGACTCTGAAGGTCTTGACAACGTCTTGAACGCCGCGTCCGATGATGCTACGTTGCCCGGTTCAGCGTCTCGTCAGCTAGATGTTCCCTTGGCTCTTGCAAAATGTGACGCTCCCACTGGACGATTTTGCCAAACTGATGAAATCAAACTGCAACAATTAATGACAGAAACAACTGCAAAAAGCACATCAAGAAGTACTAATTTGGCCGTGAAAATCTTCCGGCGTAAGATTGTTTACAATTACAGTGATGACAACAAATTACAGTTATGCCTCTTCCCGTTTGCAAAAAAATAAATATAACTGACCTCAATTCCTTTTTAAAAATTAATTGCAAAAAAAATAAAAAATGAGATAAATTACTCTGTAATGATAAGGTGGATTAAATATATATATATATTATTCATGAATAATATGCTATACAAAATTAAAAAACCCCAAAACATTACCTATAGATGCGTTCGTAAAATATGCTGCAGAATGCACTGTCAATATTGATCTTTTTATGCCTAAATATTTACGAATACAAATAAGACTAATAAACGCTAACGCTTTCGGGTCTCGAGATGAATTCCCAAGATGCAAATACTCGATAAAATCCCGGAAATAGACACACGCACATAGTATTTATCTTCTAAATATAATGGCGAACACAGCCAGTGGTAACAAGGAGGTGCATATAATCAAACGACGCATATTCAAAGTACCCCAGCAAATGACACATTGTTTAGGTTAAAAGAGGATTAAACACATTTCAAACTAGCTGGCGGACAATGTGCTAAACGATTGTTTCACGTGATCTGTGAGGTTCCCATCATGGAGGTGATCACCGCACTGTCGACTCTTTCTGACTGATGATACAAACTTGAATTCGAACAAATTGACACGAAATATATTGACCAAACATTTTTTATGAAATTTTGTGCTCAGTCTTCTTTACTAAAATTACCCGTCGGCATTCCGGAGTACACTTCTCATAAAAGTTGTCCAAATTACATGGCTAAGTACAACGTATTACTGGTGTTGAGTTAATTTTCAATCTAAGTTGTAATGGTAAACCATGGTTGGAATTAAATCTAATCGTCAAAAGAACATTTTTTTCTTTATTTTGTAAAAAAATATAAAGCACAAACATTTTTTTTCAAAAATTAAGAGAGGAAAACATGTGGTATCTTAAGGTTCAGGGCTAAAGAATTCTTTGACAATTGGATCTCATATTCAAACATGTTTTACCATTACGATTTAGATTGGAAACTATTTCAACATCAGCGATACTTTGTCATGTAATTTGGAAACTATTTATGAGAAGTGTACTTTGAACAGCCGACATAAACAATGAATATCTATTTTGACATAGCCCAGGTTTTTTGTTTCTTGCAATCCTCATTCGTTACCACTCGCCCCTTTCCGTAACCTCCAATTCGGCTTGTCCCGGAATAGTACGAGTTGGTCACGAATGCGCCCGAGTGAATCTTTAAAAACTTCCGCGTGTCGTTTTTACGACATTAACCGGAAGTACATCGAGACCAGTTTGCGGTGAGAGGCTGAAACAAGTTTAAATCTAATGGTGAAGTTACGTGACGTTCAGAACATGTTTTGGGGTAAGATCGAGAAATATATCGAATGGTTATTTTTTGCATATGTCAAAAGCTCAGGAATTGTCTTTTTCCACGCGAGATATGCGCCTGTCAATGTTGATAGTGGTTGAGGAGAGTCGATGTTTATGATTCGAGAAACCACGCGGGTTTTAGGAGTCAATACACATTAGCTCTGGCCAGTGAATTAATCTGTTTTTCTTCTAGTGTGTCTTTGATTTGGACGTGTAGCAACATTCCCAACTTCTGTAACAGCAACTGAATGAACGTGTTCTGTTGTTTTATCCAAAAGTGTTTGGTAGATCTCGTATATTTGTGATAAAGGCCTGCAGTACTCAGCGCAGTAGGCCTAGAACACGTGCTCTTGTTCTCTAACATCCGATGTTATGTTTGGAACTGTGAAGGCTGCTGTTGGCGATGTTGCCGAAAAATTGTTGAAACATTGTTGTAATACGTGACGAAGAGAAAATAATGTGATTTCAAAAATAAATGTATTTGTTTGTTTCATGGAACATTGTTGAAATGACTGAAACTAATCGAAAATCTTGAAAATGACGCATTTTGTTCATCAGCACTCCTCATTAAAATTATAACATGTGGGAAAGACTGTTGAGAAGAAATAATTTCTACCTGAATAATGCCTTTAACCATGTTAACTATTATACAATACAGGGCTTGTTGATCCATGATATTGCAGCCGTGTTAATCATAAAATGTCTTTGTTTTCTCATTGTTGGGTTAATACACATGACCAGGTCAGTGAAAACATCAGACAACATTTGAGTATTGTTGATCCTCCGATTGATGTGTAACATGAAGAAAGTAAAATTTTCTATGGTACTTGTTTTGATTATGTGGAAATTGAATCAATAATATTGCTGAAGCGGTCGTTGTCGGCACAGGTACTGATGATATGTAACTAGGTACCTTTGGATATATAGAAATATACCTAATGTATCCTGTATGCCAAACCACAGTAAAATCCAGCATGGCAGTACACGCTTGTCTGGTAAAATATCTCTTAGTACATATAGTATGGGAGGTTTTCTTCATTTTCTGAATCGGAACTGTTGTATGAGATGCATTCCAGGGTGTATATAAACGACCATACACAGTTCTATACATACTGTACAGGATGCACTCGTAATCAGCATGGTGAAGCAAACATGTCCCGGGTACGGTCCTGTATGTTGGTTACGGTATATTTCTGTGCACCGAAAAGTATCTGGCGTACATACCTGTAGTAGCCCTGCCAACCCCTTCAGTGATAATACATAATTTTGTTCCATCTAATACACCAACTAACATTTTGTGCCACTATATAGTATGTACTGATAACTACAGGAATTTGTAGTTGTCCAAAAAAAAAGAAAAAAATTGACCCATGCATCCTGTCGCGAAAGAAAGACCGTTAATGGTTACTTTGCTTTACGTTGGTAGTTTATGAGTACCTAATGTTTTTGTGCTGTGTTTATCTTTTCAATCTTTGCAGCCTAAGTACTTTTAACATGTGTGATGGCATTTGCATGGTCTGGAGACAGTTCGTGGATGACTGAGATTTTTCGTTGTTTCAGGCGTGACACTAGATGGCGGTAAGCGCTACACACAGACCGTGGAGCGCTCCTTCCACATTTCAATGGCAGCTCTGGAGTCGGGTACAGGTTTGTATTCTATCAATGTGTAGCACTTGTGCTTTTCTTATACACATGTTATAAGTTACATGTTTACGTGTCTTTCCGACATGTCAAGGAGTTTATTTAGTTGTATTCATCATGCAGGAATATTGCAGAGCTCCAGATAACTTTTTGAGCAGTTGGGTTTTTACTTTTCTATTTTAATTGGGTTGTTACATTTTTCATTGGGTAACCAATCATTTTTCACTCATCTATTTATCAATATATTGTTTTTTTTCAAAATTAGTAAACATTTTAAGATTTAAAAAAAAATGAAATAATGTTTTAGATGTATATAACTGTTCTAAGTAAATAGGCTTGTAAAGTAAATTAGCTCGTTATTATGCTTCGGAAATTAGCTCCTTTGTACGCATGCTGAAAAAGCTTCATTGGGAATTTAAGCGAGCTGTTTTTATACATTTGAGTTTTTCATTTAATGCATGCGTTTCTGTACGCAAGTTAATTAAAGTAACTCTGTAGCTCTGACAGCTTCTTTTTTGCCAATACACATCATTTCACTTGTTCTTTTGGCCCCTTCCGCAGGTGAAGTGATGTCTTCATCATGATAATAGAAACTTTTGTTAGCATGTTTGGCTCTGGGGCCTTGGTGTGTTTGCTAACATGTGACTATGCAATCCGATACATATCACGATGCCTTGCTCACGATCTGATACGTATCACGATACTTGCACATGCTCTTATCCGTGGGCAGTAAGCCATTTTTTCATAGATAGGATGGCAAAATACCTGGCGCACTAAACAGTTAACTGTTAGCAGTGTCAAGTATGGCGCAGTGGGTGAAAATATTTACGTTTTCACTACACAGTTGCACTAGTAATTAGTGTTTGGTGTAACATGTATTAAAGAATATATTTAAGGTTAGAATTGATACTTTTTTCTTAGCGTGTGATTGTGATCGATACTTGTATCGAGAAGTAAACAATCGCGACCCATCGATGCATCCGTGCATCGTCCCACTACTAGTCACCAGGCTCCTTTATGCTGTTCTGCCTGTGTCCTGTTAAGTGTTACTTCCAGTGTGAAGCTGTACCAAAACATCTGCCGTATCCAGTTGCGGATCCCAAGGGTGTTTTTTTAACAATGCATATAATGTGTGGGGGGATATTGTCATCCAAACTTGATGCACATATTACTCAGGGGCTGAAGTGGTGCCTTTGGCTGTTGTGGATGCAGGCATGATTTGTCATCCCAACTTTGTACACATTTTACCCAGGGGCTGAATTGGTGCCTTTGGCTGTTGTGGATGCAGGGGGGATTTGTCATTCTTGACTCTTGTTTCCATCTGTTCACATTTTGTTAGCCCATTGGCAATTTGCCTACCATGATTTACATGTAGGTTTGGTTGTTAAGGTAAAATTAACAATAGTTTCCATTTGGTGTTTTGTTATTGTTTGGGTGGAATACACCCCTCGCACTGAAGTTACAAATGACCCAAGTCCTGGATGTGCCCCTGGATGTCTACTTAGATGGTGGCATGTTCTGCTGTCCTGTTGTGCCGGGTCCTGTACTCCCAATGTTGTGGTGGTCCTGTACTCCCAATGTTGTGCTTGGTCCTGTACCCCCAATGTTGTGCTTGGTCCTGTACTCCCAATGTTGTGGTGGTCCTGTACTCCCAATGTTGTGATGGTCCTGTACTCCCAATGTTGTGCTTGGTCCTGTACTCCCTATGTTGTGCTTGGTTCTGCACTCCGAATGTTGTGGTGGTCCTTTACTCCCAATGTTGTGGTGGTCCTGTACTCCCAATGTTGTGCTTGGTCCTGTACTCCCAATGTTGTGCTTGGTTCTGCACTCCCAATGTTGTGCTTGGTCCTGTACTCCCAATGTTGTGCTTGGTTCTGCACTCCCAATGTTGTGGTGGTCCTGTACTCCCAATGTTGTGCCGGGTCCTGTACTCCCAATGTTGTGCCGGGTCCTGTACTCCCAATGTTGTGCTGGTCCTGTACTCCCAATGTTGTGCCGGTCCTGTACCCCCAATGTTGTGGTGGTCCTGTACCCCCAATGTTGTGGTGGTCCTGTACTCCCAATGTTGTGCTTGGTCCTGTACTCCCAATGTTGTGCTTGGTTCTGTACTCCCAATGTTGTGATGGTCCTGTACTCCCAATGTTGTGCCGGGTCCTGTACTCCCAATGTTGTGGTGGTCCTGTACTCCCAATGTTGTGCTTGGTCCTGTACTCCCAATGTTGTGATGGTCCTGTACTCCCAATGTTGTGGTGGTCCTGTACTCCCAATGTTGTGGTGGTCCTGTACTCCCAATGTTGTGGTGGTCCTGTACTCCCAATGTTGTGGTGGTCCTGTACTCCCAATGTTGTGGTGGTCCTGTACTCCCAATGTTGTGCTTGGTTCTGTCCTCCCAATGTTGTGATGGTCCTGTACTCCCAATGTTGTGCCTGGTTCTGCACTCCCAATGTTGTGCCGGGGCCTGTACTCCCAATGTTATGCTTGGTTCTGTACTCCCAATGTTGTGATGGTCCTGTACTCCCAATGTTGTGCCGGTCCTGTACTCCCGATGTTGTGCCGGTCCTGTACTCCCAATGTTGTGCTGGTCCTGTACTCCCAATGTTGTGCCGGTCCTCTACTCCCAATGTTGTGCCGGGTCCTGTACTCCCAATGTTGTGCCGGTCCTCTACTCCCAATGTTGTGCCGGGTCCTGTACTCCCAATGTTGTGCTTGGTCCTGTACCCCCAATGTTGTGCTTGGTCCTGTACTCCCAATGTTGTTCCGGGTCCTCTACTCCCAATGTTGTTCCGGGTCCTGTATTCCCAATGTTGTGATGGTCCTGTTCTCCCAATGTTGTGGTGGTCCTGTACTCCCGATGTTGTGCCGGTCCTGTACTCCCAATGTTGTGCTGGTCCTGTACCCCCAATGTTGTGGTGGTCCTGTACTCCCAATGTTGTGCTTGGTCCTGTACCCCCAATGTTGTGCTTGGTCCTGTACTGCCAATGTTGTGGTGGTCCTCTACTCCCAATGTTGTTCCGGGTCCTGTATTCCCAATGTTGTGATGGTCCTGTACTCCCAATGTTGTGGTGGTCCTGTACTCCCAATGTTGTGATGGTCCTGTACTCCCAATGTTGTGCCGGTCCTGTACTCCCAATGTTGTGCCTGGTTCTGCACTCCCAATGTTGTGCCCGGGGCCTGTACTCCCAATGTTGTGCTTGGTTCTGTACTCCCAATGTTGTGATGGTCCTGTACTCCAAATGTTGTGCCGGTCCTGTACTCCCGATGTTGTGCCGGTCCTGTACTCCCAATGTTGTGCTGGTCCTGTACTCCCAATGTTGTGGTGGTCCTGTACTCCCAATGTTGTGCTTGGTCCTGTACCCCCAATGTTGTGCTTGGTCCTGTACTGCCAATGTTGTGGTGGTCCTCTACTCCCAATGTTGTTCCGGGTCCTCTACTCCCAATGTTGTGCCGGGTCCTGTACTCCCAATGTTGTGGTGGTCCTGTACTCCCAATGTTGTTCCGGGTCCTGTACTCCCAATGTTGTTCGGGTCCTGTACTCCCAATGTTGTGCTGGTCCTGTACTCCCAATGTTGTGCCGGGTCCTCTACTCCCAATGTTGTGGTGGTCCTCTACTCCCAATGTTGTGCTGGTCCTGTACTCCCAATGTTGTTCCGGGTCCTCTACTCCCAATGTTGTGCCGGGTCCTCTACTCCCAATGTTGTGGTGGTCCTGTACTCCCAATGTTGTTCCGGGTCCTGTACTCCCAATGTTGTTCGGGTCCTGTACTCCCAATGTTGTGCTGGTCCTGTACTCCCAATGTTGTGGTGGTCCTGTACTCCCAATGTTGTGCTGGTCCTGTACTCCCAATGTTGTGGTGGTCCTGTACTCCCAATGTTGTGTTTGGTTCTGTACTCCCAATGTTGTGATGGTCCTGTACTCCCAATGTTGTGCCGGTCCTGTACTCCCAATGTTGTGCTTGGTTCTGCACTCCCAATGTTGTGCCGGGGCCTGTACTCCCAATGTTGTGCTTGGTTCTGTACTCCCAATGTTGTGATGGTCCTGTTCTCCCAATGTTGTGCCGGTCCTGTACTCCCAATGTTGTGCCGGTCCTGTACTCCCAATGTTGTGGTGGTCCTGTACTCCCAATGTTGTGCTTGGTCCTGTACCCCCAATGTTGTGCTTGGTCCTGTACTGCCAATGTTGTGGTGGTCCTGTACTCCCAATGTTGTGCTTGGTCCTGTACTCCCAATGTTGTGGTGGTCCTTTACTCCCAATGTTGTGGTGGTCCTGTACTCCCAATGTTGTGGTGGTCCTGTACTCCCAATGTTGTGCCGGGTCTTGTACCCCCAATGTTGTGGTGGTCCTGTACTCCCAATGTTGTGCCGGGTCCTGTACTCCAAAGGTTGTGCCGGGTCCTATACTCCCAATGTTGTGGTGGTCCTGTACTCCAAATGTTGTGCCGGGTCCTGTACTCCCAATGTTGTGGTGGTCCTGTACTCCCAATGTTGTGCTTGGTTCTGTACTCCCAATGTTGTGCCAGGCCCTGTACTCCCAATGTTGTGGCACAACTCCCAATGTCATAATAAACACAGTAAAACCACAAACCAGACACAAGTTAAATTTGTTCTCAGGGGTTGAGTGGTAGAGAACAAACTCAGTTCAAACGTCAATGAGACAAAACATTCCTGATAATAGTACACAATTTGAACACCTTCCACACTGCTATAAAAAGCTATGTTATACACAAGGCAACAGGGACCCTCATGTTCATTTTTAAACTTAGTAGTAAACTGATAGTACAGGGCGCTGATCATGCTTCTGAAGATTACCTGCTCTTGTACTATTAGTGGGTAAGGGTCTTAATTGGGCATGGTGCTTAATCATGTTACAGTGTTCCCGTTTACCTGTAATTACCAGTTTTTTACAGGTAAAACTAAACTTGGACCAGTAATTCTTGTGACTGCCAGTCCCTGTTCACTGTCAAATAATGTACCTTATAAATCTTTGTTGTTGAACAAAACATCAGCGGTATTCATATTATATAACCTGTGAAGATCTGGGGTAGAATGGGTCTTCAGCAACCCATGCTTGCCGTAAAAGGCGATTATGCTTGTGGCAAGAGGCGATCGGGTGGTCAGGCTCGCTGACATGGTTGATGCATGTCATCGTATCCCAATTGCATGGATCGATGCTCATGATGTCAATCACTGGATTGTCTGGTCCAGACTCGATTATTTACAGACTGCCGTCATATAGCTGGAATATTGCTGAGTGCGGCGTTAAAACAACAAACAACAAAATAAATCATATAAGTATATTTTTTTTAACAAAGTCAGCTTGTCTGTTACCATCAGGGTTTCCCCTTGTCTGCTTTTAGTGCAAGGAAATAATATTTTGCTTTACTTCAAGGTTAAATATGTATTTGAAACGACTTGGTCTTGAAATATTCAAAAAGAAAAGAGAAAATTATGACTGAACTTTGTGTGAATGACGTGTAGATCTGACTAAGTTACTTCAGAGATGATGTCATTGCACTGAATATGATGTTGAAACCAACAAGGTAATTTTCATACATTTGATTATTTGTTGAAAGTTGTGACTGACAAAAATTAGTGGGGAGTACATTATGTGTAAGACTCTCAACACCTAAACTCTTGCCATGGTGATATAGGTATATATTTTTGATGGACAGAAACCCCCAAAACAAAGGAAAAGCATGTATCTGTGATGATTCAGCATGAGAAGGCAGAGTTTGTGATGTGCACGCTGGAGTTTGGTCGACTCTACCAACAACCCCTGGACCTCAACTTCACAGAGGGAGAGGAGGTCACATTCTTCCTCAACGGAACAGGTTGGTCTGATGCTAGATAATAGCCCTGCATGCAATTACCGCTATACTGAATATGCTTTTCCAAGGATACACATTGCGAAAATGTTTTACTTTATTGAGTACGCATGCTGAATATGCTTCATTGGGTATTTACGCAAGCTGTTTTTATACATTTGAGTTTTTCATTAGATGAGACCCGTGGAGAGTCCAAGGTAGAATTAGGTCTTCAAGCAACCCATACTTGCCGTAAAAGGCGACTATGCTTGTCGTAAAAGGCGACTAACGGGATTGGGTGGTCAGACTCGCATGGGATCTCAATTGTGTAGGTCGATGCTTTTGATGTCAATCACTGGATTGTCTGCTCCAGACTCGATTATTTTACAGACCGCCATCATATAGCTGGAATGTTGCTGAGTGCGGCGTAACAAACTAACAAACATTTGATGTATGCGTTTCTGTATGCTAGTTATTTGAAAGTAGTTGGGTTTGGAATAATTTTGTTTGGTATTTTACACGAATATGCTGCTTATCTGTAGCTCTGGATTACAAAAGTAGAGATAATTCATATATCACAACTTCTTTATTTACTGTAAAGGTGATGTTTCGGTATAGATCCTTATACCTTTGTCAAGTAACTTCAGACTTGTGTTAGTTTTCTTTTAGTGAAGTCATGGAGATTGTTGGGGAGGATTTGGACGTTGTCCCACTTGATGTTGTGATTAGGGCAGTTGGCAGTAACTTTGGACAATCCCATGTAGGTGAAACATCCCGCCCCATGAACACCAGAATCCAAGAGCACAAAATTTCAACCATCAGATCAGACAGTAAATCAGCCATCTCAGACCATATCAGCATCTGCTCTAATCACAACAACTGGGAAAACGTCCAAATACTCTCCAACAACCTCCATGACTTCACTAAAAGAAAACTAACAGAAGCAGTCCACATTCGCCGCCACAAGTCATCAATCAACAGAGGTCAAGGCTATTTCATCCCACCCACCTACTATGAACTCATCACCCCACCTATGTATACTTATCCTGTTAAGTTAGCTTCCTGTCTCCTTGGCTTCCTCCTCATGTGTTCTCTGTCCATCATGGTGTTACAGTATCATCCTACTGTTGTCATTACTTAACCTACTCACGTTAATCTCTCTCTTGTATGCAGTTGTTCTTACTGTTAATCCCCCTACAACATGTATATATATATTCTATATGATGTTCATTATTCAGCCTTGCTTGACACCGAAATAAGGATCTATACTGAAACGTCGCCTTTACAGTAAATAAAGAAGTTGTTATCCATGAATTATCTCTAATTTGTACGCTTTGAATTGTTCCAAAGGACATTTATTATGTTCACATTGCTTTTTGGGTCTTACGACCAATATATGGTATGCTGGATTGAAAAAAATATCGACACACTAATAACCCAACTAAAAAGCTTTGAAAATGCTTTTAGAAGGTCGTTAGTGAAAAAGATATTTATGGATATGTGAATCACTCAGAAAATTGTCCAGAGTTAGCTCCCCTACCCAACTTGATATGGCCACCAATCAGCCCACTTCTCATGAAATGGCACACACATTCTCTACATTCAAGTACCACAAGTGAACAAGAATGATTTTGCCTTTGGTTGTAGGCATTGTGCATCTGACGGGCTACTTGCTGGATGAGGGTCAGTACGACGACGAGATGGGGCTCAGCGGAGATTCCTCCGAGTCGGATGGTGAGTACGAGGATGATGATGACTGCGCACACCGGGTCATCCATTTCTCATGTTCATGTCATGCACTTCTTGTTATGCTAAATATATTGTGATGTATGAAAAAAAAAAGGGAATTTGTCAGAAGATGTAAGTTGATCCTTTATTCACTATTCTGTGTGGCATCAATCGTTACTTACAATATCTGATCCGTACTCAATTATTTGCCGTGTTCACTGGCTTCCAGGATATTGCTGGAAAGTTTCGGAGTGCCACATTAAGAATGAACAAACAACCAAGCTGCAGAATGGCAGCATAAAGCAATATTCAATCTATCCTAACTGTGTTGCTGTATTCATATATTGATCCTAGGTTCGAGAATGAGCACAATGTCTGTGTGGACTTGTGTATGATTATCATGATAGGCTAGATGTGGCGTCAGTGTAATTGAATGTTTAATATCATTTGAAAACAAAGCTATCTTCATGCATTTGGGTCAACTTGTGTTAGTGCTGCTGGTGTTGGGAGTCCTGGAAGCAGATGGCTCTCTCTTCTGGGCAAATATTGCTGTGTGTATTTCCTGGGAGTTCTGTGGCATTACATTGTCTTTGATCACCTGTATGCGTTGCCATGGTTACAGACGAGGCACCAGAACTCCTGGGTATGGAAGAGGAGGACAGTGATGACGACAGTGAGGATGAAGATTTTGCTATTGAGATGGCCGTGAAGAAAGGTGGGACATTACGTAGAGTTAGGGTAGTCCTGAGTGTGTCCAGGGCTCTGGTCCATACAACACATTGTTGTACGACCTGACGGTGATGTACAGATTCTCCAATATATCAATGCAGGACTTTGGGCCCTTGTCATTTCATATCATACTGTAAGGTCAAGTATTAGTGCAACAATTAACAACAATTATACTTTAGCTTGTTCAGTTCTTGAAACGCTTGCTGCAGATTGATTTCGATCCGCTGTGCTCCTTTGGGATTCCCGGGTCCTAGGTCAATTTTGCAGCAGAGATGCAACTTAATTATGTGGCGAGACACAATGGTTGATTGTCATCAACTCCTGACAACACTGCTCCTTGCTCATGACGTCAATAACTTTATTGTCAATTGCAGACTATTATTTACTGGCCGCTGTCATACGGCTGGAATATTGCTGAGTGCAGTGTTAAACAGGAAACAATATATACTGCAGGTTGCTGAAGTTTCTTAGCAAATTTGTCCCATAAGATTATTTTTCATTATAGTTCATGTACTGGTAAATATAAATGACCAATTTTGGAATGAGAAAAACGTTCATGAGAGCTGATCTCATGTCGGAAGTGTAACTCTGGGAGATCTTGATTTTCTAGATGCAAAGAAGAGAAAAGCTAAAAACATGGGAATTGTGCAAAAGAAGAAATCAAAATTATTGAACATGAAGGATGACAGTGAAGACATGGACTCCGATGACAGTGAAGAGTTGGACTCCGATGAACAAGAATTAATACGCAAAGTAAGTGGTTGTTCAAATGTGTAGCAATGTCTACAGATTTCTTGTATTTTTAGCTCACCGGGAACAAAATTTCACTGGAAGCATCGCTAGGTGGTGGGGACTCAATATTGAACAAATGGGGTTTAGAGGCGGTAATTTATCTATATTGCTTTAAGCGACTACTTCTCTGGAACCAGGAGATAGGTATCAACCATATTTGGTTGGAAGATTTCAGGGGCTGAGGGGCTGGGCCAAAAAGAGTTTGGACACAGTTAAAATCCCCACCGTGTAACCATATTTACAATTACTGAGTATAATGAGAGGAATGCACATATGCTACCATGGCTACCAGGACTGGCCCTTGTGTTCATCTGTCCGGCATTCCCAAAGGAGATACAGTGATCCCTCGCTATTGTGCTCTTCGATAAAGCGCTACCTCGGTTACTACGCGCGGTAACGCATGGCTCCCAAAATTTATGTACACTTTTAATACTGAGAGTTTTACACAGCCGTGATTGTATTGTTGTTCCCTGTTCATTTGCACATAACGCTTCTCATTGCATAATAAACCGTTTATCGCTGAATGAAGTTCTAATAACCTGTTTGAAAACATCCGCGGCAAGTCCCGGAAATACGATTGTTCTGCTAGTTAACTTTTCACACTATACATCCTTTGATCTTAGAAGCGCATGCATGCAATAAAACCACAAGCGAAGTTCATATTCTTAATTAGTGGGTAATCCAATTTGAGGCGACACTGTCAACTCACATGTAGTTGCTATCACAATACGGCGGTCATTCCTTTTAATTCGGATCAAGGAACCGTATCAAACTAATTAATCTGGCTTGAATGTGTATCTATATATTTGTATGAAAGTGTATGAATGTGCATAGTGCTGGTCAAAACTCTCGTATTCCGTGTTTTAAGCAACATGACCAATCAATGCCACTGAAACACTCTGTACTTGTGTAATGAATTGTGATTGGTTCTTCACTCATAGCGTCTGTTACTACCATTATTGATCAATATTTTCATGTAAGTAGACTATATTCACATTAAATGTGACAGGTAAGGCTTGTAAAAAATAAGAAACGGCGAAAACATAATGGATATATATTTTTACACAATGAACAGTAAACAACTTGTATCATTGCAATGTGCGAGACAAGGCGAAGATCGTGAGATTTGCAGAGCGCGCTCCCCCGCCTCGGCCTCAGTTAAACGGCTCATCGTCTATAACGCCCACCAATTATTTGGACCCCCATTGGTATTGTTGTAGCAAGGGACCACTGTAGTTGGAACCTTGACCATAACATGCAAACCGATATTATCCCCACCCTATAATAAACTGATACATTTTATACATTTGTTTGTTATGAAGAGAATAATACATTTATGCCAATAGGATTCGGCTTGGAGTCAAGCCTTGCCTCTGGAAACTAAGATCCTGGATTGTAAAATGGAAATGGTTCAGATCTTTATGCTACATTTGTTTCTAGAGAAATACACGTTCATGCTGTCAGATTTGCCATCCACCCATTTTAAATGCTGACGGAGTCTAAATTACAAAATATTTGCAGTATTATATACATGTACAATTTAAATGTATATTTTGTCGTGATTGTGTAAATATCCAGGTGAGCTATACAGACCCTATGGGCCTCTTGTTTTAATTCAGTATAAAGGCCAGAGGCCCATGTTTCTTGTCGGTGCTATTATTGTAATGGTATAATACCAGATTACTTGGTATGACAGTTGGTGTGTCGGTTGAATACCAGATTACTTGGTATGACAGTTGGTGTGTCGGTAGAATACCAGATCATTTGGTATGACAGTTGGTGTGTCGGTAGAATACCAGATTACTTGGTATGACAGTTGGTGTGTCGGTAGAATACCAGATTACTTGGTATGACAGTTGGTGTGCCAGAATACCAGATTACTTGGTATGACAGTTGGTGTGTTGTTAGAATACCAGATTACTTGGTATGACAGTTGGTGTGTTGTTAGAATACCAGATTACTTGGTATGACAGTTGGTGTGTCGGTAGAATACCAGATTACTTGGTATGACAGTTGGTGTGTTGTTAGAATACCAGATTACTTGGTATGACAGTTGGTGTGTCGGTAGAATACCAGATTACTTGGTATGACAGTTGGTGTGTCAGAATACCAGATTACTTGGTATGACAGTTGGTGTGTCGGTAGAATACCAGATTACTTGGTATGGTAGTTGATGTTTGTTTATTATGTGTTTGCTAGTTGACGATTGGAAAGCACATGGACGATCCCAGTACTGAAGATGAAGATGACGATGAAGAGGAAGAGAAAGATGGTTGGTAGCTGAAAACCAAATGAGATTATTCCCAATTGAATATATTGCAACAAGTCACAAATAATGATTTACAGGGAAGTCAAATATAATTGATCTCAACCCTGAGGGGCTGTGACAATACATTCTGATGCATTGATTTGATAGTTTAACCAAAACATAATTAGTTGTTTTGATTGAGAGCAGTTTTTCATATCACCTTTATATTTACTTTGTTCCATATTGTATCAATACATGACCTCACTATATGGTATAAAGAATTGCAATGTACTGAGACCCGTGACGATCCGGGGTAGAATAGGTCTTCAGCAACCCATGCTTGCCGTAAAAGGCGCCTATGCTCTCCGTAAAAGGCGACTATGCATGTCGCACAAGTCGACTAATGAGATCAGGAGGTCATGTTCCCTGATTTGGTTAATGCATCTCATCGTATCCCAATTGCGTTGATCAATGCTCATGATGTCAATCACTGGGTTGTCTGGTCAAGAATCTATTATTTACAGAGCAACGTCATATAGCTGGAATATTGCCAAGTGCAGCATTTAACAACAAATAACCAACAAACGAGCAATGTTCTGAACCTTTCGCCAATCTTACCATGCTTACTATGGTTACACCCTGGCTAGTTTGGTGACACTAATTACTAATAAGTTGACTGTGTTTAACACTCAGTGTGAGTTGACTGACTGTGTTGTTTCCCCTATGTGAGTTGACTGTGTTGTTTCCCCTGTGTGTGAGTTGACTGTGTTGTTTCCCCTGTGTGTGAGTTGACTGTGTTGTTTCCCCTATGTGAGTTGACTGACTGTTGTTACCCCTGTGTCTGAGTTGACTGACTGTGTTGTTTCCCCTGTGTGTGAGTTGACTGACTGTTGTTTCCCCTGTGTGTGAGTTGACTGTGTTGTTTCCCCTGTGTGTGAGTTGACTGTGTTGTTTCCCCTGTGTGAGTTGACTGATTGTGTTGTTTCCCCTGTGTGTGAGTTGACTGTGTTGTTTCCCCTGTGTGAGTTGACTGATTGTGTTGTTTCCCCTGTGTGTGAGTTGACTGTGTTGTTTCCCCTGTGTGAGTTGACTGATTGTGTTGTTTCCCCTATGTGAGTTGACTGTGTTGTTTCCCCTGTGTGTGAGTTGACTGACTGTTGTTTCCCCTGTGTGTGAGTTGACTGTGTTGTTTCCCCTGTGTGTGAGTTGACTGTGTTGTTTCCCCTGTGTGAGTTGACTGATTGTGTTATTACCCCTGTAGATGATGAATCTGATGAGGATGACGAAGAGGACCAACAAGTGCCAGCAAAATCACCCAAAGCCAAAAAACAAGCTAAAGGGAAACAAACTACAAAGCAACAGTCTGCAGAAAGTGCCTCAAAAGATAAGGTGAGAGTCTTTGCCTTTCCTTACCTTTTTCTTACTGCGTTTCAAATACAGGAAGCCTTCCAACTTCCTCAACTTTATAAATGACCTTAGATGATGTCACAGTCCTATTTGGTGTCACAATCCCTTTTGGTATAATAGTCTTGATATTATATTTTCTTGGAACAAACGTATGTATAAATTCCTTGACTTGTAAAACTTGTTCCATTTTCACTATAACCCTTTCTCGAGTTAATCTTCATTGCTAGTTTTGTTTCCAGTGGTAATAGTGTCACAACTGTTGATTGGTGTTGTTCCAGAGCGCGGGACAGAATGGTGTAGCAAGTACTCCAAACACCGAAGAGAAGAAGAAGAAGAAAAAGAAGAAGAAGAAGAAAAACAAAAACAAGGAGGGAGCAGAATCACAACAGAATACTCCCGATGTAAGCAAGTCTCACTTTTCCCCTCCCCATGTTCCCAGGTAAAATGTGTCCTTGTACCCCATGTCCTTGTACCCCATGTTCCCAGGTAGAATATATCCTTGTATCCCATGTTCTTGTACCCCATGTCCTTGTACCCCATGTTCCCATGTAGAATATGTCCTTGTGCCCCATGTCCTTGTACCCCATGTCCTTGTACCCCATGTTCCCAGGTAGAATATGTCCTTGTACCCCATGTTCCCAGGTTTAATATATCCTTGTATCCCATGTTCCCAGGTAGAATATATCCTTGTACCCCATGTCCTTGTACCCCATGTTCCCATGTAGAATATGTCCTTGTGCCCCATGTCCTTGTACCCCATGTCCTTGTACCCCATGTTCCCAGGTAGAATATGTCCTTGTACCCCATGTTCCCAGGTATAATATATCCTTGTATCCCATGTTCCCAGGTAGAATATATCTTGTACCCCATGTCCTTGTACCCCATGTTCCCATGTAGAATATGTCCTTGTGCCCCATGTCCTTGTACCCCATGTCCTTGTACCCCATGTTCCCAGGTAGAATATGTCCTTGTGCCCCATGTCCTTGTACCCCATGTCCTTGTACCCCATGTTCCCAGGTAGAATTTGTCCTTGTGCCCCATGTCCTTGTGCCCCATGTTCCCAGGTAGAATATGTCCTTGTGCCCCATGTCCTTGTACCCCATGTCCTTGTACCCCATGTTCCCAGGTAGAATTTGTCCTTGTGCCCCATGTCCTTGTACCCCATGTTCCCAGGTAGAATTTGTCCTTGTGCCCCATGTCCTTGTACCCCATGTCCTTGTACCCCATGTTCCCAGGTAGAATTTGTCCTTGTGCCCCATGTCCTTGTACCCCATGTTCCCAGGTAGAATATGTCCTTGTACCCCATGTTCCCAGGTAGAATATATCCTTGTATCCCATGTTCCCAGGTAGAATATATCCTTGTACCCCATGTCCTTGTACCCCATGTTCCCAGGTAGAATATGTCCTTGTACCCCATGTCCTTGTACCCCATGTTCCCTGGTAGAATATGTCCTTGTACCCCATGTCCTTGTACCCCATGTTCCCTGGTAGAATATGTCCTTGTACCCCATGTCCTTGTACCCCATGTCCTTCCACCCCATGTCCTTGCACCCCATGTCCTTGCACCCCATGTCCTTGCACCCCATGTCCTTGTACCCCATGTTCCCTGGTAGAATATGTCCTTCCACCCCATGTCCTTGCACCCCATGTCCTTGTACCCCATGTTCCCAGGTAGAATATGTCCTTGTGCCCCATGTTCCCAGGTAGAATATGTCCTTGTACCCCATGTTCCCAGCTAGAATATGTCCTTGTATCCCATGTTCATAGGTAGAATATGTCCTTAGTACTGCACGTTCCCAGGTAGAATATGTTCCAGAAGTTAGCTTGAGTCTGTCTTAGTGTGACATTAAACAAGAAAAAATCTATCTTGTCAAAGCTGGAATTAGTTAAGAGACATGTTATTGTCCAGTGTGTTTTCTCCAAGTTAAATATGTGGAGTTTGTGTCCAAACTAAAAAACATTGTTTGTTGGTAGACTTGGAGAGTTGTACCCCATGTCCTTGTACCCCATGTTCCCTGGTAGAATATGTCCTTGTACCCCATGTCCTTGTACCCCATGTTCCCTGGTAGAATATGTCCTTGTACCCCATGTCCTTGTACCCCATGTCCTTCCACCCCATGTCCTTGCACCCCATGTCCTTGCACCCCATGTCCTTGCACCCCATGTCCTTGTACCCCATGTTCCCTGGTAGAATATGTCCTTCCACCCCATGTCCTTGCACCCCATGTCCTTGTACCCCATGTTCCCAGGTAGAATATGTCCTTGTGCCCCATGTTCCCAGGTAGAATATGTCCTTGTACCCCATGTTCCCAGCTAGAATATGTCCTTGTATCCCATGTTCATAGGTAGAATATGTCCTTAGTACTGCACGTTCCCAGGTAGAATATGTTCCAGAAGTTAGCTTGAGTCTGTCTTAGTGTGACATTAAACAAGAAAAAATCTATCTTGTCAAAGCTGGAATTAGTTAAGAGACATGTTATTGTCCAGTGTGTTTTCTCCAAGTTAAATATGTGGAGTTTGTGTCCAAACTAAAAAAACATTGTTTGTTGGTAGACTTGGAGAGTTATCAGTTGGAGTGTTTGCTCTCCTGTTTCAAGTGATACTTCTTGAGATCAACACCTTATAGTAGCCACTCTCACCCTTTTTGCACATTGTGTTTTCAGAAGTCATCAGCCAATAACCTCACAAAAGACACACCAAAAAAAGACACTCCAAAACCCACACACGGTCAGACCCCTAAAAACACTCCAAAACCCACACCCGCTCAGACCCCTAAAAACACTCCAAAACCCACACCCGGTCAGACCCCTAAAAACACTCCAAAACCAACACCCGGTCAGACCCCTAAAGAGACGCTGAAGAAGCGAGTCTTTGCTGGTGGAGTAATTGTTGAAGATATCAAAGTCGGACATGGACCAGAAGCCAAGTCAGGAAAACAGGTGAGACATTATAGCATGATCAGGACCTCAGGACCTCAGGCTGTTATCCACCTGGTTGTTGTCCGATAGCAGTGGGATATTGTCTCTGCAACACGGTGCAATAGTCATTGACTGCTAGGTTGTTAAACATCATAACATTTGGGTTAGGAAAGAACATTGGTTTTGAAAGACTAGCATCAATCCTGCCGAAATTGTGTGGTTCTTTTTGTGTGTTGGAGGTGTATTGTTTCATGTGTGTATTTTAGACATGTTAGAGGTGAATTATTTCTCTCACTCTCTCAAGAAAACATGGGATAAAGGTGACATAATTCCCTGTGTTGAGTTGCATCCCTTGGGGGTGTCCACGCACACAGCCTGGATTCCCCGTCATGTGTCCTGGTGTGTCAGCCCCACATTGACCTGGCAAGATCCGGAGTAGACAAGGTCTTCACAAATCCATGCTTGCCATGAGAGGTGACCGTGCTTGTCGTAAGAGGTGACTAACAGGATCAGGTGGTCAAACTCGCCGACTTAGTTGATGCATGTCATTGTATCCCAATTGTGTGACCGATGCTCATGATGTCAATCACTGGATTGTCTGGTCCAGACTCGATTATTTACAGACGGCCGTCATATAGCTGGAATATTGCTGAGTGCGGCGTTAAACAACAAATCAACCAACCAACCAATTGTGTGGATTGATGCTCATGATATTAATCACTGGATTGTCTGGTCCAGATTCGATTATTTACGGACCGCCGTCATATAGCTGGAATATTGCTGAGTGCGACATAAACAGCAAACATACAAACAAAGAAACAAACAGCACCAAGTTAACATCTGAGATCGGCATCAAGGATAAATCTCTGTTACATTTCTTCAAATGAAATCCATATTTTCCGTTCATTGTGATGTTTTGTGTTCAGGCCCAGATGTATTATGTCGGGGCACTACAAGATGGCAAACAGTTCGACTCCTGTAAAGGTGGGAAGCCGTTCAAGTTTAAGATGGGCAAGGGTGAAGTGATTCGCGGCTGGGATGTTGGAGTCAGTGGTGAGTAGTGTAGTGGTACAGAGGATACATCTATACACGGACACATCGATACACTTATACATCAATACATCGATACACTTATACATCAATACACGGATACATCAATACACGGATACATCGATACACTTATACATCGATACATAGATACACTGACACATCGATACATCGATACACTGATACACTGACACATCGATACATCGATACACTGATACATCGGTACACTGACACATCGATACACTGATACATCGATACATCGTTACACTGATACATTGATACACTGATACACTGACACATCGATACACCGATACACTGATACACTGACACATCGATACACTGACACATCGATACACTGACACATCGATTCACTGATACATTGATACACTGACACATCGATACACCGATACATCGATACACTGACACATCGATTCACTGATACATTGATACACTGACACATCGATACATAGATACACTTATACATCGATACACCGATGCACTGATACACCGATACATCGATACACTGATACATCGATACACTGATACATCGATACACTGATACATTGATACACTAATACATCGATACACTTATACATTGATACACTGATACATCGATACACTGATATATCGATACACTGATACATCAATACACTGATACATCGATAAACCGATACACTGATACATCGATACATCGATAAACCGATACACTGATACATCGATACATTGATATATCGATTCACTGATACATCGATACACTGATATATCGATACACTGATACATCGATAAATCAATACACTGATACATTGATACACTGATACATCGATAAATCGATACACTGATATATCGATACACTGATACATCGATACATTGATATATTGATTCACTGATACATCGATACACTGATATATCGATACACTGATATATCGATACACTGATACATCGATACATCGATATATCGATTCACTGATACATCGATACACTGATATATCGATACACTGATACATTGATACACTGATACATCGATAAATCAATACACTGATATATCGATACACTGATACATCGATAAATCGATACACTGATACATCGATACATTGATACACTGATACATCGATAAACTGATCCATCGATATGTTGTACCTTTGTATATTAAGCCAGTGGTCTATATCCAAGTGATGGAAGAAATATTCTCAAAATAATGGCAAATGGCCTGTTATCCATCAGAAAAATCTTGTTCAGTAACATTTCGATTGCACTCTTTTAATTATGGCAAAAGCCATTTCATTGAGAGAAAATCCAAAATAATTGGAGGAAAATTTGTTTAACTTAAGGAAGATAGGTATTATTTGAGGATTTGTTGCTTTTTGTGTTTCAGGAATGAAGGTCGGAGGCAAGAGGAAACTGGTAATACCGCCAACAATGGGGTGAGTGCTTCACTAGTGTGTAGTTTCAGGAATAATACACAGCACAGTTTTGACGTTTGACTTTCACACCCCATGTTTCAAGTGTCACTACATTTTTGTCGTCTCCTCTGAAACTCGCCGGCCCATGTAGCTATATGAGTCATCTCGGCTATAACGTCGCTAAGAATTGTTCACAATTGTGACCCGATTGTTTTCAACATGGTTGCCCGATCTATTAATTGGCTATCTTTTGATTAAAATATATCGAAATTTGGCATAGGTGTAGTTAGTCGTGGGGCTGTATGCATTTTGACCTTGATTCAACATTTCCAGAATAATACTTTGTATATATGTTCTGACATCATAGGTAGGTACAAAGTGTTTGTGTCAATTCATAACAGGAATTTCAAGTTTTGGAAACCTGGGCATTCAGTCAGGCCAGCATATTGTTGTGAAAATTAGAATTATATTTATTACTGCATCTTTTTCAATGTGACATAAGTTTTTCCATTACTCTTGATATGTAAACGTGTATACATGCATGATGAGGTGAAGACCGCCCCCACTCCCCGGGCAAGATGTCCTCTGGATCTACTGGTTCCACTATCCTCATCACTTGTGTCTTGTTGCATGGAGGACAATGTACATGATGTTTACCGGTCCACTGTGGACATTTGGAAAGTCAGTTTACTGTTAGTTTCCATGTGTTCTGTTTGACATGTACCAACTCGGGACATGTGTTACCATGGTAACATCTATGTTTCAGATATGGGAAGCAGCGGCAGGGGCCTATTCCACCAAACAGCACCTTGGTCTTCGAAGTGGAGCTGAAAGCTGTCAGCTAATATTTTTAATAAAACACAAAGAAAAATCATTTGAGTTTTTTTTTATTAGCCCACCTGACTGAATCTTAAGTGAGACTACATCATGGCCTGTATGTCTGGCGCCTGGCATGCGTTTTGTTTCCGGAATCGTGCGTCATCCGTTTCAAACCACAGGACCAATCATGCTTATAATTCATGTACAAATGTACTTCCTCCACCAATGATGACACTTATATTTAATCAGATTTGACACCTACTTGGTATGGCCACCATGATTATCATGAAAATTGAAAAAGTCTATTTATGGGCAGTCATTTTTGTTTCAAATGTTTCTAAAAATGTCTGCCCAGTGAGCGGAAGTTCTACCCCTGACCTCCATGGTGCAGTGGATACGGAGGGTACCAAATATTTTAAATGATAGTTGTATGTCAGCCTTGAGTCAGTATTCTGTCTGAATGTAGTATCTCTACTGCTCAAAGTTTAAATGGCAATATATAAAAATGTGTGCATCTGTTGAAATAGTCAAAGACAATAGACATATTTAATAAAGAAAAGTCTGTTGCCGTGTGCAACACAATTCCAATAAACAAGGTGTTACCAATAATCAGTCGGATTACCTGTAAAAATGAGAGTATCAGGCCCTGCTTGGAGACTTCCTCCGTTGTCACGTGGATGGAGCGTCTGCTTGGAGACTTCCTCCATTGTCACGTGGATGGAGCGTCTGCTCAGAGACTTCCTCCGTAATCTAGTGGATAGAGCGTCTGCTTGGAGACTTCCTTCGTGGTCTGGTGGATAGAGTGTATGCTCGGAGACTGCCTTCATGGTCACGTGGATAGAGCGTCTGCTCGGAGACTTCCTCCGTAGTCTAGTGGATAGAACGTCTGTTCAGAGACAGCGTCCATGGTCTAGTGGATAGAGTGTATGCTTGGAGACTGCCTTATGGTCTAGTGGATAGAGCGTCTGCTTGGAGACTGCCTCCATGGTCACGTGGATAGAGTGTATGCTTTGAGACTGCCTTATGGTCTAGTGGATAGAGCGTCTGCTTGGAGACTGCCTCCGTGGTCACGTGGATAGAGCGTCTGCTTGGAGACTGCCTCCGTGGTCACGTGGATAGAACGTCTGCTTGGAGAATGCCTCCGTGTTCTGGTGGATAGAGCATCTGCTTGGAGACTGCCTTCGTGGTCTAGTGGATAGAACGTCTGCTTGGAGACTGCCTTCGTGGTCTAGTGGATAGAGCATCTGCTTGGAGACTGCCTTCGTGGTCTAGTGGATAGAACGTCTGCTTGGAGACTGCCTCCATGGTCAGATGGATAGTGTCTGCTCGGAGACTTCCTCCATAGTCAAGTGGATAGAGCATCTGCTCAGGGACTGCCTCCGTGGTGTGACGGATAGAGCTTCTGCTTGGAGACTGCCTCCATGGTCACGTGGATAGAGCGTCTGCTTGGAGATTTCCTCCGTAGTCTAGTGGATAGAACGTCTGCTCAGAGACAGCCTCCGTGGTCACGTGGATAAAGCGTCTGCTTGGAGACTGCCTCCTTGGTCTGATGGGGATGGAGCGTCTGCTCAGAGACTTCCTCCGTAGTCTAGTGGCTAGAACGTCTGCTCAGAGACAGCCTCCATGGTAGATCATCTTCCTCCGTAACTCCGAGACTGCCTCCATGGTCACGTGGATAGAGCGTCTGCTTGGAGACTTCCTCCGTAGTCTAGTGGATAGAACGTCTGCTCAGAGACAGCCTCCGTGGTCACGTGGATAGAGCGTCTGCTTGGAGACGGCTTCCGTGGTCTGATGGATAGAGTGTATGCTCGGAGAATGCCTCCGTGTTCTGGTGGATACAGTATCTGCTCGGAGACCGCCTCCGTGGTCTAATGGTAGAGCGTCCGCCCGGAGAGCTGAAGGTCCGGGGTTCCATCCCCGACCGCGTCATATCAAAAGACGTTAAAAAATGGTACTTGTCTGGCGCTCGGCATTAAGGCTCTAAAGCACGGACTGGTCGGCTCGGAGTCAGTAAACTGTGTCTGAGTAGGGTATTCATGTTAAACTGCGGCATGGTATCTCGGTGAGCTAGCACTATAAATCGTCATCAGTCCGGACTAGTACAAGCATCCACACACATACATACACGTGCATGCACGTCGCTATATAAGTGCAATAATCTTGGACGCGACGTAAACCCCATTTCACCTCACCTCACCTCACCAGTATCTGCTCGGAGAATGCCTCCCTGGTCTAGTGGATAGTGTCTGCACGGAGCCCGCCTCTGTGGACGAGTGGATAGACCCTCTTCTGGCACGTTAATTTTACACGTTTAACTCCATTTCACCTCGCTTCACTTTATTACCTCCATATACTCAAGCAGCACAGACACCTGGCCATGATGTTATCAACCAATATCTTGGCAAGACTTGCTAACGTACAGACTGGCCTCACATAGAAGTACTCTTGCTGCGTAGGGTGGTAGTCGGGGTTGGGGGTGGGGGTGGGTGGGCTGCTTGGTCTCCGAGGAAACTTCATTCACTCAACACTAACTTAAAGTTTCATCCGAAGCAAGCTGAACGAACTACTACTGCAGAGATAAGTTACAAAGACTTCACACTCTTTTAAGAATTTGTTTACACACCTATAACCTTGAGGCCTGACTGAGGACAATCTGCGATAAGATAACTCTTGAAGGTCAACCGTGATTTGTCGAATAAGGGACCCGATAGCAAACAGGGCGATACTTGCTTGAATGCTGAGAATGGGACAGGTTTTGTAATGAATAATGATTACAAGTCTGACTTGACAATCACGTGAGCTTTTATCTTGGGCTGTCTGACACACGGCTGCATCTGCACACTCCTCTCTCCAGAAGATTTTGGACCCTTGCAGTCGTAACTTCTCACGTTCATACACACCAAATATGTGTTCAAAAGTTTTTTTAATCAGACAAATCGGGGCGTACCAATTGAAAAAGCAATGGCCATTTTAGTTAAAAGTTGTATAGGTGGTTGTGGGGCTCAATACAGACGTTCTGTTTTCACGATATTTTATAGTTTGCACTTCGCTCCTCAATTTTCATACAATGGATTATTTCTTTGTATGCAACATCTCAGAAAACACTGGATTAATGAAGGTGAAACGTCAAGTGCTTTCCGTCACCAATGATGTCGACCCGTGAAGGTCGGGATAGAATAGGTCTTCAGCAACCCATGCTCAGGCGACTATGCTTGTCGTGAGAGGCGACTAACGGGATCGGGTACTCAGGCTCGCTGACTTGGTTCATGCATGGTATTGTATCCCAATTGCGTGGCACGATGCTCATGATGTCAATCACTGGATTGTCTGGTCCAGACTCGATTATTTACAGACCGCCTTCATATAGCTGGAGTATTGCTGAGTGCGGCGTTAAACAACCAACCAAACCAAACCACCGGAGTTTAAGGGGCTTCAAATCCTGTGGATTCAGTGGGGAAAAACATAACCATATCCCCGAAAAAAATAATACAAACTCATTTTTATTCATTAAAATGGTTAGATGTAAACATAGTTGATGTAGGCTTAATTCCACTAGAAAGTTTGAAAAGGAGAATTATTTATTTCAAATTTCCTTATATTGTAGGATTAATGTTTTGTATGATTGAACCGCATGATAGATGTTTGGGCGTCATTCGAGAGCAAACTTGAAAAGAAAGAAAAGCTTGAACATATTGAACATTAGTCTATTGTTTGATGAAAAAGGCCAAATTCCGCAATATTTCTGCAATTCTGCGGTCAATTACATTGTCTGCAAACGCAGAACTCGCCTGAAACTGATTTACATTTTACTTCAGTGAGATCGAACACAACTTCAGGTGCACTAAACAGAGCATATGTATGATGTGTACGGTACATTAGTAAACAAGCCGGAAGCACTTGAAGATCTTGGCCATTTGATAATCACCACGGGATTTATTGTATAGAAGCCGGAGACGAATTGAAGACTGGAATTTGGTGATCGCTTTGACTGCTGGATATAGGATTTTTGTTTATGACCAGGGTGCCGTTGTACAAAAACAACCTTAGCACTACGACAGTCTTGAGTCTATGTTAATGTATGTGAGTTACAATCACCTTAGCGCTAAGATCGCCTTGTACAACGGCACCCAGGGCCCTGTTCCACAAAGCGAGCGTAGCGCTAAGATGATCGAAACTCCCATACTTTATCACAGGCTTACGACAGTCGTAGCGCTATGATCGCTTTGTGCAACGGGGCCCAGGAACTGAACTATTAAAATTTTTAAAATCCCATTATAAAATCTGAGGCAAACCGCCCACGCACACTCACCAGAATATCAAATGATCGGTCGTGTGACTTCTAGATTGCATTGTCAGGTGACACTTACATGCGAGGGTCGGAACTGCTGATAATCTGTCTGGGAACAAACATTTTGAATCTGGAGTTGTAAACAGTCAAACTTGCAATGTTCCTCAGTGTTTGGGGTTTTGTTTTGTTGCCATGGTTTCTGGTGTCTGCATCTGACCCCTGCCCTGCGCCATCACCATGCACGTGCGACGACTACGTCATCAGGTGTGATGGGAAGAACCTCACCAAAGTAAGCTTGTTGCATATGTGCATGCAAAGAGATGTTTCCTAAACATGGAAGGTCACAAAATGAAAAAAAATATTTCTATTAGAATTCCCACTCAGGGATTTTCTTCCCACGTCTAGCTGACACGTAATATTGTTCAAAGCGGCTTTAAAACTGCGTTAAAGTCACTCTCTAATCGGATTCCACTTAAGACAGATCATTACCCTTGAAGATCCGGGGTAGAAAAGGTTTTCCACAACCCATGCTTACCGTAAAAGGCGACTATGCTTGTCGTAAGAGGCGACTAACGGGATCGGGTGGTCAGGCTCGCTAACTTTGTTGATTCATGTCATCGATTCCAATTGCGTGGATCGATGCTCATGATGTCAATGACTGGTCCAGACTCGATTATTTACAGACCGCCGTCATATAGCTGGAAAATTGCTTAGTGCGGCGTTA
Source organism: Haliotis cracherodii (assembly GCF_022045235.1). NCBI lineage: Eukaryota > Metazoa > Mollusca > Gastropoda > Lepetellida > Haliotidae > Haliotis > Haliotis cracherodii. The sequence continues at coordinate 2,366,711 of NW_027266264.1, read as the reverse complement.
AACAACAAACAAACAACTAAAACAAACAAACAAAAGGAGGAGTCCATTATGGATGTGATTGATACACATTTAGCCTATGTTCATGTTGGAAGTGAATATCAAGCTGGAACTCATGTCTGGAAATACTTTTTCAGATACCTTCCTTCTCCCCTTCTCCTAAAATGTATCATGAGCTCAGACTGTCCTACAACAACCTCAGCGCCATTTCTGCCGACGCCTTCTCCAAAGTCAATGCAATAACAATCGAGATCCAGCACAACCCGTCTCTGACGAACATCCACCAGTTTGCTTTTCGTGGTCTGCAGCATCTTCACGAGCTCCGACTTGACTCCAACAACATCAGTGTCCTGGCGCCAGGAGCCTTCTCCGATCTCCAGTCCCTGACAATGTTAAGTATCTCTCACAACCGGATGTCCAAGCTACGGAATGGAACGTTCGTCAATCTCCCGAAACTGGAGTTTCTTTTTCTGGACAATAACAATTTGACTGAAATTGAAACCCAAACGTTTGTGAATTCAAGTAATATTGGATTTATTAACCTTGGGTACAACTCCCTCGAGACTTTGAACTACACTGTCGTCTGCCACCTCGGACGCCTGACCACAATCAACTTGAAGGAAAACAAACTGATCTGTTCTTGTTCGCTCAGCTGGCTGGAGCGATGGCGGGAGGTTCAAGTTATGACGCAGGCCGGAACACACCAGGTCTACGGGTTTTGCAGGCGACAGGATATTAGCTTTGACATAGATCTGTTATTCTATGAGTTCCATTGTGCAGACATTGAAAAGTGTCACCCCGAGGCTAAACTTGTGGGATGATATGCAGATAATTTTCAGCATCAGGAGTACGTACTCCTTATCATTTTAATATAGGAATAATGGCAAAAATAGAGTAAGTTAGAGTACTGAATGGAATTTAGATATGCACCACAGCATTGTTGGTCTCGTGCAGACATAAACAATTGTTAAAACTTTTGTGTTGTTTTACATGTATGTCTATAGTATTGTTATAGCGACTGATTCACGACTACCATTTTCTGAAGTACATTTGACTCCAAAGGCTAATTACCCTGTAGCCATGTCTCCAAAACTTAATTGTCATTACGTTTTATGCGCTAATCCTCACCAACATGTTGCCTTAAGTGTTCATCCCCTGAGCTGTGTCGGTTCAACACCCCCACCCACCCCAGAAGTCCCATGTCCAGAGCAACGTCATTGTCTTTCCATTGTTGTTCATTACTATATATGTGCTACCATTACACTGTTACTAGGGTGTTAGTCAAGCTTGGTAGTCCGAATGCCGGTGTAGGGACGACCTCGAGCAGGATGTGCCTTTCGTGGGAAACGTCATGAGGTGAGCTCGAGCTCCGCTCACCTCGTGTATGCCTGAGCTGTTTGTGTTGTCAGAGCAGGTATTCCGCTCATTGTGCAATTGTTGTTTATTATGTTGTGCATAAAGCGTTTCGGGACAGTGATGTCAATAATCGAGTATAATGAGAAGAATTATTTTTTAATCGTAACCATCCAGCAGTAAGGTAAACAAGCAATATATTAACAAACACTAGGCGTGATGATTTACTGTTTAAGTTGTATTTCCAGTTCTGCTATCCATTGTTTTATATGCAGGGATTACGTTTACTGTGTGTAGTTTCTCGTAAACTGAGTCTGAACTAACTATCAGGTGCACCCACAAATTCCACCAATCTACCGGTTATTGGGTTAAACATTACCCAATGATATTACCTTATGATGCAATGATCGGAAGAATTATACCGTAAACTATTATTTTATAAGTAATAATATATTCCAATATCGTGTTATTTTAGTTGCAACTTTGCTATATATATTTCAAATAATAACCATAAGCGATCCCATATGCGGGAAATTTTTAACGTACGGAACAATATATTTTTGGGGAAATACGTCTATAAATGATCGTTAGACTGTACATGTATGCTGTGATGCGTATGTGATGCGTTTTCGACATCCTCCTCCACGGTATCGTGCATATTGTTATCCGTACATATAGGCCGATACGGCCTTGGTCTGAAACCCTGTATGGAACACACACGCATTCACGTGTATGGACTATTTCTGTGTGCGGCGTTAAACAACACATACAGTATCTTATCTCGTGACATGTTCACTTTAGGCTGCGTTAAGGGGGGTATATGGCTGCTCAAAATGACATCAATGCTGTACCCTGCCGTTTAAATGGCGTTTTAGAATTTAGATATGTCACACAAAGGCTATACCACATTACTATCTATTAGCTCACTATTTTATATCCATGAGGAATGATCTGTTCATTTAAATTCATGATTTTTTAAAAGACGCGCTTCTTTTGCGACAGTGTGGCTCAGACCCAATGTTAGCGCGAACAAGCTCGACATGCGCTGTAATTCTGGGAATTCCCCTGTTTCTGAGAAGTCAACTTAGTCTATTTTTATCCCGCCTCGCCTGTTTCAACAAGATGGCGGGTGCCGGATTACAATTGAGGAAGCCTATTACGTAATAACTAGATAGTACTTGCTACAGGATAGACAGTTAGGAATCGTAAGTATGCAAACATTTATGAAAACTTAAACATATCACATTTACTCTTCGATCTAGCAACTAGCTGTAATGGGTGGTATTGATCCCAAATTGTGTCATTGATCAGACACCGCTCTCGACAGCTCCGGTGCAGCCACTATAGGCTATTACTGTATGCAAGATACCGTATTTAAATGTACATTGAGTGATTCTGTATGCAAAACCATAAGCAGGGCCTCTAGGCTCTAGTTTCGTGGATGTCATGACTATTCTCATGGACAAAATATAGAGTGAAAACGTAGCCTGTGTCACTCTCGAATATCAGAGGACGGACCCGTGAAGATCCGGGGTAGAATAGGTCTTCAGCAACCCATGCTTGCCGTAAAAGGCGACTATGCTTGTCGTAAGAGGTGACTAACGGGATCGGGTGGTCAGACTCGCTGACTTGGTTGATGCATGTCATCGATCCAAATTGCGTGGGTTGATGCTCATGATAATAATCACTGGATTGCCTGGTCCAGACTGGATTATTTACAGACCGCTGTCTTATAGCTGGAATATTGCTGAGTGCGGCGTTAAACAACAAACCAACCAACCAATCGTATCCCAATTGCGTGGCCCGATGCTCATGGTTTCAATCACTGGATTGTCTGGTCCAGACTCGATTATTTACAGACCGCCGTCTTATAGCTGGAATATTGCTGAGTGCTGCGTTAAACAACAAACCAACCAACCAATCGTATCCCAATTGCGTGGCCCGATGCTCATGGTTTCAATCACTGGATTGTCTGGTCCAGACTCGATTATTTACAGACCGCCTTCATATAGCTGGAATATTGCTGAGTGCTGCGTTAAACAACGAACAAACAAACCAGAGGTCGACTTGTCAATGATACCCGTGGTGTCCCCAGTCCAAACATTTCTCAAACACTTGACATGCTTCAATGCTCACTGGGTGCATGTACGTGTGTATATAAGGAATCATCGGTCTGGGCCGAGGCAAATCATGTTCCGACAGCTATTACTTGGGGTGGGTTTGACTTGAATAGGCTCTCAATAGTCTATCTATTTATTACTGGTTGAACAGGTCCGTTGAACGTAAACATGTTGTTCGTTATGAACTTGCCACGTCACACACCATACAACAGCAGACAATATGGCCAGGTGCTATTCACTATGTGTATGTGAACAAAGGCCCACTTGCTTATTGTGGTCCGCATGTTGTTATGGATACGTCTGTTGAGTATAAACGCAATTTAAAACATTGAAATACCAGTACAAATGGTAAAGACACTAATAGTGATGTCATAGAAACCCAATGTGCAAGGATATACTAGTATATACATGTTGAAACGTGTCTGGCTTAGTTTTGTCATGGGACAGTGAATAAAGACCCGGGGTTCGACTCGTTACATGGGTCAAATGCGTGAAACTCATTTCTGGTGTTCCCTGTTATACTGCTGTATCTGCGAAAAACACCCACCCACTATCATCTCGATCACCTTTAGACATGATATATATATATCCTTGTAGATTATTTAATCTATGAAACATAGGATAACATTCGCTGAAGAATAGTGTCACAAGGAAGTTAAATTTGAACATGTCATATGAGGAAGTAAATATCAGTTATCCTGTTTTCAGCATTAAAACATGTACGCATTCCTGTTGTTATTGTCAATGTTAACACAATCTAGTTTGCTGGTGTTGGAAAACAACTGCCACACAGAACTGTCATATACTCTTCAAAAATGAAACGCAAAGCCTGATTTGTGTGAGGTAAGAAAATACATTTATACGAGGAACCGAGGAATCGAGGAACCGTACAAGGTATTGAGCCAAAATGTTGTGGAGAGAACACTTGGTGATTAGCTCATCTCATTTATTGGTACATAGGAAAAGTCCAAGGTGAAGGTCAGCTTCCATCAATAACGCATATGTCCCCTGTAGGAATCGATAGCGGCCTGTAATCTCCTGCCCATGGAAGAGACGAGTATGCGAATCACATCCTGGGGAATGGTAGCCCTCTCGGCCTTCAAAGCAAAAACATACTGCTGAAACGTATGGGGTTTGGGTTGACGTCGACGTCGACGTCGACGTAGCCGTCTATCCAATTCATTCCAAAGGTGCTCTATCGGGTCCAAATGCGGGGATCTGGATGGCCAGGGGAGTACATCAACGTTGTTGCTGTGTAGATAGGCTCTTGTGATCCGTGCTGTGTGCGGTCGAGCGTTGTCCTGCTGGATTACACCATTGCCGTTTGCTGCAATTTGGAGGACGTGTGGTAGGGGAATTTCGGTGATGTATGGTTGTGCCGTAAGAATATCCTGGATATGGACCAAACCTGTCCTGCCATGATGAGGCCATAACGCTACCCCACCAAACCTGTCCACTTCCTGTACGCAGTTTCCGGCGTAACGTTCTCCCCGACGTCTGTAGACCCGTGCTCTTCCATCACCTCGACGGAGAAGAAATCTTGATTCGTCGCTTAACCAGACATCTCTCCATCGCATTTGAGGCCATACTAATGCAGTCGTTGTTGACGATACTGTTGACTAAATATGATGACGCATCGAACTAGACGTCTTGCTCGTATCCCTGCTGCTCTTAAACGGTTTCGTACGGTCTGGTCGGAGATTCTGCGCAGTTCGGGTATTTGGGATGCGGTTGAGATTGCTGTGGTCGTCCTTTCACGTAGGTGGCGCAGTCGGATGTAGCACTCTTGGGCGGGGTCGGTTACTCTTGGTCGGCCCGACCTTGGCCGTTTACGTGTTGACCCAAGCTGTTAAACCCGATCCCATAGCCTTGTGACGGTGCTGGGCGCTACATTGAAAACCCAGGCTACGGCTGCTCGGGATTCCCCTGTCTGCAAGCAGCCTTTGACGTTGTTAATCGTGGCATGTTGTTGAACTATCACTGATGACGCACATGACAAGCAATCAAAAACCCTGCACTTTCATAGCGTTCATAGGCATGCTGTACGTGCAGTGCTTGCAGCTCCATGCTCCCCTTTGTTAATGCACTGGGCGCGTTTTTCCGAATCGTACGTGTTTCCCGACTAATGGTTTGCATGTCCTTGTTGTGGTCATTTTGATCCGGGAAATTTGTCACTAACACTATAACACATTAAACCACATCATTTTGCACTTCTTGGTCCGCTAATTTTGCTTTTACGGCCAAAAATATCCGTATTGCGTTTCTTGTTTTGAAGAGTATTATTACTATGTACAGTTGATCTGCATAGTTTCCAAGTTTGAGGACATTCTTGATTATATAGACTGAAATCGCGACCGAATCATATACACTGTAATACAATTATTAATTGTAATTATTATTTTGACCAAAAAAAAACGGAACTGGAGAAACCAAAGTAAAGCACAACAAAAGCCCAGAGAACATAACCTGGGATTCGAACCGACGAAAAGCAGATCCTGTCTAAGGGACGCTGCTTTGAACAAGATAACTCAGCACCTTAAAATCACTAGGCCCCTTAATCGATGCCCCTTAATCTCGAAGTAAAACCTGTGAAGATACGGGGTAGAATAGATCTTCAGTAACCCATTCTTGACGTAAAAGGTGACTATGCTTGTCGTAAGAGGCGACTTACGGGATCGGGTGGTCAGATTCGCAGATTGGTTGATTCATGTCATCGATCCCAATTGCGTGACTGGTCCAGACTCGATTATTTTACAGATCGCCGTCATATAGGTGGAATATTGCTGAGTGAGGCGTTAAACAACAAACAAACAAACAAGCAAACATCGAAGTAAAAGTGACATAAAAGTGGATTCTGTCTGTATAATGTTTTTATTATGCAAACCAAACCTGTTGAAATGGAGAGGCTTAGGTGTATATTCTGGCTGGTACTAAATAGGTACACATGTTTCCATGCAGGACAATGCGTACGTCCGACTGGAACAAGATCAAAGAGAAGCAGAGCGACCTCCATGAAGACCTGGAGGCGGAAGACTTGGTCCATCACCTATACGAGAAGCATGTATTCACTGAAGATGACAAGGAACGAATCATGCATGAAGCAACACGCAAAGACAAAGCAAGGAAACTGCTAGACATACTCCAGACCAAGGAACTGCAAGGAGATGATGTCTATGCTGTCTTTCTGTCCCAGCTGAGGCGCACCCAACCTCATCTGGCGGACATGCTGAAACCACCAGGAACAGCTAGAAGGCACAAAGCGGCAGGTAGGTCAATTCAAATTATTTTCATATTTCAAACCTTATATACGATCTCAAACAATCTAAGAGGCAAATTGTATACTATATCTTGTTATACACCTAACCAGACTTGATCAAATATTTTATGATGTATTTTATAGGCAATTGTAGCATAAACACGAAGTCTTCCTACGTCTATTGTGCATATGTGTTCTTACCACTGTCCGAACTGGATTGTCGTACTACGATTGCTGCCGATTGTTTTGACACATCAGAGGCAGTGCTTCTTATTGGACTGAGATTGTGGTGGAAGAGTTGACTTTCTTAGGAAGCAGAAGAATGCTACAAGGCACACACACCAAAATGCCTTCCAAAACAACACACTAGTTCTCTGTATATTCCCAGGAGAATGTTTAACGTCATTGGAAGTTTCTGCTGGGAAGGCTCAGTCTTCAGTCCTCTGATGCCTCTAATGAACAATTTTGTCCACGGTCATCCAAAGGGTTGTCAGCAACGCTTCAATCCGGAACTCTTCAAGTCATCATCTATTCTGAAATGGTGTACATGTTACATCATTGTTAGGAATACCCGAGTTTTGTTCAAATTGCTATGTTAGAATAGAAACAACGGTTACTGGGTGCGTAATAATTGTCCTTAACTAGAGCTTTAATTTTCATAGTTATGGATATGAAGTGCCAATTGTAATGGGTTGATGTTAGTGAACTGTTTGTGCAGCTTTGGCATTTGCAATTTTTCCTTATTCCTGTTTTTTCTTTTTCACAAATTAGTAAACTACTCAAACAGTACCATGATAACATATATAGTGTGGCTTCTTTTTAGTTTTCATTCTCTTTCCAGCAACGGAGTCAAGCAAAGGAAGACAAGTGGATCACATCCGAAACCTAGACATAGACCAGCTTTGTGAGTTTCTGACCCCACTACTCAAGAAAAACAATATTACTGATGACGTCCTCACACAAATGAAAGTGCAGAAAATCACCGGCCGTGTATTTCTCGACTTGGATAAAACGGATATGAAAGAGTTATTCCCAGAATTAACATTTGGAGAAAGAAGGATCATCATCCTGGAAAGGGATGAATACATTCAGTGTGGCAAGCAACAGACAGAATCACATGGAGATGCCACGGAAGAGCATAGTCTACCAGAAAGAGAATATGCAAGAAAGTTTGACACCAAAACAGGCTGCACAGAGAAGTACAAGAAAGGGAAGATTCTTGAAAACCTTCAGACACGTCCTGGCAACAAGATCGACCCAACCCACCACTGTATCGCACTTGTTGGTTTAGATGTAGACTCTGCTCTTGAAACAGTTGGATGGGAAACTATGAAATTTGCATCATCCTGTATGAATGATCGAACAAATGGGACTGTACACTTTGGAGTCTATGATGGATCAGGTGACGGTCACCCACATGGAGAAGTATTGGGTGTAACACTGGAACGGAAGGATTGTGAAGACACTATTGCAGAATCAATACGGAAGTGCTTTCCTCCAGATCAGCATGATGTTGCATCGGCATGCATCCATCCTGCGAAATATGTAGATGTCATTGACAACAAGGAATGCTGTGGCTATGTTCTTGAGATTGATATTGAACCCAAAGCATGTCTTGTTAAGGATCAAGCGTATTTCATACAGGACCAGTACATGAAGCCACGCGAAAAAGGTTCAAGACAAAAACTGTTCAGGTTGAAATTGGGTGCTCCTAGTGAAGAGGGTATTGATATTGCACAGTTCATGAAAATAAAGTCAACACTTGATGAACAAAGGAAAGAAGCTGAGGAAAAGTATGCAGCAAAAACAGCACAAGGCATGAATTTGCTTCAACAACTCCGGATGTTCCTCTGTGATGGCGACACGCAGATGGGCGATATATATCCTGTTCTTGTGATCAGTCCACTTGACAAAAGCCTGTCACTAAAAGACATACACAATCGCTTTTCCTTCATCGCTGACTTCGAGTGGGTGTGCATCTTTGATTTTGATCCCACAGGACACAGCAGGGGTATCTATGAATACCTTGAAAAAGAACAGAAAATGGTTTTTAAGGTTATGCTTACAGATGATTTTGACCAGAGTGAAAGGGAACATCCTCAAACAAAATCCAGAGATGAAAAACTAAATGAAGACATGGAATCATCGCATCTTAAACCGTGGATTTTCTGCAATGGCTATGAGCCTATGGAAAAACAAGATCTTGGAGTTTTGGAATGGAAGAGAAAGAGAAGTGAAGGATTTAAAGAAGCAGTGAGATACTTTTATCATCGTTTACCAAGGGACAGAGCTATGATAGTTTCCCTTTTGGTGTCCAAAGAATATGATGTTATGCTCGAAGCAGCGGAAGAGATGAACCAAAAATTCCAAAATCAGTGGATGATGCTGGCAGAGACGGATTCTGTAGCTGCACACTGGAAGGATCAACTGTTTAACAGACAGGTTGAGGACAAAACATCTCTGAAGACTCGATGTGTGACTGGGTTCAAGTGGGAAGATGTCAGAGCATGTATGAAAGAGATAACAGGTCCAGATGACCCAATGACAAGAACTGAATGTCAGTTGGTCACAAGCACTGGTACATTTACGGCACTCCCTAAGAACATGCAGAATGCAATGTGTGATCTTGAGATATTAAGTGCAACTGAATGTAGTGAGTTAGAAACTGTGGGGGAAAACGAAAAGACCAAAATCCAAAAGGAGGCAGAAAAACAATTCTATGAAGGCCATTCTCCATCATGGGTAAATTTCTACTCTGCTCATGTTCTTAAACGGAAGATTCATGATAGAATTCTGGATGATGTGAAGCAAACGCTGGATGGATCTGTTCCCGATAATGTAAATGTTGGACGTGTTACAATGCATCACCAACCAGGTTCCGGTGGCACCACAACAGCAAAAGGAATCCTGTGGGATATGAAGGAAAGGTATAGGTGTTGCATTCTTCAGAAATACTCCAAGGAATCCCACAAACAAATTGTATCCCTGTGGCTGTACAGTGTACAGAAAGCCAGTCCAGTACTTGTGATGATAGATAATCTTGAAGAAGAGAAACTCCAAACACTGATGGAATTGCTACAAGCTGAAGCAAGTAATCACTTCCAAGGAAATCCTGGTGTTTTATGCGTCTTGCTCATATGTCACCGACAGACATGTCCTCCTATAGATAGAGGAAACGTTTTGTTTATGTTGACTCAAGAATTGAGCCCAGAAGAAAAGAACTGGTTTCAGTCAAAATACCATGAACTAACAGAGAGCTTCAAAAAACAGAAAGGACCCAATCCAAAGAATCTTTTGTCACTGAATATTATGAAGGAAAATTTCAGTGAACAGTACATTGAAAACACTGTACGGGAGATCATACAGGGCATAAAGTCTCGACAAGAGAGATCTCTGCTGAAATATGTAGCACTCCTGAATGCATATGACCTGCATTTCCGAGGTGTGCCCATTCCTTGCTTTGACCCCCTGATGTCAGATAGAAAGCACATCACAGGTCAGAGATGGGAGAAATGTTTAACCACTCCATTAAAGATGCTATTAGCACACACAAAAGCCCAGACAACATCATTGCGTATCATAAATCCATTACTTTGTAAGTGGATTCTAACTATTCTCATGAATGTGGATGAGCAGATACTCAGTGATGTTATGCTAGAATTTCTGAACTCAGAATCTTGCAAACACCGGCATGATGTGGCATCTAAAGACCTTTTCAAAATCTTGAGGGAGATTATGAAAGTGAGGGAACCAACTGCTTCTGGTAAGCCATCAACGTTTTCACGGTTGATTCAGGAGCTTTATGACTCAAAGGATGTTGACGCAGCTGCAGAGATCCTAGCGACAACTTTTGATAAAACCTCGGACAGCTTCATCGCTCAGCAGTTGGCACGTCTGTACATTGCATGTGAGAACTGGGAGAAGGCTGTAGAATATGCATCTGAAGCTACAGATAGACAACCAAACAACTCTTATCTGTGGGACACTCATGGCCAGATCTTCAAAGTTAGGCTTTCTAAATTGTTTGAGAAAGGATTAGCAACGGATCCCGAAGACACTAAGAAACTAATGCAAGAAGCTGTAGAATATGCTTATGAAGGCACAGAAAGATTTATCAAGGTCCAAGAGCTGAGCAGCATGGAAGACACCAGCGATCCTAACACAGCTGGTTATTTTGGACAGGTTGAGATATGCAGCTCCCTCCTTGACACACTGTCTCTCATTCCTGATTTCAAGGATAAAGCCAATCTTCGGATGTTTCTACAAGGATCATTGACAATACCTGAAGAGGTCGATGTATTGACAGATAAACAACGTCAGTGGCTGACATCCCTTCAGAAAAATGTCTTCACAACACTGAGAAAACTGGATGACGAGGCTAACAAGCACAGGTCAGATTTCAATGGCGCCCAATCTCGGAATGCCCTCTTCTTTCAGAGGAGAAATATTGACAGATTGAGGCAAACAATCAGCGGGTACTTTGGTGATGAGGATGCTCCCACTTTGTGTGGAGCAGATCAATTAACATCAGATAAACGCCGGCGACAAGTTCGAAATTTTGGTGTTTACTCTCTGCAACACATACTTCAGCTGCTGAAAGAAGAACATTCAAGAGACAAGTTGTTGACCATATATGGTTTGACAGAAATGAATCTGTCAAAGCCTCTGCCATTTGATTGCCGCATTGCAATTGGTTCAGCACTGGTCCTGCTTCAGGTACCTCACATCTCAGATCTGCCTTCATTTTCTCTTTTGTTGGAGGCTAGCGATCGTCTTTACAACATGAACCATGAAGACAAATACATCGACCTTGAGCCCTACCTTTACCTGCTGCTGCTACATTGGCCAACACCAAACAGGAAACATCCTCAACTTGTCAAACCAGTTACTCTTGTTGGCGCATTGACCAAATGGAAGGATGCATATGACAGAAAGTATCCCAAGCAACAACAAAGACATCCGCATCGGATTGAGAGGCCATTCTTCTTTCTCACCAAAAATGATGACATTAAAAGTGTTGTACATTGTGATCAAATGAGGAATTTCCACAAAACATTTCGGAATTACAAACTACAGAGTGTTTTAAGTAGTAGAGAAAATCAGCTTTTGTTACAAAGGTTTGAAGGTATGCTGTCAGGAAACGGGTGGGATGTCAAAATACAACTGAAAACGCCAAGCGGCAACAAACTGCCTGCTTTCACCATACCCCTGTTCACAAGAGAAACACGCCCATCTCTCCGAAACAAACAGGTTAGTTTCGTGATTGGGTTTGGTTGGTCAGGTCCGAAGGCATGCGACATACAAACAGAATCAACCATCCTTGGAGCTGTCGCCCCTGTACATAATGTGGTACGCCATGACACCTCGATGCTGAGCACCAGAGTTGCACAACCAGCCCTTCATATGGACGTAGGTCATCTTATTACTATCCACGAGCAACTGAAACAGATTCAGCAACTGAAAACCCGTCCAAGGAACCACCTCAATCCGCAGCAGGTGAGTACCTCCAATAAAATATTATTGTATATCTATGATTCACCCATAAATGTTTACTTCATCCGGTTATCTATCATCTACTTAAGACCTCAGTCCTATTCGTGAAATCGTGTCATGTTTCCATATATACAGCTTCGCTTGTTTTAGTTCTGGTATCTGAATAAAGTTGATGTTGCCACATTTTAGAACTAGTTTTGATCGACATGTTACAGCTGTGGCTGATGCAACAGGAGCAACAACTACTGTACCAGAAGGCCACTCTACTGAAGAAACGACGGGAGGATTGTCTTGGCTCTCTCTGAGACACTGAACCAATTCCAGATGAAGCTGAGACTACCTTGATACTTGGAAAATCCGAAAACCCCAGACTGGACACTTTCTGATTTACCATGCAAGCACCCTTGATTGACTTCTTATAATTGTGATTACCTCGCACCACTTTTTGAGTAGATTTAATGTGTATTATGTCCATTATTGTATTGATGATCACGTAATCCCAAGAACATTTTTCAATAATTCGCACAGAACATCTAACATAATGAATTACTTCCTCAGCCTTATAGCTGCTCTATGGCTGATATATTGCCGGTGGCATGTTACATTAACAAGTGTACAGTGGCAATTACATAAAATGTTCTCCAACATGTTTCAATGGAATGTTCAGGGAGAAGCCAGATGTCGGAGAAAGTTTGGTGATAGCTAGCTTTGCTAACAGAAGATGGGTTTTTGAATATTGAAGTTAACAAACGATCATTTAATGTATTCTGTACAAAGTGCCCTAGAGTTATACAAGCTGTGGAAGGAAAAGTGGACAGAGGAGTTGCATCATGACCATGAACATTCAACCTTACTTAAACTGTGGGTTCATTCAACACCAACATTGCTGTCTGCCCATCCCCTCGACAAGATAGGGGTGATAGGGGGTTTGGGCAACATGCTCGTGATATTTCATAATTACAAACATGCTGTGCATGATGTTATTTTTATAATTGTACAAAAACGATTTTTTTCTGATGTTATATGCTGTTTTTCTTGTCATGTACTAGTATTTCACTCACTGCAATGTAGGGAACAATATTACTGACCTACTCCATCACCTTGAATACATTATGTGGTTATATCTCCCACACATGCGGGGATGGCTGTGTTCAGCTTCCTGTGTGGTTACATCCTGATGTTGCTCGTACACTTCAATTGGCATGTGTCTGACTCAGTGAACAGTGAGACATGCGTTACTCCAGCTTTCCCATGTGTTGATGGCACGCTGCTCAGTTCCCCTCACTACTGGCGTCTCCGCTCACTACTGGCGTCTCCCCTCACTACTGGCGTCTCCCCTCACTCCTGGCGTCTCCTCGCTCTACTGGCGTCTCCCCTCACTACTGGCGTCTCCGCTCACTACTGGCGTCTCCCCTCACTACTGGCGTCTCCCCTCACTACTGGCGTCTCCCCTCACTACTGGCGTCTCCCATCACTACTGGCGTCTGCCCTCATTACTGGCGTCTCTCCTCACTACTGGCGTCTCCCCTCACTACTGGCGTCTCCTCGCTCTACTGGCGTCTCCCCTCACTACTGGCGTCTCCCCTCACTACTGGCGTCTCCCCTCACTACTGGCGTCTCCTCGCTCTACTGGCGTCTCCCCTCACTACTGGCGTCTCCCCTCACTACTGGCGTCTCCTCGCTCTACTGGTGTCTCCCCTCACTACTGGCGTCTCCCCTCACTACTGGCGTCTCCTCGCTCTACTGGTGTCTCCTTGCTTTACTGGCGTCTCCCCTCATAACTGGCGTCTCTCCTCACTACTGGCGTCTCCTCGCTCTACTGGCGTCTCTCCTCACTACTGGCGTCTCCTCGCTCTACTGGCGTCTGTGACACAGAAACAGCTGATTGTGAAACATGCCGTCAAATTATTTGTGCTCCCTGAATTCTTTGACTAGCAAATAACCACTCATATTAAGTGTTCCTACATTCCACATATACTACTCAAAAGAAGTTAAAGAACACCTAATTTGTTCATATGCCCATAACTAATGTGTCATGGCTATGGCAGAATATAGTCATTTGAAAACACCGGGTGTTCTTTAACTTCTTTTGAATAGTATATTTATTTGCTGAACGAAGATTATTTTTCTGTTTCACGATTTTCATCACCGATGCTTTGAAATAACTATTGTTACAAATCATAACTTAACTATAATATTTACACATTATTTTTTTACATTTGTTGTTATTGTGAATTACACTATAGTTGCTTAAGGGACCGTCCGTTTCATATTCGTAGGGTGATGGTTTTCCTTTGAATAAATAATCGCTCCCTGTAAATGTTGGACCAAAACACTATCCTAACATTTGTTCTCGAGTTTACAAAACTCAAAATATTATTTGCTGCACATGATCGATGTTCTGAACGTGTCGTGGCCTCAACTGAAAGGTTTGGGACCTACTTTCAGACAGCATTGCATGCAATAATGCCTTGAAAATATTAATTAAGTTAAAATGGTCGGTCCCTAAGTCCTTTTTAGTTTCCAGAAATATCCATGCGTCACCCGTGTTCATGTGATGCTAATTCCGTTAATAGCACATTATGTTTTTCATTCAGTTTATGACAGTATATTTTTATGTTTATGTGCCATGCCATATGCAGTTATCGTATTGGTACGTCCCTATCGACTCAAGTCAAGTGCTACGTTTAGACAGTAACCTTATACTCTGCCTTATTATTTGCATGTTTACTCTTTTGGGGAACACCTTGTGTAATCCATGAGTTTCAGTGATATATCTTGATACAATCTCTATTATTATTTAGCCTTTTACGCCCAGTGGAATCAGATATTAAATACTCATTATTCTGTTTATTTACGGTCGAGTAGCTCACACTTTTGTTTCCCTGCGATGGTGGGGAAATCAATGGCCGAGGTCGAATGTCCTTACGCGATTCATAGTGACGTATTTGTTTTGCTACTGACGTTATTCCAGGCCAGTGTCACACCGACCTCTGTCGTGTACTTCGTGTGTATAACAACTATCATACTTTCCTGCAACTGATACTGCCCTGAAAAATAACGTTACCTTTATTCTGATGACACGGTTTACATGTAGGTGAGACAATGAAGACCACACCGGTATATCCCATAGTCTGTATGAAGCATTGGCCACGTTTTGAAATAGTTTCAGGTCCAACCGGTAACGTCCATTTTCATTCACCATGAGGTTGATCTTTCATCTGTTTACAAGTGTAGTACTCCTTGACACTGTTAAATTCCCTTATAACAATTATACAAGGGTCGCAACCCTTTCCAATGTAAGATTCCGACTATATCATAAGCATGTGCTGATGAATCCCTATCAATTAATGATTATACCCAGGTGTTCTCGAAAAGGTGAGCGTTTCCTGACCCACCCCACACAAACACGCACAAGGGCAAGTCAAATTCTCACCTAAACACATATTAATGCGGAAAAGTTTATAAGACAACCTGTGTATTTTGTTAGATTTCTTATAAAATGTTTATTTCCACTTTGTGTTTGTTGTGAAATAAACCTCAGACTGGTTTACAAGCCTCTATAGCGCAGCTAATGTGGAAAGTGTCTTGTCTAATGAAACGTCCTTTGACCAGGCGGAAAACATGTCTGTCCTGTGTTGTGTTACGCCACACTCAGCAATATTCCAGCCATATAATCAGATCTGAGCTAGACCACCGATACGAGTGAGTGAGTGAGTTGGGTTTAGCGCCGCTTTTAACAGGTTCCAGTTATATCGTACCGCGTCAGCTTAATGTGGGAGGAAAGCCCGAATTGATGCAGGTTTCAGATGTTACGCAGTCGAAACGATGACATGCTTCAACCAAGGCAGCCAGCATGACAATCCGATCACGTTAGTTACCTCTGTTGACAAGTATGGGTTGCTGAAGACCATTTCTAACCTGGATCTTCATGGGGACACTAATGTCCTAATAAAAGAGATCACATGTCCCAAGACATGCACTGGAGTTTTCTGCCATATTCTTTGGTTGAGGAATTTGTAATAGAATCATGACAGAAGATGAACATGTTTCATTTCAAACTGTTTATTTTTCACATGGAATGAACATGTAACCATGGCAGCGTGGAACACAAGAACATGACGTTTGAACTTCCATGGTTACGATAGGATAGGTGAAATGAGTGATGCTGTACGTATGATAAGTTATGGTCCCTGTCTCCTTGTCATCTCTGAAAGAAACTGAATTTCGGAAATTAGTAGAAAAGAGATGCACTCAATGTTCAGTGGTGTTCTCCGACACACATGTCATCAGCCGTTTTGCTATGTCTGTCCTTGTTGACACTTAGGTGGACATCTATTGCCCCTTGTGGACGACCCTGACCGTGACAACGTCCACACAACACTTAGGTGGACATCTATTGCCCCTTGTGGACGACCCCTGACCTTGACAACGTCCACACAACACTTAGGTGGACATCTATTGCCCCCTGTGGACGACCCTTAACGTGACAACGTCCACACAACACTTAGGTGGACATCTGTTGCCCCTTGTGGAAGACCCCTGACCTTGACAACGTCCACCCAACACCTAGATGGACGTCTATTGCCCCTTGTGGACGACCCCTGACCGTGACAACGTCAATAAAACACTTAGGTAGACATCTATTGCACTTTGTGGACGACCCCTGACCACGAGAACGTTCATACAACACTTAGATGGACATCTATTGCCCCTTGTGGACGACCCTGACCGTGACAACGTCCACACAACACCTAGATGGACGTCTATTGCCCCTTGTGGACGACTCCTGACCGTGACAACGTCAATAAAACACTTAGGTGGACATCTATTGCGCCTTGTGGACGACCCCTGACCGTGACAACGTCCACACAACACTTAGATGGACATCTATTGCCCCTTGTGGACGGCCCCTGACCGTGACAACGTCCACACAACACCTAGATGGACATCTATTGCCCCTTGTGGACGACCCCTGACCTTGACAACGTCCACACAACACTTAGATGGACATCTATTGCCCCTTGTGGACGGCCCCTGACCGTGACAACTTCCACACAACACTTAGATAGACATCTGTTGCCCCTTGCGGACGACCCTGACCGTAACAACGTCCACACAACACTTAGATGGAGATCTATTGCCCCTTGTTGACGACCCCTGACCGTGACAACGTCCACACAACACTTTAGTTGGAGATCTATTGCCCCTTGTGGACGACCCCTGACCTTGACAACGTCCACACAACACTTAGGTGGACGTCTATTGCCCCTTGTGGACGACCCTAACCGTGACAACGTCCACACAACACTTAGGTGGACATCTATTGCCCCTTGTGGACGACTCCTGACCATGACAACGTCCACACAACACTTAGATGAACGTCTATTGCCCCTTGTGGACGACCCCTGACCTCGACAACGTCCACACAACACTTAGATGGAGATCTATTGCCCCTTGTTGACGACCCCTGACCGTGACAACGTCCACACAACACTTAGTTGGAGATCTATTGCCCCTTGTGGACGACCCCTGACCGTGACAACGTCCACACAACACTTAGGTGGACGTCTATTGCCCCTTGTGGACGACCCTAACCGTGACAACGTCCACACAACACTTAGGTGGACATCTATTGCCCCTTGTGGACGACTCCTGACCATGACAACGTCCACACAACACTTAGATGAACGTCTATTGCCCCTTGTGGACGACCCCTGACCACGAGAATGTCAATGAAACACTGAGGTGGACATCTATTGCCCCTTGTGGACGACCCCTGACCGTGACAACGTCCATACAACACTTACATGGACATCTGTTGCCCCTTGTGGACGACCCCTGACCGTGACAACGTCCATACAACACTTACATGGACATCTGTTGCCCCTTGATCATACGGATTGTGAGGAAGTCGGTGAGCGTTGATGGTGGTGGATCAAGGGATGGTGAGGAGGGTGGTGTATATTGACGGTGGTGGGTCAAGGTATGGTGGGGAGGGTGGTGTACATTGACGGTGGTGGGTCAAGGTATGGTGGGGAGGGCAGTGAACGTTGACGGTGGTGGGTCAAGGGATTGTGAGGGCGGTGAACATTGACGCTTGTGGATCAAGGGATGGTGAGGAGGGCGGTGAACGTTGACGGTGGTGGATTATAGGGATTGTGAGGGGAGTGAACATTGACGGTGGTGGGTCAAGGGATGGTGAGGAGTGTGGTGAACGTTGACGTTGGCGGGTCAAGGGATGGTGGGGAGGGCGGTGAACGTTGACGGTGGTGGGTCAAGGGATGGTGAGGAGGGCGGTGAACATTGACGGTGGTGGGTCAAGGGATGGTGAGGAGGGCGGTGAACATTGACGGTGGTGGGTCAAGGGATGGTGAGGAGGGTGGTGAACGTTGACGTCGGTGGGTCAAGGGATTGTGAGGAGGGCGGTGAACGTTGACGGTGGTGGGTCAAGGGATGGTGAGGAGGGCGGTGAACGTTGACGGTGGTGGATTATAGGGATTGTGAGGGGAGTGAACATTGACGGTGGTGGGTCAAGGGATGGTGAGGAGGGCGGTGAACATTGACGGTGGCGGGTCAAGGGATGGTGGGGAGGGTGGTGAACGTTGACGTCGGTGGGTCAAGGGATTGTGAGGAGGGCGGTGAACGTTGACGGTGGCGGGTCAAGGGATGGTGGGGAGGGCGGTGGACGTTGACGTCGGCGGGTCAAGGGGATGGTGGGGAGGGCGGTGAACGTTGACGTTGGTTGGTCAAGGGGATCGTGAGGAGGGTGGTGAACGTTGACGGTGTTGGATCATAGCGATTGTGAGGAGTGTGGTGAACGTTGACGGTGGCGGATCAAGGGATGGTGAGGAGGGCGGTGAACGTTGACGGTGGCAGACCAATGTATGGTGAGGAGGGCGGTGAACGTTGACGATGGTGGATTATAGGGATTGTGAGGAGGGGAGTGAACATTGACGCTGGTGGGTCACGAGGATGCTGAGGAGGGTGGTGAACGTTGACGGTGATGGGTCAAGGGATGGTGAGGAGGGCGGTGAACGTTGACGATGGTGTTTCATAGAGATGGTGAGGAGGGAGGTGAACTTTGACGATGGTGTTTCATAAGGGTGGTGAGAGGGTGGTGAACGTTGACGATGGTGGATTATAGGGATTGTGAGGAGGGCGGTGAACGTTGACGATGGTGGATCATAGCGATTGTGAAGAGGGCGGTGAACGTTGACGTGGCAGGTGAACTTTGACGGTGATGGATCAAGGGGATGGTGATTAGAAAAGTAAACTCAGCTTTCCCAGACAGCCTGAAGATGCTGTACCAAGCCATGACCTCAAAGCTTCGTGTAGCGTGTGACAGCTCTGTCTCTCTGGAATACCTTCAGTGTTGATTGCAAGGCCTAGCTTTCAGTAATATTCGGGGGTATCAAGGAGTGGCTCCTCGTCATCATGTCTTATTGGGTTAATCATGTGGGAGAATAACGACATAAATGTAACAAACTGTGAACGTGATAAAGCCATGAAATGAAAATGAGAATGTGCATTTCAATGAAAGTATGTGAAAATAATGCAACGAAAATTAGATCCCTGTGAACGAAAACTTAACGTTAGATCGTCAGTTGGCATTACAAATGTATAACAAGCATGATGTTGACAGGGTTATTATGGTCATCAAAATGAACATGGTCAGCAACTGAAGTGGCACCTGCCTTGAGAGGCAAGGTTTGGCACGACTACAGCCGATATGGGGGCAACTTACTATTGAGAATAACGACTTTGGTGCTTGTAATCTGAAGATCCGATGTTCTGCAAACATACGTCCCAGCATCGGCCATCTTGGCTCTCTTGATATACAACGTGCTTATTATGGTTCTCTCCACGATAGACATAACGATCTGAATATGAAGTCGGTCATCCTGAGTGACCTTGTAGCCGTCCTTGAACCAATCAATGCCATCGGGGGGATAGCCATCTCCTGTGGCGTTACACACAAGGCGCAATGCATTTCCTTTCTCCACGTAACTGGGACCGGAGATTTTTATATCTGAAAAATAAAAGAAGATTTATGCCAAATACATTCAAGACAGAAATAAATATTGTTAGGTTTGAGAACTAAACGTACGAGAATAATAATGTATGCATAATTTGGTCTTTGATTTGACAGGTTTAAGAACATAAGAACATCAGAGACATGAAATACAAACACAATGTTAAAGTACTCCTAGATACATTATCAAGGCTACCACGTCATGGGAAAACTCTTATTCCACAACTGTATCAAGACATCTATGACAAATTGATGGTGACTATGAATAGCCATTAGAATGAAGATATCATAACGGGAAATGGAGCCTGTCTTGAGTGGCAAGGTTTGGCACGATCACAGCCGATATGGGGGCAACTTACTTTTGAGACTAACGTCTCGTCTCCGAGAAACTGAAACATGTGAAATAAAATGTATACATACTTTAATCTAAAGGAGGGCAGTATTTAGAGAATCTAAATATTGCAACAGTGAATATATCCACGCATTTTCAGGGATATTTAAATATTTGAATATTTGGTAAAACCAATATTTCCCTTGAACACTTCGTACGATATAATTTTCCCCGCTATTTTTACCTCCACAGTGCCTTAGTATTGTAAGCGAGGGAGAAGGTCTAATGACATCTTCCACCGCCCAGCATGCACGTGGATCGCAAATATGTCAACGTTTTTTCTCACCCATCAAACCAAAACACAAAACCATGCAACCCACTCCCTCAACCAGACACTCACTCACTTATTGCAAAATATTGCAAGCACACTTATACTAGAGGACGTCAGTGTATAACGTGTGTATGTCCTATACAAGTTTTAGCCTGTGTATATTTTCTGTTAGTATTTTACTCATCAATAATGAATGGAATTAATTACCATGTTTAGTTATGTAACGTCAAGTCCAAAATGACGAAGGTCAAGGACGTTTACCGTGTAGGGGACGCCACGAACACGGGGAAAGAGTTGACAGACCAAGGATTGAAATCGGGGCACACATAGGAATCGAACCAGGGTCATCATACCCTGGGAGGGAACGGACTTTAGCGCAGCGATTCACAGCTTTATTGGTGACCGCGTGTATACTATGCATGCCGAAGAATATTCCGAGAAACGTAACGAGGTTAATATTAAGAAATTTAAAAAAAGGCAAGAATGGTGCAATGTTCATATTATCTACACCAGCATGAATCGAAACATTCTTGGCGTGTCTCCTCAGAGTATAATGGGTATGGTGTGTGTGCTGATCAGGTTCATGTGACAGATATCATTGAACATATTCTGTGGTTCTGTTCATTCTGCAATCTACTGGTTTCATTCGCGAGTGGTTCTTGAGTCAAATTCGACTCCATCTATATCCTGTAATTGCCATTTTCTTGGTTCGTCAGCACCATGCTCTGTTGCCCTGCGACATTCGTTACTTTGGACTGTCATAACAGTGTAAACTGCATCGATGAAGTACAATTAAAACCGCACAAACACCATGCTAAACTCCGGGCAAACGAAAGCATGCACCCTTGTTTGACAATGGTTGAAATGAAACACAAGAAGTGATTATTCAATTGTGATTATAATTGTGTTTTGAACCTAACGTTAGTGATTCGGCGATTGTATTCAGACAGGTAACATTTTGATAACGTTTGTAATTGTTGGGTCAAATTCAATTTTCAAGTAAATACTTTCTTTCGCATGGCAGTTTAAAATACATTCTAAAATACATTCACTCTTGCAAGAGACAAAGCATACCTTGTACCGTCAGTAAGACATTGCGCCTCTGCATTGACTTTGATACCTGACAGGTATACAGACCACCGTCCTTGGTGGAGACGTGTCTGATGTGGAGGTTCCATTCCGGCGAGTGGCTCTTATGATGTACACTTATACGAGCGTCGCTGGTAAAAGCCATTGATCCAATAGTCAATGGGGACGGAGAAGACGTATGCCGCCACAATACCTGTAATGAGAGGAATAAGAAAGCAAAGTGACACGGAACAACATAATGGAAGGCAATGCTTTGGTTGTATTAACGTTCAATTGTAACTTAGGGACCGACAATTTGACAGTCTGGGTGGCTGTGGGGATGGAGCTGGAAGCGGGACATGGGCCTGGGATTTCGTAGAGACTGGATGTTTGTTTAACTACAGTTGCAATACAAGATACATGTATAATTAAAACTATGAGCCTATTCTTGAAGAAGAAACATCTCGCATCTCGCATCTCGGGTACCACCAGACATATGGAAGCAACATGAGTTCCCATGTTTCCATTCCATTCTTGGTCGCTAAACTGTCACAGTATACAACGCTCTGCTACAGGAAGAAAATCATTTCATTCCTACAGGTTTGTTATTATCCCGTATATTGTGTTATTCCTAGCGTTGACATCCACCCAACTCCTTCAGTGTCATGCAATGCAGCCATGGGGACAACAGACTTGTACACTGGTGCATTTTCCTGGTTGACAACACAGTTTGTGAGTTTTCCATGACGTTAAGTATAACCTTGACTTTCTCACGCAGGTGCCTCATCAAGTTAAAATAATATTGGTCGTTAATGAACTGAGCTTTCGACGTTAGTCCACCTGTAGTATTCCGAAAACCGAAACCATCACCTTGAAAGCTTAGTCTCTAGTTGATAGCTGTAAACCCAACACCCATCCACAAGTACAAAACCAGATGTGTCTGTCTCGAAATGACATTCTCCAGAAAGATTATGAAACAGGAACGTTTCTAATCAGGGGTCAGACGCCGTGAAAACCAACGTTATGAAACTTTTATAATGCCTTATTCATTCCTCAGAATGTTCTAAACTCCCTCGTGAGAGATGCCGTGTGTCTTGTGAAATCGATCATCAACACTCTTTTCATGTATTTATCAACCTTTTCCTTGGTATGGGCACTTGAATGTCTTCTTAATCTTGGAACATCTTCAAATGCTCATTCTTCCCATCTTAAACTCCGTTGTCTGCCACTGAACAGTGGCAAGAGAAGGAACATCATCCCCAAAAGTTGAAACCTTTGTCATGCCCACTTCATTTCTCAGACTCGTACTCAACTCTCTCATGATAGATGCTTACTGTATGAGCTGCGTGGCGTGCGGTGAGTCGTCGATTGTCTCAAATGCAAGCACGTACTTGTGTGGTGTCTTCATCATGGAGACTACATCTTCCTATCTTGACCGCCGCTGGCCACCTCTTAGCAGTGACCCATGAAGGAGCATCATCCATTAGAGTGGACACCATGTCCGCATGGATTACATTTGGAGTTAGCCCTTCAGTTTAGATACTTGGTGATAGCGCGGTAGAGATATTTTCCCATTTCCATCACCAGAGAATACCCAGTCACTTTCATTCCTGCAGAAATAAGCTGCCTGGTTGCGTATTTGATGCAAATGCGGCTTGTAAGCATGGGCGGTATTGTACTTAATGCGAGAAAACTGTTAAGAATGCACTATAACTTCTTCGGTGAAACAAAATGATGGACAGATAGGACGCACGGCCGAGACCTCCGACCCAATTCTCAAACTTAAACACCTATGATTTAATATTGCACTACGGATCGACTATGACTAATCATTGATGTCCACAGGGTGTCTCAGATTGCCTACTACTCAGCACAGTCAACAAAGAGAATCATTCCACAATTATACTAAGGATTGACTGTCATTACTTCAGTATGGATTCGAACATGGCGTCGCAGCTCAGTCAACACAGTCAAGCAAGAGGGGAAAAGACAGCCCTGCTGGGCTCGAACCTCCAGCTCAAAGACCAAGAAATATCTTCTCAAGTGAGGGTGAGTCTTTGACGGAGAACGAAACACCTGATGCCCTGACTCAGGCTATATCAAACGAGACTTTCCTAAACAAACTGATACCCGTCATTGTTCCTAAACTTATGTCAGAAATCCTTAAAAGGTTGGAGGAATCAGTCGAACGAGCTCTAAGATCAGCAACATCCGCCCTCATCGTCAACATTGAAAAACAAAACTCAGTTATTACTGCTTAAACACACTTGATTCATGAACTTCAAGGGAAATTAGAAACCACTGAGTCTAAACTTGAACAGTCTGTAGTCAGGTGTGAGGAACTAGAACAATATCCTCGCAGGAACTATTTAAGATTCATAAATGTTCCTGTTGCAAGTGACAAGGCTCAAACTGGCCAAATAATCACTGACATATGTTAAGATCGCTCAGAGTGATATTGATCGGCCGCATGTTATCGGAAAGATCACTTATGGCCGAGCACATTTCCTCGTTAAGTTTGTTGCTCACAATACCAAAACCCAGGTCTACATGGCAAAAAAGAAACTAAAGGGTCACCACTCCAGAACATGTGTAACGGGGCACCTAGCAAAGTAGCGCCATGACTTGGTGAGAAAACTTCTAAATCTAAACAAGGCCACTTCATTATATTCATTTTTTATCCTTTATGGGTGAATCTTTGCTTGCAAAGAAAAAGATCGACAACGATTCATGATAAAAAAAATTAAAAAAACTGACATAGAAAAAATGTTAAATGATTAAAACTCAAATCGAGGACAAAACAAACTCTGAGATCTCAAATCCATATACAATTAATTTTGTTTATGAGACTCGAACGTTTCTATAGAATGATGAATTATATATGAGATCAAGCTCTGTGCACTCAATATGAGATACAGCTCTATATCTTTCTTGTATATCATTCATGTCATTTTCTACCACATTCATATGTGTTGACCACAACACAAACTGCCAGTGTCCATACAACATGGCTTGGTAGCACAGTGTACTGCACTCCACTACATCTGCTTGTATCTCGCACATCATTGCATTTATGGACATGCTTAGTCCTAATGCTTACTATATGTATATGTTTATCACTGCAATCTATTTCATTTAGTTTGTCTGCTACTGTATATTTCATCACACTCACTCTTGTACTGTATGCACACACAAGAAGTTCATTGCATGTAAATACCCTTCATTTACTCATGTGTTTAGTGGTACAATGGTGTTCTACATTTACAAGTTTTAATTGTAGAACTTTGAGATGCTGTATCTGGTGTACGATTCATACTTGGAATAGACAAATTAACTTCAATTCACATAACATAAGCAATAGCAAACCTGTCGGTGCCCTTGCCCGGATAATACTATTTCTTGTTTTGGCCAATGACTGATTTGAGGGCGTGCAGAGCATCGATAGATTTGCATTACAACCAATTTTATTCAGCTCACCTAAAAAAGGGAAAATTCCGCATTATCAATCAATCATGCACTGCCTACTTTAGTTGGTTATTCCATGGATGTTTTGAACACTTCAAATCTCTGAATATGATATAGTATGTTTTACAGAGACACAACTTGATGATTCTGTAAACACAAATGACCTGAAAATAGACCTTTATCATTCTCCTTATAGGAGGGATAGGAATTGTTTTGGTGGTGGTATTATAGTATATTTCTCGGCCTAGTTGTACGTTAAACGTAGGGAAGATTTAGAATCATACAATTATAAAAATATTTGTTTCGCGGTTTTCTTGCCTCAGAAGAGAATATTATTATGTGCGTGGTACAGACCACCTAACACCCCTGTGTTGTATTTGGATCAACTAGAACACTCACTTGAAACTGCTCTAGAGTATACGCCTTACGTTGTTCTCGGTGATTTTAACGAAGATTTACTTAACAGCAACCTTCACCATCTGCACGATATTTTAGCTAGGAAGAGTTTACGTAATGTAATATAAGAGCCGACACGCGTCACTCAGCATTTACAAACTCTGCTTGATCCTATTGTTATCAGTGACGATTGCAATTGTATAGAGTCGAGTGTTGTCGACTTCAGCACGGATATAAGTGACCACAAGGGAGTTGTTGTTTCGCTAACGAACTGCATTGACATGAAAAAATCCTATGTAAGAGGGGTTCTAATTTATAAGATGGTGACTATGCGAAGTTACATGAATTGATTGAATCAACTGATTGTGTGTGCATGTTTAATAGCTGCGAGTCTATTGATGATATATGTGATATTTTTCCGTCCACATTTAAAAACTATATAAGCTTATGCATACCAAGCCGTGCTGTCACAATAAGGCCAAAAGATAAACCCTGGTTTGATAGTGAACTACGTAGAGTAATAAGAATAAGAGATCGACTGAGAAAAAAAGCTAGACGAGCATGCAACAAACGCGATTGATCTAAATATAGAAAACAAAGAAATAAAGTAAACAATTTGAAGAAAGCTGCCAAGGAATTTTTTTATCTTAACTTAGATGAATTATTATCTACACAAATCAAGTTCTAATTATTGGAAACTTTTACATCACTTGATCAAAGAGTCTTGAGCCAACGCCGTGATCCAACCTCTGGTCACTAACAACAACACTGTACCTGAAGCATTTTCTGATTTTGATAAAGCTGAAGCTCTCAGTTGCCAATGTTGACGATGAAGGCGCCTCACTACCA
Organism: Haliotis cracherodii; assembly: GCF_022045235.1. Classification (NCBI taxonomy): domain Eukaryota; kingdom Metazoa; phylum Mollusca; class Gastropoda; order Lepetellida; family Haliotidae; genus Haliotis; species Haliotis cracherodii. The sequence continues at coordinate 2,340,017 of NW_027266264.1, read as the reverse complement.
CCATTTGTTAAACGATGTGATCATGAATTGGATTATACCATTATTGAAAGTAAATAAAGCAAGCGGTCCCGACAACCTGAATCACAGATTAATTAAATACTTCAATATCCATAGCCAATCCTTTACGCTTGTTATTTAATTTATCTCTTGAACAAAGCACATTCCCATCACAGTGGAAACTTGCTAATATAATGCCTTTGTACAAAAAGGGAGATAAATCCAACCCTTCCAATTACAGGCATATTTCACTGTTATCTTGTCTTGGGAAATTATTTGAAAGACTCATTTTTAAAAGAATGTATAATTACTTTCTGGAGAATTAACTACTTTCCAAATATCAATCGGGATTCATGCCAAACAATTGTACTACATATCAATTAATTGAAATTTACCATCACATTTGTCATTCACTTTTTTGTAATAGTTTTGTATGATATTCTGTGATATTTCTAAGGCATTCGACAGGGTATGGCACAAAGGTATATTGCATAAGCTTCAACAATATGGTATAACTGGTAAATTATTAGCTTGGTGTCGTAGTTATCTATAGTTAAATATAAATTAAATAGATATAATCTGTCAAAAATCTATCTGACATTTATAAGACCTATCGGAAGTATAGGACAACTGTTCTGCTTATAACGAAAATAAACTTGAATTAATACAACTTGACGCTTCCAGAATTGTGACAGGTTTGACCAAATTTGCCTCGAGAGAAAGTTTATATTTCGAAACCGGCTGGCTACCACTACAAGAGAGACGAAAACTTACGACAGTGCACACAATAATAAAAAATGAATGTCCCTCATATCTAAATGATTTGTTACCCCCAAATAGATCAGCTGCTTCAAATTATAACCTACATAACAAACAGAACATGTCTGTTCCTTTTGCCAGAACAAGTATTCAGAAATCAGACTCTTTAAAACAATGGAATTTACAAAATGAAAATATTAAAAATAGTATCTCTGTAGCTGAATTAAAAACAAAAATATATCAAAGGGTTATTAAATAACCCTTTGATTTCTTTTATGGTAAGCGTCAAATTAGTATTATCCACACAAGACTTAGACATAGATTTAGCAATCGAAAGTGATGATTTATTTAGGGTTAATTTGTCAGACACTATTTCTTGCCTTTGCGGTTCCCCATGCGAAAATGCTTTTCACTATTTTCTTGAATGTAAAAAATATTCTTTAATAAGACAATCTTTGTTTATCAACATTAGGAATATATGGACTCAGCCAAATTTAGAAACAATTCTTAGTGGTAACAAAAATCTATCTGAAGAACAAAATAACTTAATTTGTAAATATGTCCATCAATTTATTGTAGAAACAAACATATTTTAAATTGTATCCTAATACAACAAGAATTATATTTCACGAGCTACTTTCAATTTATCTGGATTTTACAACTGACTTGCACATATAATATATGGTTGTTTCAACACTCTGATTTTGATGTAAAACAAAAGCATTCTCTGTAACTATCACAGCTTAGTTACATGCTGGATTTCCCGCCCTTCACATAAAATTAAAATGTCTATAACATGTAGTTTATTAACTACTGTGTTGTTTTATAAATATATCATGTACCATTGTATACCATAAATGTAAATTCATCGTATGTATATATGTATATGTATGTGTGAGTGTATGTAGGTATATGTGTTGGTGTGTAATACTTTATATATTTATATATGAATATGTGTGTGTTATATTGTCTCATTACTTGTAATTCCTATGCACTGTACATTTATTCTGCACCACAGAATTCACATACCACAATGTAATGAAATGTATATAAGAGAATGCCTCGTAAGTGTGTCACTTGTGCCTAATCCATTTGATTTTCCGCAATAAAATATGTTTAAATAAAAAAATCCTTCGTAGTTTAGCTGAGAACATTTCAACCACCCCTCGTTTAATTACGTAAATAAGTTATACGTAACATTATCTGTTATCCTTCCTTTTTTGTCACATCAATACAATGTATATAATATACCAGACGTGTCCTACAGTAGATAAACCAGCACGAAACAAACACCCGGTACAAAAATGAAGCATTTGTGATTTATGAGTTGAATGTTCAAAACAAAACATAATATTGCGTTTTGTAAACAATGTCAACAGATTTCATAATGCATGCGCACAAAACACACTAGCTAGGAAGGGCATACACAATGCCATCTCGAAAGTAATCAAATGTAATAAATGTTTTATTTTGGATAACACTTTCGTAATAATGTACAAATTCGTGTACTTTTTCTGAACATGATCTAGACACTGTTGTCGGACTTTATTTTTAGTGGAAGCTCGGTGGCTGAGTGGGTTAGATTGCTGACTTATTGTGCTGGCGATAAGGTGCCTGACTCTGGCAGTATGTGTTCGAATCTCGGATGGGACTCATCCCCCAAAAGTACTGGAATTAAATTAAGTAAATGTTATCCCCAAACTAGCTCGGACTGGAAAGCTAGCTTAAAGAGGTGAGTCGTAAGACAAGTTCTGAACACAGAGATAGTATCCATGTTAATGTTGAAGATGTTGTGATTCAGACAAGATCAATAAATAATGGGTAGCCTCGCCAGAAATGTACTTGTATGCAACATACAAGACTGTGAAACGGGTTCTTTGACGCACATGAAGCCAGTGTAGGTCCTCAAGTAAATGAGAGACACGATCATGTTTATGAAGATGTGAGCCTATTCTTGCTGTTTGGAACTCATACCACACGACTTGCGTTTCACCACTTAGTTTAAGTCTGTTCTGTGACATTCAGTTCTGAAGGTTATTGCAACATTATGTTGTGTGTTCTGCAGCTGCCAATGTCATTACTGGTTATGGTTAAACGAGTTTGGGGATCAGTAAATTATGTGCATATTGGTGGCATTTGATCTGATGGTCTTCGATGACCATGCAAAGTTCTATTACATACAGGGTGAATAACACCGGTCTCAAGAGAGATCCTTGTGGCACACCACATATAAGATTTTCTGGAACCTAATTATCAGTGAAACCTGATACGACTGGAACTGGGACTGTGCAAAGCCAGAAATGTCAAAGTCACTTAAAAAACGTAAGGAGTAAATTATGTTCGCTGGTATCAAAAGCGACACTTAAATATAAGACCCAGTAAAGCTAAGTTGCCGTCATCCACCACAAGTCTGATGTCGTGTGATACCCGGAGGGAGCTGGTTTGGTGCAGAAGTATGGACTGTGTGCAGACTGAAAGGAACCATACAGATTATGACGCTGGAGATGTTCTGACTGTCATTCCCCGATTCCTTTCACAATAAGCTTTGAGCTTATAAACTTTCCTTCCACTAATTTACAAGGCTGAACTAACTAGACATAAAAAAGACCACTAAAACCGCCCCATTTGTTTCATATTTACATCTACACATTAAGATTCAGAGTGACATAAAACTAGCCACATGATTGCGTTCAATGTATTTATTATGGCCCTCAATACCTTATAATGGCTATCAAGGCTTTATTATGGCTTTCAACAAGTTTTATGATAGATTTGGTAGATATGTGACAATGACAAAAGTTTTACAAAAAATGTATTTTCTTGGTTTTCAGATGAACAATTGACTTTCCTTTGCATGTGTTTGTGAAGGCTGTCACCGGTGGGTGGCATAGGCTCACCTTTTCGCAAACAGGATAATATTACATTAACACCTGATGTGCAATGGAGTATGCTTTTAGCAGAAATTCCTTATGGTTATGGAAATAGTTGTGTCGCTTTGATTAGGCTTAGTACTGTATTGTCTTCATCATACCACACATTCACGTACTAACATGGAGGTTCAAAACCCAAACTTTTGTCTACAATAAATATAGTTAGATATTGCATGGACACGTTTATGAATACTGATATGGTTGCCTACTAATAGAATGACTCGATTCTATTCAATTTTAATTGAGATGTGTTAGTTAGTTTGTTTGTTTGTTTGTTTGTTTGTTTGTTGTTTAACGCCGCTCTTAGCAATATTCCAGCTATATTACGGCGGTCTGCAAATAATCGAGTCTGGACCAGATAATGTAGTAATTGACAGCATGAACATCGGTCCACCCAATTGGGGCATGATGACATGCATCAACCAAGCCGGCGAGCCTGACCATTCTTTCCCGTTAGTCGCCTCTTACGACAAGCATAGTCGCCTTTTACGGCAAGCATGGGTTGCTGAAGACCTATTCCATCTTTACGGGTCAATTCAATTGAGATACTGAATACGGTTGCAATTACACCTTATTTAGCAGCTTAGCGGTAATATTTTCAAGGTTATTATTCTAACCTCGCTATTGCCGAGGTGTTGCACGGCGCAGGGCAGCACGGCATTTGTGCCTTCAAACACAGTCACATTTGTGTCTCTCGTCAGGAACTTGGGCGTCAGGGCCTCGCCTACAACACAACCAACATGGTAAACTCTTCACAAAACGACACATTTTATATATTGTCTACGTCGCAGTCAGAAATATTCCTACTGTATAACGGCATGGGTCGGTCAAACTAGCGGTTGATAGCATTATCCCTGTCCCCCGTCGTTGAGATACGATAGCACACCTTGTCTCACTACCCATCTCCATTGTATTCACTTTCACAAGCATTAAATACTGATTTTGAAAAAAGAATTGTTCTCGAAAAACTGGACAAACATAATTGTTCACCAGTCACCAGTCACCAGTCATTAAAATCATGTGAATATCATGTGCAAGTTCTTACATGTGGTCTGCTAGTATGTATTTCCATTCATGGAAATTTGCCATTTTGGATCAATGCTTAGCCTCATTCATCATCAGTATCTGTACAGACAAGCAATAATGATGAATACATGGCACTTTTTTATGGATAGCAACTTCTTTCATTCTTTGTACGACGTTTCAGAGCTACTTCTTGCTCCTTCACCAGGTGATGGTCCATAAAATAGCGTCATGTAGTTATGTTCTGCCAACGTCTAAATGCCTATCAAAGGTTTCCAACAAAAAAAGACGCGCCACAAATACACAAGGCTAATGTTAATAGTATTACCACAAACAGGATTTAATGACACAATTGGAAACAACCCAAAAGAACACGGGCTAAAACTATATACTTGTCTTACCTTTTTCATTGAAACATTGTTGGGTTGTAATGCTCGATACTAAAACAGCGATCAGCAGTGCCGACGCCATCTTGTGTTATAAATAATATATACACTGCAAGGGTTTCAATGTGCCTGCTTGGACCATGCACTCAACAGGACAATGGCACTCTAACCGGATACTGAATAGTCAGTCACTGATATATGAGTCTTTGGCACATTAAGAGCTGTGTATGACACGTTCATATAAACTGTTTCGTTACAAAACTAACAGAAACGGGTTCAATTAATGTATTACTTTAGTTGTAACACGACTTAAGCAGCTAAATGTGTAAATGCATTTAAAGTATGCATAGTGGAATACAAATATATAACACAATGCAAACAGCCCACACTGTTCGTCCACACATTGGTATGCAGCAGTTGGGAGCCACACTCGTGGATCACAAAGTTGCTGTCACCGGCAGACAGGAAGGACAGACAGTGGACAGACCCAGGGCAGACAGTGGTCAGACAGGAAGGGCAGACATTGGACAGACCCAGCGCAGACAGTGGACATACAGTTGGCAGACAGGAAGGATAGACAGGAAGGACAGACAGTGGACAGACCCAGCGCAGACAGTGGACAGACACCGGGCAGACACTGGAAAGACCCAGCGCAGACAGTGGACATAGAGTGGGCAGACAGGAAGGATAGACAGGAAGGACAGACAGTGGACAGACTCGGAGCAGACAGTGGACAGACCCAGCTCAGACAGTGGATATACAGTGGACAGACTCAAGGCAGACAGTGGACAGACCCAGCGCAGACAGGAAGGATAGACAGGAAGGACAGACAGTGGACAGACTCAAGGCAGACAGTGGACAGACACAGGTCAGACAGGAAGGATAGACAGGAAGGACAGACAGTGGACAGACTCAGGGCAGACAGTGGACAGACAGTGGACAGACTCGGAGCAGACAGTGGACAGACCAAGCGCAGACAGTGGATATACAGTGGACATACAGTGGACAGACTCAGGTCAGACAGTGGACAGACACAGGGCAGACAGGAAGGATAGACAGGAAGGACAGACAGTGGACAGACTCAGGGCAGACAGTGGACAGACTCAGGGCAGACAGTGGACAGACAGTGGACAGACTCAGGGCAGACAGTGGACAGACTCAGGGCAGACAGTGGACAGACAGTGGACAGACTCAGGGCAGACAGTGGACAGACAGTGGACAGACTCAGGGCAGACAGTGGACAGACTCATGGCAGACAGTGGACAGACCAAGCGCAGACGGTGGATATACAGTGGACAGACAGTGGACAGACTCAGGTCAGACAGTGGACAGACTCAGGTCAGACAGTTTACACACAATGCACTGACAGTGGACAGACAGTGGACAGATTCGGGGCAGGCAGTGGACAGACTCGGGTCAGACAGTTTACACACAATGCACTGACAGTGGACAGACAGTGGACAGATTCGGGGCAGGCAGTGGACAGACTCGGGTCAGACAGTTTACACACAATGCACAGACAGTGGACAGACCCAGGGCAGACAGACCACGTGTCACCACACCCGACGAAGGCAGGAACTGGCATGTTGTCAAATGGCCCCCCTGAGACCACCCTTGATTCTTAGATGTGAACACGACCTAGCTCTCCTGCAAACAGACGTGACTAAATACATATCATCGATGTCTGCCCTTATTTCTATTTCATCTAGAGCCGGGAGCACGGGCCTAAGGCGTCGTAAATCGCTGTGCAGAGTTGCATCCCTTAGTCGTGACAGAAACGTGCCTCGGGTTGTGAATTGGGTGTTAGACCTAACTCGTTCACTCACTGACAGCCATGCCCGTGCATCGGGCTGTTAAATTGGGTGTCAGACCTAACTCGCTCACTTACTGATAGCCATGCCCGTGCCTCAGGCTGTGAATTGGGTGTCAGACCTAACTCGCTCACTTACTGATAGCCATGCCCGTGCCTCAGGCTGTGAATTGGGTGTCAGACCTAACTCGCTCACTTACTGATAGCCATGCCCGTGCCTCAGGCTGTGAATTGGGTGTCAGACCTAACTCGCTCACTTACTGATAGCCATGCCCGTGCCTCAGGCTGTGAATTGGGTGTTAGACCTAACTCGCTCACTTACTGATAGCCATGCACGTGCCTCAGGCTGTGAATTGGGTGTTAGACCTAACTCGCTCACTTACTGATAGCCATGCCCGTGCCTCAGGCTGTGAATTGGGTGTCAGACCTAACTCGCTCACTTACTGATAGCCATGCCCGTGCCTCAGGCTGTGAATTGGGTGTCAGACCTAACTCGCTCACTTACTGATAGCCATGCCCGTGCATCGGGCTGTGAATTGGGTGTTAGACCTAACTCGCTCACTTACTGATAGCCATGCCCGTGCCTCAGGCTGTGAATTGGGTGTCAGACCTAACTCGCTCACTTACTGATAGCCATGCCCGTGCCTCAGGCTGTGAATTGGGTGTCAGACCTAACTCGCTCACTTACTGATAGCCATGCCCGTGCCTCAGGCTGTGAATTGGGTGTTAGACCTAACTCGCTCACTTACTGATAGCCATGCCCGTGCCTCAGGCTGTGAATTGGGTGTTAGACCTAACTCGCTCACTTACTGATAGCCATGCCCGTGCCTCAGGCTGTGAATTGGGTGTTAGACCTAACTCGCTCACTTACTGATAGCCATGCCCGTGCATCGGGCTGTGAATTTGGTCAGCTATTTAAGGCATCTGGGTACAGTTAATGTCGAAGGATGCGATTTACATGCATCATGCGTGTTAAGTAGGGCTACATGTGTGGAGTATTTCATCAAATGAAAAAAAGGAACACACATATCAACGATATTTTTGTCTGTAGGAACTTGGAGACAAAAAACAATGTGAGGTGGGATGTTTTGTAGGTTGGGAAAAGAAATCTATTAATTATAATTAGAAGAAATTACGTTTTCGTGTAAAACATCGTACAAGCTAGAGGTCTGTGTGAATTTTGTATCAATAAATATTCTAGCTGTGTATGATATAACGTCACCAGCTTGTGATTGACCAATGACTTGTGGGTATGATACCGTATTCACGTATCTGTCACAGGCCAGGTAGCTGCAATACACTGTATGTACACCTACAAAAGGTTCATGGGGCATTTGCTGAGAAAACTAATTCTGAACGTTAACTACAATAGTCAAAGTAATTACATGTATAAGTATAATAAGGTCACAATACCCACTGAAATGTGTATTTAGCTAATGTGAAGTTAACAGAATGTTATCTAACCTCTACTTGATGTAAGGTAATTGTATTTAGTAATTCTACCAGTATATAGGAGTATTACCACTAACCAAACGACTGACGGTGATATTATTGTTTCCAGTTTCCGGACACTTTAATTTTTCATTATCATTGGACATTAATGGACACAATTTGCTTTGGTAAAATCGTATTGAGCATGTCGAATGTCGAGGGTTGTAATTGTACACACCAACTGTAACAACAGGGGGGACTTCTGTTAATTACATAGCAGTTGTGTGTGTAGATTACAAAGCATTTTGAAGTTCAATCATAATTTGGCTAGGAAAGTGTAATAAAAGTGCGCATGCGCCTTGCCCTTTTGATATTACGCATGCGCACAGACGGCGTCTAAAACGCAAGAATAGGAGGACGTGAGTACACGAAATGCCGCATTCTCGATTTCGTGTTTTTGTGTCCTGATTTGACAAGTCGCTATTGCGATATTGTGAAATGTTACATCATATCCAAATGTCGCCAAATCTCGCGTTCTTGCACTTTTGGCATCTTTAGCTTGAATGCGAGAAAGCGGGAGAGCGAGACAGACCGGTCACTGAGTGTATTCAGTATTATTAATACACAGACACCAGCATCAACACTTCCCATCCTCGCCACTTCTTCCCCTCATTAACTTCCGGTCCGTGTGCAACATTTCAATTGAAATACGTGAGTGGAGTCGGATGGGTGGGGGTGTCTGTAAGAAGTGGAGCTAGTCGGCCCTCCTTGAAACCCTTAGCTATGAACCATCAAACGACACGCGTGTAAAGCAAACATAATGTAGTAAAGGGCAATCACTTACTTCTTTGACTCTATATTTCTTGTCATATACACGAGACCATGTAACTGAAGCCTAGACATCATCATCATCATTTATTGTATTCTGGCCATAGGCCCATATACATACAATAACATTATATATATACAATTTTGTACATGTACAAGTATAAACATGCAGACTTATATGCGCAGAGATGTGCACGTGTACAATTTTGTGAAAAATAAGTTGCATCACAACACAACAAGTGTATTGATGTTTTTGGGTAAACCTTGGAAATATTTTGTTCTGAGCGATTCATAACATGGACAGACAAGCATAAAGTGGTATTCGTTTTCAATAAATGTGGGGCAAAAAGGGCAAAAACGCATATTTTTTTAAACTGAGGAAAAACGACCCGTATTACATACTAAATTGTTCAAACCTAATCTAAAACGTGTAAAACACACTCTAAGTTTTCTTGATGGCGGCTGTTCGTTGCAAGATTCATCCATGCACTATAAGAGGCCTGGCTGAAAAAATCTGCGCCTAAATATGATGAGCTGCGTTGATGGAGTTGCTTGCGACTTATTTTTCAACATAAATCCTCCCCAATACCACCACGCCCCCAACCCCCTACCGCAGGTCCAAACTGTTGTTGTGAGCCCTTTCAGTTGGAGATACTTGATACAGCGCTGTAGCAATGTATCCCCATTTTCATCACAAGAAAATACCTAGTCAATTTCATTCCTGCAGAAATATGCTGCCTGGCTGTATATAAAAACGCGGCCTGAAAGAATGGAAGCTATTGTACTTAATACGTGCAAACTGTTAAGTGTGTACTGTAAATCTTTCGTAGATCAGAACAGAAAAACATGCTTGATAACACGAACTTACAAACTTGATCCTCATCGCACCAGAGCCTCGAACTACTGATATAGTTTCGATGATACACGACTTCGATATAGTGAGGTTTAGTGTATATGGTTTGTACATCGAGTATAAGTTCACACAACACCGATTACCTGTCCCTCATTCAACTTATTCCAAATAAAAATTAGTTCCAAAGTGTTTGCACTTCGGGCCGAATGCCAGGGCTGAAGTTTCGGTATGGTTAGATGCCCGTTGTCATGTTCCCATGATATTGCTGGTATAGTGCTGAAAAAAGGGCGTTAAATCCCACTCTCAAATATACTGAACAACAAAAGTTCCTGTGACATTGAATAAGATTTAATGCAAATTTATGTTTTTGACCAATATCCGAAACAATTTCGGTTTGCAACAGATAAAAGACTGCTGTAAGTGTTCAGATGGTTTAATTTGCCGAAAATGCGACTTCCGAAAATGCGTGATTTCATACATGACCATGAACATGCCAAAATGTCAGTTTACAAACCAATAGCGTGTGTGTCCATGAAAATGGAGCAGGCGTCGCACAACGTCCTGTTGGTTATCTGTCCATATCTGCTGGAGCATGTTTCGAATTTAATGGAGTGTCTGTGGAACACGTGGTTGACGTCGAAGGCGCCGATCCATCTCATCCCACATGTGATTGGTGAGAGATAAGGGGAACGAGCCGACCAGGGATGACATTTACGTTGTTTTGTTGAAGGGGATCCTGAACAAGTCGAGCGGGCGTTGTCATGTTGACAGGCAAAGACGACGCAAAAACGGTAGAACAACAGGGCCGATAATCTCGACGCGGTAGCGCTGTCCATTGAGATTTTCCGTTACCAATATCAAACGGTTCCCCCGTCTTGCTGTAATCCCACCTCATACCATAACGCTGCCGCCCCGAACAGATCTTCTTCCATGACACAATGATTGACGTAACGTTCACCCCGACGTCGGTACACTCGAATCCGTCCATCGCTGTGGCTGATGTGAAAACGAGACTCGTCAGTGAATAGAACTTGTCCCCACTGCATGGCCGTCAAGCGTAGACGCTGTCTGCGTCACTGTAGACGTGCTTGACAGTTGTTTCCTGTCAAAATGAGACGTCTGGCGGGTCTTCTGGCGTCTGCTTTTCTGTACCAGCTGTGTTTTTGTGACTTGATTCCATACATGTACGACAATATTGAAAACCAAACTTTACTTGTTTGAAAAATACACTAAAATAGTGGTGTCACAGGAACTTTTGTTGTTGAGTATAGTTGTCAGAGCTATTTTCATCTTTACGCCAAATTGTATGGATAATCTAGACTGGTTATTCCCTTGCGTTGATCCTATTTTACCAATCAAGAAATGTGTCACTGAGTCGGACATTCAACAGAAGAGGCACTTTGAAAGATCACAAAGCATATTGTTTACAGAAAACTATAAATTCGTGTGTGTAAATATTAATGTTATCGTTTATTGATGCCGGTAAATCCGTTTCAATCTACCCCCTCTCTGTTCTCGGGTTACGAGTCTCGATAGCACTGGAGCACGAAGGCTTGAACCATGTAGTGTCATTAAAGGGATAAAGTGCCTTTAAATAGTGACAGCGCTAGTTCATCGTCGTCAAAAGTCTGCGGATCTAACGAATCTGGTTTCATTCGGACGGTACCCTTCTCAATGACAAGATTGACTTCTCAACGTTGTTCCCGACCTGTTAGAATTATGTCCACTCCATCACACATGCCTCTATCAGAATGCCAATCAAACAGGTTCTATCACACACTTTTACACAAATATGCAGCGAAACCCCTTTTAACGGACAGATCCAATAAATACATATCTGGATTAACGAATCATTCCTGAGTAACGCGGTTTGAGAATGTGGAGGCTCTTCATGAACTGCCGGGCAAAGGGAAATAACCCATGAAACAAACAAAACAATGGTTATCCAACGGTGATGTATTTGATAAGGGTATCAAAGTTGTGTTTTGGACCTTAAGTCCGCAGTGTCTCGGTGACTGTTTTCAGCCTAGTAACATTTTGTTAACGTTTGTAATTTTTGGGTCAAAACCAATTTTCAAGTTCGTAGTTTCTTTTACCCGGCAGTTTAGATTTACCGGTATTCCGGATTAACAAGGTGAATTCTAAAGGAGCTTCAGTTTATAATATATATATACATATATATATAACGGTATGGTGAGATGCTGACTGTTAACCTTCTACCACCTCACAGGCTGCTTGGGTGGTATACCCCTCAGGGAGCTGGGAATGAATGTCAAGGGCACACTGATCCTGTGGCCGGGGTAATGATATGATTTATAATTATCTAAGCGTATTTGAGCTGAAATGGATTCCGATGTGAAATCGAATAGAATACGTTGAATATTCCTTAGATCAATTAATATAGGATCACCGTATTCACAATCACACCAATCAGAACACAGAACACCCGACCACTCACGCAGTAAAACAGTTACGAATACAAAGAGACGAAGAATAAATAAAACAGGTTTCTTTAGTTGAAATGTGAAATGGACATTGAATTTCACCTTTCCTGTTTTCAATGTGTACCACTTAATGACAAAACTAACAATCAGGCAGTGTTACCACAGTGTCTTTATTCTTATCTACTCCCAACTTTACACGTTAATCCTGCACAAGACAAATGGTGCATCTCGAATCATGCATCTATGATGCGTTCATGCGTACATGTGATGCGTCCATGAGTATCCGCTCACACACCATAACAGTATCTTCGTGTGTGCCTCAAGCCAACGTAGCATCTCTTGAATGCGTGTTATTCTTCATATATTAAGCTACAGTTATGTTATTCGCGTTTCTTTTTGACTTGTACATTTTAAGAAATGCTTGTTTCTGGAGTACAGGGCAGTCTGTCAAAAGGCATCAGGGGTCAGATGAGGTAAGTGGAGGCTAGAACCGAGAATGCAAGTGGGAGACGTTGTAGGCGCGATGTGTGATATATTACAATGTGGCCCAACCGATATGAATGGCCGGTGGTCTGATGATGAACAAGAAAGTATTTGAAACTTATGTTTTGTCGTTGTGAATGAATATATATAAAACCATAGCGACAGAGGACATCACGCCCGTGATGGAGATAACGCCACACGGGTTGTCAATGAACATGTTCAGCAGAGAGGGCATATTTCAACACTTCTTTTTTCTATGTACATGTCGCTACAGCGACGGGGAATATCCTTCACTTGACACGTTCGTCATCACATAGTGATCAGAGGGTCGAGGTGTTGGTTGGTAAAACTGATCGGACGGTTCTTCTCGGGCTCCTCCGGTTCATTGTCGGAACTGTAACTCTGTACTCTGAAATTTACATGAAACGTGAAACATTACCTGAGCTAAATGGCTGACCATATGAAACTGATTTGTCAATATATTTGATAACTGTTTAGTAACTCATTTAATTGACAGGGCGGAGTGGGCAAGTGGTCAAAAGCACCAGGCAGGTAAGCACCAGGTGCTGAGATCGTATCCCGCTAGTGACCGGTTTGTTCAGCCTTGGGACCAACAATGTTTACAGTGTTGTCACCACCCCTAGTGTACAGTACACTCACTGGGCACTTAGTTCAAATGTGCCTCTGTTCACCCAGCAGCTAATGGGTACGCCTGAAAGCTATGATTTTGGGTTCGAATCCAGGCTCGCCCCGATTATGTTTCTAGGTTTGTCAGCACCATACCCGTGCTCGTGGGTTTCACCGAAGTGGTAAACGTCTGAGACCTGCATCACTTCGGGCTTTCCTCGCACAATAAGGTGAGACGCCGTGATATAACTGGAATAATGTTAAAAGCGGCGCAGACCCTACGACAGGACGATGGTGATGAAAGACCGTAAATCCTATCGGACCGTATCAAACCCATCACCCGGTGGTCTACGCATTGTCAAGGGACGCAACTCTGGACAGCGAATTCCGACTCCCGGTGTGAACTCCCCAAAATATAGAAGTCGTAGTTTGCTGTCAACGTCACGATTGTTGTGGTTGAGGAGTACATGTGTCGTCTGTATATGACAAAGATGGCAATAGCCAGGAGTACCTGTGTCGTCTGTATATGACAAAGATGGCAATACCTAGGAGTACCTGTGTCGTCTGTATATGACAAAGATGGCAATAGCCAGGAGTACCTGTGTCGTCTGTATATGATAAAGATGGCAATAGCCAGGAGTACCTGTGTCGTCTGTATATGACAAAGATGGCAATACCCAGGAGTACCGCCAGGATGACGATCAGAACACAGAGGCCGGTGGTCACGGGTGTATCTGAAACGAACATGGATTCGACTCAACATGTTTAATTGAGGAACTTTTCTTACCTTAACTTACACATGAACGCAGCATTCTGACAGGTGGAGATCCATTCTATTATTTTCATTGTACCCCGCTAAGAAGTAAGGTAAACATTTTATGTTCCCCGCTCAAATTCCCGAACAGTTGGCATTACCAACATACCAACTACAATTTTGTATCTCGAATTAATGATGTAAGACGCAATTACAATATTTTCCTGATAAAATCGGTCTGCACCTTACTAAACAGTTCAACTTTAGAGAGGGATAATCATATACATTTAAATATACACTTGATATATTACGAGAATCATTTTTGTGTATTAGGGAAGAAAAATTTCTATCAAAAGTGGATTATTTACAATTGAATGAGTATACGTCGCGATGTTAACCAGTAGTAGGCGATGAGAGTGCTACATACCGCTGAGGCGGACGTTGCCAACTTGTTTTGCAGCCCCGGTCAACCCGGAGTAGCATCGACCGCTGATGGGGTCGCACACGTTGCTGCCGAAACACCGGCACATGTTGACACAGTTAGCACCGTACCTGCCTTCGATACATTCTGAAATACAAAACCCATCATTAAGCATGCAGTATCTACTCGTACCTTATATAATTGATGCAATTAACAGTGACAGACTTACAGAAGTCCCCTTAACGATCATTAATGTCCATTCGGGTGACAGTTTCGGTTGTGTTGTTGCCGAAATCCTTTGAAGCGCTCTTTAAATCCTTCTCACTGTTCAGGCATTATAGCTTTCGTGTCAATATTTTTTAACGAAGAATTATTTGCACAGATTTTGCTCATTTATTCTGACAAATTCCCATAAAACACCCTACACCCCACACCCCCACCCCCCACCCCCAACAAGTTTATCATATGTAACCTTCCTAGAAACATTAATTCCTTTTATAAATAGTCCATTCTAGCGGAAGATCAGGGTCTTATTAATATCACATATTTAAGTATAACAACAGACTGAAAAAACTACACACTGTTTGTCGTTAACACACCTACCCGTTTTACAAATGTCGCCCATCCACCCTGCATCACACCCTGTGGGGCATCTGCCTGTAGTCTCATTGCACGGCTGGCCATCCATACACTGTCCGCAGGGAGTGCTACAGTTGAACCCGTACCGGTCGACCGGACATACTTTCAAGACAATTCAGAAATAGTTTCACATTTTATAATGTTTACAATTCGTCGTAAATTGAAACTGAGCCAACTTTTGAGATTGTTCTTATCCACCCCTCTCATAATCCCTTCGACCAGTAAATGAATACGTAGACCCATCACAGTCGTAGCGATATGATCACGTGGTCCCAAGGAACTCGCTGTCTATTGTTTTGAAAGGTGATTAAGAATGGGATGGGTTTGTGTGTTTAATCAGTTGATTTGTGGCCTCTAGGTGCTGGTTGACTGAGTGTAGATTGTGCTGTGATCACTTGGAGCGACAGTCTCACACGGTACTCAACTGTACTGGCTTCGCACACCACATCATCACTACTACTACTACTACTACTTCTACTACTCATACTACTACTTCTACTACTACTACTACTACTACTTCTACTACTACTACTACTACTACTACTACTACTACTACTACTTCTACTACTACTACTACTACTACTACTACTTCGCTCTCCCCTCAATTGCATACATTTACCAGTTATAGTGGTTTGATGAGCGTGGAGGCTCTTCATTATAGAATTATGTTGTGCACTGTTGTGCTGCTGGACGTGGTTTTATAGTTGCTTCGCACACCACTTCATAACTACTACTACCACTACTACTGCTTCTACTACTACTACTACTACTACTACTACTACTACTACTACTACTACTACCTTCGCTCTCCCCTCAATCGCATACATTTACCAGTTATAGTGGGAGGCGTGGTTTGATGAGCGTGGAGGCTCTTCATGATAGAATTATGTTGTGCACTTTTGTGCTGCTGGACGTTTACAGAACTGAGTGTCAACCAAGCGAAGTGCCACATTAATCAGCCCAGACTCATTTTTACAAGGAAAGGCTATCTGAACGACAATCAAGGACCAGTTTCGTCATTGTATCTACATTGCCACATACAGTTTCTGTCTTGTATCTACATTGCCACATACAGTTTCTGTCTTGTATCTACATTGCCACATACAGTTTCTGTCTTGTATCTACATTGCCACATACAGTTTCTGTCTTGTATCTACACTGCCACATACAGTTTCTGTCTTGTATCTACATTGCCACATACAGTTTCTGTCTTGTATCTACATTGCCACATACAGTTTCTGTCTTGGGTGTACATTGCCACATACAGTTTCTGTCTTGTATCTACATTGCCACATACAGTTTCTGTCTTGTATCTACATTGCCACATACAGTTTCTGTCTTGTATCTACATTGCCACATACAGTTTTTGTCTTGTATCTACATTGCCACATACAGTTTCTGTCTTGTATCTACATTGCCACATTCAGTTTCTGTCTTGTATCTACATTGCCACATACAGTTTCTGTCTTGGGTGTACATTGCCACATACAGTTTCTGTCTTGTATCTACATTGCCACATACAGTTTCTGTCTTGGGTGTACATTGCCACATACAGTTTCTGTCTTGTATCTACATTGCCACATACAGTTTCTGTCTTGGATGTACAATGCCACATACAGTTTCTGTCTTGGGTTACATTGCCACATACAGTTTCTGTCTTGTATCTACATTGCCACATACAGTTTCTGTCTTGTATCTACATTGCCACATACAGTTTCTGTCTTGTATCTACATTGCCACATACAGTTTCTGTCTTCTATCTACATTGCCACATACAGTTTCTGTCTTGTATCTACACTGCCACATACAGTTTCTGTTTTGTATCTACATTGCCACATTCAGTTTCTGTCTTGTATCTACATTGCCACAATATAGTTTTTTCTTGTATTTACATTGAGACCTTATAGTTTTTTTTTCTTGTATCTACATTGTCACTTTTGCATTGACTACAGACCAGATGCTATTCGTACTTGGAACATGTATTCACACTGGAGCCCTGGCTGCACGGCGAAGATGTGTAAAGCGTGTTTGTCAAGCTACATACCTCTGATAGTGACGTTCTCATACGGGCACCGGCCTGTCACCTTGTCACAGACTGACCCATCGCAACACTGGCACTTGTACTGGCAAGCCTCACCAAAGGTCCCGTTTAAGCATTCTGATAACATGCAAAATACATCTTAATTAACTCTCTCAATATTTCATATTAAAAGAAACCTTAAGTGACATTTGATATCCTGAAAGATTAAGAAATAAATATACTAAAGTAAGTAGTTAAATCTTTGATGCTTTTTTATCCAAATTTAACATATTTTTTCCAGTTTTGTTTGTTTGTTGCTTAACACCGCACTCAGCCATAGGACCTCGGTCTATAAATATCGAAGATGGACCAGTCAATCAAGCGATTAATATCATGAGCATCGATCCACGCAATTTTGGATACGACAACATGCATCTTCCAAGTTTGAGGATAGATATATATCAATCACTTGATTTTACGATCTAGACTCAATTATTTATAGAGCGCCGTCAGATAGTTGAAATATTGCAGAGTGCGGCGTTAAACAGCAAACAAACAAACAATTCCGCATGTATATGTTACATTTTAAATTTCAGATCTGACATTCAGAATGTGGGAAGTTATGATTCGCACCTCCCTTGCACTGGGCTCCGTCCCACCCTGGCTCACATCCGTCTGTGCAGTTTCCGCTGGTCCTCACACAGGGAGACCCATCTTTACAATGGCCACAAGAGGTGGTGCACTTCCGGCCATGTTTACCCTCAGGGCACCCTGTGTTTCAAACCATAAAGCGAGATACTGTTGTATGTAGGAGACAGGAACCTCTAATCTAGAGCTCATATACAAGTAGACACAAACAATCTGAACAGCTTGTTTTATTGTTCAAAAAGCGAGTTCTCTGTGCATATGTGTATGTCTACCTCGTGAATATAAATGTACTTCGATTACAGTGTATATCTACCTCGTGTACAGTGTATATCTACCTCGTGTACAGTGTACACCTACCTCGTGTACAGTGTATACCTACCTCGTGTACAGTGTATACCTACCTCGTGTACAGTGTATATCTACCTCGTGTACAGTGTATACCTACCTCGTGTACAGTGTATACCTACCTCGTGTACAGTGTATACCTACCTCGTGTACAGTGTATACCTACCTCGTGTAGTGTACACCTGCCTCATGTACAGTGTATACCTACCTCGTGTACAGTGTATACCTACCTCGTGTACAGTGTATATCTACCTCGTGTACAGTGTATACCTACCTCGTGTACAGTGTATATCTACCTCGTGTACAGTGTATACCTACCTCGTGTACAGTGTATACCTACCTCGTGTACAGTATATACCTACCTCGTGTAGTGTACACCTGCCTCATGTACAGTGTATACCTACCTCGTGTACAGTGTATACCTACCTCGTGTACAGTGTATACCTACCTCGTGTACAGTGTATATCTACCTCGTGTACAGTGTATACCTACCTCGTGTACAGTATATACCTACCTCGTGTACAGTGTATACCTACCTCGTGTACAGTATATACCTACCTCGTGTACAGTGTATACCTACCTCGTGTACAGTGTATACCTACCTCGTGTACAGTGTATACCTACCTCGTGTACAGTATATACCTACCTCGTGTACAGTGTATACCTACCTCGTGTACAGTGTATATCTACCTCGTGTACAGTGTATACCTACCTCGTGTACAGTGTATATCTACCTCGTGTAGTGTACACCTGCCTCATGTACAGTGTATACCTACCTCGTGTACAGTGTATACCTACCTCGTGTACAGTGTATACCTACCTCGTGTACAGTATATACCTACCTCGTGTACAGTGTATACCTACCTCGTGTACAGTGTATATCTACCTCGTGTACAGTGTATACCTACCTCGTGTACAGTGTATATCTACCTCGTGTAGTGTACACCTGCCTCATGTACAGTGTATACCTACCTCGTGTACAGTGTATACCTACCTCGTGTACAGTGTATACCTACCTCGTGTACAGTGTATATCTACCTCGTGTACAGTGTATACCTACCTCGTGTACAGTGTATACCTACCTCGTGTACAGTATATACCTACTTCGTGTAGTGTACACCTGCCTCATGTACAGTGTATACCTACCTCGTGTACAGTGTATACCTACCTCGTGTACAGCGTATATCTACCTCGTGTACAGTGTACACCTACCTCGTGTACAGTGTATACCTACCTCGTGTACAGTGTATGTCTACCTCGTGTACAGTGTATACCTACCTCGTGTACAGTGTATACCTACCTCGTGTACAGTGTATACCTACCTCGTGTACAGTGTATACCTACCTCGTGTACAGTGTATACCTACCTCGTGTACAGTGTATACCTACCTCGTGTACAGTATATACCTACCTCGTGTACAGTGTATACCTACCTCGTGTACAGTGTATACCTACCTCGTGTACAGTATATACCTACCTCGTGTAGTGTACACCTGCCTCATGTACAGTGTATACCTACCTCGTGTACAGTGTATACCTACCTCGTGTACAGTGTATATCTACCTCGTGTACAGTGTATACCTACCTCGTGTACAGTGTATACCTACCTCGTGTACAGTGTATACCTACCTCGTGTACAGTGTATATCTACCTCGTGTACAGTGTACACCTACCTCGTGTACAGTGTATACCTACCTCGTGTAGTGTACACCTACCTCGTGTACAGTGTATACCTACCTCGTGTACAGTGTATGTCTACCTCCTGTACAGTGTACACCTACCTCGTGTACAGTGTATACCTACCTCGTGTACAGTGTATACCTACCTCGTGTACAGTGTATACCTACCTCGTGTACAGTGTATACCTACCTCGTGTACAGTATATACCTACCTCGTGTACAGTGTATATCTACCTCCTGTACAGTGTATACCTACCTCGTGTACAGTGTATACCTACCTCGTGTACAGTGTATACCTACCTCGTGTACAGTGTATATCTACCTCGTGTACAGTGTATACCTACCTCGTGTACAGTGTATATCTACCCCGTGTACAGTGTATACCTACCTCGTGTACAGTGTATACCTACCTCGTGTACAGTGTATACCTACCTCGTGTACAGTGTATACCTACCTCGTGTAGTGTACACCTACCTCATGTACAGTGTATATCTACCTCGTGTACAGTGTATATCTACCTCGTGTACAGTGTATACCTACCTCGTGTACAGTGTATACCTACCTCGTGTAGTGTACACCTACCTCGTGTACAGTGTATACCTACCTCGTGTACAGCGTATATCTACCTCGTGTACAGTGTACACCTACCTCGTGTACAGTGTATGTCTACCTCGTGTACAGTGTATACCTACCTCGTGTACAGTGTATATCTACCTCCTGTACAGTGTACACCTACCTCGTGTACAGTGTATATCTACCCCGTGTACAGTGTATATCTACCTCGTGTACAGTGTATATCTACCTCCTGTACAGTGTACACCTACCTCGTGTACAGTGTATATCTACCCCGTGTACAGTGTATATCTACCTCGTGTACAGTATATACCTACCTCGTGTAGTGTACACCTACCTCGTGTACAGCGTATATCTACCTCGTGTACAGTGTACACCTACCTCGTGTACAGTGTATGTATACCTCGTGTACAGTGTATACCTACCTCGTGTACAGTGTATATCTACCTCCTGTACAGTGTACACCTACCTCGTGTACAGTTTATATCTACCCCGTGTACAGTGTATACCTACCCCGTGTACAGTGTATATCTACCTCGTGTACAGTGTATATCTACCTCCTGTACAGTGTACACCTACCTCGTGTACAGTGTATACCTACCTCGTGTACAGTGTATACCTACCTCGTGTACAGTGTATATCTACCTCGTGTACAGTGTATACCTACCTCGTGTACAGTGTATACCTACCTCGTGTAGTGTACACCTACCTCGTGTACAGTGTATATCTACCTCGTGTACAGTGTACACCTACCTCGTGTACAGTGAATACCTACCTCGTGTACAGTGTATACCTACCTCGTGTACAGTGTATATCTACCTCGTGTACAGTGTATACCTACCTCGTGTACAGTGTATACCTACCTCGTGTACAGTGTATACCTACCTCGTGTAGTGTACACCTACCTCGTGTACAGTGTATGTCTACCTCGTGTACAGTGTACACCTACCTCGTGTACAGTGAATACCTACCTCGTGTACAGTGTATAACTACCTCGTGTACAGTGTATATCTACCTCGTGTACAGTGTACACCTACCTCGTGAACAGTTCCTCCCGTCCCACCCGGCAGCACATCCATACAAGCAGGTGCCCGTCAGGTGGTTACAGGTGTCAAGGTCGTGACAGTGTCCACAGACGGACAAACAGCCAACTCCATAGAAGCCCTTCGGGCATTCTGCAAGAAGACAGTTGAATGTGATTGAGTTAGTAGGTAAGTAATAAGAAAGGAAGTGCTTCATCACTCGGGGTGAACGGGTACACATCTGTACACTGAGGTTCTGTACATTTGGGGACAGAACATCATGCAGATGTTTTGCACTTGCATCAGGTGCACTTTGCACTTGCATTTTCACCACAAATGCCATGGTTCTGCCTGCTTTAGTCACAGTTAAAAGACGTGAATTCTCATTTGAAGTTATTCCGAGACTTACAGAGGTGCAGCGAAATAATAAAGTTGTGCATTTAGAGGCTGGTAAGTCGAATCAGCGGTTGCTCGGCGCTTAAATGTGTCCTAGATCAGAATACGGAGGCATCATGGAACATAGAACATCACGTAATCGACATCGTTATAGAATACCACGTGTCACCATCCATTTACGGAACAGGTTTGCGTCGGTACACCTGCACTTCTTGGACTCCGGATAATCTCGGATCTAACCGCCAGGGAGCGTGTGCGTGACGCTGGCACACGTCCAAGATCAGAGCGTGGTCGCCATCCTTACACGACAGCATCGCCAGGGATTCAGACAGTGGTGTTTAAACCATCGCAACTGGTCATAACAGAGATTGAGAGCCGTCGTTTTCAGTGACGAATCACGGGTTCTGCTTAGCCACCCTGAAGGACGATTACCGACGCCGTCATGAACGGTATGCTCCGAGGTACATGCAGGAAGTGTACAGATTTGGTGGTGAGAGTTTTATGGGATGGGCGGGCATCTCGTACAGTGGGAGAACGGATCTCATCCAGGTCCAGGGCAAACTGAAGGCGCAAAGTTACTGTGATGAATCATCAGCAACAAGTTATTCCATTCATGAACCGTTAAAACGTCATTTACCAGCATGACAATGCTCGACCCTATACCGCAGGATTAACCACAGGTTTCCTGGCTAGGACACCATCCAGGTTCTTCCTTGGCCATCAAGGTCACCAGATCTCAACCCAAATGAACATCAAATTTTATGGGACGAACTGGAACGATGATGCAACGACTCCATCCCCGGCTTTGTTTTTGTTTTTGTGGGATAAGCATCAGAACATTCCAAGACCTGTAATCCGGAATCTGATTCAGTTTATTGGAAGACGATGCCAGACAATCATGGTGGTCAGAACGGTTATTGACATTCTCTGACCTTGACCTTTATTCATATGTCATTTGTTGTAAACCGCCTCTTTCCGTTGTGATCTCAACATGTATTACAGTGCTTTGTTCCTAATTGCCATGTAGCCTTTTTAGTAGTATATACACGTATATCCATTTAATGACATTACCGATAGACCGCCTCCGTGGTCTAGTGGTCTGCCCGAAGAGCGGAATACCAAAAGACGTTAGAAGATGGTACTTGTTGTTACCCTGCCTGACACTCCGCGTTAAGGGACTAAAACAAGGACTATGAAACCGACATAAGTCCCGGCTGCAACTGGTACTGGCAGTACAGAAACACGCGCATGCACGAACGTCACTATATATGTGCAATAATCCTGAACGCGACGTTAAACAACCACTTTACCTCAACTCACATTAACAATAAAGAACATACCATTCACGCACGTGGGCCGGGCGTACCCTGGCTTGCAGCTCCCTGGGCAGTGTCCATTCACCTTGTTGCACACTGCATCATTTTGGCAGTTTCCGCAGTTGTTGGTGCAGTTGGGACCCCACGTCATGTCCTGACACACTGTGGTAATAGTAACAATGACGAGTTAGTTGAGTGAGTGAGTATGGTTTAACGCCGCTTTTAGCAATATTCCAGCAATATCACGGCGGGGCTTCACACATTGTACCCATGTCGGGAATCGAATCCGGGTCTTCGGCGTGACGGGCAAACGCTTCAACCACTAGGCTACCCGACTGCCCCAGTCAGGTAAGCATGACGCCGATTTGAACACTCTGTGTGTGAGTTAAATGCCCCATAACAGCCGTAAAAAACTGACATATGGAACGTAATTTAACCTCCATGCGTACCGGGGAGATTTCTTTCAATAAGAATGTATGTAATGTTTTGCTGCTTATTTAAGCTTGCCTGGCAACAAACATCCTGGTAACAAATTTTGAAATGTATGCAAAAAGAATATGCACCAATTTGCTGTATGCCGTGACATATCGTAGAAACCATAAATGAATCCGTTGAATACATGCAGTTTCATAAACTAAACAAAAAGTATTAACACCAGAAAGAACGCACCAATGGTCAGCTTGAGGGTTTGGAGGTTAAAGATGAAGGTTGAAGGGTCTCGAAGTGGTGTATGTAGCATGATGTTTGGGGTGAGAGGGGAGTTGATTTAGGGGTTAAAGGTTAGTGTTGGGGGTTGAAGATGACCGATTTGGGGTTAGTGGTTAGTCTTGGGGGTTGAGGGTGAGTGATTTTGGTTAGAGGAAAGTATTGGGGGTTGAGGATGAGTGATGTGGGGTTAGAGGTTAGTGTTAGGGGTTGAGGATAAGTGATTTTTGGTTAGAGGTTTGTGTTGGGGTTGCGGGTGAGTGAGTTGGGGTCAGATGTTAGTGTAGGGTTTTGAGGATGAGTGATGTGGGGTTAGAGGTTAGTGTTGGGGGTTGAGGATGAGTGATGTGGGAGTAGAGGTTAGTGTTGGGGGTTGAGGGTGAGTGATTTGGGGTCAGATGTTAGCTTTGGGATTGAGGGTGAGTGATTTGGGATCAGATGGTAGTAGGGGGTTGAGGATGAGTGATTTGGGGTTAGAGGTTAGTGTTGGGGGGTTGAGGGTGAGTGATGTGGGGCAAGATGTTAGCGTTGGGGGTTGAGGGTGAGTAATATAGGGTAAGAGGTTAGTGTTGGGGATTAAGGGTGAGTGATTTGGGGTTAGTGGTAAGTATTGGGGGTTGAAGATGAGTGATGTGGGGTTAGAGGTTAGCGTTTGGGGGTTGAGGATGAGTGATTTGGGGTTAGAGTTTAGTGTTGGGGGTTGAGGATGTGTGATGTGGGGTTAGAGGTTAGTGTTGGGGTTGCGGGTGAGTGATTTGGGATCAGATGGTAGTAGGGGGTTGAGGATGAGTGATTTGGGGTTAGAGGTTAGTGTTGGGGGGTTGAGGGTGAGTGATGTGGGGCAAGATGTTAGCGTTGGGGGTTGAGGGTGAGTAATATAGGGTAAGAGGTTAGTGTTGGGGATTAAGGGTGAGTGATTTGGGGTTAGTGGTAAGTATTGGGGGTTGAAGATGAGTGATGTGGGGTTAGAGGTTAGCGTTTGGGGGTTGAGGATGAGTGATTTGGGGTTAGAGTTTAGTGCTGGGGGTTGAGGATGTGTGATGTGGGGTTAGAGGTTAGTGTTAGGGGTTGAGGATAAGTGATTTTGGGTTAGAGGTTAGTGTTGGGGTTGCGGGTGAGTGATTTGGGGTTAGAGGTTAGTGATGGGGGTTCAGGGTGAGTAATATGGGGTTAGAGGTTAGTATTGGGGGTTGAGGATGAGTGATGTGGGAGTAGAGGTTAGTGTTGGGGGTTGAGGGTGAGTGATTTGGGGTCAGATGTTAGCTTTGGGATTGAGGGAGAGTGATTTGGGATCAGATGGTAGTAGCGGGTTGAGGATGAGTGATTTGGGGTTAGAGGTTAGTGTTGGGGGGTTGAGGGTGAGTGATGTGGGGCAAGATGTTAGCGTTGGGGGTTGAGGGTGAGTAATATAGGGTAAGAGGTTAGTGTTGGGGATTAAGGGTGAGTGATTTGGGGTTAGATGTTAGCGTTGGGGTTGAGGGTGAGTGATTTGGGAGTAGAGGTTAGTGTTGGGGTTGAGGATGTGTGATTTGGGATTAGAGGTTAGTGTTTGGGGTTGAGGGTGAGTAATATGGGGTAAGAGGCTAGTGTTGGGGATTAAGGGTGAGTGATTTGGGGTTAGATGTTAGTGTTGGGGTTGAGGGTGAGTGATTTGGGATCAGATGTTAGCGTTGGGGGTTGAGGGTGAGTGATGTGGGGTTATTTGTTAGCGTTGGGGGTTGAGGATGAGTGATTTGGGAGTAGAGGTTAGCGTAGGGGGTTGAGTATGAGTGATTTTGGGTTAAAGGTTAGTGTTGGGGTTGAGGGTGAGTGATTTTGGGTAAGAGGTTAGTTTAGAGGCTCGAGGGGTGAAGAACGAGGGGTTTACTGTGAATGATGGTTAAGGGTGTAGCATTGATTGTTTACGGGTGAATGTGATATACGACGTAACGCCAGTTCACCTCTGAGTTTGATCAGCCTTATCTTGCGCCACTTCGACATGGTTTTCCCAAAGGCGTATGTCGTGACGGTCCCACCCGTTGCCGGCACTGACTGAAACACGTTTCTGAAGGAGATATACAAAAATACGTCATAAGATTGTTCACATCTTGTTTCATCTGCATGTAACCCGCAACGTAGGTGCAGAGGACTAAATACGAAAAGTAAAAAAAAATCCGAACGAATTTCTAAACTTTCAACAATGTGAACAGGGTCCATGTAGGCACTCTGCTTGTCTCGATCTAGGCATCCAAAATGTGTCCTATACAGTAAACTACGGTTATAACGAACTTAAAGGGACAACTCAATTTAATTCGTAATAACCGTAGTTCGTTATAAGCACATATACAGCATAATGGACGGGGCCTAAAACATTTCCTTATATCCGTCAGTTCGTTATAAGCGTGTTCGTTATAAACTTTTACTGTATTTGATATAACTGTTATATACACTGTTCAAATAGCCTCGGGGAGCCGAGTGGTTAAAGCGTTCGCTTGTCACAGCGAAGACCCGGGTTCGATTCCCGACATGGATACAGTGTATGAAGCCCATTTCTGGTGTCTCCTGTCGTGATATTGCTGGAATATTGCTAAAAGCGGCGTAAAACCACACTCACTCACTCAAATAGCTCCAACACATTAACTCATTCCCCACAGGAACTGACAGAAGTACCTCTTAAGGAGATCCACGAAGTATAGTGTTCCGTCGACGTATTGGACGTCGTAGTAGTGTGTGTTGTAGTTACTCAGAACGACAGTTGTTCTCATAGAACTTAAATCTAAATACTGAATCTTCTTTTTGCTTCCATCGCACCAGAACAGCTTAGTACCTGAAAATGAAGTCGAATCTCATGACCCCAACACTGCGATATATATATTGTCATGGTTGTGGCTAAAGTGTTCCATTTCACATTAAATTGAAAGAGGTAGGATATATACAAACGTAATACGATGTCATTTAAACCATTAATGAGGTATAAGGCTGGACTACCTCCCTTCCCATATAAGATTAGGAGTCGGGGTCAAGACAACTGCTGCTACTAATCAATTGTCCTCAATTAAATCACTTTATTAGTTATATCAATATATCTAGGTACATTTTATACACCGTGCAAATAAATAGAGCAATTCTAGAAAAGTTATTGGCTTCAAAAATTCATGAGACTAGTTTGCGATCTTTAACTGTCGATACTTCATCGTCCAAGTGAATCAGCATCTAAGCACATGAACCCTCTTCTACATCCACACTTGAACCATCATTCAGAACCCTCTTCTAGACCCTCACATGAACCCTCTTCTAGACCCCGACATGAACCTTCTTCTAGACCCTCACATGAACCCTCTTCTAGACCCCCCACATGAACCCTCTTCTAGACCCCCACATGAACCCTCTTCTAGACACCCACATGAACCCTCTTCTAGACCCTCACCTGGACCCTCATCTAGACACTCACATGGACCCTCTTCTAGACACTCACATGGACCCTCATCTAGACACTCACATGGACCCTCTTCTAGACACTCACATGGACCCTCTTCTAGACCCTTACATGAACCCTCTTCTAGACACGACATGAACCCTCTTCTAGACCCTTACATGAACCCTCTTCTAGACACTCATATGGACCCTCATCTAGATCCGCGTCTAGACCCTCACCTGGACCCTCATCTAGATACTCACCTGGACCCTCACTTGAATTCTCATCTAGATCCTCAACTCGACACTCACCTGGACCCTCATCTAGACACTCATATAGACCCTCACATTGACCCTCTTATAGATACTCGTCTAGACCCTCATCTAGACCGTCACATGGACCCTCATCTAGATCCTCTAGACACTCACCTTGACCCTCGTCTCGACCCTCACCCGGACCCTCACCTGGACCTCATCTAGACATTCACCTGGCCCCTTATCTAGACAGCCACATGGACCCTCATCTAGATTCTCTAGACCCTCATATAGACCCTCACATTGACACTCTTAAAAATACTCGTCTAGACCCTCATCTTGACCGTCACATGGACCCTCATCTAGACCGTCACATGGACCCTCATCTAGATCCTCTAGACCCTCATCTAGACCCTCATATGGACCCTCATAAAGATACTCGTCTAGATCATCTAGGCCGTCACATGGACCCTCATCTAGACCCTCATCTAGACCCTCACATGGACCCCCATCTAGACCCTAACATGGACCCCCATCTAGATCCTCTAGACCCTCATCTAGACCCTCATATGGACCCTCATAAAGATACTCGTCTAGATCATCTAGGCCGTCACATGGACCCTCATCTAGACCCTCATCTAGACCCTCACATGGACCCCCATCTAGACCCTAACATGGACCCCCATCTAGATCCTCTAGACCCTCATCTAGACCCTCATATGGACCCTCATAAAGATACTCGTCTAGATCATCTAGGCCGTCACATGGACCCTCATCTAGACCCTCACATGGACCCTCATCTAGACCCTCACATGGACCCTCATCTAGACCCTAACATGGACCCCCATCTAGATCCTCTAGACCCTCATCTCGACCCTCACATAGACCCTCATCTAGATACTCCTCTAGACCCTCACCCGGAGACACATCGCGAGCCTTAAACATGAAACAACAATAGTAATCCTGACAGTTTAATGAGAGTAAACATTAAGAGCAGCCTTACGGGACTCATCAAGCGAAAGTGCTATAGGCCACTTCATGTTGTCGGACTTCAAAACTTTTCGGCCAGTTCCGTCATAATTCGCCATCTCTATCTTCGCTGGCGTGCCGATGTCACTCCAATAGAACACTCTGTCAACGACAATACTGCACTTGTCATATGCATCATCAATGGCTTAGTTTCCACGAGAACCGTAGACAAAGCGGAAGTTTTCTGTCTATTTTCTACATGCATGCACTGCACTCCAAAAAGAAACGCGAAGTGGTAAAAGTAAAAGGCTGAAGACTCCGTAGTTTTCATGAGAAACAGCAAGATATTTAATGTCACTTAAGACAGCATGCCACGAACTTCCTGCTGCACTTCGTCTTGGAATGGTATTTGAATGATACGTGTTTATCACTGCATGTTAGAGAGGGTTAACGGACGACGTTCCTGAAGCCGGCTAATTGTGGAATGATGGTCACCATGGCAAATTGTAGCACATTCCACCCAGCTTCAGCAAGACCGACTCCCCTCATCCAGCTTCACTTAGACCGACTCCCCTCATCCAGGATCAGAAAGACCGACTCCCCTCATCCAGCTTCAGTAAGACCGACTCCCCTCACCCAACTTCAGTAAGACCGACTCCCGTCATCCAGGATCAGTAAGACCGACTCCCCTCATCCAGCTTCAGTAAGACCGACTCCCCTCACCCAACTTCAGTAAGACCGACTCCCCTCATCCAGGATCAGTAAGACCGGCTCCCCTCAGCCAGCTTCAGTAAGACCGACTCCCCTCACCCAACTTCAGTAAGACCGACTCCCCTCATCCAGGATCAGTAAGACCGACTCCCCTCATCCAGCTTCAGTAAGACCGACTCCCCTCACCAAGCTTCAGTAAGACCGACTCCCCTCATCCAGCTTCAGTAAGACCGACTCCCCTCACCAAGCTTCAGTAAGACCGACTCCCCTCATCCAGCTTCAGTAAGACCGACTCCCCTCATCCAGTTTCAGTAAGACCGACTGCCCTCATCCAGCTTCAGTAAGACCGCCTCCCCTCACCCAACTTCAGTAAGACCGACTCCCCTAATCCAGGATCAGTAAGACCGACTCCCCTCATCCAGGATCAGTAAGACCGACTCCCCTCAGCCAGCTTCAGTAAGACCGACTCCCCTCATCCAGCTTCAGTAAGACCGACTCCCCTCATCCAGCTTCAGTAAGACCGACTCCCCTCATCCAGCTTCAGTAAGACCGACTCCGCTCATCCAGCTTCAGTAAGACCGACTCCCCTCATCCAGGATCAGTAAGACCGACTCCCCTCATCCAGCTTCAGTAAGACCGACTCCCCTAATCCAGTTTTCTCGAGTTATAATCCAACCACAAACCTACGAGGTATTTTTTGAGGCAAGACGACAATGTGTCATACGAGTCTGTTGAAACGTTTTTAAATACTCTGGTAATAAAAAGTGCATTTTCCAGAACGTTCGATCAATTATTGTAAGTTGCATGCATTCTTTTGGAGTGTAGTTTCAAATATTTCTGGGGGTCAAAATGATTTTGTCTGCATAGAATGTTTTGAATTATTATTTCTTTGTCTTCTTCTTATCACAAACCACCTATTGATATATACCTATTAGAACAAACCACCTATTAATCTACACCTATTCGAACAAACCACATATTAATATACAGCTATTAGAACAAACCACCTTTTAATCTACACCTATTAGAACAAACCACATATTCAAATAAACCTGTTAGAACAAACTACCTATTAATCTACACCTATTAGAACAAACCACATATTAATCTACACCTGTTAGAACAAACCACCTATTAATATACACCTATTAGAACAAACCACCTATCAATCTACACATATTAGAACAAACCACCTATTAATCTACACCTATTAGAACAAACCACCTAATAATCTACACCTATTAGAACAAACCACCTAATAATCTACACCTATTAGAACAAACCACCTATTCAAATACACCTGTTAGAATAAACTACCTATTAATCTACACCTATTAGAACAAACCCCCTATTAATCTACACCTATTAGAACAAACCACATATTAATCTACACTTGTTAGAACAAACCACCTATTAATCTACACCTATTAGAACAAACCACCTATTTATCTACACTTATTAGAACAAACCTCCTATTAACATACACCTGTTAGAACAAACTACCTATTAATCTACACCTGTTAGAACAAACCACCTATTAATCCACACCTATTAGAACAAACCACCTATTAAAATACACCACCTGTTAGAACAAACCACCTATTAATATACACGTATTAGAACAAACCACCTATTAATCTACACCTATTAGAACAAACCACCTATCAATCTACACCTGTTAGAACAAACCACCTATTAATCCACACCTATTAGAACAAACCACCTATTAAAATACACCTGTTAGAACAAACCACCTATTAATATACACCTATTAGAACAAACCACATAATAATCTACACCTATTAGAACAAACCACCTATTAATCTACACCTGTTAGAACAAACCACATATTAATCTACACCTATTCGAACAAACCACCTATTTATCTACACCTATTAGAACAAACAGACGTCAAAATAAACTAAATGATCTTAATCTCACCTGTCTACCATGTCGACAGTTATAGCCAGTGGGCGGTCCATCCCTGTTCGGAGAAGGACTTTGTGAGCCGAGCTGGTGAGGTTATGCATGCCAACAATGTCGATCTTTTCTTCAGTGTAAAACATCAGACGGTTGATGTAGTCGATGGCAATCCCTCGGGGCGCTGCGGAGTGGGGAATACATCATTATAACTTATCAAAGATGGGCAATGGTG
Organism: Haliotis cracherodii; assembly: GCF_022045235.1. Taxonomy (NCBI): domain Eukaryota; kingdom Metazoa; phylum Mollusca; class Gastropoda; order Lepetellida; family Haliotidae; genus Haliotis; species Haliotis cracherodii. Next base: position 2,308,446 of record NW_027266264.1, on the reverse strand, counting down.
CTATGTGGTGTATTCAGAGCTAGTTGAAGTGTTTAGCTGATATCATTTCGGAACACACCATGGCACAGGATTATGCATAATGAAGCTATTAGATGTGGTTTCGGAAAATAATGAAACATGTAAGATAACGTTCCTCATTACAAAATGCATATTTAGATAAAAAAAAGTATGTAAATGGAGTGAATTTAAACTATTTTACCAATGACAACATGTAAATCACATACAGCATTAGGATTCCGTACACTAGTAAACACACGCCGCATGATACGAGAGGTGGTACGAGAAGTTCTGAGCCTCACATTGAAAGACACATGACTCAAAGACATTACCTTTATTTCTTTTCACATTGATACACTGTTGCCAAAGTTATATGATTATGTACTCGCTCCTGGGAAATACCATCTGAACCAATCACTTGCCTGTCCGTCTGGATATCTGTCTGGTGTTGCTGACGTCACAGGGGTCGATTTCATGGCTCTCTCTGCCACGCTTAACATTGTTGCCCTCATTATTTGGGCATCGCATGGCTCACCCTTCCCTATGGTTGTAGTCATATCTTCAGGGATAGCTTAATCCCTTTTTCTGCACGTACCTTTTCACTACACGTTCCTCAAGTTTTCCATTTCCAAACAGACTCCTGTTTATGTTACTGACTGGTCACAGCGAAACAATTTGATCAAATGATTCCCTGACATCATGTCGTGTCAACAGCAAACGACTTTTTACCATGTCGCAATTACTACATGCAAGGCTCAGAACTGATCAATCAACCCTTGTTCTCAGTCCTTCAATACTTCTTACAATACCAGATGTACATTATCAAGTTAAACCACGGTTCGAGTCAACAATATATATACATTTATATACATGTGTGGATGATTAATTGAGATATTATAGTGTCCCACCAACATGACTAAAGTCTAATCAAATGTTACATTTCTCTGTCATTTTTTAAAGAACCTACTTTCTGTTTCTGATCTGACCGTCCTTTCGTTCCGACCGTCAAGATCTGCTCGCTTTATTTTATCCGATCGTATGTTGGACCAGAATATTTGAGAAGTAACAGGATCGTAGTCAATAGCCTCGGGTCCTTGGCCTGAGTCCGACACGGGGATGCGTTCAATACTCTTGTTGCTCATGCTGTACTTGTAGATCTTGCCGTCGAAGTCCGTGACCAGTGTGAATAACTCCTCATAACCTGGACACAGAGGACAAGGGGACTTAGTGTCGTCGAGGACCACAGAGACAGTCAGTGTCTTAGAGGACCACAGAGACAGTCAGTGTTATAGAAGACCACAGAGATAGTCAGTGTTATAGAGGACCACAGAGACAGTCAGTGTTATAGAGGACCACAGAGACAGTCAGTGTTATAGAGTACCACAGAGATAGTCAGTGTTATAGAGAACCAGAGACACAGTCAGTGTTATAGAGGACCACAGAGACAATCAGTGTTATAGAGGACCACAGAGACAATCAGTGTTATAGAGGACCACAGAGATAGTCAGAGTTATAGAGGACCACAGAGACAGTCAGTGTTATAGAGGACCACAGAGACAATCAGTGTTATAGAGGACCACAGAGACAGTCAGTGTTATAGAGGACCACAGAGATAGTCAGAGTTATAGAGGACCACAGAGACAGTCAGTGTTATAGAGGACCACAGAGACAGTCAGTGTTATAGAGGACCACAGAGACAGTCAGTGTTATAGAGGACCACAGAGACAATCAGTGTTATAGAGTACCACAGAGATAGTCAGTGTTATAGAGGACCACAGAGATAGTCAGTGTTATAGAGAACCACAGAGACAATCAGTGTTATAGAGGACCACAGAGACAGTCAGTGTTATAGAGGACCACAGAGACAGTCAGTGTTATAGAGGACCACAGAGACAGTCAGTGTTATAGAGGACCACAGAGACAGTCAGTGTTATAGAGGACCACAGAGACAGTCAGTGTTATAGAGGACCACAGAGATAGTCAGAGTTATAGAGGACCACAGAGACAGTCAGTGTTATAGAGGACCACAGAGACAGTCAGTGTTATAGAGGACCACAGAGACAGTCAGTGTTATAGAGGACCACAGAGACAGTCAGTGTTATAGAGGACCACAGAGATAGTCAGTGTTATAGAGGACCACAGAGACAGTCAGTGTTATAGAGGACCACAGAGACAGTCAGTGTTATAGAGGACCACAGAGATAGTCAGAGTTATAGAGGACCACAGAGACAGTCAGTGTTGTAGAGGACCACAGAGATAGTCAGAGTTATAGAGGACCACAGAGATAGTCAGAGTTATAGAGGACCACAGAGATAGTCAGTGTTATAGATTACCACAGACACAGTCAGTGTTATAGAGGACCACAGAGACAGTCAGTGTTATAGAGGACCACAGAGATAGTCAGAGTTATAGAGGACCACAGAGACAGTCAGTGTTGTAGAGGACCACAGAGATAGTCAGAGTTATAGAGGACCACAGAGATAGTCAGAGTTATAGAGGACCACAGAGATAGTCAGTGTTATAGATTACCACAGACACAGTCAGTGTTATAGAGGACCACAGAGACAGTCAGAGTTATAGAGTACCACAGACATAGTCGATGTCGGAGAGCCGGCGTGATAACAAACCTGAAATCAAGTGCTGGACCAAACTTCCAGTCACACGATAGCATGTTTACTGATTTTGTAAGCAGTAAACACAATTACTCAGCAGTAAACACAATCCCAACATTTGATTACACTGCGTAGCAGCGGGTGAAATGTTCCCAAATTTTAAAAATGCAGGACATTAGTTTATTACGCACAGGTATGTAAGAAATTGTATTACAGTCCGTAAAGCCAGCATCTGCCCGATGACTACTGGAAACGTCTGTACAAATATTAACAAAATCGTATAAATGATCCATGAAGAACGAACGATATGAATCCTGGCGATTCCCGAGATACAGCCTGTCTTGACAAAGCTGCACACCAAGTTGTCTCAGGGCAAACATGAGTTTTACTCTTGTGGATGTACATCCACCTAGTGATAAAGTACATACTGCTCGAAAGACATTAAGGAGCACTATACTATCGTCACAGGGACAGATCGGGCGTTCTTTACTTCCTTTGAGTAGAATACTTCCGTGGCTCGGGTATCTACCACATAGTTCTGGAGCAATGCAGTTAAACATGGGAAAGCTCCAAATAAGGGCGTACATATGAAGGATCATTTCTGTGTTTTTTGTAAAGGAGTGTGTGTGTGGTTTTACGCCGCTTTGAGCAATATTCCAGCAATATCACGGCGGGGGACACCAGAAATGGGCTTCATACATTGTACCAATATCGGGAATCGAACCCAGGTCTTCGGCGTGACGAGCGAAAGCTTTAACCACTAGGCTACCCGACCACCCCTGTTGTCGAGGAAGCCACACTATTTGAGTTATGATTATTCCTACATGATTAATAAAATACACATACTGGAGTTGACTATTATGCTAAAAAAATGTGATTATTTTATAGGATTCACCATGAAATCAAAGTCTGCGCTTTCGTATATATCTTCCATGTCGGTAATATGGAGTTGCTGCAGTGAGTGCTTGCAGTGTTTCAGTGATACTAATTGACGACCGACATTTGTGTTTGTGTCCGCTCCCACTGGCTAATCACAGACACACGGGCTGATGGCGAAATGCGGGTGATGCACTCGGAAATACTCACTTTGCATTTAGTGAGACCCTTTGCACAAGATACATGTTGGTCATGTCACTAATTCTACACAGTCGGAAACGTGTTTCGACCCTCAACACAAACCTAAACACGTTGTCCCATAATTTTATTTGGTGACATGTTTAGAGAATATAGTGAGCTGGGTTACCTGAAGATTTAACCGCACTAAATTTAACATTTTAAGCCTCACACCGCGCTTACGGTTCTACATTCAAGTTAGCCAGGTTAATTCTACAGTTCACAGGGACGGTCGGGTAGCCTAGTGGTTAAAGCGTTCGCTCGTCAGGCCGAAGACCCGGGTTCGATTCCCGACTTGGGTACAATGTGTAGGGCCCATTTCTGGTGTCCCCCGCCGTGAATATTGCTAAAAGCGACGTAAAATCAAACTCACTCATTCCACAGTTAGCATAGCTCCACATTAAACACGCGGGATGCTTATTGTCCTAATTCTGCTTTGACATTTTAGAATCCTGCATTCTGATTGGTCCACCAGAGGTATCGTATTGGGAGGCGAACCAACATGTTTTTAATTTCGAGGTTTTGATTCCTGTAAATGTAAGTCCAAATAAATGCTTCTGGGTAGATATTAATTGCAAGATGAACTATGTTTGTGCAGACGGTGCTGTTATTATTGTTTTTATAAGAATAGTGTAAATTCTACCATGATATTTTAGATCCTGCATTCTGAATGGTCCGCCAGCTTTGATCATTTATGGACACATGGGTTAGATTGAAATCTCTATTTGTTGTGAGAAGGCCGCCTCTAATCTCACCCTTGTGAAGCATGTCAAGGCTCATGATGAAAACAAGGCATTCCACAGTTTTCTTAAACGAGCCAAGGATGTAGGACATAATCTCAATGTCAGTGTTGATTTGGTTGATGGTGCTGTAGTACTGGATGGTACAGAAATGAGTGTCAACCAAGCAAAATGCCATATCAAATCGGTCCAGGCTCAGTTTTTCAAGGAGAGACTATTTGAACGATCGCTGCATCGAGTTTATGTACAGTGTGTTGAGATGATCAGCAACACTGCAGAGTCCTTGCTTGGATGAGGTCAGCTGGCCTGAAAAGTGAAACAGAAGGCTTTCTGTTTGCTGCTCAGGACCAGTCACGTCCCACTCGAAACCGTCAATGTGTGATTTTGCATCAAAATGTAAATATGAAATGTAGATTATGCAATGAATTTATGAGACTGTCCAACACATTGTCAGTGGATGCCCAGCTTTGGCACAAGCGCAGTATCTTAAGCAGCATGATGGAGTGGCTCGATCATGTTATTACCGTCTTCACAATGCTTGTGGTTTTGACACAGAGGTCCATCCATGGTACGACCCGGAATATGTAGAGGGCGTCATGGAAAATGATAAATACAAAATTCTTTGGAATAGGCCCGTCTGCAGCCTCAGACGTATCCAGACCAACAAACCTGATCTTGTCCTTTTTGATATATCCAATGAAATCATTGAAATATTATTGAATGATCTGTCCCTTTTGACACCAACGTGATTAACAAGATTGAGGAAAAACATGTCAAATATGCGGACCTCGCTTTCAAAATGTCACGCTTGCATCCCAAATACTAAGTTGTCTGACTCCCCATTATTCTCGGTGCACTCTTACGTTTGGTACCTCCCAATCTGTTGACTGACATTGGGTGAGTACCCGGGTTTGCTACCAGAAATAAAGCCCTTCTGACAATCTGGGTAATGCAGAAGGCTGCAGTGTTGGGGAGTCTTCATATTCTCCGAACAGTTCTGGGTGGGTTTGACCAGGCAGCGCTTCCTGAGAGAAGTCCCATTGGCTGTCTGGGCTGCGTGTAGAGGGGTCAAGGGCCCTGAGCTGATGATGAGCCTAACCAGCCTGATTGAGCCAGGATCACCTAAACTAAACCCTTTATTTTAATCTGAACATCATAATGAGAAGGCAGTGGGTACCTTTTGATGCATGTAAAGTGAAACTCAGATATCGTCCGGATTAACAAGGTTATTAACGGATCCTGTTTATGTGTATTGGCTTATGTTTATGTGAAGGTTCCAAACAAGGTTAACGGCCTCCGTGCTAACTCTGACTGTATTCTGAGTTTACTGATACAACATAATGGATGTGTACTAGGACAGGTAGTTGAGGTGAGGTGAAATGGGCTTTAACGTCGCGCCCATAATTATTGCACGTATATAGCGACGTGCATGTACGTGTGTGTGTGGCTGCTTGTACTAGTCCGGACTGATGCCGATTTTAGTGCTAGCCCACTGAGATACCATCCCGCAGTTTAACATGCATACCCCACATAGACACAGTATACTGACTCCGAGCCGACCTGTCCTTGTTTTAGCCCCTTAATGCCGAGCGTCAGACAGGTTAACAACAAGTACCATCTTTTAACGTATTTTGGTATGACGCGGCCAGGGATCGAACCCCGGACCTTCCGCTCTCTGGGCGGACGCTCTGCCACTAGACCACGGTGGCGGCCGTTCTACGGAGAGTAATAAAGAGACAACTGACAACTAAACACTTACATGAATTACCTAACATCTGTATGAACTAATGACAGAGTGTCTTACCTCGTTTGAAACATGGCAGTGACGGAATGCACGACAGCAATAAGACAGCGTAGAGGAGGGACGCCATTTTGCTTAATGACGCCTCATCAACCTTTGCAGGGAAACGACGCTCTGACCACACTAATTTTTAAAGTGGCATTGCCCTCTCATAGTCTGTGCTGCAGAGACTGAACTAGATCGGAACACAGTGTGTCAATTCGTGTCTTGTCAACCTACGAGGTGTAACTTTAACTTGACTGAGTCTTGTCACCGCCTCCACAGAAGAGGCAACTTCCGGTCGCATGAAGCGCGGATCTCCCGAGCAGAGACAGATGGGGCAGAGTAACACCGCCGGAACAATCACATCAAACAATTATAAATACATGCTTTGGGGTTGTCAGGCAAATAGGGTGGCCCATAATAGGTATACGGGACAAATAAAACATCGCAATTTAACATCGTGGAAATGAACTTCGCTCAGCTGTCAGCGGGGTTGATTCATTTAGCGACTTTAAGGGATGTAAGCTATATTAACAACCATTGAGTAACGAAGTCGTGGACATCAGATAAGATTGTTATCAGTTAGAGTATGTGGTGAATGAATGGGGCCCCGCTTTAAGAAACTACAGCAAGAGCATTGAGAAGGCCACCAACAATAGAACCCTACCTCATCGCAGAAACGTATTTATTTGTGTTATTTGAAACCTAACCTGTACCATCACACACGCCATATAGAGCTATATCGGTATCTACGGTGGCTGGGGTGTGCTAGAGTTTTTCTGAGTTCTTCTCAAATCGACTCGCCTCTGAACATAAATCCATCTCTTTATCGCGCTTGTTTAGAACTGGCTACACTAAAGAACAAGACACCACAGCGAATGTCCACAAAAGTAATAATTAAACATGGCCGAGTGTTTGTCTGGAAATTCCAAAAGGTAAAGTGAAAAACAAATAATAAACTGAGGGGCCAAATGAAGTATAGTTACCGAGTTTTTTTATGTAATTGAAAAAGAACTGTTGTTAAATTTGATTGTGCATATTCAACCATCACTCATTTCTGCAATATTACTGTGAAAAGTAATGTGTTGGTAATTTTGTGTAAAAATAATTGGTCCACTGACGTATGGGACAAGAAATGAATTTACAACGTGACCCCTATCATGTTTGAAATGTTGTGAATTTGTGCCGAAAAAAGCAAATTATTACCCATCAGTAGTTGTGTATTATTGGATTTTTTGTTTAAATTGGTAATAGTTTAAATTCAAATAATATTTAAAAAAAATAAAACCATGTGGAGGTATTCTCTGGGTGCTGATTAAGCGCCAGGACAGTTAATGTTTTGGATATACTATCAACAACTTAAGATATTTTCAGTTGAAAACCAAACATCTGATAAAATCAACTTAGAGGTCTAGTTTCTTTTGCTCCTCAGTTTATAAAGAAAAACTACCAAGCGTATTTGGAACAATCCACCTGAAGATTTATAGAGTTCTAAGATTAAATTGCTATTGCCGAAACCCTGACTCGGTGTAGACAGAATGTCTACATAGGTTTGACCAGCCCTGACCTAACGCGGAAGTTGTATAGTTTATGAATGGCGGGAATTGTACGTGTGACTCGGTATGAGAGGAAAGGCAGTTTTCAATACTCCATGTTTATCAAAGCAGCGTGTAAATATTCGGACCAGCCATACCAGTGGGCGATGTCATGAGCACCCATGCGCCCACAAGTCAGGTCACAATGACATATACTCAGTTAGTTCACGCATTCTCACATTTCGATCCCCGTGTACGTCAGTTCTTGAAACAAGCATGGATGTAGCAGTCATCGTATTTTCCCCAACTTGTCAGTTACCAGTAATGTTCATACGCCCCTTTTTGTTAGCATATGTGAGCTATTCTTGGAATGATCGCACGTGAGCTATTTGTAGACTGTGAAGGCCATGTTTTACGAAACAACCTTATTTTATGTTCACCTTAACCACTAACGTTAGAATTAGGGTTACCCCAGTCTGAAGTCACGCCACTTTCGTAAAGCAACGTAACACATCTTCGGTGTGTCAACCTTGGCGCTGAGGTAGCACTCGTAGGGCTGTATGGCATCGCGTGGTGAAACCAGTATATTACTCGATATGCTGTTAAAACACGACAGTTTACCATTTCGTTGCATATTTCTAACACAATGTGTGAGTGGCGATTTTTAGAACGATTTACATTATGGTCAAACGCAATTTCTAAACATGAACGGTTACGAAACTATGGCTAACTTCCGCCACATTGTAACCTACCATTTTTGATAGCATGCCGTCGGGTTGTTTATATCCATGTGCCAGAGGTCTATTTAATTGATCCAAGGTCAAATCATGTAGCACAACAAATTCTGGATAACCAAGTTAGAGCAGTTGCCCTCAACTACCACAAGATGAATCAAATTGCGGAAAGAATGTGAAGACTCATATGCCTCGACAGTGTATCTGAATGAGAATCATACAGTTCTTGATTGTGTCAATTATCTTTGCATATAGACTATCAGAAGATGACAATTCCCAACCATGTACTATGAACGCCGCTAAATATATATTCACAATGTATTACATATATCGACTCACTCACGTCCTACTTATATTTCCCTACACGCTTATTTTATACGTCAATTGTTAATTCTAATCAGGTGTCCACGGGTATGGTATCTCGAAAGTCACGAAAATATTATTATACCCCGGATTGACAATATAGGCAATATCAGCACACACACCCCACACCCCCCGACCCCCCACTCCCCCCCTCCCACACATACACACACTTACCCCCACCAACCCTCCCCAAGCCCCGCAACCCACCCACCCCAACACCCCCACCCACCCTCCAAAACATTACTTCGTGTGGGCCTGTAAATCGGCGGCGCTTCCAAACACAACACTATAATTTTGAAAAATAAACTTGGAGGAAAATACAAACTTATTTTATATTGTTGTATTGCGGCGACACGTAAAACAATGCCGAAAGAAGCGTTCGTAAAATATATATATATTTCCATAGCAAATACATGACTTTTATTTGCAGCAACTGGTGCGTGTAACCTGGAACCAGTGCAAACCTACGCGCGACCCTGCCGTTACTATACTTAGTGAGTGAGTGCGTATGGTTTTACGCCGCTTTTAGCAATATTCCAGCAATATCACGGCGGGGGACACCAGAAATGGGCTTCACGCATTGTACCCATGTCGTGAATCGAACCCAGGTCTTCGGCGTGACGAGCGAACGCTTTAACCAGTAGGCTACCCGACCGCCCTACTGTACTTAGAAATGAATGTAATTACGAGTATGTAGGTAAATAATGTGTCATCGTACACGAATATTGTAAACCACATTTCTGATAAATGCGTAATACCATCTCCGCATGGGGTATTGGCCAATTGTGTATGTAAATAGTCAATTTAGGTCCATTTGCATAGTATATTAGTAGGAGAACTGGTCATAGCCATTTAGTCAGAATCTGCACAACATGTTTATTTCCGATTTCGAATTTCCAGATGAAAATGGTGGAAATGCACGCAGGGGTCCATCGTATTAAGCGTAGATTTAATCCCTTGATGTTTACAAAGCTATCAGTTATCTGCTATCCGGCAATGTGTACACAACCACTAATGCATCGACACTGGTTCCTGTCTGTATGACGGCTGAACTAACACAAACACTGGACTTTACCCACAACCACGCACACCGACGAGCTGTTCGCTATTGTTTGAATATTATATTTCTATTGACGGACGGCTGGTCCTGTAGCTAACGGTACTGTTATGGCAGTGCTATAGAATTAAAGGCTTATTTGAATTATGATTACACAACTACTGATACCGTATACGGGTGAAACTGAACAATCATGCCTCATCTAAATTAATTATTGACAATGCGATTTGGTGTCTAGACAAGTAAATCAAACTTTCAGCGTATTTAGCTCTGGAATATACAAACTGAATTATATACACAGAATTTACGTAAATACACAAGGTAACGTTTTTAATGAAATCGTCAGGTAAACACATCCGTGATCAACAAACGAGGTAATGGCATGTGTATGCAGACTTTCTTTAAACTAATAGTTCGGGGTTTCTGGAACACCAGATTATTATATTGGAGAGATTGATGGCGTTTGCTGGATATCCATCACCACGTGTGTGTTTGTGTGTGGGTGTCTGGTGTATGGATGTGTGTGGTGTGTGGGTATGTGGTGTGGGGGTGTGTGGGTGTGTTTGTGTGTGGTATGTGGGCGTTTGGTGTATGGATGTGTGTGGTGTGTATGGGTTAGTGATGTATGGTTGTGTTTGTGTGTGGCGTGTGGTGTATGGATTTGTGTGTGGTGTGTGGAGTTTGGGTGTGTGGGTGTGTGGTGTATGGATGTGTGTGGTGTGTGGGTGTGTTTGAGTGTGGTGTGTGGAGTTTGGGTGTGTGTAGTGTATGGATGTGTGTGGTGTGTGGGTATGTTGTGTGTGGGTGTGTGGGTGTGTGAGGTGAGGTGAGGTGAGTGTGGTGTGGTGTGGTGTGGTGTGGTGTGGTGTGGTGTGGTGTGGTGTGGTGTGGTGTGGTGTGGTGAGGTGAGGTGAGGTGTGGTGTGGTGTGGTGTGGTGTGGTGTGGTGTGGTGTGGTGTTGTGTAGTGAGGTGAGGTGTAGTGAGTTGGGGTGTGGTGTGGTGTGGTGTGGTGTGGTGTGGTGAGGTGAGGTGAGGTGAGTGTGGTGTGGTGTGGTGTGGTGTGGTGTGGTGTGGTGTGGTGTGGTGTGGTGTGGTGTGGTGAGGTGAGGTGTGGTGTGGTGTGGTGTGGTGTGGTGTGGTGTGGTGTGGTGTGGTGCAGTGTGGTGTGGTGTGGTGTGGTGTTGTGTAGTGAGGTGAGGTGTAGTGAGGTGGGGTGTGGTGTGGTGTGGGATCGTCCCGCTATTCCGGACCCTATTGTTACATAGTATTGTGTTACAACAGTCAAGATGAAAGAATAGCCACAGTAAACAATAGTCTAGTGCAAGACGGCCAGATCAATGAGTAACATTCATATTCAGATATACAAACATTGATCAAAAGAATCAAATCCAATCAGATGCAAAGCGCTGTCCAAATGTTGGATAAAATACTTCTGTCCAGACTGAAACCGTCTCTTGTGCTGGATAAGGCGAGATCGGGCTGTCTATGGTTACATTGGCCGGACGCCTTGCACCACCTACACGGAACGGGGCAATTGTATAGTGAACACCGGGCTGTTCTCACCATTGTGGGGAGATTTGTGTGTGACTCCACATCAGTCTTCTCCGAACATCCTCAACCCAGTAACTTGTCACAGTGTCTTTAAACTCTTCAATCTTGGCGTTTTTTCTCTCTCGAACGTACCACCACGCATCACTGATGAGTCGACTGGGATGAGTGGAAGGGCTCATAGAACACCTCTCTTACGTGGGGTCAGTGTTAAAGCATGTCCCCCCCCCCCCCCCCCCCTCCCTCCCTCCCCCTACACTTTTGAAAACAAAATGAAGCATGTTGTAGGCAGTAGAATTATCTGCGTGAGATTTTGATATTTTGGACCCCTCCCTTTTAAAAATGCTAGATCCGCCCTTAAAGTCAATCACCAAGCCGCATTCTGCGTATCTCCACGGGGTCTGTCCATTGTGAAAGAAACATTTCATTCCTACACCTGGAAAAGCTACAGCGTGGAGTGGAGACGTTGGTTGGGTTGGGTCGGCTCGGCGGTTGATGAGGACATTGATTATCAATCACAACATGATGATTAACCCTGATCACTTAGTCAAAACATAAGTGGGGTGAGGGAGCAGGGTTGTCATGACAACCTGGACCCAGACCCAGACAGGTTCATCCTGACAATATATAACATTTTTACCAATGTCGTCGACTTCCATAGCAGTAGCAGCGAAGCGTGCGTGAATGCGTGCATGAGTGCGTTCCGGATGAATATGACAATTATATCATAGTCGAGCTTGATCAAATGAATTTCAAGGATGACTCATTATCATATGGAACTTCCAACGACTAACAGGCAGCTCGGGTTGTATATTCCCCAGGAAGTTGAGTATACACGTGTAATGCACACTGATTTCTTGACCGTTGTAGCAGAGATGCGTTTTGAACCTATCCATCTGAGTCTTGCTCTTGTTATAAGTTATTTTTTATTTATTTTCATGATAACAAGCAGTTGTCACGAGCACCTGTCTGCCCATCACCTACCCACACCCACCCTTAAATATATTTAAAAAAGCAATATCTGTATATAGATAAGTGAATATATTTGCAACCCACCGGTTCTCCCCTAAGAAGTAGAAACCCGACGCTGTGAACATATATATTCAATCAATGAAATATGTCCGTGTGCCATGAGAAACTGTTGGGCCTTTGAGAGCAATAAATGTTTCAAAATGAAAAAAATGGACCAAAGTCCAAATTCGTCCTTTTTATCCTCAATATGGGGAACATGTACAAACATCAATGACCCGAGTATAATCAGATTGATTATTATGCATAAAACAAATCGGATCGTTTCATACCGAAGATTTATGAGGGTTGTCAGAGACCTCAAGATATCCAGGGTATTCTTGGTTATTTGTGGAGTTGACGATGCCGAAGGATTTCTCGAACCTCATGAAAAACATGTTGTAACCGTGCTATAGCATATTGTAGAGGCAAAAGGCAACGATTGAGATAAAAACACATATGATATCTTGCGCTCGGTAGTTTGCAGCAGCTCTCGTTTATCTTCCTTACGAAAAAATACTTTCCATGTGGGATATATGTGAGAATATGGCTCGTGGAAGAAATATGTGGCATTAAATCGGCATAGATATATTCACATACATATTTTTAAAGATAGTTTCACAAATATATATCCATATATATTTCCTCTAATAGGGTCTGTCATAAGATAAACTTGTATAACAAACTGGACCAGGGTTGATAAGACAATAACACATTGTATAGCTAGACATTGTCTAGAGTTGCGTACCTTTGTGATGCCAAGATCCGTTGGTCGCGGGACACATCTATCCAATGTGAAGAGTTCTGCCCCTTAGCCGTGTCAGGAACCTCTAATCTGTGGTTCGAATCCAAGTGGGTGATTTGTAAACTATATCTCATTTCTTCGACCGCCGCTGTTCTAGCTAACAACGTTTCTTCAACCTCTACTACTGGGGGAGTCAAACGGTTTAAGGTGACACGGTTAATTAGGCCCTTATCCATCAGTCCCCGTTTTATGTCGTGTGCACCCAACTATAACTCCTTTTGGAAAACAAAAGCATTAAAAAGCAAACAAAGATGCCAAACAACTCAACTGTTGCCCGGCCACTAGAAACTGTCACCTAGACAACGCTTGTCATACTGCGAAACACGTTAGTACAGATCTCTTGTAACGCACTCGGGTATTGGCAACGTATATAACATACGCACGCATGCGCACGCACACGGACACTCTAGTATTGTCAACGTATGTAACACGCACACGCACGCACACGGACACTCGGGTATTGGTAACGTATGTAACACGCACACGCATGCGCAAGCATATGGACACTCGGGTATTTGCAACGTATGTAACACGCACACGCACGCACACGGACACTCGAGTATTGGCAACGTATATAACACGCACACGCATGCGCACGCACACGGACACTCGGGTATTGGCAACGTATATAACACGCACACGCATGCGCACACACACGGACACTCGGGTATTGGCAACGTATGTAACACGCACACGCACGCACACGGACACTCGGTTATTGGCAACGTATGTAACACGCACACGCATGCGCACGCACACGGACACTCGGGTGATGGCAACGTATATAACACGCACAAGCATGCGCACGCACACGGACACTCGGGTATTGGCAACGTATGTAACACGCACACGCATGCGCACGCACACGGACACTCGGGTATTGGCAACGTATGTAACACGCACACGCACGCACACGGACACTCGGGTATTGGCAACGTATGTAACACGCACACGCATGCGCACGGACACGGACACTCGGGTATTGGCTACGTATGTAACACGCACACGCACGCACACGCACACGGACACACGGGTATTGGCAACGCATATAACACGCACACGCATGCGCACGCACACGGACACTCGGGTATTTGCAACGTATGTTACACGCACACGCATGCGCACGCACACGGACACTTGGGTATTGGCAACGCATATAACACGCACACGCATGCGCACGCACACGGACACTCGGGTATTGGAAACGCATGTAACACGCACACGCATGCGCACGCACACGGACACTTGGGTATTGGCAACGCATATAACATGCACACGCATGCGCACACACACGGGCACTCGGGTATTGGCAACGCATATAACACGCACACGCATGCGCACGCACACGGACACTCGGGTATTGGCAACGTATGTAACACGCACACGCATGAACACGCACACGGACACTCGGGAATTGGCAACGCATATAACACGCACACACATGCGCACGCACACGGACACTCGGGTATTGGCAACGTATGTAGCACGCACACGCACGCACACGGACACTCGGGTTTTTGGCAACGTATGTAACACGCACACGCATGAACACGGACACTTGGGTATTGGCAACGTATGTAACACGCACACGCACGAACACGGACACACGGGTATTGGCAACGTATGTAACACGCACACGCATGCACACGGACACATGGGTATTGGCAACGTATATAACACGTACACGCACGCACACGGACACTCGGGTATTAGCAACGTAAGTAACACGCACACGCACGCACACGGACACTCGGGTATTGGCAACGTAAGTAACACGCACACGCATGCGCACGCACACGGACACTCGGGTATTGGCAACGTAAGTAATACGCACACTCACACGCACGCACACGGACACTCGGGTATTGGCAACGTATGTAACACGCACACGCACATGCACGCACACGGGCACTCGGGTATTGGCAATGTATATAACACGCACATGCACACGCACACGCACACACACGGACACTCGGGTATTGGCAACGTCTATAACACGCACACGGACACTCGGGTATTGGCAACGTATATAACACGCACACGCACACGCACACGCACACGCACCCACACGGACACTCGGGTATTGGCAACGTCTATAACACGCACACTGACACTCGGGTATTGGCAACGTATATAACACGCACACGCATGCGCACGCACACACGCACACGCAAACACAAAAGGCATTTACCCAAAACTCATGGTTCGTTCATCTGGACAGTTTACGGTCTGCATTAACGAGGTTTAATTGCAGTAACCATAACCTCTATGAATAATGAGTCTGAATGCACGAAAAGCACTCACGTACGTCCTCAAACTGTCCTGGATAAATCTATCTCAAACCAAATAAACAAACAAATATGGCAGATGTACATGCACCAATCTTTAAAAATAACAGCTGTAGTGAATATAGCATTCTTCCTGCCTTAAACATGTTGCATGTAGACACGTGCAGTTCCCCGCCACTCGCTGATTTACCTTGACTTGTCAACATAAATATGGATTCGGCATATTTCTCCAGTGTACCGCATGGTGAATGATCCCAATTGATGGTCGGCTGTCAAAGTTTGCGAACTAAGATTCTTGCTAGCTTTATTTATGCCGAAGACCGGATGTCAATACTCAAGAAGATGAATAAGAAATTGATCTTCGAGACTAAAGATGTCTGAATCGACAATCAATGGCGGACACCACTATATCTTAAGGGACGAGATCAAAACATCAGTGACTTGAAAATTAATACTACCAAATTAGGCCCTGTTCTTCATGGTTTCCCTCAAAGTCAGTCCATCGTGGCCGCACCGAGCTCCATGCACTGAGATATGTTTGTCCAATCGATCGTGGGCCTCTTACTGCTCCCTAACCACGTTACACTTTTTCTCCTCAATCGATTTTTGAGACGGCCCCCACAAGTCAGGTGTAATTGTACTCTCAGCTGTCGCTCGGCTGCCCTTACGAATGGAATAATGGAAATAAACATATTTCCTTCGGGAATCGAAGTGTCACAGTCTCTGTCCGAAATCTGCCCGATGACGTCACAATAGGCAAGATAATTTGGGGTGATTGAAATGGCAAACTAAATGCGAGAAACTGGAATGGAAGGGTAGAATTATAAGTCAATTATTTCGGAGATGATTAAGGAGGAAGGGGGTAAGAGGGACGAACTAATCAGCATTGTCTGGTAATGAAAAGGCTAAGGACAACCCGGTGACAAGAAGACCAGCGTTATCAAATTAAATTCCATACGTCATGTTAGCAAGCAAAACGTAAAATGATGGATGCAGCGAGAGCAACCAGACTCCGCGTCTGTTGGGGCTATTGTTTTACCATGCATTCATTGTGGTGTTTGGGTTGAATAAAATGATTTAAGCTGTTTTCGTTGTTTAACTGCTTCTTGTTGAACTTCTTCTTCTATTTAAATTAGCCAGCGTGTTGGGTTTAATGCCGCATGAACAGAATTCAATTATATCACTGCATGTCCGCGCATTATTGGATTCATCCAAAGTGATCCAGGTTTCTGACGTTCGCGAAGCTCATGAACATTAGGGTATGGTGCAGACAAACCACGTACTGTAATCAGGCCGAATGTTAGATTCGAACCACGACCATAGGTTTCTCTGCGTAGCGTTTCGCGAACACCTGGTGTCATCACTGATTTTTAGTGATCCATTCATATAATTTTCACCTCATGTTTGCCTTTTACGTCCAATGGATTCCCCAATGGATAACCGAGACTGGTTATTCGCTGGAGTTGACGTTGTATATTTAGACGTAGGCTTTAGGCCGTCCGTAGTAACGCTACTGTGTTTGTACCTGGTCAAAGCATGTGACTAATGTAATTGTAGCGTACATGACACATTATTTCAGCTGGCACCGACATGCCATGTGACAGCATCCTCTACGGCTGTGTGGAACTGTGGCGTTCAGCAACTACAAATACTGATGTCTATTCCGCCACTTCCAGCATTGATATAGTCACTTGTTTTCCCTTGCTTCATGAATGTTTCTATAACCTGTCGTGATGTTTTTACCCCGAGGAAAGATGATTTGTGAACCTCGTGGGCTTCATCTTTCATCTTCACAGAAGCCAAAAAAATAACGTCACAGATTTATATGAAAAACATGAAGCCCTCGAAATCATTTTGCGAAAAAATGATAGAACACCAAGTGCGGTGGGAATCTTAGTGCGGTGGGATCAGTCCGATTGGTAACTCATAACTGTCCTTTTCATCCAGTTAAAGTCCTGCATTTGATGATGAATGGGGACATTTATTCAAACCCCAATTCCATACTGTTGTTTGAAGTTCCATTCGTTTAAGACGTTCTGCCAGGTCCGGCATTGCGCCCCTGTGTTGAGCCAACTGCTCTGATTGTGTCGCATGGGTTCTTCAATCGACCAGCACCGCCGGTGTCAGAACGCTGTAAGATGAATCGTTCATAGGCGAAGCATAAAAATCGCGATGAGTGAACGAGGTAACCTATTGGGTTCCAGATGGCAATAGTGATGCCGTCTTCTCGCAATGGATGTTGTCACCATGTGGTCAATCATTTGGTAAGATTCAGTCCTAACATGCAACCCAAAACACAACCACTTTAATAGTCAGCAGAAGTGATAATATGCTAAGGTTGAACATTTGATGACGATATTTCCTGTTCAAGGCTTTTAATAAGTTGAAGCAGGAAACAGAACGGAGTTTGTGATAGCAATCATACATTTGGTTTTCGTCATCATGTTTATTGCCTACCCGAATCATCTTATAGCTACAGTAATTGCAGAGTCATTCCTCGTGGGCAATCCCAACACCGATAAATGTCAACTTATCCAGGAGTCTACTGATCTGTTGATGTCTACCTCCCAACTTCCGTCCACCACAACAACATACCTGAGATCAGCTGATGTCTACCTTCCAACATCCGTCCACTACAACAACATACCTCAGATCAACTGATGTCTACCATCCAACTTCCGTCCATCACAACAACATACCTCAGATCAACTGATGTCTACCTTCCAACTTCCGTCCACCACAACAACATACCTCAGATCAACTGATGTCTACCTTCCAACTTCCGTCCATCACAACAACATACCTCAGATCAACTGACGTCTACCCCCCAACTTCCGTCCATCACAACAACATACCTCAGATCAACTGACGTCTACCTTCCAACTTCCGTCCATCACAACAACATACCTCAGATCAACTGACGTCTACCTTCCAACTTCCGTCCATCACGACAACATACCTCAGATCAACTAACGCATGCATACATTATAAAGAAAGTCGATTAAACATGCACAATAAAGCTCTTTTTAAATTTCGTTCAATATGTGTTTGTGTGGATACGCTGGTTGAAGGCAGCCATAGCCGGTCAATCATCGTACACTCACGTGTGAAAGAAACCCTGTCGAAAAGTTCAATCTTATCTTTAACTTTTCCTGTTATATTAAACGCATGTGTACACACTCGCATATACACACTAACACACGCGCACACACGCACGCAAGCACGTACGCACGCAAGCACGTACGCACGCACACACACACACGTATAAATATTCGCATACACACATATTCACACAAAGGAATATACATAATATTACATACATACACAGAGGCACATACAGACACACGCACATACAATAGTTTTCCCTCCATCTCTCCTTTCCTCCTCCCTCACACCCTCCCTCCCTCTCTCCCTCCCCCCTCACTCACTCACCGGATAAGGAGACAATAAGTACGTGTCGGTATCTCCAGTACAGTTGTATCCTCAATGTTTTATTGTCAGCCCGGATTTGCCCGTCTCCGTGAAGGACGTAGCTGTCGCTATCGAAGATAAATGGTTCCCCGGTGTCCGGTAAGTTGAATTTCTGGACTAGGCAGGTCCGGCGTTGTTTTGTCGACTTCTTTCCGTTTAGCCCAACGCTGAAGTGCACTTTTTGCCCAATAAACAGCACTGTCGTATTAAAGTCCACAGGACGCGGATCGAACATTAATCTGTCATCCATCAACTTTCTGTCAGTGGAAATCTTCTATGTACAAATCCCTCTGGTTCTAATTATACAGTTAGTGCACCGAATACGCTACCTAACTGAATATATTTCCGAACAACATGGGTGATGATAACGATAATGATAACAATAATATAATCGGAAAACTAGCCCGTGACGTGCATCTCCTTGTCCAAATCACAAGGCTACTACCATTATAAATCTAAAATGTAACACTGCATCAACAACAACGTAAACCAGATGTTATCACCCGAGGCTTTTAATGTTACTTGACGAAAAGGTGAATACCAAGAGGTTCTCATGACACCCAGCAAGTATATTTTACCTTCTCCTCTTTATCCGCACTAGTAAAGTCACAAAACCTTATCTGTTGCGTGTATATAAATTCGGTCAGTGAGTACAGCCGGCTTGATGCCACCTTTTACCATGGTCCTACCATGGCTGAGGCACCCGAAATGCGTTTTACATTTTTACATATGTGGGGAATTGAACCTGGGAATTCGACTTGGCGAAAGCTTTAACCACTGGCCTACCTCATTTCCTATAGTCTGAATGACAATTGGAAAATGTATACTTAATCTGACAGTAAAGGTATCTGAGAGAGTCTCGTGGTCTCAATATGCTCAAAAACATCTCCTGTCCGTTGATGCACATGCAACAAAACTGTGTATCGAACACAATGAGCATACGTGTTTAATGTGTATTGATCAAACATTTATGTAGTTTGAAGGTCTGATGTGAACAGAACGCAATACATGCTGTCAAACATTACGTTCTAACTCGTCTTGATATTTAGGAAAATAAAGGAAACTGCGACATGGTGGCACCAGGAGTCGAGAGGAGGACTGACCTGAGCTGAGGTGGAGAACAGTCGTTAAGGAATAACAGAAAAACATCCACCGTTGATGTACATCTAAAAACAATCAGCTTCTATTGTTCGCAGCTAGTGTCTCAAGAGAATTTACAATGAGCCTTGAGATAAGACAGGGCGTTTTAATAATATTTTCTCTTCAATACTTATAGTTAACACTGGAACCTTCTGCACTCTTATCCCCAGTGTTTTATCCAAAATTAAATTTGATCCTGAAGTGCAAATTGCGGTCGCATTTTGCAGATTTCCTTAGATGTTTGGAAGATTCACGGGGCCGTCGAGGAGACGCTCCGCGGGATGGGAATCTTCTTTATACCACAGATCGCATAAAAAGACAAATGCAGAACGTATTTTTGTCATTTATTATAGAAAATCACAAGAGCAACAAGAGCTAAAAAACAATGTGTAATTATTCTTCTTGTGTGGACGTGTAACGAGAAGATCTCTGGTTAACACTAAACAGAGCAGGCTTAAAGGCCTTGCCATATGTACAACAAGAGGACGCATGGGCTCTATCTTGGCAGACTGGAACACCCCGCACCCTTCTGTGTGGAGGGAAATGGCTGCGACTGAAATATATATGTTTGCATGATCCTAAAAAAATGTTTGTGTTTTGCTTAGTACATAATGTTACGTGTCTTTTTCCAAATTAAAAAAACAACTTAACACTTACTTATACGCTAACGAATTCAGTGTGAAACATGCAAACATCAAAGAAATGTTATTCAATCAACAATTGTACCATCAAATTAACTAGGTTTAGAAATCAATATGAATTGCTGCGAAGTAATTACAATAGGGGTACACAATAGAGTGACAGTGCAAAATTCAATGGGAGTACAATGTTTGTTTTTTATTTGTTTTTTAACGCCGCACACAGCAATATTCTAATTTTATGACGGCGGTCTGTAAAAAATCGAGTGTGGACCAGACAATGCAGTGATTGATCGATCCACGCAATTGGGACACGATGATATGCATCAACCAAGTCAGCGAGTCTGACCACCCGATCCCGTTAGTCGCCTCTTACGACAAGCATAGTCGCCTTTTACGGCAAGCATGGGTTGCTGAAGACCTATTCTACACCGGATCTTCACGGATCGGGAGTACAATGGCAATGGCAGTATAAACTGCATTAGTATTAGTAATGACAATAAAGTCGGTGATAATAATATTCACAAGCAGCAACAGTGGTCAGACTTCCAAAATAGGCATAGGCTGGATATCCAGTGTGGCAATATGATCTTCACACAATCGCTGGCTTTGATGTAATGAGCGAGAAGAATGCGCTCGCGCACTTATATGGTCTAAATAGCATTACCTTCTAGAAGTGTCCATACCATGCTGAGTCTATACCTGTTCTAGAAGATTCCAGATTACACTTGACTCCAAAAGCATCAATATATAGTAACTTCCACGCCACTGTCTACATTAGATAGCACCACATTCATGACAACCAGTTATTGTAAAAAAACATAATGCTGTGAACTTCTCCTGAATATAATTACAACATTGGTTAACATTACATTGGCACTGTCATGTAGCAATAACTACTAAAGAAAGATGACACATTAGTATAATCTTCGGTAAATATTACAATACCTGAAAACAGCAATCATTCTTTGAGGTACTCCGTTAACACAATGTTTGCAGGGAAGTAAGGCCTCGTCCTATTCTTAAAAAAATAATTAATGTGAATACAACGGGGAACACCAAAATGTCCATAATAACAATCTCAATATTTAAATATAATCTATTTCATGTCGAAATGGGGGGCATTGACAGTTGATACTCTCCGTCAACGCCATAGAATAATCAGTCTCGAATACCTGAAAAAAACCCAGGGATTAGAAGGGCTTAAAAGGGCTTAACAGGCACATAGTGATGAAAATAATAATTAATCAACATGCCACGAGGAGCAGTGTGTGCTTCCTGTGAAGACTTCAACGCCCAACACAGGGCTGTGTATCCTTGCTGTAATGACTTCAACGCCCCACACAGGGCTGTGTATCCTTGCTGTAATGACTTCAACGCCCCACACAGGGCTGTGTATCCTTGCTGTAATGACTTCAATGCCCCACACAGGGCTGTGTATCCTTGCTGTAATAACTTCAACGCCCCACACAAGGCTGTGTATCCTTGCTGTAATGACTTCAATGCCCCACACAGGGCTGTGTATCCTTGCTGTAATAACTTCAACGCCCCACACAGGGCTGTGTATTCTTGCTGTAATGACTTCAACGCCCCACACAGTGCTGTGTATCCTTGCTGTAATAACTTCAACGCCCCACACAAGGCTGTGTATCCTTGCTGTAGTGACTTGAAGCCCCAGAGAGGGCAGCGTACTCTTGTTGCAATGATTTCAACGCCCCACACATGGCTGTGTATTCTTGCTGTAATGACTTGAAGCCCCAGACAGGGTAGTGTATTCTTGCTGTAATGGCTTCAAGCCCAAGACAGGGTAGTGTATTCTTGTTGGAATAAATTCAACGCCCTACACATGGCTGTGTATCCTTGTTGTAATGACTTCAACGCCCCACAGAGGGCTGCGTA
Source organism: Haliotis cracherodii (assembly GCF_022045235.1). NCBI lineage: Eukaryota > Metazoa > Mollusca > Gastropoda > Lepetellida > Haliotidae > Haliotis > Haliotis cracherodii. Next base: position 2,285,714 of record NW_027266264.1, on the reverse strand, counting down.
TCCTTGTTGTAATGACTTGAAGCCCCAGACAGGGTAGTGTATCTTTGTTGTAATGACTTCAACGCCCCACACATGGCTGTGTATTCTTGTTGTAATGACTTCAACACCCTACACAGGGATGTGTATCCTTGTTGTAATGACTTCAACGCCCCAGACAGGACAGTGTATTCTTGTTGTAATGACATCAACGCACCACACAGGAGAAGCGTATTCTTGTTGTGGTGACTTCAACGCCCCACCTAGGGCTGTGTTTCCTTGCTGTAATGACTTCAACGCCCCAAACACAGAACAGTGTATTCTTGCTGTTATGATATCAACGCCCCACACAAGGCTGTGTATCCTTGCTGTATTGACTTAAACGCCCCACACAGGGCTGTGTATTCTTGCTGTATTGACTTAAACGCCCCACACAAGGCTGTGTATTCTTGCTGTATTGACTTAAACGCCCCACACATGGCTGTGTATTCTTGCTGTATTGACTTAAACGCCCCACACAAGGCTGTGTATTCTTGTTGTAATGACTTCAACACCCTACACAGGGATGTGTATCCTTGTTGTAATGACTTCAACGCCCCAGACAGGACAGTGTATTCTTGTTGTAATGACATCAACGCACCACACAGGAGAAGCGTATTCTTGTTGTGGTGACTTCAACGCCCCACATAGGGCTGTGTTTCCTTGCTGTAATGACTTCAACGCCCCAAACACAGAACAGTGTATTCTTGCTGTTATGATATCAACGCCCCACACAAGGCTGTGTATTCTTGCTGTATTGACTTAAACGCCCCACACAGGGCTGTGTATTCTTGCTGTATTGACTTAAACGCCCCACACAAGGCTGTGTATTCTTGCTGTATTGACTTAAACGCCCCACACAAGGCTGTGTATTCTTGCTGTATTGACTTAAACGCCCCACACAAGGCTGTGTATCCTTGCTGTATTGACTTAAACGCCCCACACATGGCTGTGTATTCTTGTTGTGGTGACTTCAACACCCTACACAGAACAGTGTATTCTTGTAGTAATGACTTCAAATCCCGAAACCGGACTGTATATCCTTGCTGTCTATTTGCTGTAATAACTTCAACTCCCCACGCTGGGATGTGCATCCTTGTTGTATTGACTTCAACGCCCCACACAGGGATGTGTATCCTTGTTGTATCGACTTCAGCGGTCTACACAGGGCTGTGTATCCTTGCTGTAATGACTTGAAGCCCAAGACAGGACAGTGCATTTTGTTGTAATGACTTCAACGCCCGACACATGGCTGTGTATTCTTGCTGTAATGATATCAACGCTGTACACAGGGCTGTGTATTCTTGCTGTAATGACTTCAACGCCCAACACAGTGCTGTGTATTCTTGCTGTAATGACATCAACGCCCCACAAAAAACAACAACGTGTCCTGACTGTATTGTGTCTATTATGACCAGTTCAATACTGTATCACTTAGACTCAGTATCGTTCATGAACTACGTGGGCCAGAATTATACTGTACAAGGACCACTACGGTGGTGTATCTACTTGGTTCAGTGTGGTACTGTATGTACTAGGGCCATCTACAAGGGTCTATATATCACCGTGTACGTATATAGCAGAGTCAGTATATCACAGCGTTCGTATATAGCAGGGTCAGTATGTCACCGTGTACGTATATAGCAGAGTCAGTGTATCACGGTGTACGTATATAGCAGGGTAAGTATATCAGAGTGTACGTATATAGCAGGGTCAGTATATCATAGTGTACGTATATAGCAGGGTCAGTATGTCACCGCGTACGTATATAGCAGGGTAAGTATATCACAGTGTACGTATATAGCAGGGTCAGTATATCATAGTGTACGTATATAGCAGGGTCAGTATGTCACCGCGTACGTATATAGCAGGGTCAGTATATCACAGTGTACGTATATAGCAGGGTCAGTATATCAGAGTCTACGAATAGCTGGGTCAATATATTACCGTGTACGTATATATCAGGGTCAATATATCACATTGTACGTATATAGCAGGGTCAATATATATTACAGTCTACATATATCTTCTTCATGTTAGGATGAGCACATCAGACATTGAGCACCAGAGTTGGAATCGCTGTGTCTTTAATCGTGTGTCACATCAGTACTCGTGCATCAGTGCGACTACCATCGAGGGAGTAAGATCTGGAATATTCACGTTGACGCTTTGCTTCTTCATCAGACTGGTACGATGTCTCTAAATCTCACCTAGATCATCATCAAGATACTTCCAAGAATCAAGCGTTTACAGCGTTATGAGCGTTTTTGGATGATTGTCCCGGAACAACCTTCTGCCATACTGTTATGTTCCAGTTGTATTAAAAACATTTTTTATAACGGAATATGTAAAATTTCACAAGTTTGCTTTTCGAGAACAAACTATGTTTATATATCTAATTTCCATTTGCAAATATATATGTATGCATGTGAATGCTGATACTTTTTTGTTTGTAAATATATTATATATATTCAAAACCTTTATGCACATGCATTTGTGTGTTCTGTGCGTGTTTACTTTCACTGATATAACGGTACACAGGTAGGTGCATCACATATACCAGCACGTATACAGATGCTGCCATGAAGGAGTGCAGATTGTCTGAACCTTGCTCACCCTGGAAATGTACGGTCATCTTATGTCGCAAGAGAAAGCAACCTACATCACCTACTTCACGCAGCCTCTTGTAAATAGACACGCGTCCCAAAATAATATACTGAACCGCAACAGGAACGCCACCCCAGGTAATATTGCATGAAAAGTTGCCAGTTAAATATCTGGGTAATTTTTGTCAAAGTTTATAAAATTAAACATTACCTGGTCCGGAAAAATGAAATTTGATGATAAAACCCCCGAAAGCAGATGACAATCAAACCGATCGCCCAAACGCATCACGACAACAGCCATGGTAACCCGATGCACGTGAGTTCCGTGCAAAATAAAATGCATGTGCGGTCCCCCATTTCTTGCCCTATAAAATCCACCCAGATCGGTTAACATTCATTCGTTATTGAATTGCTACCACATGCCAAGATTGACAAGAAATCAGCGACACCAAGCCCTTGGGCGATTGCAAGTTGGACAAACTGCCCGACAAGTAGCAAATGCATTTCAAGTCCACGTAAGGACCGTATACAGGCTCCAGCAACGGTACCAGACCACCAACACTACAGATGACCGACCACGTAGTGGAAGACCAAGGGTCACCAACCCGACGTCAGGATCATTAGATTGTGCAGCATCTTCAAGATCGCTTTGTTACTGCTGCGGAAACTGCTCGACAGACCATGGGGTACACCAGCGACACATAAGTGCGGACATCGTGCGTCGACGATTGAAGAGCAGACACCTCCACTGTCACAGGCCACACCGAGGACCCATTCTGACACCACGTCATCGCCGGGACCGTCTTCAGTTGGCAACATCGCACCAGCATTGGCGCCACCACCGTTTGAGAAGAGTCCTCTTCTCAGACGAGAGCCGTTATTGTATCTCAACAGTAGATGGCAGAGATTGGGGGGAACGTTATTCGGTCCAAGCATCATGGTGTGGGCAGGCATTGGTCTTGTACAGAGGGCGGCCCCGTGGTCTTCCAGAAAATCGGTCCAGGGACAGGCAATGGTATCACAGCAGCTCGGTACATTCATCAGTTCTTGAAACCACACGCCATACCACATTGGGCACGTCACCGCAACCACGAGTTTCAGTATGATAACGCCCGTGCCCACACTGCAAGAGCAACAAGAGACTTCCTCCAGCAGAATGGCATCAGACCCATGCAGTGGCCTGCCCTCAGTCCCGATTTAAATCTCATTGAGCACATGTGGGACGAGATTCAAAGACGGCTGAATGACGTCCGACCAATGCCGCCAACTGCAGCTGAACTGCGTCAGGCGTTCCTCAGAGTGTGGGCTCAAGTGCCTATGGCCTTCATTAACCGCCTCATCCATGCCATGTATCGACGTTGCACGGCAGTCATATGTGCACATGGCGGACATACGAGAAACTGACTTGTGATGCCATTTGTTCAGAGACTAGTGTTGTGCTTCACTTTAAGAACATTTGACACTTTAATTTCAACCTTGACTATCAGTTTTGCCAAGTTTCATCTTTTTAATATGTCTCAAAGTATGTTTACAGTGTTACTGTGAAGTGGAAGTCAATGAGAAACGCTTTCAGGGACGCATATTCCACTTCCATCACACCCACAAGACCAGTCGTCGCCAGCTTGGAACAGCTTGGAACAAGTCAGAAAACAGAACAGTTCGCTCATCCGTATTGACCAGAAGGGCCGTTTGCCTCTTGTCCGTGTTCTGCTGAGAAGCGCAGAGAAGCACACTTGAGAGATTAGATGTATAGGGTTCTCTCGGGACGTATGTGAATGTTTAAGTTATGGACATGCTTGTGTGCACACAAATGTTTAGCCATCTGGTACAATCTGGCCATATTCTACTCACAACCCACGGAAAACAGTAACAGTACAGTATTGGCTTCGTTAAACAGAAAACTTTGGAATGTCACGATGAAGTATGCCTCTTTCCTAGCCAGATTTTATACACATGCTTTTTGACTACAGTTTGAAACGGAATCTTTTTAACGCTTTGAATTAAATCAGTCACAACAATTGTAAAGAAATTTGATAGGCATGGGACACAGGAATGTGGCATTTGATATGATGTGTAATATGCATGCATTAAATATCGCCGGATGTGCTCAATTGTATACTTGCAGATGCGTCCAATGGGTGTCGATGTAGATATATGAAGTTGCAGAATGAACCATGCATTGAACGTGGTTCGTTAATAGAGCAAAGACAAAGCTAGATGCAAACTTTTTTAAAATGTCTTTCAGAGTGGATTTAGCCGGTGAGTGATGTTGTCCTTGGTAGAATGCACAAACTTGAAAAGAGGAAACAGAAATGGAAAAAACCCATTCTGTCTGGCTGCCCTACATGAAAAGTTTGTACTTGTTCCCCCTGACAAGGCCTCAAATAACACAGACAAACTTCATTCTGTTATCCATGGGGCTTTTGTTACAAAAGGTGAGTATCTTTATTCAGAGGTTCAAGACAATCTAAAAAATGAAAGCAAATGATTAGTTTACTGAGAAAACAAAATGTGAAATTCTGGATTTGCTCATTGGTAAGGCATTTAATCAAGAAGTAGGCATCCCCATGGGCACCAATTGTACTCCCCTTCTTGCGGATCTGTTTCTTTATGTACATGAGTTTCTGCAAGGTGATTGGCCAAGGAGTTGAGCTTTAGCCTCAGGTATATCGACGATTCGATATTGTTCAATAATTATCAAATAGCCAATCTCCTTCAACTGAATTACCCACCAGAACTAGAAATAAGGGAGACCAGTGAGACCGCCTCATCTTTTTTATAGATCTAGGCATAAAGATTCAGAGTGACAAAACACTCTTCACAAGGCTGTATGACAAGAGCGATGAGCGATCATCTTTCTAATAGAAACTATCCCTATATGTCGAGCAATATTCCAGCAGGTCCAGCCTTTGGTGTTTACATTTCACAACTTTTGAGATAAAATCGAGCATGCCCTTTCTACCAAGATTTTAAGAAGCGTCATACGACTCTTGCTCAGTTGTTTGATCAAGGGTATAACATTCGAGGCCTCAGTAAAGCTTTAAAAAAAGGTGTTTGGAAGACATGTATAGGACATTTCCAAATTTGACATATCAATGTTAAAAAAATAGTGTCCGGTGCTTTTCCCTATTTTGGTTTGTACCTTATTATATATGTTCCCGTGTTTTTTCAGGTGAACAGCTGACTTATCTTTGCATATGCTTGTGGCGGTTGCCACCGGTGGGGCAGGGTACGCTCACCTTTTCGCAAACACCTGGTATCATCACTATTTGATAGTGATTCATAAACACATGCTCATGATATAGTCAGAATCGTACATTCGACTCTGCTTTCTGCAGGGATTTCTTTTGGATATTGAAATGGTTTTGTCGCGTCATTGACAGTAATTGCAAAGTATAATTTTCCATAGGCTTCTGTGTATTGTGATAAGAAATATATTAATCACTTATGTCTCACTAGCGGTACGTTTTTTAATGTAAGTCGATACACTGTTTTTTGCGTACCTTTGTGGCAGTGGATTAGCGCCCTCCTGTCAGAGGGAATTATCGTGATTTGGCACAAGAAATGTAACCTTCTGCAATCTGGTGTCGGCTCTGTGACAACCGGAGAACCAGGAAGTTTGAAACTCAAGATACCAAAGTATACTTCCGTCATTAATTGTAACAGAGATTACTTTATTAAGCTTTGGTCAAGCTGTCATCCTTTCTTACTATGAATTTTCATGCAAAACCGTGTAAATGTTCTAGAAAAATATACAAATTATAACAAAAGAAGTTTGGAACATGTTAATGTCGCCAGTTAATGTGGCCAAACTGGAACGGAATTGTAAGAAATTAACTCGGACCTATATGGAGAATAAGCACTGTAAGTGTTTCTATGTAGACGTGTATTGTATTGTATGGCATTGCAGATAGCCCTGGGTAGTTGCAGATTGTGCAGCATTACATATAGCCCTGAGTAGTTGCAGATTGTATGGCATTGCAGATAGCCCTTGGTAGTTACAGATTGTATGGCATTGCAGATAGCCCTTGGTGGTTGCAGATTTATGGCATTGCAGATAGCTCTTGGTAGTTACAGATTGTATTGCATTGCAGATGGCCTTTGGTAGTTGCAGATTGTATTGCATTGCAGATAGCCCTTGGTAGTTGCAGATTGTGCAGCATTACAGATAGCCCTTGGTAGTTACAGATTGTATGGCATTGCAGATAGCCCTTGGTGGTTGCAGATTTATGGCATTGCAGATAGCCCTGGGTAGTTGCAGATTGTATTGCATTGCAGATGACCCTTAATTGGTAGTTACAGATTGTATTGCATTGCAGATGGCCCTTGGTAGTTGCAGATTGTATGGCATTGCAGATAGCCGTGGATAGTTGCAGAATGTATAGCATTGCAGATAGTCCTGAATAGTTGCAGATTGTATAGCATCGTAGATAGTCCTGAATAGTTGCAGATTGTATAGAATCGTAGATAGCCGTGGATAGCTACGGATTGTATGGCATTGCAGATAGTCGTGTATAGTTGTAGAATGTCTAGCATTGCAGATAGTCGTGTATAGTTGTAGAATGTCTAGCATTGCAGACAGCTTGATGCAGTTTTGATGTGTACTGGGAGTAAACAAATGGAACGCGTCGTCAAGTGTTCTATCCTTTTCATACTGCTGGACGAATCAGGTCAGGCATTTCACCATAACGTGTAAAACGAACACAAACAGTGACCAGAATTAGAAATTTTGATTTGAAACAGAAAAATACAATCTTTGCAGAAACCCATAGGACCAAGCGTCAGCCCAATTGATCTTCAAAGAAACAACGTGTAGCGTTATGTGCTTCCAAATAAACACACCCTGGGAAGAACATGATCACAGGTTTGTTGGGTACATGTATATCACTGAGCATATTAATACTGACAGTCAAACGCCGATTGTATCCATTGACACACATAATATGCTCGGCCTGACGTACTGCACTTGATTCATAACGCGGCATGGACATCATTTATCACTGAGTCAATGAAGAAAGCATTCGCATTAGTTTTTCAAATTTATTTTCTGTTTTGGATAACGTTTTTTAAACAATCAAGTTAAAATCAAGTTGACATCAACTGCATATTATAGCAACCACTGACACGATTAAATTAACATCACCGCATCGACACAGAAGCACAACGCAATCCCAGGTCATGAAGTGCTACTGAATTTACCCCCGCCATACAACAGTACTGAACGTCTTTCTGACATTTGTTTAATGATAGAACCAGTGCTGTGGTGTAATTCCTTCAAAACGTCAACGCCTCATGGTATACATCGGATTAAAGACACTCTACTGGCCTATTCTTCATAACAAACATCTTCCAACGGTAACATCGACCTGAAAGGCGGAAGAAGCCATCCAAAGTGATATAGCTTGGCTTCCTACAGTGGAACTGAGAGAGTTAACTCAGTGTCATCAGTAAGCGGCGTTGTTAACACCAGTAAAGTCTAGCTAACGTTTGTTTCATCACACGGTTGTCTAAAGGCAAGCGTTGCAGACAGTTATGACGCAGTGTCAATCACCAGCCAGCAGCTGAACCCACTAATCGCCCAAGCTCAGAACCATGTTTTTCATCGTCCGACCACTGCCCAGTCCATCCCTAACTACATCACGTTGTGTCTGTGCGGCATGACAGTCTAAAACCTTTCAGGCAGTGATAAGGATCTGTTGTCTGTCTTGTCAAGCTTACAGAAAGAGTGTGCGGTTTTGAGCATTGCTTCAGACTGGAGTTGTCACAGCACCAAGGAGATGAACAGTTAGCTTACATCTGATTGTCTGCTGATTGTCGACCAGGGGATAGAACCTCATACGACATCATCGTGCTTTTCACAGATATGGTCGCACATGGTCCGTGTGGACTGCCCCGACAATCCCGCTTTCTGGACGATTATGGTTAAGGGTTAATTATGTGCTCAGTCCCGTTTCATGTTTACATTCGTCCACAACATATAAAATCCGTATGGGTTTGATTTTCTTAATGTAGCTACCATCACAACTCTTCTCTGTGTGTTTGTCAAAAGGTTTCCCGAAAAAAATATATTTCGCGAAGACCACATATTTAAAAAAGGAATGATTACATAACATGGAGGCATCGCGTAAATGCTATACATAGCGAAGAATTCCCTCTACAGTGTGTATTGCAAATACAATCCTGTACACGTTTGTCATTACATCCATGTGTTTCTGTAACAAAAGAAGAAGTTGGTGTGAAATAAGTGTTGATTCAATTTTAAAAAGATGACATTCTAACATATAAATGTGATAGCTCTAATATTTGTGAAAATTAGCTACTATACCGGTTTGGTTTCATATAGTATACTTGGATGTATGTTGGAACCAAAACTAACTTTCGGCATGGTGAGTGCGAACGTCACCTACTGGGTCTTTCCGCCTTCCCTTCAACAAGAACGTCCTCGTCCAGTGAAGCGCGTGTTGTGACTGTGAAGTGAAAGGCAGTGAGAAACGCTTTCAATGACGCATATTCCACTTCCATCACACCCACAAGACCAGTCGTCGCCAGCTAACAGCTTGGAACAAGTCAGAAAACAGAACTGTCCGCTCAACCGTAATGACCAGAAGGGACGTTTGCCTCTTGTCCGTGTTCTGCAGAGAAGCACACTTGTGAGATTAGATGTATAGGGTTCTCTTGGGACGTATGTGAATGTTTGAGTTAAGGAAATGCTTGTGTGCACACAAATGTTTAGCCATCTGGTACAATCTGGCCATATTCTACTCACAACCCACGGAAAACGGTAACAGTATAGTATTGGCTTCGTTAAACAGAACAACTTTGGAATGTCACGATGAAGTATGCCTCTTTCCTAGCCAGATTTTATACACATGTTATCTAACTAGTTTGAAATAGAATATTTTTGTAATGCTTTGAATGAAATCAGTCACAACATTTGTACAGAACCTTGACAGGCACTAGATAAAGGGATGTGGCCTTTGAAAAATGCATTGGATATCGCTGGATGTTCACAGTTGCACACTTGCAGGTGCATCCATTCGGAGTCAGGTGCGTGGATGTTGATATATGCAGTTGCTCAATGAATAATGCATTGAAGTTGGTTCGTTGATAGAGTGAAGAGTACAGATCATATCATATGTATCAATAGTAACAACCTACATCACCTACATTACATCCACGTGTTTCTGTAAGAAGAAAAGAGGTTGGTTAGGAATAATTCAATTTTAAAACTAATACATTCAAACATATGAATTTGATGGCTCTAATATTTGTGAATATTCTGAAATATAGTTAATATATCATCCTGCTAATCTGTCATTGGCAAATTGCAATGGATGTAATAAATGACGTTTTTCTCTTTTTGTGAAGATATGAGATAATCAGGGCAAATTTAATATTTCTGATACAACTGAATGTACATTTGATAAATGATAAGAAGATGTTATTGGTATCAAAATATCTTTATATGTTTGTATGAATTCAACAATCTTTTTTAAAAGATTGCTTCGGAGATTACTCGCGTGTGGCCTATTGATATTACGAACCAGCTGTATATGTTTCTTCACTCAACACGAGCAACACCATGAGAATGTAGATCACATGCCGCAGTTGCTAAAACATCTCAATTTAAATTTCTCGTAATACTTTCGCATCAAAGTATCCTGGTGCAGTTTCTTCACTCCTGCTTGCACAGTCTGAACTATGAAGTGAACATGTCTTTATTTCATTTGTATGACAAAACAAAACAAACAGATTTGTGAATTTATCAATCTGCAACATGCGGTGGTACTCATGTCATATCAAAGAGAATCTTGAAAACAAATTCATTAGGTACGCCGTCTACGAATTAAATGTGCCCCAAAAGATAACCCAATGTGGAATTGGGAAGTAGGAGTGTTCAGAAGCTTAACATAGGCCATCACTCCTAACGTTGAAAATAATCTAAATTGAATACACAGGCGCTCAATACATGTGTTGCTATGGAGCTTTTTTCTAACATTCCCGTGTACCTGTACATACCGGTGATATATGTATTCAGATTAGTAATAACTTTATCACTGGCCCTTGCGGATACCGGAGCTTGTTGGCGACTGAACTATTCAACAAACAAGCTCAATGCACAAGCCAATTTGCAGTGTCTAATAACATTTGTTGGGCAATTTAATACTGATCGTGAATTGTATTCATATCATTTTATCAGCTAATCAAGGGCATAACGTTTAAATATCACTCAGTCATCACGTATCAAGTGATCCTTTACACATGGCTTTCTGAAGGTCTTCATTCTGCATCTTTGTAAGTCATTTTCACTATAATAGCCCTTTTCACAGGCAGGCATGTTATTATGTTCGTGTTAGTCAGTGCCCGGGGACATTATTACAATAACGCGGAAAAATAACCTGACATCCACACTCTCCAGCTGTAATCTAGTATTGTATCTTGTTAAATCATTTGTGAACTGTATGATGGAATCAACCTCTGTCTAGACTACTGTATCTATTGTTTGCATGCTTGGGTCAAGCAACAAATGAAGCTCCTCTTATATGTATATTTTTACATCAATTTAATTAACAACATCAGAAAAGGGTCCTTCAAGATTCCTTCCCTGTCAACAGGCCACGAGGAGTTATCCGTGTTCGTCACTCAACATGGCCAGAGCATTTGTATGAAGGTCATCCAGAGTCCGGGGGCAGGTGGAGGAGGTGGGGGAAGGGTGTGTGGAGGGGTGGGGGAAGGGTGTGTGGAGGGGGTGATTGAAGGGTGCGTGGAGGGGTGAGGGAAGGTTGTGTGAAGGGATGGGGGAAGGGTGTGTGGAGGGGTGAGGGAAGGGTGTGTGGATGGGGTGAGGGAAGGGTCTGTGAAGGGGGTGAGGGAAGGGTGTGTGAAGGGGGTAGGGGAAGGGTGTGTGGAGGGGTGAGGGAAGGGTGCGTGGAGGGATGGGGGAAGGGTGTGTGGAGGGGTGAGATAAGGGTGTCTGGATGGGGTCAGGGAAGGGTCTGTGAAGGGGGTGAGGGAAGGTTGTGTGAAGGGATGGGGGAAGGGTGTGTGGAGGGGTGAGGGAAGGGTGTGTGGATGGGGTGAGGGAAGGGTGTCTGGATGGGGTCAGGGAAGGGTCTGTGAAGGGGGTGAGGGAAGGTTGTGTGAAGGGATGGGGGAAGGGTCTGTGAAGGGATGGGGGAAGGGTGTGTGAAGGGATGGGGGAAGGGTGTGTGGAGGGGGTGGTGGAAGCGGGTGTGGAGGGGGTCGGGGGATGATGTGTGGAGGGGGGCAGGGGAGGATGTGTAGAGGGCGATTGGGGAGGGTGTGCGGAGGGGTTGGTGGGGGAACGGTGTGTGAAGGGGTGAGGGGAAAGGCGTGTGGAGGGGTTGGGGAAGTAGGGGGATGTGGAGGGGGATGGATGGGTGGTTTCGCGGTCTAAGCTAGGTGTCCGTCGTTATTTTCAATATAGCCTATGCAAGTCTATAATATTAGGCAAGTCTAGATTAACGCAGTGTTAGCAGTGAAGACAAACTCTTGTTTTTATAATATTTTATCAAGATAATTCAACAATTGAGTTTTTCTGTAAAATAAGTTCTATCAGAGACTAGATGTTAGTCAAAGTTCGTCTTGGTTCACCCTGGTGTTTGGTCATCGTGTGTGTTAAACGTAAAGGGTGGTAAACGTTTGTGCTGTTACGGGATATAACAACAATATTGTTCAAGGTGGCGTTAAACTGAAAACGCTTACTCACTCATTCATTTATACGTACATCAACTTGGTACGTTAGGACCGACGTTACAAGATAAGGGCATCAGGCCAACATTTGTATCTCCCCCTCCCGACAAGCAACGAGTCCCCGTGACACTGACCGGACAAACGGTAGCGCACTACTACTCCCGAGGGATATTCCCCTCCTTGACCGCTAAAGTGACCAATTGAGCTTTCTTTTATAGCGCTTTTAACTCCATTCTCCCTCAATGTTAATTATAGGCATTGATGCCCAGGTCCATTGAAGCTGGAGGGCTTCATCAGTGCAGAATAGGATATTGTCTTTCACAATCAACCCTGGTCATTGTGCTATGGAGCAAGGCGTAATTAGGTTCAATGTGACACATCAATCTTTCTCTTGCTCAGTACGTTGGGCATCCTTGCTTTCACTAAGATGCGGACAGAGGGTCCGAGAGCCTCTACGAGTTGGGACATCGGTGGAGGGAATCACAGTAACAATTGACCGATATACCAACGTGCATGATAAGACTTTCGAATGAACATTTGTGTTGATTATGTGTACCAAGGGAGAGGCAGGTGGAGATGATATGACCGTTCTATAAGTAATTTATGTACTTGCACTGCTGTTCCTACTTCCTACTTATTAAAGTTTGAGAATGAAGCAATGTCTGAGTGTTTTGCATTTGTTGAATTGTAATTGTTTGTCACAGTTAGACCAGACTGGTACCGTCAATACTACTAGAATATTTATAAATGTGTGTCTTCATAATCATGTCTACGATGTTGTATGGTGAACCATTGACTGTAGAATTCACCATGCAGTATCGGATATGAAAAGAATGATTGTTATTTTACGCCGTTGTTGGCAATATTCCAGTAACATCACGACGGCCCGTTTTTTTATCAAGTCACGGTTAGGAAAACCTGTGGTCGAAGTCATGAGCAATGATCCACGTCGTAGGGTTCCCCGTGTGTACAAGGAACGGATACAAACTAGAAACATAGCGTCTACTTTTAGTTATAGAAAATTCTAAAACTACCATTTTTCAATCAATGCATTTATTTAATAAAGTTCGAATGCCACTGTAATATTGCTGGAATATTGATATCTCATGCAGAAACCTTTACTCACTCACTCATGTCGCATGTCATACACGTTGCCGATACACATTACATTTATTAAAACATATTAGGACTACATTGAACATATTGTACAAGAACTGATATGATTTGCCTCATAGCGAACACTTCAATTACAAAGGGTTAGTACAAGCGTTATTGATACAGAATAATAGGTAACACCTGTACACATACAACAGTTTCAATCAATCAACAAATGTTAGTATCCCAGGAAAATACCTACACAGATAATAGGCACATCAGCTGTTTGGGGTACTTATATACACCTGTATCTTCTCACCTGTAATCAATACACGCAGCATCAGGCGTCCGTGCTCGTAGTATTGAGTAGCGTATAGACAATAATCGACACCAGCTTCTTTTTAGATACATTCGTCTTTCTAACACGTGAAAAACATTTGCACGAAATTCTGTTTACACTGTAAAAGGATACAGGCAAATATCCCAACATCTGCACGACATATTTCTGTCGATACATCAGAACGGCACAGATGATGATGCCGAACCTGTTTCAAGTGGAGAGATATTTCCTAGAAGCTTGATACGCTGTGAATCACAACTGTTCATAGATGGCGCTTCCAGGACGATGAAATGGGAAGAATCGTTCCCGGCTAACTAAAACATTATATTCAGAAGTGTTTGAGACACATCAAGGTTTATGTATATGGCCCTAGGAAACGTGAAGCACGGGGGGAATATCTTGATTGTAAAAAGTGGATTGAGCTGAAAGGTTTTGAATGGATGAAAGAGGAGAGGGGATTGCGAATCTTTTATTGGCAACGTTGGAAGGAGAAAACTTTTCATTACCGTTTTTTCAATTCGATTCATGAAATAGGTACAGTGTGGAACTCACTGACAGCCATATTTTCAGTTCCAAGCAAATGCGATAAAAATAACCTCGTAGTGCCCTGGTGGATCGGGTTGTGTTTTTTTATTCATCCCTTGAGGATAGCGTGCGTCGAGTCTGAATTTCAGATTATCCCCATCAAACTACAGAAAATGTCCAAAAACACCAACTCATAACTTGTGCAAGTTAAGCCATAAGTAATCCAGGCCGAGATTGCAAGAGATAAGCGAGCGAGCAGGACGTACCTGACGCTGGTCCATAATATCTCTGGTTTATCGCCCTGCTGTCAGTCAGCCCCCTGAAGTCTATATCCCAGGATTTCTACAATCAGCGAGGATAACACGGACATATAGATGTCTGGAAGTGAGTATGGCAAGGTGATGCCCCTGGTGCAGTTTGGAAATTAATACTCAGCTGTATGTGTAAATCAGGAAGGCAGTGAGAACTTCACCCAGGATGTTTTATCTTAGCAATTGTAATCTAGTTTTGTCTCGTTGTGTTGTGTATCTATCTATCAATCTATCTATATCAGTAAGTATCTATCTATCAACCTATCTACATCAGTAAGTATCTACATGTATCTATCAATCTATCTATATCAGTAAGTATCTATATTTCAATCTGTGTATATCAGTAAGTATCTATCTTTCAATCTATCTATATCAGTAAGTATCTATCTATCAACCTATCTACATCAGTAAGTATCTTCATGTATCTATCAATCTATCTATATCAGTAAGTATCTTCATGTATCTATCAATCTATCTATATCAGTAAGTATCGATCTATCCATCTATAGCAATACCTATATATATTTTTGCATCAGTATCTATCTACGTATATATCATTATCTATCTATCTATCTATCTATCTATCTATCTATAGAAAGCCATGTCTTTATATAAGTATATATCTACATCGGTAAGTATCTATATCTATCTACCTACAATCCTTCAATTTGACTATATATATCAATACGTACATGTATACATCTTTTCATATCAGTATCTCTATCTATATCAGTATCTATCTACCTACCATACTATTTAATATCTTTAGCAATATCTATCTATCTATCTATCTATCTATCTATCTATCTATCTCACAGCTATTAGCCCCTGTCTATCTTCCCTTCTGTTGATCTGTACGTGTAACTATCAAGCTGTATGTCTTCATATCGCTTTATCTTTCTGTACCCCAAATCCACTCCCCGCCTCAGTTAATGACCACAATTAACATCTAATTAATAATTCATACAATAAAATACTTCATTATCAATTCAGAACACGTTCATGCATGTATAACATGACATATAGATCGTACTAGTTAGTCACTGCGGTACTTGTTGCAAATTAAACCGACCTTTTACAGAGTTACCCCCCCTGCATTTCTACCAACCTTCTAACAAGAGTGCGGAGCTCATCGAATCTCGACAGCAGCGAAACTACAATAGCTGAGAGTGAAAGCGCCCCTCGCGTAGTTCTCCTAGCGATCGCCAGCCTCTGGCTGCTCACCAAGCGACGAAGGACGCGGGAAGTTCGCACACAAGAAATAGATATTCCAAACTTGTCAGCCCCGTAATGAACCGGTAACAGCTGCGAAGACGGTGGTATGGGGCGGGCTGTGGTAGTTGTGTATCCATCACAATGAAAGGGAGAGAGACACGCTAAACAGATATTGGCTTATATTGGTGTTTCTCCACGCTTGACCTGGGGAAAAAAGGAGGCGGTCTTTCTTTGAGTTGTGTGTGTGTCCTGTGTGAGATGTGAGGAGAGCGAGAATTGCAAGGGAGTAGCACGGGAGTCAGCTGACGGTGGGAGTCACTGCGTGAGTGGCTAACGCTTGTTCTGGTGATTGGCGGAGCCCCATGCATGTGCTGTGTACGACCGACTCAGTGTTCTAGACTCCGAGTAAAGGATATACACTATTGGACTTAACATCAACAGGTGGGTTAGTACATGTTCTTTTGCCAACCTGCAATATTCTGTCAGCTTCTCTTTCAGCCGTTTTGTAGACTTTTCAGTACGTTCAAAGTTTAGTCTGGCAAAATACTCGCATGTCTTCTCTAGCTGTGTAAAAACCATTACGTGAAATTAAATATAGATATATTAAGTTTGTGCCGGGACGACTATGCCAACTCAATATGTTATGAATGTGTTTGTGATTTGAACGGTTATCTGCTGTGGAATTGGTAATAGAAGTCTATAGGTTGATCTACAGATATCGTTTTGATATACCTTGAACTGATTATAGAGTTACATTACATTATATGTGATTCGTATGTATCATGTTTCGAAAAGTCATGTAAGTAATTCCGTGATATCAACCACAACGCGAGCGTTTTGTTGTGTTGTACACACATAGCCTCTGACAACTTTATCAAGCCGATCCCCGAGCGGCACCCACGTGTCAAGGCGCACTTCACGCGGTGTGATTAATACCGATATCGTTCCGTTCCTTTGTTCCCCCGGTATTGTAGACATTTATCAAAACAGATTTTACAAACGGGCGCACCCTTGACGCCAGCAACGAGACACATTTATGAGTTCTTTTCACGTATAATTTCGCACAATGTACACGTTGATACACTTTCAGACAAATTGATCGTGAATGTGTAACTGTTCAATGCTTTTAATTCTTAGCTAGCCTCTATTGTCAGTCACAAGCTGGTATGATATGTCGTAAGGTGGTAGCAAACGTTGTATGAATGTGGGTACATTCCACGAGACAGGCGAACAGAGAGGCTGTCAACCCCGGACTGCCGCATTCACTCCCCGACGATTATAAGTATTAGTTATGCTGCTTGTCCTCGTTACATCGATCATATCCTTTAAGTGAAAGATTTGTTGACAGTTTTGACATTTCCTGATTCTCGGGGAACGACGCAATTCAATTTAGTACTACCTTGAGGTTTAAACAAGCTTATCTAAAGTTGATGTTTTACACGTTTAGACTTAACGTTCAAAATTGGAAATGTGTTCACTGTTGGGTGTGTAGCAATTATTGTAAGATGGGACTATTAGGACGAGGGGCGAGGGGACGTGCTTATTGGACCTGCTGCAGGTACAGCCCCTGAAAAGTAGCTTATGTTTGAAGCCATTTGCTGTTCTAATGTTACACACTTACATTTCAAACGTCTATGAGGTGAGAGTAGAATTCAATTAGAAAAATGGATTGATTAAACTGACATTCGTGGCAGTTTCCCTTCACTCTTCACGCACCACCAAACACTCGCGATGCAAAGTTCAAAATTATTGATTGATTGAATTATGGCGGTTCAACATTTGGAGATAATATCAGGAGACTGGAGAGTACTTAAACTGTCCAGTTTGTGGGTTACAGAATAAAACAGCACTGTTACGGTGGCACATTCTGGCCAATAAAAGAATATAATGCAAACAAATACGTTTTTCGAACACTTTGGAGTCATTTCCAGACGTTGACAGGGTAATGAACCCTGCTTACAAAGGACATAGATGCGACCTTTGTGCCATATAAAATAAAATTAGCTGATGGACAGAATTACAATTAACGGAGCCAAGGATGAGATAATGGCGTTAGAATTATCGGTAATATCCCCGGGGTTGATCACGGGAGACATGGGGATGGTGGAAGGAAAGCCAACTGTTTCTACATTAGTTTGATCCCGGAAGACAGTACTGTCTAACTTAAATGTCATTCAGGTTCTTCGTGAATACAAAAAGTGGATGGTCCTAGCGGAGGGTGGGCGTGTAGTTTTGTACTTGGAATAGATGTACAATTTTAATTTACGAGCCCAATGCTACATAGCCTCTGTCCGATAACGGGAGAGGGCATGGTGTAGCGATACGGCTCCCTCTCTAATGTCACAAGGTTGATGAATTTGTCTGCATTTGCTACCATCTGCCAAGGCCCTTTGTGATGTATTGACAATACTGAAGAAACAAGTTAAAGGTTAATTGTTTTATATTGAGGTGTGTTGATACAGGTACATATAACCACGGCATTTACCACGGCACAAGACTATGATTGATTAAATCTAACGTTGAAATGATCCAGTCAGCCATGTAAGAGACATTAAGAAAGTAGTAATGAGGAAAAATAATCAAACTGAAGCTATTCTTGTTCCCAATATCTATTACACCATGTTCGCCAACTGATCAGCGGAACTGTCACATGGCTATTGCTATATGGAATAATCTAAATATAGGACGTATAGCGCCCATTACCATCCACTATAACCGAGGCAATAATACACGATGTCATTACACAACGAATCATATCTGTGTAATTAATAAGGCTGCAATGTAACGGCATGTCTGCATTCACAACTACCAAAATCGCGACCTAAATCAGACGTATTTTAGCAGTTTATGACCAAATGAAGTTCGGTGTGTTTGCTTGCGTATTGTAGTTAATAGTTGTGAACAGGTTGTACATTTTCAAACGCTGATGGTGCGCCACCGAGGCATTGGTATCATATTCATGTTCAAGGACTGACTCCAGCGGTCCTGTTCACTTGCGGATGACTGATGATTTGTAATCGTAAGACTCTGGGCAAATAGAATATTTTTCACACGAAGTTGTTCAATGTTTATTCTTTATAAAATCTACCATTGCCCTTATTACATATAAATCAGATTTCATTCCATTTATTGATTTATTGCCCTGTACGCTGAATGATGCTAGTAATAAAACTGATTTTGCAAAAGTATTGGAAACGATTTGACTGTAAATGACTGCTCGAAAAATGTGTTAACCGAACGATTCGTTTTACATATTTTGAAATTAATTTGGTGTGAGGAGTAATGTTAAAGTTTCCGGTATAGGAAACGTGACGAAGCTTTAGCTTGGTGTGATGTTTGTTGTACAAGAGGATGTAGGGCCATAGTTTAACACGCTGGTTCTAATTCCCTGGTATTTTTTCACTTTGTCACCGACTGCATGAAGTGTGATGGTTACCCAAAAATAGGCGGCGCTCATTATTGCTCTGAAGTTAATAGAAGATCAGACAGGAGAAGCAACACCGCCGTCTCTGATTTGTTCTGTACAGGCTTGCTGATAACCATGAAAGGAAAGTCCAAGCATCAAGTCATAAACTGCTTCAGCTGTATCATAGAATGCCATCTAGGCGACGTAGTCATTAATTCTTTGTTTTTATTTAGCCGAGCGCCTGTGTGTCTGCAGTCAAATGTACTTGATAGATTTTTCAATATGTAGGACGATCCATGATTTGTATCGTCTACAGACATTATTCGTCTCCTAAACTCCATAAACCTTTCCCTGCCCAGAGAATGTGTTGAATATGGTCTACAGACAGTTAAGTTATCCAAGTCCCGTTACAACTCAGAGAAAGTGTTGTACATGCTAGACAGTAGACACTCCATGTCCCATGAGCCTAACAATTCCTTCCGAGCCAAGGAAAAACTAAAACATCTACCGTCCTCATCCCAATCACTATATGTTCCATGGGCCCAACAAAGTCTTCTGAGCTTGCGGAGAGCCTTGAAGATCTACTGTCTTAATCCCCGTCACGCTATGTCCCATTGACCCTATCAAGTCTTCCGAACCAAGGAAAGACTTGACTATCTATTGTCTTAATCCCCGTCACGGTATGTCCCAATGACCCTATCAAGTCTTCCGAGACTGGGGAAAGCCTTGAATTTTTTCTGTTTTAATTCCCGTTACTAAAATTCCCATGGACCCTATCAAATCTTCCGAACCAAGGACAGCCTAGAATATCTATTGTCTTAATTTCCACCCATCAACATCCATGCAAGAATGTCCGTCCATCCGAAAGACAAGATGTGCCCACTAAAGCCATATAAAGCCTATGGCATGGTGTCACAGCCATGGCTGTTTCGCGATTCAAGCGCAAATATCCCATAATCTCAAATGGTCGGAGATGAAGTAAGGTTTGGCGTTAATGTCCAATATATTGTCTTAAACTTTGGACTTGAAAAGCTTTTAAGACATCAACCAAAATTGGTATTTAAATTATTGGTTCTCAAAGTCACTATTTATCTTCCTCACATAATTCCTTTTCTATTGAGATAAAGTAACTGTGAAAAAAGTGTTCTATTGTTCATGTGTCAGATGCTAGAAGCCAATGTGAAGCCATGTCAGTCCCAAGGAGTATAGTTGTGTCGATCTGACCAATTAACCACGAGGAAGTGTTGTAATGTCTGCAGACAAATACATCCCTTAAAACCCAATCATTCCTTTCGAAGCCAGAGGAGTGCTGTACGGTCTATGGGTTTAGTGCCGGTCTGTCCCTTGAATGCTAAATAAACGCTAACCAATCACCAAGGTGTCATCTTCCAAGATGATATGATGTAACCTCCGTGGACGATTCCCAATGCCGAGAAACAAGTGCATCATTGTATTGTTGATTTGATATATATAATTTATAAAAAATGTGACTACTTCCAAATGAGAAAGAATAGGAATGCCGTCTAAAATGTTACATGACAGTTCATATTTATGTTTTAAAAAGCTAATACAAGGAACCGTTAGACGGTAAATAAGGCCTTCTTAAGAATCTGATTGATGCCACTGCATGGATTCCGAGTGAAAACATGGACAAAATGACGCCCGTATTGTTAGATTCCTTGAGATTTCGTCCGTTATTTTCAACCTCGACGCCAAATGTCTTCTTTTCTTTTGATGGCTAGGTTTTGTTCCTATAATGTAGGATTCTTTTATGTGATTATACGCTCAGTTACACAGGGAAGACGTACTTTACGGTCACAGTTGGAGACCAATATTCACTACTTACAGCTATTTATTTAATCGATGCTGTAAGAGATATCGTCACTCAGCTAGAAGGTTGTTAGACGGGAGTCATTAATACATCTGAAATGACACCGTCAACATAATAGTTCGACCATTTGAATGCCTGCCTGTAATAATTCCTTTATATTTTTTATTATTCTCATCCCATTATTTTTGCGAAATTGTTGTTGATTAATCAATATTACGCACGCCTGTATTCATACGCAAATCATTTTCCAACAGCTCGTGAATCTTATATTTATATCGTTATCTATTCTATAAACAATTCCAGTTTGTTATTGGAATTTGTTTTATTTGAATAACTTCTTAATCTCTTTTATAAAGTGTTTTGATAGAATATAATGGTTACGTGTATATGGCATGGTAACATATTACAAGTATTCACTGATGCTGAATAACTGTAAATAGATGATAACAATCTGTTATCTGCGTTACACTAGGCAATAAACCGTTATCAGCATATTTATCCACCTGAAGGTCAATACATTTGTGGCGCCCTCATAGTCCATGTATTTAAGGGGTACGTGACATGTTCGCATGTTTTTTTTCGGATGGCCATTTGACTTGTCTTTGCATGTGTTTGTGACGGGTGCCACCGATGGGACAGGGTACACTCACCTTTTCGCGAACACCTGGTATCATCACTATTTGATAGTGATTCATAAACACATGCTCATTGTATAGTCGGAATCGTACAATCGATTTGTTATGAATAAGCAAAGAGTTTTGTCGCATTTAGTTTCAAATACATTGATCTGTGGTTCATTACTTTTCATATGTAGGACCTTGGCGTCATCTGGTTCTAATATTTGAAAGTTTATCGACTTTGAAGAACCATATGGCAGACCATATCAGTAGAATATTTCCAGCATTTTCAGGTTCGTAACAATGTGTTGCTGTACATTACCCAGGTGCTGTCGAAGAATCCTTATTTATGCAGTTTTGTTTAATTAATTACTTTAAAGATCATCCGATCCAAAACGTAACAATTCTGCAAAAAGTAAACCTTGGAGCACATCCGTTTTTCCGTCCCGCTGAGTCTGTTAAAAAAGCCCTTCAAAGTAGGAAGGGAAACATGTCTTCATTGAACACGAGTTTTGTCTTTCAACTGACCGACAGTCTTGAAATGGGGCTACTGTTTTAGAAATGTATTTTTTTCTATTTCGATCATCGCCCCTGAGGTTTTGGAAAACACACCATTGAATTTACTATTAAAAAAGAGGTAATAAGAAATGTCATTAATGATAGGTGGCATGCGTGGCCCACTGGGATATAGCATGGCGACTGCCTGGTCTCCTTCTTGCCCATCTCCTTATCAGCGACTCTAACTCCGTGAACATCTTCGACTTACATTAACAACTTTTGTGACATGAAAAAGCTGAAATACTGATGTCATCGCATTAAACTCGACACCCACTCTCATTTGTCACATCCGGAGCTTTAAAGCTGTTTCAAGTCATTCGTCATACATACACGGAACAATGTGGGGATCTATAGTTTTCACGATTGAAGATCGAAAGAAGAATAGTAATTTATATCAGTGGAAAGAAATGTTGTTTTCCTTAGTATTATTTATTGAAGCAGAATCCATTATTCAACACTACATCTGAGGTGAACATTACATATAGAGACAA
Source organism: Haliotis cracherodii (assembly GCF_022045235.1). Lineage (NCBI taxonomy): Eukaryota > Metazoa > Mollusca > Gastropoda > Lepetellida > Haliotidae > Haliotis > Haliotis cracherodii. Next base: position 2,262,990 of record NW_027266264.1, on the reverse strand, counting down.
ATAAGACGCTTGACATGAAGCTCTTCTTGTGTTCCTTGTAGCTCTTGGATGTGTCATCTCATCTTATCTCTGACAAAAGCACATGTGCGAGAACGGATCCCATGATCCGCCATTTTGTTGCAGGAATTGGAAAGAAAAATGCCTTTGCTTCAATTCCATTTCAAAACAAAAAATAAGTGATATGTTTAATGGTATATTGTGTTGAATTTAACATACATTGGTTAACGAGATCCCAAGTATTCGAACCTTTATTAGCTTCAACGTATTATAATCACATTGCGTCAAGTACTCGCGACTCCTGAAGCTATAACGTGTTATAATCACATAGCGTCAAGTATTCGTGACTCCTGTAGCTATAACGTGTTATTATCACATAGCGTCAAGTATTCGTGACTCCTGTAGCTATAACGTGTTATAATCACATAGCGTCAAGTATTCGTGACTCCTGAAGCTATAACGTATTATAATCACATTGCGTCGAGTATTCGTGACTCCTGTAACTATAACGTGCTATAATCACAAAGTTACAATTTCCTGTACTTATATCCAGCTAGTTTCACAAATACGTATCGATATTGCATTTTATGAAATTATCCTCACTCACCAACTGAATAATGCATTTTACAATATATATAGAACGTGTAAATATTTTGTATTTTCCTTTCCGTTTTGATTTATACGTGTGAACGTAAAGACACGACGAGCGAGTGTTACCAAACGGGCGGCGTGTCCCTCGCCCCTACTTCCTGCAGGAGTAACACCATCGACACATTGGTACCTCGGGGTATCACCTGACCACATTTGCGTGTAAACGACTGAATATCGTGGTACTAGTCGGTCCCATGCGATTATCAGTATCATCATCCAAACGTCTTTATATATATCATCCCTATATCTATCAACATGCCATCTTCCCCCCTATGCATATATACCCATCCACAAAGAAATGCCTCTATACACGTTATAACGGGTGACATGATTTGTAATGACTTCGGATCCGTTTTTGAAACTCTCAGATAAGGAGACTTCGCAACAAATCACCTGGTCTTGAATGCCTTCTGTGTTCTGTCGTTAATGATGTTGCCGTGAATCACACCAGAGCTATTTTCTTCACAACAATGTTGCTCTATCAAATGAAACGTATATACCATATGTTCCATACACAGACTATACAAACCTAATGCTGGGCAAGTTACATCAAGTGTCATTTGCCACCCACAATTACAGTCTCCAAGAGATTTGTCACGAAAATGACGAAAACACAGTGACGTGAAGAGGATTCACAGCAACGATGACGGATTGGTATTTTAAGTCTTGACATTCCAATTTCCGACCCGCCCCCCAACCACGAAGACAGCCAGATGACCTTCTGTTGCGTGGTGGTCTTGGCTGATTGTTCCATTGTGTCTTGGGTGTAAAGTTGTCCCCAAAGGTGACTCAATAACATTTTATTATGCAATGATGTAAAGAAAATGCCCCTTTTTGTTATGTTGGCATCAGTATGACGCAGGGATGACGTCTTAATTCATTCATTGTTGCAACAATCCACATGGAAAGCGACATGAGCCATTTATTCTGTGTAATGAGTGAGTGAGTGAAGACCACTTTAACATTATTTCAATTACATAACGGTATTTCAGCTTAATGTGTTAGAAAAGCCCGAACGTTGAAACTCTTAATGAACATAAAATGCTCGCCTATAGATAAATAACTCCATATGTATGGGGTGTACAGTTAGTATATCACATCAGCTAACTACATGGTAGTGGAAGTGAACGTTAACGGAATGTAGCCACTCTTATAACAGTGACGCTCACTGTCTAAGTGTGCAAGATGTAGTGAGAATAAAATGCTACCATACATGACAATTCGTTTCACATTGAACAGAAATACCCACAAATAACAGAAATGAAAATGGCCATCTTCATCTTCCCATAGTTCTACAAATATATTAACATCAAGTAAATCACATTGTAACCTTAACGTGGGAAATTCAAAAGTGACGTCAATGATCGCAGATAAAATGTTGAGGATCACAATCAGCGAGAAGCTGGGATTCGAACCCACGATCATCATGATCACGTGATCATGGCACGCCTCAGGTACGTAACTCGTACGTAACTGTATGCCATTGTGGCACGAGGGACAATTGGGCCACCCGTGCCCTCGTCTTCATTGTATGAACACTGATACTGTATACTTCCATACTGAGTTAAACAGATTCCCTGGGACTTCTGCAAATAATTATAAGTACTTGTACATTAACTTATGGGGTACGTTATTCTTAAAAAAACCCAACAGTTTTATGTTATGCACTGACATCAACATTGAACCCGTTGTATATTTTAACGTGCAATGGCATTTCAACGGTAAATGTGAAGGACAACATCAATCAACACAACTATAGTACCTATGGAATCATTATTGAATGCGTTATCTTGGTTCTGTGTGATGCGTTACTCGTATTGTAATACATATCTTGGTTCTGTGTGATGCGTTACTCGTATTATTATACATATCTTGGTTCTGTGAGATGCATTACTCATATTATTATACATATCTTGGTTCTGTGAGATGCGTTACTCGTATTGAAATATATATCTTGGTTCTGTGTGATGCGTTACTCGTATTGTAATACATATCTTTGTTCTGTCTGATGCGTTACTCGTATTATGATACATATCTTGGTTCTGTGAGATGCGTTACTCGTATTGTAATACATATCTTGGTTCTGTGTGATGCGTTACTCGTATTATTATACATATCTTGGTTCTGTGAGATGCGTTACTCGTATTGTAATATATATCTTGGTTCTGTGTGACGCGTTACTCGTATTGTAATACATATCTTGGTTCTGTGAGATGCGTTACTCGTATTGTAATACATATCTTGGTTCCGTGTGATGCGTTACTCGTATTGTAATATATATCTTGGTTCTGTGAGATGCGTTACTCGTATTGTAATACATATCTTGGTTCCGTGTGATGCGTTACTCGTATTGTAATACATATCTTGGTTCCGTGTGATGCGTTACTCGTATTATAATATATATCTTGGTTCTGTGTAATGCGTTACTCGTATTATGATATATATCTTGGTTCTGTGTGATGCGTTACTCGTATTGTAATACATATCTTGGGTCTGTGAGATGCGTTACTCATTTTATTATACATATCTTGGTTCTGTGTGATGCGTTACTGGTATTGTAATGCATATCTTGGTTCTGTGTGATGCGTTACTCGTATTATAATACATATCTTGGGTCTGTGAGATGCGGTACTCATGTAATTATACATATCTTGGTTCCGTGTGATGCGTTACTCGTATTGTAATATATATCTTGGTTCTGTGTGATGCGTTACTCGTATTGTAATGCATATCTTGGTTCTGTGAGATGCGTTACTCGTATTATAATATATATCTTGGTTCTGTGAGATGCGTTACTCGTATTGTAATACATATCTTGGGTCTGTGAGATGCGGTACTCATATTATTATACATATCTTGGTTCTGTGTGATGCGTCACTCGTATTATAATGCATATCTTGGTTCTGTGTGATGCGTTACTCGTATTGTAATACATATCTTGGTTTTGTGTGATGCGTTACTCATGTTATTATACATATCTTGGTTCTGTGTGATGCGTTACTCGTATTATAATATATATCTTGGTCCTGTGAGATGCGTTTCTCGTATTATAATATATATCTTGGTTCTGTGAGATGCGTTACTCATATTATTATACATATCTTGGTTCTGTGAGATGCGTTACTCGTATTATAATACATATCTTGGTTCTGTGTGATGCGTTACTGGTATTGTAATGCATATCTTGGTTCTGTGTGATGCGTTACTCGTATTATAATATATATCTTGGTTCTGTGAGATGCGTTACTCGTATTGTAATACATATCTTGGTTTTGTGTGATGCGTTACTCATGTTATTATACATATCTTGGTTCTGTGTGATGCGTTACTCGTATTATAATATATATCTTGGTCCTGTGAGATGCGTTTCTCGTATTATAATATATATCTTGGTTCTGTGTGATGCGTTACTCGTATTATGTTATATATCGTGGTTCTGTGAGATGCGTTACTCATATTATTATACATATCTTGGTTCTTTGAGATGCGTTACTCGTATTATAATACATATCTTGATTCTGTGAGATGGGGTACTCATGTAATTATACATATCCTGGTTCTGTGAGATGTGGTACTCATGTAATTATACATATCTTGATTCTGTGAGATGGGGTACTCATGTAATTATACATATCCTGGTTCTGTGAGATGCGTTACTCATATTATTATACATATCTTGGTTCTTTGAGATGCGTTACTCGTATTATAATACATATCTTGATTCTGTGAGATGCGGTACTCATGTAATTATACATATCTTGATTCTGTGAGATGGGGTACTCATGTAATTATACATATCCTGGTTCTGTGAGATGCGGTACAAATGTAATTATACATATCTTGGTTCTGTGAGATGCGTTACTCGTATTATAATACATATCTTGATTCTGTGAGATGCGGTACTCATGTAATTATACATATCTTGATTCTGTGAGATGGGGTACTCATGTAATTATACATATCCTGGTTCTGTGAGATGTGGTACTCATGTAATTATACATGTCCTGGTTCTGTGAGATGGGGTACTCATGTAATTATACATATCCTGGTTCTGTGAGATGCGTCATACTTATGATAATGTAGCTTGGATGTGTGCGGTATGTCATGCATAAAATTATGCATGGTTTGGTTCTGCTTGATGCGTTACGCACACTCTATAATGTGTGTATTGGTGCGGTGCAGGAAACTAAAGTCATCTCATGATATAATGAACTCTGAAGGAAGTTCTAAAATAGTTGTATGACCGGAATTCGAAACAATTACCGTAACGACTACAGCAAGGGATTACAACACGCTTACGTCATATCCAAGTTGAAACCATCAGAATTAGTTAATTGTTGTATCAAATAAAACATAGAGTTAGTCCTAATTTAATATTATTTAGGATCAAAATCAAAGTATGCAGTCGCATGCCACAGATTTTAGTTTAATTCTGTCGCGATTATGCGACTGCGAATCCTATGTTCACACTGTTAATGTCGCTCATTGAGTCAGTGATTAACTAACTCAACGTATTTTACTTCTTACAAACTCCATGCCTTCGTCTGTGTCCTCTGTAAACTATGCACAAAGTTAGGCGAGAAGCAAATGTTATGTTGGTGGTAACATTTTGCTCACCTTCAATAGCAATGTGGGCAATGCAAGATTTTGGCCACGGAGGCGGTAATGAGACCTACTCGTTCACGCTGTGTGCCGGCTATTGATAATAACATATTTTGACACACTAAGCATTGTAGCCTGCAGACCAGCACGATTCTATTAGTGGGTGCTTGAAGCTATTTGTCCAACAATGTGATGCTTTGTCGTGTACAGAAATGACTTATTCCAGTGCTTTTCTGTCGCGCCTTCGCACGTCTGTTTGGGTATTGACAAAGAGCAATGACTTGAATTGAACCAAAGCAGTAACGCATAACTTTGAGCATATGAAGTTGGTCAAATAGCTGGCACTTGTTATTGCACTTTATTTGAAAATTACATTTTTTAAAAATGAAAGGACATCACAGATAGGACGTTTTTAAGAACATGAAATAAGTTTATAAATCCATTTTTTCGTTTGCAAAACACGAATACACACCCGCTGATGAAACGCTGACTGAAACGTGATATTTATATCTATAAGATGTAAATGACAGGGGAGCTGCTGAATGCATCTAAAGGCTCAGTGTTTGCATTCATGACATTTATAGAAAGTACTCATCTATCGGGCGAACTTCTTTCCTTAGCATCGCGTGCGAGCAAAGAGAAAAGGAATTAATAATTTACAGAGACCGTCAGTGTATTATTGCATAATCTCTGTTATTTAGCTTCGCGGGATGCACAACGTTCCGCGATGTGTTGGGTCGCATTCTGAAAAAGTCAGAAACGCATCAAAGAGGGTGATAATGGCTTGGTTAGATGGAAAAGTTCACCACCTTTGAGCACGTAACTGCGAGGAAGGGTACACGCAAGTTGAAGTCATTTTACCAACGCCTTCTCCACCTACAGCTGTCGAGTTCACATGGCGACCGGAGAACAACAGCCTCGGTGGTCGAGACCCACCTTATCGCCGCAAGCCCAATCGCAGTCTGAAGTTGATACGTCGGTTTGTGGGTGGCTATTGGATTTAGGGTATTGGTGTGAAGCGGGTGACACCTCATGCACCTACATTGATTCTTCATCGGTAGTAAGGCCTCCATGAGAGACGTTTTATCGTAAAGACGTTATCTGTTGATACAACACTCGGCAAACTTGACTCCTGACTCTTTCTGGGGTTTGGGTCCTGCCTCCCACCGAAACATATACAGAAACATGTGATGAATGTGACAAAAGTTACCTTGTTCAATATTTGCAGGAAATGGGTACCAGGTAGGATGAACAGTATGGATGACCTTCAAGGCATTTTGTATGTATACTGCTCGGGGAGCTGAGAATGCTGATCCAGTGACCGGGGTAATAATGTGACGCGAGAGCATCGCTCGCTGTGGCGTGGTTCGTGCGCTTTATGAGTCGCCTGTACGTGCTTGGGGGTTTCCGCGTTAGAACTGGCCCTCCTCCCATGCGTGGGTCAAACTCAGTAACCCGGATTGTGTGACATCGAACTCCAACGGCGTGGATCATTGCTCACAAGTAGCAATCTGGAGATTGCCTGGTTCTGATTTGGAGAATAACCTGCGGCCATCATACATGTTGAATATTGCGAGTGCGGTGTTAAACAAAATAGACACACACAGGCAGACAGACGAACACTACACATTCATATTGCCAGACAGACGGACACTACACGTTCAAATTACCATACAGACGGACACTACACGTTCAAATTACCATACAGACAGACGGATACTACACATTCAGATTGCCATACAGACGGATCCCTAAACATTCTGATGGACAGACGAACACTACAGAGAGACACTACACATTCAGATTGCCATACAGACAGACAAACGGACACTACACATTCAGATTGCTGTACAGCCATGCAGACGGACACTACACATTCAGATTGCTATACAGCCATGCAAACGGATGCTACACATTCAAATTTCTATACAGACACACAGAGACGGATGCTACACATTCAAACTGACATACATACAGACAGACAGACAGACAGACAGACGGATACTACACATTCAGATTGCTATACAGACTGACAGACAGACTGACGGATACTTCCCTTTCAGATTGCCATACAGATATGCAGACGGATACTACACATTCAGATTGCTATGCAGACTGACAGACAGACTGACGGATACTTCTCTTTCAGATTGCCATACAGATATACAGACGGATACTGCACATTCAGATTGCCATACAGACAGACAGACAGACAGAGTGACAGGATGTACTCCCTGCTGCAGCGCTAGTGATGCCTAGTAGGAAACTCCACCGAAGAAGTCCTCCTTTCCTACAGTCATTCCAACACACGTGGACTGTTATGTCTTACAGGAAATGTGTTACGAAGTATTGATGCGTGATTGTGTACGTTTATGTAGACCTGCTGACACGCCTTTAAGTGGTGCAGAAGCGTAATATTCGTTGATGTAGGCCCGCTAATGACTTGACGCCATCAGTGTGTCAGTCTTCAGATCCCTGATGCAATTACCACCATACTCCGACAAGTCTAAAACACACACAGATTACTAATTAAGGCCCTGGCAGGAACTGGCTTATTCAAGCAATTAAAAAAACATACGCATATTAGAGTTGATTGAACATGCTCAGAGAAACCAGCATCCAAGTCCAGGAGGAGAGAGGCATGGAGATCTACGCCAGCAGACACTTCTGTTACCACCAGTTTATAGAAAACGTTGTATTGTTGACGTTTGAGTAGCAATGATAGGTTGTTCATTGTCTCATGGGAAGGTAGCGAGGAGAGAGTAGACACATGCGGTGGAGGTGAAGTATCCGTGGCTACGTCTTATGTGCTTTACGAATACCGTTATAGTTATCCTATCACCTTGAGAATCGATTTGTAGAAACTGATGTCAATTTTAGCCTCATAAGGAACAGAACTTTCTACACGAGTCGCTGTTTTTGTGTGTAACCTTCTTGAACTCATCCCGAGTCACCATCAGTAGTTTCCGGATGTAAACTAGAAGGTTTTATGCTTGTGTGGCACCATTAACCAGTGATCACTCCTTCCCTCTTTTGATCTCATGCCAGCTTTATCAAACTTTATGGTAGCTTGGAGACACGTGTTTATTGTTTATGTACAAACTTAAGGAGACTGATCCTGGACCCCACAATCAGTCCTATCTGCATAACAATTCAGTTATGTCTTGGGTTGTAATTTTTATTCATTGAAAACCACCTTCCTTTGATGGTGATGTGGATTGTTGGCTTGGATAGCTTCATCTTCTCAGACTCTGTTCCTAGGACACATAAACATTGATGACATGTTCACATTCTTGTCTCAAACATTTGCATGATTATGACCACGTTATTGCCTGTTGCGGCTACTGAAAAGGTGGAAGTTAGCATGTTGACCATTTCTGGGAAATTTCTCATGCATAAAACATACTGCTAATTGATCAAATAGACGGTTTGCATTAATGGATATGACGAACTGGAAGTATACGCTTATCATTGCATGTCATTTAATCAATATCGCTCGAAGTTACCTCCAGGTACCGACCACTGACCTATCGCCTTTCTATCTCGAGGTGAGACCACGCACATGTTACCATCCGATCTCGAGGTAAGACCACATATGTCCCATTTTAATCTCGCCGTACCTTGGAGTACAGACCACCATCCCTCGTGTGGCCCCTTCTATCTCAATTGTCTTCGAGATAGGAGTGGTCACATAGGTGTTGTCATTGAGATAGAAGTGGTCACATCTATGTGAGCACTTCTATCTCAATGACAACACCAATGTGAGCACTTCTATCTCAATGACAACGCCTATGTGACCACTTCTATCTCAATGACAACACCTATGTGACCACTATTATCTCGAAGACAACACCAATGTGACCACTTCTATCTCGAAGACAACACCAATGTGACCACTTCTATCTCAATGAAAACACCTATGTGACCACTTCTATCTCGAAGACAACAGCTATGTGACCACTTCTATCTCGAAGACATCTGCAGTACGCAGAGGCAACGCTCGTGACTCTTTCTGACTCGGAGTTATCACTTCATTTGATGTGACACCGCTTCATCGCCTTATGAAATTAAATATACTACAACTGCCCTACAACGTTAGAAGTGTACAAAAGTTGACAGAAATAGTTCAAGTTTATGGTGTCTCTTTGAAAGGTGTTAGTCAATAGAAATATATAAATATCCCTTTATTGCTGCCACACCACAGGCGTGGTTGTAAATTGAGTTTAGTGCAATTCAATAGGTACGCTGCACCATGATCTTATATATAGGAAGCATAATGCGATATGTGCCCTGCCACCAGGTGCTGAGATAATTAAGTTATATTTCTCAATTGTGTAACTGATACCCACGAAATGAATGCACGGGAATTCCTTGCCTTTGTTCTTTCAGTGATGGTGATGAATGATCACATAAAGTGTAATTCACGAATGAATTTCCTCAAAACTAATATTAGATTAGGGCAAATCGATACCCTTTTTAGCACGAGTGTCTGAATTTGTTTAATACTCCATACTTCTGTTTCCTGTTCTATTGAGCAGCTGTTGACATATGCACATTATATGCAAATGGATTCCATTTTGTCATCGTAAATTATTTTCTGTTAACTTATTTTTTGTAATGAAATATCTTTTTCATATGGCACGGTAGTAAATCATAACGGTTGCAATGGGTGTATGACGCTCAGCCGTATTAGTTGCAGGAAATTAATGGCATTTGCTAAGACTTGCAATAACAACAGTCGTCTATTGAACAATAAAACAATAGGGCGAAATGAATACAATTGTGTTTAGGGCACAGGGACGATATTGTGTTATCCATTTTGTAGTGCAGGTAAGTAAATAAATATCATAGCCAACAATCTGTACGTGCTCTACATTCTGCTAGCAAATATCACCTCTCCCATGGCCTACTGGTATTTCTACAGGAGTCCAGACATATGCGAGAAGTAGTTGTGCTATAGCCATTATCTGTTGTCGTCATCTATGCTAACCCAGGAACGGGCAGATGCTTCAGTTTTATAGCTTCACTAGCTGATGTAACCCCTCGTCACCACCAGTCTGGAATAATGCTGAGCTAAGTAGTATATTGAGGTAACCGCTATGGGGTCATTGCATTTGCCGTTGGTAATATCCTGGTGTTGGTATTTCTGGAACGTTTGATATATTGGTACTTTTGGGGCTTCTTGCCCTACAACATAGTATCCCCCATGTTGTAAAGAAAACAGTTGGTCCGGAACCCTTTGATCATAGTTTCAAACAGGAATCAGTAAAGTTCAGAAAATTGAAGCCTTGTTTGTGAAGAATAACGTCAAGAGAACTTTATAGATATAGTTGTCTTACTTGGCAATATTACAATTCATTGCTTCGGTCACATCATACATATTGCAGGTTAATGTGGTATTTCATAAAGCGTAGACATGGAAAACATCACATGATGAATGCATTCATCTAGACAGAGTGAAATAAGACTTTGGGAGGAAGACAAGAAAATCTTTCATCTGATCCGTCAGTAAACATTCCAAATGTGTATGTATATAAATGAAAACAAGATCTGAAGGGAAAGGAGAAATAAAAACTCTTGATTTGTTTTTGATGAAAACGTTGCTTCCATGTTCCACTAGATGCCATTGTTGCTTAGCATCACGTGCATATGTAGGATCTACCAGGTTCAGTTTTTAACATTTCTGTTTATCTTCACCAACCCTGTGCAAATGGCGTTACCCTGCATCGGGTACTGGGGGAGTTGGTTTTCAGTCGCGGCGGCATTCAGCATACACATCTTGTAACAGACGTAGCCGATGCGAACATTTCAACCATAGTCTATCCACATTCTTATTTCAGAGTGTGATAATTTGTCATGAGTGTCGTGTAATAGTTTGGGCTTGTCGACTTTAGCCGTCAACATATTTAATTCTAAATGGAATTATCTTGCCTTCCGTTTTTATGACATCGCAGTAGTTCTGTAAGAATGGAGGCCATATTCGTGTAATCGTTTGTTGAAGCGATATCAGGGGGAACAAACAAATCTGAGAGTAGGAACTGGTCTTCAGCAACCCATGCATGTCGTGGGAAGCGACCAACCGGGTCGGGTGTTCAGACTCGCTGACTTGGTTGATGCATGTTATTGTATCAGTGTCTGGTCAAATACTCGACCATTTACAGACGATGGTCATATAGCTGGCATATTGTGAAACTGAAAACTGACTTCTGATGTTGTGTTCGTATCTAGGTAAACTCTGGACTCTACCAAGGACGGACGGATACTAACGGATACCGTCACTTTATAGTTTTACCCAAGCTGAACATGTTCGTTGATCAAGAATGTACTTTATAGTTTTACCCAAGCTGAACATATTTGAAGATCAAGAATGTATTTTATAGTTTTACCAAAGTAAAACATGTTTGAGGATCAAGAATGTATTTTATAGCTTTACCTAAGCTGAACATGTTTGAGGACCAAGAATGTATTTTATAGCTTTACCCAAGCTGAACATGTCTGAGAATGAAGAATGTATTTTATAGTCTTACCCAAGCTGAACATGTTTGAGGACCAAGAATGTACATTATAGTCTTACCCAAGCTGAACATGTTTGTAGGATCAAGAATGTACTTTATAGCCTTACCCAAGCTGAACATGTTTGGGAATAAAACAAAGTAAAGTCTACTCATTCGGCAGGATAAAACTATTTATTCGTCTCATTTGCAGCTGATTGTTCGATCAGTTATCTTCATTTGTGGAAGGAGTCCCAACTTGCTGTAAACACGATTCACACGTAGTGTTAACACCATTACTTAATGTAGTTCTATTACTATCAGTGGTACCTCGCTACCATCAGTGGTACCTGGGCATATATGGTATTCGAATTATTAAGTAATTAGCTTGCTCTTCATTTGAAGAATACGAATGTGTACGTGATTAGGAAATTGATTAACATGGCAACAAAATAAACTTCTCTCGGTTATCCAAAAATGGGATCTAGGCCAAGAGAAACATTAATTGGCTAATACGTCTTTTTAATACCAGAAAACGAGGCTGCAGAACCTTGGAATGTACTCCGACATTGAGATCCTGAAGTAATTGGCCAAATCGTCCCGCGAGGAGAAAAAATAAGTCCCTCGCTGTCTTGTCTGATAGGCTGGTGCCAACATATCTTGATTTCTAATTTGTTGGAGATCAACGTGTTGAAATTAGGATTCTCTGTTTAGCCAGGTTTCAAACTTTCTTGCTCACAAATAAATCAAGAGGACTCCCTATCAGGGTGTATTAGGCTCCTGTTGCTCTTTATCAAGTTAAAAACAGAACCCTAAAAGTGTTCGAAAGAATTTAAAGAATGATAGTCAAAGCTGTTTGTTTCAACTTGGCGTTTGGAAATCAGCTTAAGATGCTGAATGCGATATTAGGGTAACATTATTTGTATATTTGATACCTTCAAACTGGTAATTTCATCATATGATCAAATAGTGATGACGCAAGTTTTAGTTTAATGCTGGTTACTTCAGAAAGTATTCTCATTTTGTTATCTAATTAGATTTCTAGCTAGGCAGTTATCAGGGCGAATGATGGGAGCTCTCACAAAAGGTCGGTGTTTGAATCGTTACACAGAACAATTTGTGATGCACAGCGTTGCTATAACTTATCATGTTCCAAACTGCTTAGGGTTGAAAAGACGTTACTCAATCCATTCTTTATCCACCACTCAACGTCTTGTTTGTAACTTTGTTTTGCATTACACTTGAAAAGGCCTCCTGGATCTCTTCGAGGTACCCAGCAGTTGCAGAGCCAGTCATAACATTTTAATTCTTCACCTACACAATCACTCCCAAGTATTTGGGAAATTTTGAGAGCCAAAGAGTACACTGCGTAAGGACGTATCTATTTAGGCACACAACACACGCGATGAAAGGGCACGTTTGTTGGGAAGCTTTGAGAGAAAGGGCCTCTTCTGCTTCCTGGAACAATTTGTATGTCATCTCCTAACAAGCTCCCTGTCAGTAACTGGTACCGTCTCGCTGAAAGATGCATATTTATTTTTGCATCCAAGCTTTGGTACATCTTATTAGCCTGCCATGGCATACCAAAGCCCTATGCAGTAGCAGGGCAGGTTTGAAATCGGACCAGAAAAGATTTAATGTTAATGTTAGTTATTCATGCTAGTAAAACTGCATAAGTGAACCAGTTTTATTTTCAGTTGAACCATAGTGATTATCCAAGGACTTGATATATTCATGAATAAACGCTCGACCGGAATTGAAAATGTGAACCTTGATTGCTGTGTAATCTAATTCATCAACGATAAATATATTTTTAAACATTATGATACCACATGTCGTAACCACATGTTTGAAATTCAGTTAAGGTTTTAACGATCAGCATCTTAAACAAAATCTGCATTTGAATCAGGAATAAAAAAACAGTGAATACATCAATTTTCCGTTTGTCATTCAAGTGCAAATTGCTTGGTTTTGCAGAATATTTTCTATAAGTCAAGCTGTTCAGTTCTATCAACATTTGATGATTTGTGTTGCTATTTTATCAATTAGTTTAGAACTTGCACAGCTCAACATTATTTAATAACGCATACCCCAATGCTTTGCAACAGCCATGAAATTTTATCAGCACCTGAAGCAGATTCTGGAAGCTGAAATAGACACATTTTACGTTGCATGTCTTACATAGATAAATCCGTATCTTGCTGATTATCGTGATGTATTCATACGCTACAGTAAAGGTTGTGGAACTTTTTGTCATGAATATCTCCGGATACCATTATTTTAGCACTTATTTATGTAAAGGATATTCGTTACATGAGAGGATACGATTCATCCGTTGACATTCCATTGCATATTGAACGCGGAAAAGCTATCGCAAGTTATAGCTTGCAAATTTTCCTCGGGGTTTTCAAGTAGAGCTGAGTTGAAGGGTAAGGTTGGCCATTAAACCAATCAGGTGAAAGATTAAAGGAGAGAAGTGATCAGACAAATATTGGAGTGCCGCTACAAGATCGGTCAGCGGGAAGACAGAAATCGGGACACACTTCAACTCAATCTTCAAAGCCGGAAAAAAATACAGAAGCTTTTTTTCTAGAAGAAACCGATTCCAAAAATATCTTCTTTTGAAACATTTTAATGCGGAATAACACGCACTTTAGATATAGGTATATAAATCAGTTACTTAAGTTTTCGAGGTGACATTCTTGCAAAGAACATAGATAATGCTGATTGCAATCAGTTGATTCTGTGTAAGTCCTGTCCTGTGATAAAGAAGGATGTCACCCTCAGCTGTATTGAAGATTTTTCTGTGAATTTGTCTTAAAGATATTCTTCGTCATTTTGGAATATAACAAGATGTGGCATTTACAAACATAAATTGTTATTCTCGAATTATCTGGAATGTTTGCGAAATTTAGGCTATCTCTAAATCGATAATGAAACGTAGTGGGCCACGTATTCTCCTGTCGGCGACTGGCCCCTGATAAAGAACACAGCTTTTTTCTCAAACGCCAAGCAGATTTCGTTGCCATACAAACTGAATTAGAGAAGGTGAGATTTAATGTCTGAAACGAATGCCTTGAAATAAATTCCTTGCGGCGATAAAAGTGTTATAGGAGATAGAGTCGTGCAGATGATGAAGGAACTGACGAATCTCTATCTGCAAGTGCCACCAGCCCTGTGGAGCTTTTATCTAATCACGAAGAGATGCTCAACACGGGTTTAACATTAAATCCCACTAATCCCGTGATTCAAATAAATGAGAAATAAAGAGTATAACTCAGAAACCCATTGTGTAAAGGTATCTTTGCCCTTGCTAAACTGTATATTATGCTCTCTGTTGAATTTGAAATATTTTCTCCCATGAACTTAAACCTCATAACTCAGCACTAACTTGTGAGAAATTTCCCCTGCTAAATAGAAACTAGAATGTGCCATCACGTGCACAAATCTCTAGCTGTCAGTTGTTCGAAATTAAACATTTGTTTTTGTAAGATCCAGGGGAATACAAGCACTACAGATTGATTAGTAGGCTTTGAACTAATGAATCGACCAATTTCAATGTCTTGAAACACATCTTTTAGCAAAATATGAAAAATGAAGAATAATTGTCTGCGCGAAAAATCTGATATATCAACACAAAGCTTCACGAATGATGTTGAGTAAATGTATTGCCAATACATAAACCTTCTCGTGGGACCAAGAGATCCGTTCCAGATAGCAGCACAAGCACAGGCAGGCACTTCTCCCCGGGCAGATTGGCCAAATGTAGTTTGTGTTGGTAATAACGTGTTCGTTCCAAATAACGATAACCAATCGTCCACCATGACGTTTGGGAATGTTCGAATCTGATTAGTCTATAAGAGGTTCCTAATCACAAAAGTATGCTCTAATCAAAACATCCAACGTTAATATTTATAGGAAAGTACATGTTTGTCAGTCGTGGGCAGTTTCAAATAATGGTATTAACGTAGGTTACAAATGCCGAATTACTCTTCCTAGAATATTCAGTGTTCAATTATGCCACAACAAACTTCATTCCCTGATCCATGAGGCATGTGTTACAAACGTGGCGATCATAGATGTAGTTGCTTCTTCATCTTAATAGGTTCCCGACACTTTGTGACAAATGAACGCAAATGTCATCTGCAATTTCTGAGAAAATAATATGTAAAATGCTGGACTTCCTCATAGATGACATCTATCTGAAATGTAGGGATAAGACATTCAGACATGAAGTAGTCTTCCCCTTGGACACTAATTATGCCTCACTTCCAGTTGTTTGTTTATGCATATAAATTGGAATTTTTTGCACAGATTCACATGTCAAAACAAAGGACATTTGGCCAAGACGTTCAACTGGAACCTCAGGCATACCAGTGCATCTGATGACTTTCAGGTCATGGTCAAATAATCACTTCCCTTTCACTTATGTAGCATCCTGATTTGGAATTAGAAGAGACCAGTGAAACAAAAACTATCCACACGTAACATGAAAAAATGACGTCAACTTCCCAATATACATTTTCCCGTTTATGTCGAGCAATATTCTAAACTTTTGAGGTACAAAATACTCTTTCTACGAAGATTTCAAAGCGCTCAAAAGTTGTTTGATCATGGTTAGAATATTCAGGGCATTCGTGACGCTTCCAAAGCTTTTTTACGCAGACATGTGGAGGACATTTCCAATTTTGAAACATCAGTTACAAAAATGCTGTACGATGCAATTCCTTATTTTCACTTAAAAATGTGTCCCGTGAGCTTTTATGTGAACAATTTACTTGCCTTTGACGAATGCCACTGGTGTGTCAGGATACGCTCCCCTTTACGCGAACACCTGATGCCATCACCATTTGATAGTGATTCACAAACATATCCTTGTGATATAGTCGGCATTGCACAATGGATTCTTTTTTAGATTTCTGATGATTATGGAAAGAGTATTTTCGCTTTTATGTGTTCTACTTCCTGTTGTATCTGGAGTCTGTTTCTCTGGATTGTTGGAGACCGAACTTCTAATCTGCGTTCCTACTTTTTCCCACTATGTTTTCAAAGTTTGGCTTCAACCTAACAAGGGGAAATGTTGTTGATGACACTTCCTAACCTATAAAGTTCTTCGATGGTTTAATGTATTTCAATTTGGCCTGCATGAGTTAATGTTGTCCAATAAAACCAAGTTCATCTGTTATTGTTTTTTCGATGCTTGTTGGAATTAGTTCGTATCAAGTAATGCGTGTCAGACGAAGTCTTGACAGATAATCGTCCCTTGTGACTTTCCGGGTTCCAAACCAAAATCTAAATGTTAACATAATCCGCATCTGACAATATTTCTTCGACTGGTAACCCAAGGACAAAGTGTCTGGAGAGCCTTTCTTATCACAAGAGCACTACCGGATGATATCTTATGTCCCCGCTTGAAATTGAGTCATTGCATGCATGTCTCTGGCTCTATTTTTAACGCATCATTGTTTTAACAATGTATGTTGGTTTTAATGCAAACACAATTATTTTTAATGATCACTACTGCGTAACATGGAAATGCGCCTTTAAAGGTCCATCCTGTCTAAATATATCCCGCTTGGTGGCGTTGTTTCAATTTCAATACATTTTAGCCAGAAAACCCTTTCCAAAATTCCATACAATCTATTAGAATTAGATCCATTATACTATTCCGACTGTGTAGTATGCGTGTATGTATGACTCACTATAAAAAAATGCAAGTAGTGATGGTACCAAGTGTTCGCAAAAAGGAGAGCGTATCCTGGCCCACCGATGGCACAAGTCACGAACACATGCAAAGGCAAATCTGATGTTCATCTGATGGCAATAGTAACAACGAAAGTTTGATTAAAATCCGAAAAAGAACTCGAAAAGCTTTCACGTAAAATGTGCTTGTAACAGTATGAAAATATGACGCTATCTCTCTGGCTGCCCAAGCCTTGAGAATATGTTATACAAGCATTACTATTAGCCGAATTTCAAATAGAGAAGAACAGGGCAGGTAATAGGCATGGTTGTCGAAAATCCGTCATGTTTGCTGGGCACCTGTTGTGCAGGATTGACTAATGGGCCCAAGGATGGAGTGCAGTGATAGTATTTGCATGTACAGCTGTACTCACACATTCAATATATCTTGAAAAAAGATTACAGAAAGGTGTTTAAAAGCTTTGCATGACAAAAACATATTTCATTTGTTGTGACTTACACACTTGAGATGTACCTGTCAAACTAAAAACATCTTCAGAAGAAACACCAATTACGTTCAATGACTTCTGTTGCTGGATCTACCAATTCCAAAGAGACACTAATGAATAATTGATTAACAGTAAATCCACCTTGGATGTAATTGGTTTATTTACAATATAGCTAGTTTCCAACATCCTGTTATAAATGTGAGTTCTCTTTTCAGTGTGTAGATTGAAAGCAATTCAAATGAATATCATAGACACGAATAAAATGACACATATTATATAATTCAAGAGGACGAATATTGAACTCATTATGTTCTACGTTAGTAACGTCGTATTGAAAACTATCGACATCAAGCCTCATCTAACTGAATGGCTTGTACTTCAACAGAGAGATTACGTCATTCATTCTATGACGACGAAATTTCATTCCAAAGTGACGTCATGTGTGAAGTATCTGTCTCGTAGGTCACCATTGTGTCAATATCTGTGTGTGGCTACACAGGCAACTTTTTGTTTCAACTGATTAGCTGTCACACTTCCATCACTCGTGAAACGTAAATAATACGAATCTGATTTATGTTCCTCTTGAGACCTAGGTTGACCGATGTATATTCAGTCTACGTTTTATGGTTGTGATTGAAAACCCCGGATATTAATAGTGATATTTATGCTCCGTCAGCAATAAACACAATGTTTGTGGTGCATTTGAAAGCAGTTCTTTGTGCAAAAGACATTCTTTGTTTCGTAAAACTCTCATGATATTTCAAGTTTCCTTTGAAATACAACTCCACTATACATTTCCATGTCTCGTTAAAGTTTTAATATCTCTTGTCAAACCCGTGACAGCCTCTAAATCACGAATCGATAGTATTAGAAAGAAAAACAAAATCAAACGTGAGGTTGAAACATCTAAGCTATTGGCACAGGGCGAGATAGTTGTTCGCTCTCTACAAGTCTTCTTAGCACTTTAGGAGGCAAAACCAGCTTCCTAGTGGGGAGATAAAAGAGACAATTATCCTTCACTGACAGCTAATCGTTTTGTGTAGTAACTCATCCAATCTGAATAAGCGCGAAGTGGTCGATAAATCACGAGAGATATGCATTTATTACCACGCTTCTTTACGGAGTAACTGTCACTTGACACAATAACTAATATTCTCGAATTCTCTACCACCTGTAGTCTCTTCAGATTGAATTAATATCCATCGTGGTAACGTTTGTATAGCAGGATGTTTAGATTGTACTGAGTAGATAATAAGCAATCAGTGTTTGCAAGTGGTGTTCTTGTACAAATGCGTAAGAACAGACCCTGGTGTGCTGTTCATCAGCATTATGAATGAGCATAGAATGTTTTATTTACCTTTTAAGTCATCTCCATATCCACTGCCTTTGCCACTCGCTTGGGTTTTCTGGTACATAAGTTATAAGTGAACGAGATTTATACTCTTTAATGAACATTATGGAACATTGACAAACTTTTACACCTTTAACATATCTTATTATCGTTCAAGACCGCCTTCAATGGAACGTTATTAGCAAAACGTTTCCGACATGGTAATTTTAAACACTTTAAACTAACAAGGTAAATTTACGATTTTAGCATTTAGCATCCACGGTATGTGATCTGCAGTTTGTAAGTTATCCCACGTTTCTGATCGAGCCCATATGGCCGTGGTGTAATTGGCCCACAGCAGGATCATTAACTATAGATGTAACTTGAGACAAGCTCACCAGCATCAATAGCACCTATTCTGCTTCTTTACACTTATGAAAATACCTCCATGCCCGAAGTAAAACGAGGCTAGTGACCCGGTAATGAAGATAATAGGATACTTAAGCCGTGTATTTGATCACGGCACGTGTCTTTACTGACTTTGTAAATTATATATTTAATAGAAAATAGTAGTGGGAAGTGTAGTGAGTCATGTTTTCTAGGCGGTAGTACTTCTCGATCCCATATAGTGGCAGTATGGCAGACTACAGTACACATTGAGCTTTAATCACCTACATAGCCAACTACCGTTATTAGTTCTGATATAGACGAGATATCGTTGTACGTTTTTTTAATATCACAACCGGAATCTGGGTAACGACGATAAGCCTCAATATACACTAATCACCAATTTACAATATAAAAAAATGTCAGTCTTCTTCAGGATAATTGAAACTCCGATAAAGCCTATTTTGTTTTATGCATCTGAAATCTGGGACATTCTAATGCTTAACGTAGGTAGGCGATATATAACTGACAAAAGAACAAGACTGTTATGTATTATGCAATTAGTAGAAGATGAATTTCACTTTTTCTTAATATGTCAATGCTTTTATATTTTAAGACAATATTATGTTAAATACCCAGATGTATGTAAATACAACTCCCGTTTATCATGCCTCCAACAAAGTTTTATCTGCTGATGTTGTAATTGTGTAAAGGAGGCTTTAGCTAGAAGGAATGCATTGTTACTGTAATATAGTTTATTAACTTGTACATGTCATCCGTCACATGCTGTCGCATTCATATTATATTTTAATGACATATTTGTACGTGGGTCAAACGCCTTTCTACTGAAATAAAAACTCTGCAATCACCAATGAAACTGGGCATATGATGAAACCATATACATGTTTCTTTTCGTGCCTGGTAATATTAGAAAAAAACCGTATTGTTTTCAGTACCAGTTCTTGTCAACCGTTTAATAAAATGTATTTCCTAGTTAATTATCCTTTGGACATTGTCTACTTACAGATATTGCGTTCATTTGTGGTTACTTGTGACAGTGAAAGTGAAAAGGTACTTCATATTGATGAGCTTAAGGTATGTAACCAACATCCGACAAGGCTTGAGCATAATTCTTCGATAATGACGGTTAGCATTTACAAATACAAGCAAGTGTGTAGACACAGACAGTCATCATTAACACAAGGCCATAACAAGACAAGTCATAATTCCTTGACAACTGACCATTACAAGACAGGTCATAATTCCTTGACAACTGACCATTACAAGACAGGTCATAATTCCTTGACAACTGACCATTACAAGACAAGTCATAATTCCTTGACAACTGACCATTACAAGACAAGTCATAATTCCTTGACAACTGACCAATTAAAGACAAGTCATAATTCCTTGCAAACTGACCAATGCAAGACAAGTCATAATTCCTTGCAAAATGACCAATACAAGACAAGTCATAATTCCTTGACAACTGATCATTGAAAGACAAGTCATAATTAATTGACAACTGACCATTGCAAAACAAGCCATAATTCCTTAACAACTGATCATTGCAAGACAAGTCATAATTCCCTGACAACTTTTCATTAAATGCTTTTCAATAGTACATGGACAGCTGTCGCACACGCAGGAATCTCGTAGTTATAAATATGAATATACTTGTAAACGCATATCTAGAAATTGAGATACCAATAATTGAAGTGGATCCTGTCTGTCGGAACACCCCCGATACATGTACTGTTGAAATTAACTGGATGTATATTAATGTAGATTCCTTGTCAGAGAGAACAGTTTACGAACTACATGAAACAAGATAAAGTGGAAATTGATTTATTAGAAACATTTGCTTTCATAATCATTACGACTCGTTGTGATCAAGTGATAATGTAAATAAATATCTGACACCAGCTGTCAATAATTAAGTATGTCATGTTTCTTGTTGGCTACCGATGATATTTAGCAAGCGAGGTGACAACCCCATGCATGTAGGCAACAGGGCTTTGTATGCATGTTCATCTGTGCGGGACACGGACGTCTTTCTGGAGCAGGGGCGGTGGGGTAGCCTAGAGGTTAAAGCGTTCGCTCGTCACACAGAATACCCGGGTTTGATTCTCCACATGGGTACAATGTTGAAGTCCATTTCGTATCAAAGGGAAGTGTACCTAGTTGCGATGGGGAGGGTACCTAGAGCATCAATAGGGAGGTACCTAGTGCAGCAATAGGGAGGTACCTAGTGCAGCAATAAGGAGGATACCTAAGGTATCAATGAAGAGGGTACCTAGGGCATCAATAGGGAGGGTAACAACGGTATCAATGAGGAGGGTACCTAGGGCATCAATAGAGAGGGTAACAACGGAATCAATGAGGAGGGTACCTAGGGCATCAATAGAGAGGGTAACAACGGAATCAATAGGGAAGGTACCGACGGTATCAATGAGGATGGTACCTACGGTATCAATAGGGAGGGTACCTACGGTATCAATGAGGAGGGTACCTAGGACATCAATAGAGAGGGTAAGAACGGAATCAATAGGGAAGGTACCGATGGTATCAATGAGGATGGTACCAACGGTATCAATAGGGAGGGTACCAACGGTATCAATGAGGAGGGTACCTAGGACATCAATAGAGAGGGTAACAACGGAATCAATAGGGAGGGTACCTACGGTATCAATAGGGAGGGTACCTAGGGCATCAATAGGGAGGGTACCTAGGGCATCAATAGGGAGGGTACCTACGTTATAAATAGGGAGGGTACCTACGGAAGAAGCTTGTACGAAGATGCTGAATCGTTTTCGCATCGTGTTCTGACTGTGTGGCATGATCATCAGTCATGGCGTATCAGACGGTCGCGTGGATCCCGTCTTGTCCTTCAGTCGCTGATATCCTGCCACCAGCAGTGATCAAGGGAGTTCATACCACAGCCTTATGCTCGGGGCCACATTGTATCACCGACGTTCACAGATTACACCCACCAGTTAGTTGGGGGACTTAGACGGAGACAGCAATATTTGAAGATATCTTAGCATGGAACTTATAAAGGATGGAATTCCTCACTGCTGGCTGTGACGTTTTAATGACTAATCACCTAAATGAATCACTTCATGATTTATGTATAACTGTCGTACCTACACTTGATCATGACATATACATGAGTCCAAGGTAATTACATCCATTATGTCTTGTAAGAAATAGATTCAGGTTTCAACCGTTTGAAAACGTTGCAAGTGAGCATTCGTCATTGATCTTCGTTGGTTTGAAATATAATATTATGTGTTGGTGCAAGATAAACAGAATATCCCATGTAAACATGACAACGGCAGCCGACCGGCAGTGGGACTACGAATCATCTTCCAAATGTAATGTACTGTGTGGGTTTTAGGCACGCCATAATGGACGCCGAAGGCATGGGCCCATTTCATTAACACCATGCCTAAAGACTTAGTCATTCCGATTGTGTTCGAAGCCAATGCGCCATAAATCACAACGTCAGCATTGTGGTCAAGATCCGTGCAAACATTATGTCGTAATTAATCGCCTTTGATGTTTTTAGTGTTTGTTCAATTTGATATTATTTCCATCGACTGTACAATGTCTATTCTTCCAAATAGAAATGGATCCATATTTTGCCGCATCCTTTGTCGGAAAACAAAACAGCGCCACTTCAGTGTCTACAGTTACACGAAAAGCATGAGCGAACTGTTTTTTTGCGTCATGATTGCTAAATTGAATATTGGCACTTCGGGATACACTGTAAATCGAATTCCTGCCATTTAAGCTTTTTCAGCTCTCACTGACTACGTTGATGGCCATATCACAGCGCTTATATAATTACGTGATTCAACTGCAAAAACAATTGTGTCAATTAACATAAAAATGACGCTCATGTTATTTCTAGCTTGGCAGTTAGTTTGGCTGTGGGTGACTGGAACGATGGTCGGGATTCACCTCAGAGTGTGCTACTGAGGTAAGTGTTCTGATATATGTATAAGTATCGATTTAAAATACGATCCACTTGCTGCATAAGGAAACATATTATATCATGTACTCAGATATTACCTGATATGACGATTCATTTAAGTAACAAGATAGCCAACCATAATCTGGGTAAGCGGTAACAAAAGACGATATTTTTGTGGATTAATTGTTCTTTGGAATGTACATGAAGCTCGAGTCAGTTTATTGTTTGACCTTACAAGAGCACACTAACTGATTGATGAAGACTTGGCACATGCCTGCAGGTTTTAAAAATGCTATGCGTGTACGCAGCTATTATTCGGTAATTTCGACTATTGCAAAGAACATATATAGTGGAATCAGGTGATGAAGGATTATGTATATGGTTAACCTTTCTGTGCGTAAGCACAGTTAGATGATAGAATCGTATGTCAACATTTTCGTAGCCCGAAGTTGTATTGAAAACAGAGAAACAGGTTGGGTAACTACATCGTTCTAATTATAAACGCGGCAGATGACAGAAACAGTCTGCCATACAGGAACAGTTCCCGGAATATTGTTATCAATAACATTGAGATGATCAACCCCATGGCATACGAACGTATGTGCTTAAGTCTTAACATATGCTTGAATCCACATCGGGTAGCCTAGTGGTAAAAGCGTTCGCTCGTCACGCCAAAGGCCCGGGTTCGATTCCCGACGTGTGTACAGTGTGTACGTGTGTGAAGCCCATGTCTTGTGTCCCCCCCCGCCGTGATATTGCTGGAAATTTGCTAACAGCGGCGGAGAACCATACTCACTCACTGAGTCCAAATGTTTCGTTCCTGGTTACTAATAATTCAGATTAGCAAATATGAAATTACCAGTTATCATTACTGTGGTCAGATCGTCCAGATTTAATAACACAAAACATTATAGCTTTTAGTCCACGAAATTGAATTGCCCCCAAAAATAAATGTCTGGTCTGAGAATAGCATGTATATATATAAATAATACGGTATCTCCTGTCAAAATGGGAAACTGGTTCGTACATAAGACGTATGTCTAATGTCAGATTTCCACTGAATAAATGTGTTTTTCAGCTTCAAAACGCCCGAATATGAAGTTATGGAAATATAACTGATGAAGAGGAACTATTTATGTATTGTGTGAAGGATGCCAAAGCATTATTTTATGTGTAATTAAGTTTGGGAGACTCATAGCAGAAGAAATCTAATTCATTTTAAAAAGACAAAAAACAAAGGGCTTCACATATTTGCATTCCGGCTGGCTCGTAGGTTAAGATGACAATACAAACCTGCATGTAGAACGAATAGCGAATTGATTTATTTCCTTGTACTGAATATATACTACATGACACACTTGTTCCACGGCGTTCTGTTATCGCGTGTTCGAGTTCCAGATTCGCCCTCACCGCTTGTCAGCACCATAACCATCCCCGTGGGTTTCACCCAACTAGTAAACGTTTCTCAATCACTCCGGGTTCACCCAACTTGTAAACGTTTCTGAATCACTCTGGGTTCACCCAACTTGTAAACGTTTCTGAATCACTCTGGGTTCACCCAACTTGTAAACGTTTCTGAATCACTCTGGGTTCACCCAACTTGTAAACATTTCTGAATCACTCTGGGTTCTCCAAACTTGTAAACTTTTCTCAATCACTCTGGGTTCACCCAACTTGTAAACGTTTCTGAATCCCTCTGGGTTCACCCAACTTGTAAACATTTCTGAATCAGTCTGGGTTCACCCAACTTGTAAACTTTTCTGAATCACTCTGGGTTCACCCAACTTGTAAACGTTTCTGAATCACTCTGGGTTCACCCAACTAGTAAACGTTTCTGAATCACTCTGGGTTCACCCAACATGTAAACATTTCTGAATCACTCTGGGTTCACCCAACTTGTAAACGTTTCTGAATCACTCTGGGTTCACCCAACTTGTAAACGTTTCTGAATCACTCTGGGTTCACCCAACTTGTAAACTTTTCTCAATCACTCTGGGTTCACCCAACTTGTAAACGTTTCGGAATCACTCTGGGTTCACCCAACGAGTAAACGTTTCGGAATCACTCCCGTTTCACCCAACTAGTAAAAACCTCTGAATCACTCTGGGTTCACCCAACTAGTAAACGTTTCTGAATCACTCTGGGTTCACCCAACTAGTAAACACCTCTGAATCACTCTTGGTTCACCCAACTAGTAAACGTTTCTGAATCACTCTGGGTTCACCCAACTAGTAAACGTTTCTGAATCACTCCGGGTTCACCCAACATGTAAACAATTCTGAATCACTCTGGGTTCACCCAACTTGTAAAGGTTTCTGAATCACTCTGGGTTCACCCAACTAGTAAACACCTCTGAATCACTCTTGGTTCACCCAACTAGTAAACGTTTCTGAATCACTCTGGGTTCACCCAACTAGTAAACGTTTCTCAATCACTCCGGGTTCACCCAACATGTAAACATTTCTGAATCACTCTGGGTTCACCCAACTTGTAAACGTTTCTGAATCACTCTGGGTTTACCCAACTTGTAAACGTTTCTGAATCACTCTGGGTTCACCCAACATGTAAACGTTTCTGAATCACTCTGGGTTCACCCAACATGTAAACGTTTCTGCATCACTCTGGGTTCACCCAACTTGTAAACGCCTCTGAACCATAAAGCTAGTTCTGCACCATGAGGTATTTTTTTTATTGAAAGCCTAGGCAAGCCTAGATCAAACTAACCAAATCTAGTTTGCTTTATTCCACATATGAAAACAGCAGAAGAGGAAAGGTTCTCTCGAAGAATTAAAAACATATGTTAAAGACATGTTTTCATTGCCTAAGTGTTAGTCTACCATTAAGCGTAAGCGCCGTGATATAATGAAGTACTGTTGAGAACGGAGTACATCACAATCCACTGAGTCGTGCTATGTGTACGGTGTCTTTCACTTTCATTTAAATATCCTGAACCTATTTGGTAGGGCATGCTTTAGGGGAACCACGTGTGTAAAGATGTATAAACACATTATATATCCTCCTGTAGGAATACGTTTTTGTCTTTAACGTTCAAGATGTCACATTTATATGTTTAATAAATTGATACCGTAGGAATATTACACAGCAGCGATTACATGTCACAAACTTCCTCCATGATGAAGTGCATCAGCGTATCCATTAATACAATCTGAAATAACTGCTTGGGTGACTGGTCTGATGGCTGTTATATTTAGAGTGTTGATGTTTGGTCTATGTCATGTTCATGATAAAACAATAACTGCATTCTCATGAACTGGAGAAATCGAGGGTTGGAACTGTGATTAAATGGGCGGAAACTGACGCGATACCTCGCCAGCCTCCAACACAGCAATGAGATCAATCTGAGATAAAGAAGTGGTGGTAAAGTAGTCTTCAGCTTCAGTTTCTGCCCACTAACGGATTGAGTTTCTTCATTCCGGGGCACGTCTTCGTAAACGTCAGTTTCCCTTTCCCTCTTGAATCAAAACAAGACTTAACTCCAACAAACAATAACAACTTCATTGATCGTTTGTTAAGACAGTTGGACGTAATATGCCTTGCGTTGTTTTCTATTTTCTAATTTTTTGTCAGCTGGCAATTTGTTTTAACCCCGGTTTCAATGACGTCCAAGACATTCTAAGTCCATCATGCAGGGGCAGTTTGTCTCTACCCTCCACGACGATGCCGCAACAAGCGACGTCGTTGGAGAGTGGCAGCGCAATCGGTGCTGTCAGAGGAAAAAGATAGTTTAATGACATGAGATCAGAGAGGCATTTGTTTCTGGTTAAATTGGATTGTTTTGTGATTGGAGTGCATTTTTGCGTAAGTGGACTCGTAAATCATTGGATCTACCGAGGTTATTTCATCTGCCTGTACTTAAGTATGCGACATGAGTTCTTCAAATGACTCCGATGCCCTACAGCTGACCCTAGTTAATGCTGCAGGAATACCTTTATTCTTTACTGAATGCGTTCAGTTAAAAGTGGTTTAAGTGACAGAAAACCGTATCATTACATCATTAGATGGGCATACTGTAGACATGCAGAGTACTATATGAATATGTCCTCCTTCTGGTCTTGTGATTGCACGCTTTCAGTGTACTTGTTTGTCTGTCTACCCGCCAATATCAATTGCAAAATACTTGCAAATAGAACATTTACTTAATAACTAACTCATCATGCAAATAATTCCTGTCATTGTACCTCATCTACAATGAGACCTTATTATAGCTGAAAAGAGCAAATATGGTTCCATGACTGGCAATGGCCTTGCCCGACTAGTCCGCCGAGTGTCCTGTCTCACATACTAGTCAGATGACCACGGATTAATGCGATTTATGGCTGTAAGTTGTAGACGCATTCTTCCTGATTACAGTTTACGAATAGTGACACCATACATAATTCATTCATTGGAGTCGGTCAGTGCACGTTAGACGTGTATGGTACCACAACTGGACAAATGGATACTGCCAATCTGAACTGATACTGCCTCGGAATATCGTTTTGATAGACGGCAGAGATTGAATGGTCATTCGATATCACACTTAATTTGCTAAGGCTATCACTTGCGAATCAAATTGTATCTGGACTGAGAGCATTGTCAGACATAATGATGGGTACAGGGGTCTTTCAGAGGTTAGTATTGTAGGCTGACATTGTAGACCGCTGCCGTGGCGTCCAAGCGGATGTAGAAACACGGGGTAGGTTATGCGGAGCTCCCATATGTATTGGAGCTTTCCTTGTAGAACTAAACGACTTAAGGTTCGAGTTATGGTATGACAACCCTTTTTATCAGTCGCTGGTGCAACAATTGTACATACATATGAAACGTCAGCACCGAATAACCAGTCTAGATTACCCTCCGAAACATATTCCATTGGACGCAAAGGGTAAAATTGTGGTGAAAATGATACGAATGGATCACCGAAAATCAGTCATGACACCAGGTGTTCGAGAATAATTTCAACGACCAGTGTCCACAATTCACTGTTTACATGAGAGTAGGGACATAGTAGGTGTAACCCTGACATCATCTGTGGAATACATACAAATGTGAATGTCTAATGCAGACTACACGTTAATGTAAATGTGCTGTAACCAATGGTGCGTTTTGCCTGGAACTTGAAGTTCAAGGTCAGGCTGTACATATTCGTGTATCGACAGTAGTCAGTTGCGTCTCCGAGTCCAGTGGAAGAATTTGCTTTCATTAGCTTTACCAATCCAATGATTTTGATTATCGGGTTTGTAGATGCAGACATCTTTTATCTAGTTTGTGCTGTACAACCTATCACGAAACTTTCACTTGGACGAAGAAAACTGGTGAAACTAAACTAAACTATTTCGGGGTTACCGCGCTTGAGGGCGTAAATACAAAACTCCCTAAAACTGATGATACAAGGAAAACTACTATGAATCTTGCTGTTCCTTGCGTTAAAGAAGGAACGTTCGGAGTTCTGTTTGCGTCTCTAATGGTGCCTTAAGGTATAACACATCTTGAGTGGGAACGTTAATGAACTCACACAGTAATTTGAGCTCACATTTGACCCGACCGCCCTTGTCTGTGTATAATTAAGTAGCGGGCTCAACCCAGTGCTGTCTTATAAGCTTCCTGGAGTATAAGTAGCTGTCCCTCTCTATTTCATTTAAGTCGTCCTGGGTACTCTACAGCCCCAACAGATCTCCCACTCCCATGTCTGGGATCTTTCAATGGTCCATTGGCCACTTGCCTAACTTACACATTGCCGGATTAATTAATTACTAATGCTGTAAATATCCTAGTCTATTCACTAATTGGCCACCTCTATGGGATCGTATGTGTGAATCCTTACAAGTGTCCTCGGAAACAACTTTGGTGGAGTGGTGCTATTGACCCAAGACGTCTGTCTGTTTCCACCTTGAGAGTACACCATATCGTTCCTCCCTACAGCTTGGCCAGTCTATTGCTCAGTACGACTGGACTTCTGAGGTCAACAGCGCAAGGTGGTAGTTTTGTCTGCCCGCCCAAACTTTAGACACATGAGACGATGGTGCGAACATTTCTGGCGACGCATTAAGTTGGGTGCTGCACACGCCCAGACGGTATGCTGTCGAGATAATATTCACACGCTGTTTGTCCACACTGTGGAGGATATAGTCGGTGGTGGGACGTATTTACAAGAGGAAATGGGCTCATCTGTTGCTAGCTGTGTACAAAGTGTGAGAGCCGATTATATTTTCCGTTGTATGTTGTGAAATGAACAAATGTACTATCATAAAATTCATTCTGGACAATCTCGCAGTGAACACTTTGACATAACATAAGGAGGCAACTTGTGTGAGCGCCTTTGTGACCCTGTGTCTGTCTTTGTGTGTATGTAAAACCTACAGATATATATAAAACTTTCTTGAGTTAATATATGTGAGACATACTAAAATACAATAGATTTATAACACACAGCCAACCCTAAACAGGAATGTTAGGGTTCCCCAGAGCTACGGGTATTGAAACTATTGTACGCAACCGTCGCTTTGCTGACTGGAAGGAGCCGTGAATCCTTACAAGTTCCCTCAATACCACACGACCTGGGTGATAGGTTATTTCAGGACATTAAGACCTGACTGTAGCTGCTTGTTCTACTTTACATGGGAAACTATGTTCGTGCCGGCATCATTGTTCGATGAATGTCATCACAACAGTGTTGTTTTCTTTACATGCATTTCGTATCTGTTCTTCTCGTTCATGATCCGTCGCTAAGCAACAAAAGAATGTTAATAAATTCACACTTAGAGCAACACGATAAATAAATACATCATCCTTCTAATTTCGGGTTGAAAAACACACAAAAAACGTGTAGCCTCTCTAGTCGGCGGGGAGAGATATCCAATTTTTACGGACTGGTGATGAGAAAAACATTTGGAAACAAATACGTATCTTATTTGGCTACAGTTTCACCTTGCTATATTCGAGTCACGCACTTAACTCTCTGCAGTTGTCAGTCGTATTATCGCGTGGGGATTGCATCTAGCGGTGAAGTCTGGAGTTAAACTGTGGAATGACTTGAAGTTTTACTATTATCTGAATATAGGTGTATAAATATAGGTAGTCTGCGTTATTTATGGGGTGTTTGAAAACCTGTACAAAAATGTAACGTATTCTGTGTGACAAGAAGTTATTTACTGTTGGTATTTATCTCACGGCTGGTGACGAGGGTGATGCAATTTCACCAATCTGGCATAGACGTCTTTATCTTACACAAGGTTTATGACACAAAGCTAAATATAAAATGATTTATCAACTTGTAATGGGTTGAGCTTAGTGTTTTATGTTATATATTCTAAAGTGCTGAAGGCAGAATATTATTTATACATGCGTCTTGCTTAGGTATATAGTGTATGTGAGGAATCTACAACACACACGGGACACTTTGTATAAATGATTGTATAGATACGGGGAATTGGTACACACAATTAGATTTTGTCACATTTACAGAAGGATATAAGCATTCAAACGGAACACGTGTAGAATAGTTTAACTGAAAGCGATACTGTTCGAATAATAGGTCCTTCTTAAGTTTACAAACAGCTTTATAAACCAGATCTTTTACAAATAGAAGGTTTGGATGATATAGACTTAGTGTAGTTGAAAGAAACGATATTTATAGAATACATTTTGAGAATATGTTGGAAATATAAGAAATGGCATAACGGGATACGAATAAAGTTAAACTATATGGATACTATAATTTCATGCAACTTTAATTCTTCAGATGATGCCCAAACAAATAAGTATGGCTTTATGGTGTATATCACATAAAGGCGTATTACGGGAAGTTAAACAACAAGACTGACATGGCAAAACTACTAAACATAGTTGTAATTACGCTTTAATAGGGATTTTTTGCATACTCCTTTTTGTATGACCTGTTTATGTCAATGTTGATTTTGTTGGTTCTGTACTGCTGGGCGGTACGAAAATGAGTGTCAACCAAGCGAAGTGCCATATCAAATCGGCCCAGACCCAGTTTTTCAGGGAGAGGCAGTTTATGTGCAGTGTGTTGAGAAGGAAAGCAACCCCACAGATGAAGTCGGCTGGTCTGACAAGTGAAACTGAAGGTTTTCTGTTTGCTGCTCAGGACCAGTCACTTCCCACTCGAAACCGTCAATGTGTGATTTTGCATCAAAATGTAAATATTAAATGTAGATTATGTAATTAATTTATGAGACTGTCTTACACATTGTCAGTGGATGCCCATCTTTGGCACAAGCACAGTGTCTTAGGCGGCATGGTGGAGTGGCTCGATTATTTCGTTACCGTCTTCGCGTGGCTTGTGGTTTTGACACAAAGGTCCATCCATGGTACGATGCAAAATATGTAGAGGGCGTCATGGAAAATGATAAATACAAAATTCTTTAGAATAGGCTTTTATATAGCTTCAGACCAATCCAGGCCAACAAACCTGATCTTGTCCTTTGTGATAAATCCAATGAAATCATTTATATAATTGAATTTACTGTCCCTTTTGACACTGATGTGATTGACAAGATTGAGGAAAATCATGGCAAATTTGCTGATCTCGTTTTATATATGTCACGCTTGCATCCCAAGTACCACGTTATCCGACTCCCCAATGTTCTTGGTGCCTCCCAATCTGTTGACTGACATTGGGAGAGTACCCGGGTTTGCTACCAGGAATACAGCCCTTCTGACAATCTGGGTAATACAGAAGGCTGCAGTGTTGGGGAGTCTTCAAATTCTCCGAAAAGTTCTGGTGGTTTTGACCAGGCAGCGCTTCCTGGGAGAAGTCTCATTCGCTGTCTGGGCGACGCGTAGAGGGGGCAAGGGCCCTGAGCTGATGATGAGCCTAACCAGCCTGACTCTGCCAGGATCACCCAAACCCTCTATGCTGCATTTATTTATTTTAATCTGTAAATAATAATTATAGAACTATGGGTTAAAGTTTGCAGAAACATATCTTTGTATGGTAAGCCATTGCTTTTATGAAAACATTTTTACAAAACCAAACTGTAGAGCCACAGGTCAGGCCGTATTTGTGTGTTTTATGATAATGTTGATCATATGTTCGTCCTGGAGTATTCTTCTGCGGATAACACTATTGAGAGCGCTATTAATATTGAGCCAAGGGTATCGTGAACATGGTATACACTTGGTGAAAATGGGCGTGGCATGTCTAACCCTTAGCTATCTACGGTGATACTGACTTTACTCTTGTACACTGGAACCAGCTCTACCTGGGATGTGTAGAAACCCAGCCAACGAGAACAGCCAGACCCCAACACGTAACTCTACCGAGGAATAGGTGAATGAGGAATAAATGAGCAGGTTATTTTCCTAAAGTTGATTACTTTCATAAATTTCCTACACTAGAACGGGGAAGTCTGGTGCTACTACCTTCAAGCCTTTAGATAGCGAGGAAGCCATAAACCACTCTCCTGCAGTTCGAGATATCATCCGTGCATGCTATGAGATTATGCATCAGCACTGTGCGTGTGTACTGCTGATGCTGCACTGAAGGAACAAGCTAATATATATAACAACCTTTGGATTTGACCTATAGCGATTTTGTTCCTGATTGTAGTGATAATTACCGTATCAGGTCCTACGTTAAATGTTTATGGGTGCTATGAATAGACAAGCTCCTAACCTGTTCACACAACATTGACTTGCAAGAACAACACATTACCCAACATATCGCATGTCGTGTGTTATTGTTCCTTAGTGGTAACGAATACACCGGAACATATTTTATTGTGTACTGAGAGAAATTAATTGGGTCCATATGGATCTGTTCTGTAACACATGGAAGATGTAACACATTGGGGATGTGTAACTGATCGCCCCATTGGCATTTGCACTGTTGTCGGTGTGCATTCGTCCTCCACATCTGCAGCTGTTGGGATGTAGAACATTGTCGGCTCGTGTGGTGCCATTAAATTCTAAGTTTCAACATGAGAGATAATTAATTGTGTCACTTTCCCAAAAGTCTGGCATTATTAATTTTATGAAATGACATGGTAGTTGATTTAAAAAACCGCCACAAATCAGCTGAAAATGTACAATTATACATGTAGATCACTATAGATCATGAATAAATAAAACCAACTATAACTGCCTCCTACATTAGTTCATATCGCTCAAAATCCCATCAACATGACAGAGATATTACAAGTGACACAGTTTCTTGCACATGGAACGACCGTTGAGTGTAAGAAAAGTGACACAGCATCAGAATACTTAAGGACTAATAAATAGACAGTCAATCAATAAGGCGAACAGGGGAGTTGGGTTGTCAATCAGCGAGTAATGTAACGTGCTCACTACATGATCATCTAAAGAAAGAGTTGAAGGATATTCAAATGAAGATTGTTCACGTTACTGTTACAACTGTGCCTTAAAATGTGACAAATGTGCACCAAATATACACCAAATATACACTGTTATGAAGCAGGGTGTTGTCTGGCTCGGCTTATCGTCCAGCGTGATGGTATTATCATTATGCTTTAATGACGCATTGTTACAAAGTGAACCTCTGTCTCCGTACCGTTGTTTAGTTCTTGTAATCGCCTTAGCGTGTTGATAAGGCACTCGCTTTAAACCGACGTGAGATGAGAATGGTTATTGCCTTGACATGAGCGAAACACTTCACCCCACAACGCAACTAATTTACATCTAGTGAAAGTATCATTTTAGTGCCTGTTATGTGACAAAATCTGTAAATTATCAAATTCATTTAAAAAATGGTGACAATAAATTTAGAATTTATTGTCTTTTACATTTTATACCACGCTGAATAACGACGGCATATGTGAACTTTATGTTTAAAAATCTATTAATCAGGGACAATTTTTCCTTTATTACCGTCAAAGTGATATCAAGGTAATTGCGCAGTTCAAGTTAAATATATCCCTACGCTTTCATCTGATAGCGTTATATACGCCCTACAATGCCGGAGAATGCTTTATATATTGTTCGTAAAGGTTGGACAATAAATATCACATGCTGCAAAGGTCTGATAGACACTTTGTTCATAAAAGTTGACAACATCCAGTCAGATTAAGGTTAGAGGCTGATTATAAGATGGCATGTGTTTTCTTGAAGGCTCATTGCAAGGCTTAAACGTCACATCGAATTAGTTTTGTTGTAGGTTGTCAAGTGAATAACCGTTTGTATATACGGCAGTGGCATCTTAATTCCTGTTCTTGTGAACTTTGCGCATAAACCTCGGAGATGGGCGCAACAAACATGATATTAAGCTGCATGTGTGCGTTTGAGATTTGTCCAAGTTGTGATCAATGTTCGGCATGCGACAGCAAGTGTTACTATAGGCATGACACCGGCCAATGGCGCAATACTTGCAAATACTCATTTGAATTTAATGTGATGTTTTAATGTGTTTCAGTTGTAATGTACGAGAGTGAACTGCTAACCAGTGACATCTGTAGCCCATATTCGATACTTGGCTTTCAATATTATCAATTGACATTAACGGGGCTTTATATCAACACACAGGTGTTGCCTTCGAAATAGTGCATCCAAAGGAAAGCGAATAGCTTTCATTATGAAAAATTCAGAAAATTTGCTAAATATTTCCTGATCGATATGAGGAATTACTCTGAAACTAACCAATCGATTAGTTTC
Organism: Haliotis cracherodii; assembly: GCF_022045235.1. Classification (NCBI taxonomy): domain Eukaryota; kingdom Metazoa; phylum Mollusca; class Gastropoda; order Lepetellida; family Haliotidae; genus Haliotis; species Haliotis cracherodii. Next base: position 2,227,731 of record NW_027266264.1, on the reverse strand, counting down.
AGAGCGTCATTTGGGATTCATTAGAAACTAAGTGACAAAAATCGACCAAAGGATTAATACCTCGCTATGTTCAATTTTCCATCTGTCTGCATTTCCAGTGCTTACTGTCATGTTAAACACATAATTGCAATTTCCGCGGTGAATAATTTAACGGTTGTTACATGCTTGTGCAGATACCGATTATGTTTCGGTGTCTGTTAACGGCCAGGTGCCAGGACAAGGAAGTACCTAACTTGCTTGTGAATCAATGGACACCGCCATGTATTCATGGGTACACACATTTATAGACTCACGATTGAGTCCTGATATTATTAATTTACTCTGGCAATGGACAACGATTATCAATTATCAGGAGTTCAAGGTGTCATTGATTGCAAAGCTGAAGGAGTGGCAGGTATCCGTGCATCGTACAACGTGAGACTGTACACGCGGACGGTACACTGAGTCGTGCAGTTCTAGAATCATAGAAGCATAGAGGCATAATAACACAACGGCATGGAACCATGAAAGCATAGCGACAGAGATGCATTGAGGCATACAAGCATAGAGGCAGATAAATGCTCTGAGGCATGAAGCACGGCGATGGTGATGCATTGAGTCACACACGCCTCATAGCAGTATAGATGTGTGACATGGCTTTAGCATATACACATGTGTTACTAATTTAACTACAAGTACCCGAGGTACTATTGGTGCGACTTAGTTACTAGACGCTGCTCCTGCTACTCCTGCAACTACTTCTTCTCTTTCTGGAGCTGGCGGTTCTACTGCTTCTGTTACTGCTGCTGTTGCTGCCCCTAATACCTACAAGGGGATAGTGGTTCAAGCGTAAGCTCATCACGCCAAAGGTCCTAGTTTGATTCCCCATGGGTACTATGCGTGAAGCCCATTTTGGGTGTGCCCTGTCGTGATATAATTGTTGGAATATTGCTTAAAGCGGCTGAAATCCTACTCACTACTACTGCTACTGCTACTACCACTACTACTACTACTACTACTACTACTACTACTACCACTACTTCTACTACTACTACTACTACTACTACTAAAGTAACTGCTACTATTGCTTCAACTGCGTCTACTTCTACAATGTATAAAGTTATTACTACTACAACCACCAAAACATCAGTTCTGAGCAACTTTTAATGATACTTGTTGTATATCGACTGAGTTGCGACTATGAATTATTCAGTGGCGGCTAAAACAGCTCATACAACTTATTATGAAATTCGCCAAACAACTTTCCACATCTGAAACGTGTTATATTCATCGATTGTAAGCGTTGACATTGTACAGTAATCTTCAACTTTAAGATCTTTGATGATTATGAGGCGTCACCTTCAATCATTTTGAAGATCATAAATAATTCAATTTCCGCGTGTGCAAATATAAACAAGAGGTTCACATTCAAAATTTATGATGATAACAGGGAGTTTGAAGTTCGACATTTCGGTGATAAATGAATCCTCAGTTTTACAGCGTTGCTCCTCAATCTTCAACTTCCAGAAGCCGATAATATTTCAACATGCGTTATCTTATTAACTTTATGAGTTTAATATCACTCACAGTATGCCCCCCTTCAAACCCGGGCGTCATATTGCGCCCGGGATCATGCATCAACTTACATATAATGGAGGAAGACCCATTAACCGTTATTCTAATAAAATAAATAGGCCAATTGTTGTGTCGCATCAATCACAGCTGACGATATATTTTGTTTGAGTTTGGTTTCCAATTGGATAACGGGCTCCCATTGTTGACCCCAACATCCTGATCAAATGTCATCAGCAACAACACGCCGCTTCCACAAGCCAATAAACCATGCATATGGGCCGTAAACAACCCAGGCCCAGGCAGACCACTATTGGGTTTCTACATCTCCTTTCCGGACCAACCCAAGCTTTTGTCACGTTGAAACACTTTACACAATTAATGTGTTTAATGTCACTCGTAAACCTCCTAAATAAGCATTCCATTGGAGAACTAATAGCCTAGTGGTACTTCAGCTAAACGGGGAGGAGTGGTGGGCCCTTCAAGGTGGGTGGAACACGTGGTATATGGACACTCTATTTATAGCTGCTGTCAAAGTAAGAGACTGTGAGTATCATTTGGAGGAGTATTTGCCTTTTAGGAGCAGAGAAAATGCCGATGTTCACATTTTGAATACAATTAGTTTTAAGAACCGATATTAAGCGCCCTATCATCTTTGTACTTCATCGGGATGGAGATCATTATCTCAGTCCGCTCATCAGACCTTTGCTCTTTATAACACCCTCGACAGATAAAACTGTCATAACTACATGCTTCAACCTGTTTAGACATATTACTTTCAGAATAGTACCTAATGTGATTTTGTTTGCTCGTCAACTCAGCTTCATCTGTGCAAGCATAGGACCGTATGATAGAAGAATGAAGAGCTAAAACAGATATGTCTACACGAATGTTTATTTGCACATGTATCCGCTGTCGGATGACGTATTGTTCCTTTATAACGGTACTCTGCCCACATGTCGTCAGTGAACTTTCTCCCCATGAATATATAACAAAGAAATGAAACTCCTCTATGTGCATTATAAAAACAAAAGAATTGCATATGTAGATTAATAATATAAAACATCAACGCTAGAGCAAAATCGATTATCTGCCGAAACAGACTTCACTGGACGCACAAGGCAAGACAGTGGTGAACACAAAATGCGTAGATCACTGAAATGCATGTTTGTATATAGTGATGATTCTCCGAGTGGCCCAAAGCTGACAGTAATACAACAAACTTCATTGTGGACTGTATCATTGAGGCAGTGATAGCGACGTCCGTTATGGAGCTGTAAGGTAACGCTAAGGCTTATCGGCATATAATCAGTCAACCCCCTTCTTTAGATGAGCGGTAAGATAGAAAGATACGAAACAACATTCTGGATGCGCAGGCATTTGTGAGATACATCACTGTCATGTTAGGGTCGGCCTTACTTCGGTAAATGAATGTACCAGGGGTACCACGAAGTATATATTCATTAAGTGATTGTCTTGTTCTCCAAGACATCTGTTCCTCTCCCCCGGAGCTGATGTTAAAAGCTGTCGATTTGTATATAATAGCAGTTCACGTCCATCTGTTTTTTGTGACATGTCATTCTGCAACCGACCGCCTCCGTGGTCTAGCGGTAGAGCGTCCGCCCGGAGAGCGGAATTTTCGGGGTTTAATCCCCGGTCGCGTCATACCAAAAGACGTTAAAAGATGGTTCTTGTTGTTAGACTTGTCTGTCGCTCGGCATTAAGGGGCTGAAACAAGGACTGGTTAACTCGGAGTTACACAGTATACTGTGTTTGAGTGGGGTATTTTTGTATCTCAGTGGGCTCGCACGATAAAATAAAAACGTAGTCCGAACGGAGTACAAGCAGCACACACACGTACATGCACGTCGCTTTAAGAGTGCTGTACTCTTAGACACCTTCACCTCTTCTCCTGCATCCCGCTTCTCCACATGTCGTCCATGTAGGATGTCGAGCCTGGTGGACCTGCCCGACGGCATACACGCCGTCTTGTATAACAATTGGTTTGGCCTTCTGGGTCAATGGTTTCGAACAGTCAATATGGCCAAACCTAAAGGCGAAGACCTTTGTGTTGGGAGTCTGTGGAACCACATGTTGTCGAGCCCAGAGTTGGGGTCGGGATGTAATATATCGCTGCCTAAAGGCTTCAGGGCATTACTTTGTCGCACTCTTCTTTGGTATATTATCAATTCAAGTCTTGCAATTTCTCTGTATTCCCAGCCGACAAAATGACATCTGCTTCGTCCGAGTTTAATAAATTGTGTCGGTGGGCAAAAAGAACTACATCCTTTGGCATCAATAGGAGACTGATTTATCCAATCGCTTTACAGTAACGCCTTAAGCACATAACTAGCATAAAAAAATCTTAAGAAATCGGAATTGTGATAGAAATTTCAATTCAATACGATGTGTTCTTGGATTGAATTAATTTCCATTACGATTGGAAACTAATTATAAGTGACTCACGAATCGAAGCGGTGTGTCTTTTGTAACCTTAAGCGTACCCGAATTAAGCTGTCTATTTCAAAACTATTGGATTTCCTGCAAACAGTCATTACCAGCAAGACAATCTCTGGAGTTATTCGGCGGGGCAAATCAGGCTGAATGTGATGCCACAGAAATATAATTGACAAGGAAACTACAACATTAATGTTGGCAAGACCGTCCGTCACATGGTGACATCTGTGAATGCACTGTAAACAGAAGTAAGGTTAAGACCTCTTCAACATGGCACCATTAAGACACACGCAAGTGAGCTGTTCAACCATTCTGACTTGAAATCACCTGTTTGAGTTCCAGTTAGTTTCTGTGATAAAGAGATCGGATCGTGAACTCTTGTCCTGTGTGTCTTGAGCGTAGTCGTTTTAAATGTAAATGCTGTCTAAAGCTGTTCGGCGCATTTCTTCGATAATGGGCTCTGAAGATAGATTTATATCATGTAAAATGAGGCGTCATCCTTCACGTGGGAATACATGAGTTAGTCCTGAGGGTAATGTATGCTCTGGCTTCTGAATTATAGCATTTACTTCGGTAGGAGGCCATCGCACTGACTAATGGGTCAGGGAAAGGCTTCGGAAGCTGTCATATTGAATTTGAACGTGGGGTACGTGGAGAATTAAACCCGGAAATCGTGCATGGAAAAACAGCAGATTTTCTTCTAAACTATAGCAGAGTGTAGAAGTTTACTCGCTGCCGGACTAATGGAGTCTGTATAGTCCGTGACATGATAATTATTATTTAATCGATAAACATAATCGAAGCGAATACCCGGATTGGACTGTCCACAGAGGTACAAGGTTTAAAGCCGATGTCTGTTTACACTTTCTCATTTGAATATGGGAATTCAGGTTGGTCTCTCGCACACTCATGCTTAGAGTACCGGTTTGAAAAGGATTGACGTTTCAGGATTGAATTGCAATCTTTTTATTTTTGCGTGTGTAGTGTATATATCAATGCAGGGCGACATTCTTAATCTTGCCAAATGTGACGATACAAATGTGTGGTTTGAGATATCTGAATGCAGCTGTACACCCGGACCATTATGGAGGTACAATGTAGAACTCAAAACCGTTTGTGAAATCTTCCTTCCTAAACCTTCTCTAGTTTGATTTATTTCGAACAAAACAATACAATATCAAAAGCAACATTTAACATGAATTTCCAAAGTTATGTGAATGATAAATTGCGCGAAGCGGTTAAAAACGATCTGGACAGAATTCAATTTTACGCTCTATAAAAATCGCGTACTATGGGCTGACGCATATTCTGCGGATCATGTCATAAGCACGACAGACCACCATCCACGTACCGTGCATCTGAATGGCTTACAACCCTGTATTCCAAACGCCGGTGTACGTGTTTTGTTATTGATGTGTTTGAGAACAAAGCTCAATAACTTCGTGAGAGGTACTGAGGAGAACGCACGCGAAACTTTCCTTGGTAATGGCTAACTATTGATTTACAGTCATATGCGGGGCTCGAATCAACAATCCTTTGTAAATATTATGTTATGGAAATATTTATAGAGAGTTTACACAAAGAAGTGTCGACACCTATTATTCTGGGACATAAATATATGGACTATTCCAAAGCCGTAAGGCCCCGCTTTTATGACTTCCATGATATCAAGACATTAAATACAACCTATTCCTCGTAAACAACGACGTGACGTAGCGTAAGTCTAGCTGTATGATGCTCACTACGAGATGGTCGTGAGAAGAACAGACAAATAGCAACACCTCAACACAAAGGAAGCCCCTGAATGCGCGTCATCCCATAGAAACCCCTCGTCCAACACGTAACCGGCTGAATGGGTTGACTCTCCATTCACAGAACCATTACTTACATTGCTGCGTCTTCCAGTACATCTTCCGTCTTTAAAAACAACGATTTAAGTTTGTGAGGTCATGCCTGCGACAGTGGCAACGTTTTATTTACCGTTATGTCAAAGAAGGTTATTGAGATCAACATGCTTCATGTTTCAAACTACATATAGTTTAAGAATTCGGCTGATTGATTATGAGCAACAAATTTGTCGATGTGATGTGAAATGCATGTTAGTAAAACATCAAGCCTAAGGTTAAGAGAGAAATATTAGTATTTAAGAGCCATTCTGCAATTCTATTGACTTGATGAAGATGAACACGTTGTATGAACCGGTATTAACGATCTATATATAAAGTGTTAGATTGTGTTTCACAATATGATATCGAGGACAGGGATTGGAACAAAGCCTCTGTACAACTACATCTGATCTGTTTCCAGTATTTAAGGCTATTATTTCACTGTCTTAAGTAGTTTGTAAACGAGGTATGTAATACGATCCCGACTGTTGGATACGCGTCAAACGCAGGTTCACATCATCAAAGATATTGTCATGATCTTGTCAGTGGATGGAAATAATGTTTTTGATGAAATACATGCTCCTGGATTGACCGTCATAATCACGTCTTCAAAACTACTGATTATCTTCCTGTGCATGAGAGGTGCGTTAACGCTGTCCATTTGGGTGACATAAACACTTCTGTCCTTTCAAGAACGATATTCACATTATGACATCCAGCCACTTCTTTCACAATGGAGAATTATCAAAGGCACTGTGTTTGCTTGACAGGGGTTAAAAAGGGGCAGTAGCAAGGAATAAATAGAGGATATTCAATGTGTCTCGTGAAATATCATATTTCTCTCATCTCGTGACGGGGAAGGAGATATTATATGAGACACATGGAATATCCTTTTTATTGTATGCTTTTTGTGTAGTTTTCTACCGGAAAATTATCGTATTTTCATTACAAATATAAAACCTGAAACGTAAATTCTGCCTACCTAACACGCAGGGCTCGCTCAGCATATCTTGTAATTGCGACTTAAAAAGTAGTTCCGAGTTTGTAAAATCTTTAAGACTATGAACAAAAGTCTCAGAAAATATTTAGGGTCACGAAAATTCTTCATCATACATTTGGATATGATTCCATGCAAAATCAACTTCACAATATTCATATTCACAGTCTTGAAAGCTTTGAGACAGCTGTTAGAAGCAAAGGAATACACGCTGGTCAAATAACAAAAATGGCGCTTTGCAAAACGAACAGTTTCGATTGACGAGTGAAATAAGGAATTTACAGTTTATAACAAAACATTTTCGAGAGAATAACAAACGGTAAGAAGAGACATTTACCCCATAAATGACCATCTGCCATTATGTTGCTTTGTCAATGTGGAGCTTTACTAAAGAGGAAGTCAATAGCTTGTGTACGGGACAGACACTGACGGTAAAGGGAGACAATTTAAGATGATGTAACTCTTGTATGACTATTGTTGCGTCAAAGTGTTTTGTTCACTGAAGTGAAATATGAAGTGTTATGTTCACTGCAATAAAAATATCACTTTTCTCAACGTCAGAAAACTCAGACTTTCACACAGAAGTATATGATAAAACCATATATTGTCATGAAAAAAAAGAACAAGCCAAAACGATAATTACTCTATCGAACATGAGTTGCCAAGCACTAAACTGTAGGGATGCATGCGCCCATGTTATCCCTGGGGTAGTAGTATGTTCTCCACGTCCGTTATTGGAATTGGCATGTCTGCGTGTTGCCGACCAGACTGGGATCCGCTTCTCTTGTATCATATCAACATAGACGCCTTTCTTCACCACATGGATCCAATACCCCAACCCTCTTGACAGTTGAGACCGGGGCCTCCCCTCCTCTGCTGCCAGATACCCGGACTAGTCTTTGATATCTCCACCCCTCCAGGGAGGCTGACTTCGTACCCTGAGAGAGCACTTTCCAGTGCTTCATCCTCAAGAATCCTTAAGAAGTGGAAACGCTAGCCGAGTAGAATATCCACTTGTTTAGAGCGCGCAGCGTATGTCTATCTCTGATCAGCTCTGGTGTTTAATATCATAAGCTTGAATACTTATTTGCTAAGTAAATATTCACCCCCTTGCATGGTTAGGTGTCTATGATATGCCTATTACATCTGCGGATAACAAGAGCGCCCCGGGACGTAACACTGGTCTATTGGAGTGGTATCGAGTTTACTAACATATTGCTTAAGCACTCATTACAATGAGCATCGCATGCAAAGAAGCAGCGTGGGGTCTAGGTGGTATGACTGCTTATATAACATCACTTCAGGTGTATTATAACAATTCATGGTGAATTACCGGATGCCGCGAACAGGTGCAAGTAGTATACACATAAATATTTGTCTCTACATTTTCTTGAAAGCAAATCAGCCAAGATGTATCTCCAGTCCACTCATTGAACCCCCTTATCACCAGCTTGTTCGTGGCCCGAACCGCTTTGCCTGGATCAGCTGATTGTGATTTAATGTCGTAACACTGAACCCTCTTGACGGACTGGGGCTGCTCCAGTATTTATTCTATATGCTGTGCGCAGATCATCTTTCGAATAGACCGGAAGTGACACAAACGTTCTCTCCCTAATGGATCCTCACATTGATCATTGAACAGCTCGCCGGTTCCATCACAAAAAAACCGGACCACTGAGGTGCCGTTCGTACCCGCGTCCAACAAATAAAACAATGTATGTGAGTGAGTGAGTTGGGTTTAACGCCGCTTTGAACGTGATTATGCGTACATACTTCACATGCCTGGGAGACCCACATGATACCAAGTTAATTAATTTGACATCGTACAATGGTAACTTTGTCAATCAGTGCAACACGTGTTAACATTTCCCAGTTGTGTGTTGTAGCACTGCAACACGAGTTAACCTTTTCTAGTTGTATGGTGCAGCAATACAACACGTGTTAACCCCTCTTAACTGTGTGTTGTAGCAATACAACACGTGTTATTCTCTCCCAGTTGTGTGTTGTAACAATACAAGAAGAGTTAACCTCTCCCAGTTGTGTGTTGTAACAATACAACACGTGTTAACCTCTCCCAGTTGTGTGTTGTAACAATAAAACACGTGTTATTCTCTCCCAGTTGTGTGTTGTATCAATGCAACACGTGTTAACCTCTCCCATTTGTGTGTTGTAACAATACAACACGTGTTACCTCTGCTAGTTGTATGTTGTAACAATACAACACGTGTTAACCTCTCCCAGTTGTGTGTTGTAACAATACAACACGAGTTAACCTCTCCCAGCTGTGTGTTGTAACAATACAACACGTGTTAACCTCTCCCATTTGTGTGTTTTAACAATACAACACGTGTTAACCTCTCCCATTTGTGTGTTGTAACAATACAACACGAGTTAACTTCTCCTAGTTGTGTGTTGTAACAATACAACACGTGTTAACCTCTCCTAGTTGTGTGTTGTAACAATACAACACGTGTTAACCTCTCCCATGTGTGTGTTGTAACAATACAACACGTGTTAACCTCTCCCATATGTGTGTTGTAACAATACAACACGTGTTAACCTCTCCCATATGTGTGTTGTAACAATACAACACGTGTTAACCTCTCCCATATGTGTGTTGTAACAATACAACACGTGTTAACCTCTCCTAGTTGTATGTTGTAACAATACAACACGTGTTAACCTCTCCTAATTGTATGTTGTAGCAATACGACATGTATTAACCACTCCCATATGTGTGTTGTAACAATACAACACGAGTTAACCTCTCCCAATTGTGTGTTGTAACAATACAACACGTGTTAACCTCTCCCAGCTGTGTGTTGTAACAATACAACACGTGTTAACCTCTCCCAATTGTGTGTTGTAACAATACAACACGTGTTAACCTCTCCTTGTTGTGTGTTGTAACAATACAACACGTGTTAACCTCTCCCATATGTGTGTTGTAACAATACAACACGTGTTAACCTCTCCCATATGTGTGTTGTAACAATACAACACGTGTTAACCTCTCCTAGTTGTATGTTGTAACAATACAACACGTGTTAACCTCTCCTAATTGTATGTTGTAGCAATACGACATGTATTAACCTCTCCCAGCTGTGTGTTGTAACAATACAACACGAGTTAACCTCTCCCAATTGTGTGTTGTAACAATACAACACGTGTTAACCTTTCCCAGCTGTGTGTTGTAACAATACAACACGTGTTAACCTCTCCCAATTGTGTGTTGTAACAATACAACACGTGTTAACCTCTCCCAGCTGTGTGTTGTAACAATACAACACGAGTTAACCTCTCCCAATTGTGTGTTGTAACAATACAACACGAGTTAACCTCTCCCAATTGTGTGTTGTAACAATACAACACGAGTTAACCTCTCCCAGTTGTGTGTTGTAACAATACAACGCGTGTTAACCTCTCCCAGCTGTGTGTTGTAACAATACAACACGTGTTACCCTCGCCTAGTTTTGTGTTGTAACAATACACATGGCTGTTTCTCATCCTGGCATCCATTTTGTATTATATCTGAGGCTGCGTTGGTAACAGATATGGATGAGAACATTCTGTCCCTCTAGACATCACCCGCAAAGAAATCATATAAAAACTCCCATTGACAATTATGTTTCATGTAAATTGAAAACGTCAACGCCAGAGAACAATCCGTCTCAATTACCTCCCGAAACAATTCCACTGGGCGTAAGAGGCAACAAACTGATGAGCCTTATGTGAATGGATCACTAAATCAGTACTGACACCAGGTGTTCGCGAAACGGGCAGACAAGTCCTGCTTCATCGGTAGCACCCACCTCACAATGTGGATGTGCACGTTCATCACACATTGATACCTGGTTGTTCTTGCTAAGTGGGCGGTGGGGTGTGGCCTAGTGGTTAAGGCATTCGCTCGTCACGCTAAATACCGGGGTTCGATTCTCCATCTGGGTACAATGTGTGAAGCCCATTTCTGGTGTCCCCCGCAGTAATATTGCTGAAATATTTCTAAAAGCGGCGTAAAGCCATACTCACTCACTCACTCGTGCAAAGTATTTGTAGATATACGTGTGCTAAACAAAGCGTTATTCAGATTATATTCAAATGCACAGAAGCGTTAAGTTCCCCCTCCCTATTGACAACCGTGACACATGCAGGATATGTGATAAAATGTAATTTTCATTATTTCTCAATAACGCCACCTGTTGTCGCTATCAGCGTCACAGTTCACGGCTGATGCACACATGCGCTTTGTAGAGTAGACCACGTAGAGTGCGGGTTTCCGAACCAGCGGAACGAGTAAACATGATTTAAACTGAAATTCAATAACGGATTTTTCATGAAAACTGTTATTTTATATTTATATTTAATAGTTATATTTAATCGCAATGAAATACTATTCAAGAACAATACTCTAGTGTACACACATTTTGCAATGTAACTATGTACTATATGTATTTATATTTTACATATTTTATTTTTATATTATACCTATATGCATTTTGTGAAGGATGTGAATGTAGTATGAATTGCATGTTTCATCTGCATTATGTAAGAGTATTTTGTCAAACACTCCATGTATGTTACATGTTAGTGTAATTTATTCGTTATAACCTGATTCGGTTTTATTTAGGTGATTATATATTAAGTGTAGTTCTGTTAACTTTTCTGACCTACCAATGAAAGAATGAATCTAACTGGGCTTTGTAACGCGTTTAAATGATATGTGCATTGTTCATATGTGTCAATATGTTATATGTATACACGTATCAAGGGTCAGCGCCAGCAAACAATCAGTCTCGATGTCCTCCATATATACTCAGATGTTTGAGGAGCAGATGAAGTAGTCCAGTGGTACAAGCGTTGTCTTGTGAGGCTGCAGATTCGATTCCCTACATGGGTACAACTTGTGAGGTGGATTGTGTACTCCCAGAGAACTGAGAATGAGATTCGAGTGCATACTGATCCATTGACCATAATCATGCAGTAGAATAATGGAATTATTATGTACAGAACAAAATACAAAATGCAACAAAGAGGGTTTGGGTGATCATGGCACAGTCAGGCTGGTTAGGCTCATCATCAGCCTGGACCCGGGTACTCTGCCAATGTCAGTCAACATCAACAAATTGGGACGTACCAAACCTAAGGCACTGAGAACAATGGGGAGAGGGTACTTGGGATGCAAAAGCGAGGTCCGCATATTTGCCATGTTTTCCTGAATCTTGTCAATCACATAAGTGTCAAAAGGGACAGAAAATTGGTATAAATGATTTCTTTGGATTTGTCAAAAAGCACAAGATCAGATTGGTTGGCAAGGATAGATCTGAGGCTGTATACGGACCTATTCGAAAGAATTTTGTATTTATAATTTTCCACGACGCCCTCAACATATTCTCGGTCGTACCATGCCTAGACCTCCGTGTCAAATCCTCAAACATGGCGGAGACGGTAATACAATGATGGATCCACTCCTTTATGTCGCTTAACATACTGTGCCAAAGCGGGGCAATGTGTTGGACAGTCTCATTAAATTCATTGCATAATCTACATGTCATATTTACATTTTGATGCAAAATCACACATTGACGATTCCGAGTGGGAAAGGACTGGTCCTGAGTAGCAAACGTATATTTTCATTTTGATAATTATGATTGGAACGGCGTACAATTCGTACAAGTGCCTCACTTGTACTCGCTCTTGGTTTGGAATAAATACATATAGTAAACAATACAAAAGGCAAAATATACATTGATGTCAACTCTTGTAAATGAAAAAGTTAACAATAATAACTTCACAAACTGTTCATTTAGTCCTTAACAAAAATAATCCATGGAAAAGGATATCAAATCAGTGACATCATGGAACGCAATACTGCGACACAAGCCACGCCCACTCTATTATCAGCCAATGGGGAAAAAGTCATTCTGAAGTGGACGTAGCCTAATAGTTTTAGGTTTATGGAATCATATACTTCTTGGTTAGGCAACCAAATGCTATAGTATCACAAAATTATATATAAACTATTGACTATATCCGAATTGAGCGTTGTCTTCTACATGGAAGACAGTGCGCAACTAACAAATTATTCACGGAACAAAAATCATTGACGCATGCTTCGCATCATCGCCAGCTATTGGCATGTTCAGCCATAAGAACATCTTCTCTGACTCTCACGCATACCGGGCTTATACTGCATCCGTCCTGCTATTGTCAGAGGTGTACGGAGCACGTGGTGTTTATGTCTCTGTCACGGTGCCACTGGTGACGTTGTATCCTTGCACCTCAGTGCATGACAGATATATATTGGATTTGGTACAACACCGTAAACCCAGTGTGTTGCATTATGGCTAAAGTGTCAACATCCACCTGTTTTTGTCATCATGTAATGTCACGTGACATGCTGCGCTCCAGCTCGACGTTTTCGCGAACCTTGTTGCTGTGTTTGGCTGTGGGTTCTCTCTACCGTGACCGCAAAAAACTCATTTCGTTCCACAACAAACATTATTACAATAACTATCGCACGACATACATCACAGCGTCCGACACACCACTAGCAAGGAAAAACCTCTTCCTCTCGTCAAGAGATCCAGTTATCTTAGAATCTACATCTGACTCGACGATGTACACAAAAAGTCACAACAGTGGAGATATACATTCATTTTGACATTACAACCTTATGTACTCTTTTCTCCACACTTGCCTGCGGTGTGATGGATTGTAAACATGGTGTTATGACACGTCCCATCGTTCTTTATGTGTTCTGAGTGTGGTCACAATACAAAGATAGACATACCACCTTGCACTGCCTCCAGATCGCGGTGCTTGCTGTAGTAGTGGCAGGTATTTTAGCCTGTTCTTGAAGAAGCAGTAATAAAGCATAGGTATTAATGCGTTCATAAAAAACAGTGCTTCCGGTTTTTAATTCCTATTCTTACAATTTATAATTCGTATAGTCTGGCTGTAATATTTCTCAAACGAGATGTTTCTTCTATCCCACACCCGTTATTTTGAAACTCAAATGGCAAGGTGGAACGAGATTGTGAGATTCAATATTTCGAGGAAAATATGTTTATGTTGAGGTAAGAAGAAATGGAATTAACCTCGCGTTCAAGGATATTTCACTTATAAAGCGACGTGAAAGCACGCGTGTGTGTGGCTGATTGTACTTGTCCGGACTAATGATGGTTTTATGGTGCTTTCCCACGAAGATACCATCTCGTAGTGTAGTATAAGTTTAACGTTAATACCCCACTTAGACACAGTATACTGACGACTCCGTTTATCCTCGTGTATCACATTGATGCCGATCGCCGGGGTAACAGCAAGCAACATTCGTTACGGTCTTTTTGTATGGTGCGACATAGGGGATCGAACCAACGACCTGGGCGGGCGCTCTATCCACTAGACCAAGGATGTGGTATATATTTTTGAGCTGCAAGTAGAATGTGAGTGTGTTACAGCATCATGCAGTTGGCACCGTCTGCCTGAGATGGACTGATATCAATATTAGTCTATGAACCAGTCAGCGTCAGTCCCTGGCGACATGTGTTCAGTTAGTAAGTTGGCACAACTGTATCATCCTGCTTGAGGAACGAGTTTGTGTGACTGATAGGTTTTTGTTCGCGAACTACATGAATGAAAGACAGCATCTCAAACTATAACGAAGCGAATACAACGCGCACAAATTTGACCAAGAACTTAAGCTACAATGTATATCGATGATCTGATTTCTTTCAATAACCATCAAATAGCTAATCCCTTCCACTGATTCACCCGCCTGAACTAGAAATAAAAGAGACGAATGAGACCGCCTCATCTGTTTCATATTTAGATCTTACATAAAGATTCATATTGACAAGACACTCTCCACAAGACTGTACGACAAGAGGGATGACTTCAACTTTGCAATAGACAACTTTCTCTTCATGTTAAACAGTATTTCTGTAGCTCCATCCTTTAGTGTCTACATTTCACATTTTGAGGTGCAATCGAGCATGCTCTTTCTACCAATATTTCGAAGAGAGTCTACGACTCTTGCACAGAAGATGTTTGATCAAGGTTACAACATTCAAAGCCTCAATAAAGCTTTCATTATTTTATGATAGACATGTTGAGGACATTTCCAAATTTGACGCATCAGTGACAAAAATGATGTCTGATGCAATTCCCTATATTGATTTGTACCATGATCTCCCGTGTTGCATAGACATTATTAAAGAGTCTGCGAGTCGTTTGGTCGCTTTTATTTATTGGAGTAAAAATTAATATTATGTCAGCTCCATCGTTGTTGTGGTTGCCTGTGTACTGGTTGTTGTCCCCACCTGTAAGATAAGATGGATGTTGAAGATACAGACTTCTGATGAATGTAACCTGTTGGCTGCATCTTCGTCGTTATCTCTAAGGTTTCGTGAATACCCAGGTGAGAACAGGTACCCGGTACCCAATTGCAGGTGACATTAAATGCCTGTCGGTGGTCAGGCATTGGATGCAGATCGTGCTCCAATGGTACGGAATATCTTCAATCTCTGGATTGCCTGGTCCAGACATTGAGTATTTACAGGACGCTGTGATTTAGATGGAATATGACGTAACCACCAGTCTCTCACTCTACCTCTTCGTTGTTGTTCTATAAATGAATGAATGATGTTTATGAATGAATGATGTTTATTCTCGTAAATCACGGCAGTGATACAGAGATGTAATTGAACACAGGAATAAGATACAATGAAGAAAACATGTCAGTGGAACATTTCCATACATGATCTTATATGACTTGCCAGTTTTAACAGAGTTGGCTTATAAGTAATGGACATCAAATGAGAGAATTTTACGGCAGAAGGATACATACGGTAGTATTGAGGCAAAAACTTGTTTCTAATTTCTGAGAGTTTTGGACATTCTAATAAAAAGTGCATTTCATCACATATAAATTTTTTACACATGTACATTTTCTTTCCTCTCTCACAATATTATACCATCTTCCTGTTTCAATGGGTAATCTATGATTTGCTGTTCTAAAACGAGCAAGAGAGATGCGTAAGGTGATTGGTAGTTCTAGTAAATAGGGTTCTAGAGATGGTAACTCTTTAAACATGTTATAATAGTAACCTTTTGATGAATTTTCCTTTGTTTCTCGCCATCTTTGCAGAAAATTATCAATGAGAACATGTTTCACATTTTGTTTCAACCATGCGGCACTAATAAAGGTTTGAGACAGCCAAATGTAATTAAAGCCTATATTTTGAAGAATGCATTTTACTTCTTTTAATAGTGGAAAATGGTAATCTGGATTTGCAATGGACATTTGGAACATAAGTTTATATACTATACTAGAAAGGCTAGTTTGTGATGATGTTAGCTTGCACCAATATGAAATCATTCTTATCTTAATGAAAATGCTGAGAGGATACTTCCCTAGTTCACCATATACCATGTAATCGGGTGTTGACTGTTTTAACTTGAGAATATATTTACAAAATTTAAGATGTACACGTTCAATGACAACAGTATTTTCAAAACCCCACACCTCAGATCCATATAACAATACTGGCTGAACAAGTTGATCAAATAATTTCAGTTGACAGTCAATATGAATTTCTAATATTCTAATTTTACGAAATACAGCGTACATTGCTCTAGATGCCTGATCTGTCAGTCTCTTTAGTGCCTTACAGAATCTACCAGTGTTTGTAAATAAAATACCAAGGTAAACATATTCTTTAACAACATGAAGAAAAGAGCCATTTAACATAAACTTGAAGACTCTATTTGTGGAGCGCTTGGCAAAAATAACAACTTTCGTTTTGTCAACATTGACTTTAAGTTTCCAGATAGTACAATATTCTTCAAATATAGTGAGACACTTTCTTAAATCTTCTGGGCTTTCGGCCATTAAAACAGTATCGTCGGCATACAAAATGAGAAAAAGTTTTATGTACAGTTCAAGTGAATCTATTAAAAGGTTATTTACATTATGCAGTCCTATATTCAGTAAATGTTCCAAACATCCTAATCCCCGATAATTAAGCACTACATAATCCCGTCCAATTATCAGCGGACATTTGCTTTTAAAGGTAGGGAATCCTCACTTCCGCCAAGGTGCGAATGTTGACGCTATAACCCTGGTATATAACAAGATATACTTATTGACAATTAAAGTTATATCGGTAATCCGTGGCAGCATACTTGGCCTGAACGCAAATAGTTCCGATAATCCAGTGATGTGACACTAGACTGCATTGACGCCAGTACTGTGTGTTTCAATATCATTTAATCACGTACAAAACTTACTTTTTATATACTCGACGAATGTTGTTTATACAATGTAAAGCTACTGTAAATCGAGCGATTTACATTATTTGATTCGTATATTTCACTTATAGCAAAATAAATATTTGTTGTATGGACTGAGTCGCGGTGATACTGCGCCTAGAGCGTGGCTGGACAGTTATCTTGCACGCCAGACACTCTTCCTGTCAGTTGTTAATCTCTGACCAGAAAACGTTCAGGTGTTTAATCATCCACGTCATTTCACTCAATGAACACATCACTGTACGACATGAAGCTTTGCATCTACAGACATTACGTTGTCATCACCATCAGACGAACATCACCATCACAACAAACACACACACACATACTTAACAGTAATATGTTTTGACATGCATGTTACATTATACTTTAATGGGTGTTTGAACTCGTAGCACAAACGTAGGACTATAATTCCCTCAGGTGAACTTCATTGAAGGCTCTTATCTCCATTCAAGGGAAGAACCCACCAAATGGCACCTTGTAGCAGCACACTTCTATCTTTCACAGGGTAGTCCCCAATAGTCCCGACGGTCCCATCTACTTGGTTAGATCTTGAGCAAGCAAAGATGTCCCGTACCAGACATGTAATTGAGCAATTGATTCCGCCCTTACCTTTATACAACCCGACGGCAATCAATAGTAATGGAATTACATTATGTCGCTTGTACCTAGGTCGCCTGTGATAACAGAGTTACCTTTTATTGTCCTTCTCTTTTATCATCTGCTTGAGTTAATTCCGAACTGTCCCTATCAGTGTATTAGCGGCGCCTAAGTACACACAGTTGCTTCTTAGCCATTAAGCTGCGCAATGTGAACAGTCCCTGAGGCTTGTGGTCTTCAGTTTATTTGTACCATGCATGCATATTGTTATGCGATACAACAACAGTGTTGGTTGTAGAGGCAAGTAAAATATTGTTCTGTTCATGAAAACATGAGTGGTTAATATACAAGGGCAGAGTAAGGATTTCCTATTTCCATGCTATTAGGAGAGACGATAAAAAGAGCTCGCCGTTTCTGAAGCCTATTTACATTTAGAAAGCAAATGCAAACCCTGAAATATCTAATTTAAACGTGGCCTCGGGTGCCACTGTATTGTGTTCAAGAGTACTGAGAGTAATAGGAGGTTTTGAAAAAATATATTTTAACTCACATTCAACATGGCATAGTTTTTTATGGTTCTTGTCAGTCGAGATTTCAACTGACTGTTTCATTGGAGATGCCCAACCGAATGTGGATGATGGTATCAGAGTATTGCCTGCACACGTTCAACTGATTAATAAGTTACAAGAGCCATCTATACATGTCACAGTCTGTTCGTAAACGTGCACACGAACTACAACGTCAAGCCTCAAATGTAGTAGAAGTTCGTCATGTTCGGAGGCTGGATGCGTGTTCAAAACAGAACATAAACGCACAGCAAGAAACACTCCCTTACGTTGGTAGGGACCCTGCACTGCTAGTTATGACGTCACGACTAGGTCTCTGGATAATTCAGGAAACAGCTTATCGACCTGTGTGGCATGAAATAGCTAAGTCAGTATGTGATACCGATTGTTGGTATATATAAATATCATATAAATGCTTCTAAATACCCGTAAACGTAAATTGCACTTTGACGTCACTCTGTAAAGGCTGCTACAGAAACATGGATTGGGAACGTGGTCAGAGCAATGACATGGGCTGAGACCAAGGCTTGCTACAAATGCAGACTTTCCGGGAAACGTTTTGAGAAGAAATTCCATGTACTTAAATTTATTTGCTCGAAACGCTGAGAACATGCTTTAACTGTGGGTTTTATGGCTAACCAATAACTTTCCTGTTAAGGTTAGATTTGAAATTTCGAGGCCACGTATATATGCAAATGCAACCATTATAGCGCATGTCTTCGATACTTCGGTAAATGTTTAAGAGATTGTTCGACGAACAGACCGAATATATCAACAATTACCATCTTCGAGTGACGATTTATGTTCGGCTTTTACTCACATACACTTGGGTTTAGCCAACGGATAGTGACAGGATCCTTCAAGACATGTTGTTTAACTGTTTAATTGAAAAGCTCTGTGCGTTCTTGGTGAAACGAAAGTTCACTGGAAGCGGTAACTGCTGTCTGTTGGGTAGTGTGTGTGTGCATGCGTGTGCGTGTGAGTGCGTGTGAGTGTATGTTTGTATGTGTGCGTGTATGAGTGTGTATGTGTGTACGCGTATGTGTGTGTGTGTATGTAAATGTATGTATGTGTGTTTGATTTGTATTTGTACATGTGTGTGTATGTGTGTGTATGTGTATGTGTCAGTGTGTGTGTCAGTGTGTGTCTGTGTATATGTCTGTGTATGCATGTGAGTGTGTGTCGGTGTGTTTGTGTCTGTGTCTGTGTGTGTCAGTGTGTGTGTGGACCTTGTAACTAATCATGACGTTGAGGTATCAAGTGGTATCAAGTGGTCGCCACTTTCACCCTCAAGGTGTGTTTGGAGAAATCAGACCTCCTTGTAACTGTTTCCCATGAATAACCCAGGTTCTCGAACAAAGACTCCTTACCATCAAGAGAGTTCCTGTATTAAAAATGGACCACATTGCAACGAAACAATGGCTATTTTAATAAGACCCGACCCTATTCCCTATTCACCACCGCCTTGAGGGGTTGACCTGAGCAGCACAAGGTCTGTCAGTTGCTTGCAGCACAGGGAACGTGGGAAGTAATAAACTCCATGCGCTTGACAGAAGAGTCAGTCCTCAGGCGCATAACGGGAATTATTTTGACGATTGATTACACTGTTACGTTTGGTATTAGCACGATGCTGACTTCACTTTTAACGTACATGTGGAGTCAGGCGATGTTGGTCAGTCCCTGTAGACTATTCCCGAAGTAAAATTTAGGTACAAAAAATGGATCTTCGATTTAATGTCTTTTCTGGGAGCAAAGAAATAAAGTCAGATGTATAGGAGTACAGACTGTGAGGTTTTAATGTCCTCTAGGATAAAAACTCTACTGAAACGCAAGATATAAAACACTGCCATATAAAGAAACAGAGACATGAAACAACAAGCCAGGGACCCTGGACTGATTGAGAAACTTGTTGCCATTTCTACTTTTATAGCGAACCGATGTATCGACGAATTACTGAATCACAGGAAAGCCACAGTATTTCAAAGTGGCTAAACCCTTTTCGTAGACATGAGAAATATCCATACTACTCCGACTATGCCATGAGCATGTGTTTATGAATCTTTGACGATACCAGGTGATGGCGAACAGGTAAGCGTATCCTGCCCCAGTGGTAGCACCCGTCACAAACACATGCAAAGACAAATCAATTGGTCACCTTAAACAAAAAACACCTCACATCTAGAACAAGTCACACTAGGGAACTACATTTGACATTTTGGTTACTGATGCTTTAAAAGTGGAAATGTCCACCACGTGTGTGCCTTAAAACCTTTGACAGCGTATGCCTTAAAAGTTGTAACCGTGATCAAGCAGCTTTTGAGAAAGGGTCCTTTGATGCTGATTGAAACCTTCTTAGAAAGAGCATACTCGATAGTATCTCAGAAGTTGTGCAAGTGTGACACCAAAGGTTGGAGCTTCTGGAATATGGCTCCAAGTAAGGAGAAACTTGAAATTGGTGTTTAAGCCTGCCAGACGAAGATATATGTTCCACACAATGCACAAATAGTAGTAACATGGTTTTCTTTGTATCCTTGTCACATCACAAGTCCATTTAATCATCGTTAAGTTTCGCTCGAATCGTGTTTATGACTCCAGCTATTTATCAGCCTATGCCACCTTAACTCCAAGACTCCATTCCCGTTTCTTGTCTTATCGTCTTAATTGAAGGATACAAACCACATAGCCGTACAGGTTGGTATAAAACACCCGGCTCCTCTGACATTTCCCGAAACATTCTAGATACGTTTCAGATTGATCGATCTGACGATAGCACTTAAATCGTTAAATCCCCATAGACTGCACGTCATTGGTAGGTATCAGTTTGATTAACTCCTTTTGAGGACTAACGAAAAATAGATACAGCTTATTGCCATGTGGTGTTATAATAACGTTTATAGCAGTTGACTACAGGACGATGGGATATCCGCAATAGTGGTTACTCGGTTAACGGTGTTTCACTGTATATAAGTATGCTACTTTGGGGCTACCAAATTTGGAAGAAGTACTTAACTGTAACGTAGGTGCAAACGGCTTTAAGTATCTTTATATTTTAACATGTATGTTTAGACCCAGTAAAACAAAGCATCCCTCCAAAAGGACGCCATTGAAATATGGTCAGGGGTGCGTTTAACGCTGCTTTCAACAATATTTTAGATTTAAAATAGAATATCACAATCTCTTAGGCTAATTTGTGACGGAGGTGGTTGACGTTTAACACCCTTAGCCCTTTCTATGAGGCGTACGCGATAATATTGGACCATGATGGCAACTAATTCGGAATTGGAACCGACGATCAGCGGATCCCGACAAGATAAAGGGAAGCAATTCTCCACTGTTATCCTCGCCGACCACTCGGTCACACATGTTCCGTTTTAATATGGACAAATGTCAAAGTTTAGGGGCAATTTACCGGCCTGGCAGTGTCAGTGTTCACGTCTCCGTCGTACAGGGGCTTTCGGCAAGATCACTCAAGGGGCTGACGATTTACGCAGAGCCCTTTAAACAAATGTTTCGAATCGTTTATAACAACCTATGACATTATCATTTGCAAGTGAATACTTAATCAGCCTTATCGCAGCCATTCATCATACCCGAACACTGTGGAGTATTCAAACTGAGGAGGAGCGTGTGCTGCCGCCTGGCGCTCGGTCAGTTTAACAATAATCAAGGTCTGTTGAGATAAGGAGTCAATTAAACACAAGTATTATCCCCGCCTCTTCTCGTAACATTTCAAACTTATCAACGACCCTTCTAAAAGCTGTTTGTACAACTGTGACATGCTACTCACCACATGACTAGTTACAAGGGAGGGGAGGGCGGGCAATCTCAGCTGACAGTCATCTGGTATTGATACCACAATGACCCACAGGGGTCTCCGGCTGTGTACGCAAAGGGTACACTGACTGTTTACGTATAGGGAACTTGTGAACTGTTGATTAGCTTGTATTTCTTTGTTTCAGTCTGGTACTATACTCCACAAGAATCGATGGAATTCAAGGAAGCACGACCCATTCCCCAAGGCCATCTACATATTGAAAGAGGAAAATCAGAATGAGTCGTCGAGCAAGTGATTTGTGCTCTCTGTTTGTGTCCTTCATATACCTGTGGGTTCTCACCCCGTCTGCGGGTAAGCATTATCAAGTGATTCATGTCACCGTGTGTGTGTTCCTACTGTCAGTATGTGTCGTGTGCATTTTTGAATGTATTAAAGCTGATATTCCCTTCCTCGTGAGTGAGTTAAATTCTGATCTTCAGTTTGTGAATGTTTTGGCATTGGTTGAAGATTGGAAGAAAAAAGCGCTGTCATTAATACGATTATTCAACATCGCCGTGAAAACAATTTATACGTTTCTTAAATATGTATAAAAAGCATCTCATTGCATCCTTTTGAAATATATGTAAACGTATGACACCAGGTGTTCGCGAAAGGGTAAGCATACTGTGAACTCTTAAACTTTTAATGTGAACTCTTAAATTATCTAATTAATGGAGATAGAGGATATCAAAGTTTCAACTCGATCCAGCACTTTAATATTGTCTTTAATTTCAAACTTCACAAATTCCATATACCATAATTCCATATATTCAGTGAATATTCACACAATGATTGAATAACATATCACACACTCCAAGAATAAGTCGTAATATAATAAACAGTCGCAGCACAGTTGCAGGATAAATGCAGGATAACTTGTACCGTGGCTCGGACAGTAGCTCGGACAGTAGCTCGGACAGTAGCTCGGACAGTAGCTCGGACAGTAGATCGGACAGTAGCTCGGACAGTAGCTCGGACAGTAGCTCGGACAGTAGCTCGGACAGATTGAAAAACCGTATGTCCTCTATTCCCTTAACACAATCTTCTTACACTCTCTTAGAAACATGTCTTACTTCTTTCGTATCTTAAAACTCTCTGCTGTCTTTCTCACACTCATTCGTCCAGCTATATATCTGAAATTCTTGTGGGATGCTTATCGTTGTTGATCAGGTCACGACCTCTAAGACTCCACACAAAACAATTAACTTTAAAGTCTTAGCTGCAACATTATACTATTGCTGTCACCAACCCCTGGGAAAATAGCCTGAAACGGCCACTGGCAGCAAGGGCTGGCTGTTTCTAATGTTTTATCTTATAATTATACTAAACACATACATCCATGCACACATACAAACCCTAACAAAGTTTCAATTAAAAGGATTCTCAATGAACCACAAATACCTAAAATTCGGCTCTAACATTCCGGCCCCTAATTGTTACTTGTATTTGACTATAACAATTACCAAGAACTCATGGACAGAGCGAATTTTGAATGTACAACAATGTCTTCCTAAGCAACTGTAATTAGCTGCATAACTACATTCTATAACATAAGATGATCCTGTCTGTCTTATTTAAATCTTAGTCTTTTACATTATGCATGAATGTAGTAAACATACAATATTGATCAATGCCATTCATCTTAACATCAAGACAGCTCATTGTCATTGAACATTGTACAGGAATTACATCCTATGTTCTATACTGTCAACACTTCATAAGCCTCAAAGTCTTGATCCTGTCTTTAAGGCAGTGTCCACATCACACAATCTCAAAACACAGCTTAAGTGTCACTCTCTAGAAGCAAACATAGCTTGCTAATAGGTCTGTCCAAAACCTTTGTCTGGGTTTTCACCTCAACCCGTCTTACAACACCCTTTCTGTCAGGCATAAGCTTCACAACCTTGCCCATCGACCAAGAGTTTCTAGGTGCAGTATTGTCCACTATGAGCACAATGTCACCAATCTTCAAATTTCTTCTAAGCTTCACCCACTTCTGCCGCTCCTGTAGTAATGGCAGGTACTCTCTTAACCATCTCTTCCAAAACAGATCTGCCATGTACTGCACTTGACGCCACCTCCGTCTTGGATAATGACCATCCATACCAAACATACCTGGTGGCAAATTTGGTTTTCTTTTCAAGAGCAACAAGTGATTTGGCGTGAGGGCTTCCAAATCATTTGGATCACTTGATGCTCTGGAGATAGGTCTATTATTGATAATAGCCTCTACCTCACACAACACAGTTCGCAAAGTTTCATCATCTAACGTTTGTTCTCTTACCAGAGATCTCAACACTTTTCTCACGGTTCTGATTTGTCTCTCCCACACGCCGCCATGGTGGGAACCAGCAGGAGGATTGAATGTCCATTCAACATTTCTTTGTAACATCTCTTGATGAATCTGACATTTGTTCCAGTTTTCTAACTCTTCTCTGAGCTCACGCTCACTTCCAACGAAGTTGGTACCATTATCTGATCTGATGACTTTGACTTGACCTCTTCTAGCCATGAAACGGCGCAATGCATTAATACAAGAGTCAGTGTCTAAGCTATACGCCACTTCTATATGCACAGCACGCGTTGTGAGGCACGTGAACAAAACTCCATACCTTTTTTCATGCTTTCGTCCACGTTTTACATCAAATGGACCAAAGTAATCCACTCCAACAAAGGTAAAAGGAGGTTCATCAGGAGTCACACGTTGAGCTGGCAAGTCAGCCATCTTTTGATTACCTGCTACAACTTGATTGCGTCGGCAAGTTACACATCTGTGTATTTCTTGCCTCACTGCTGCATTGGCTTTGATAATCCAATATTTCTCAAACAATTTTGAAAGTACAAAGTTTCTGCCTGAATGCCCACATTCACGATGAACATGGCGAATTATCAGTTCCGAGACATGCGATTTCTTTGGTAGAATCATTGGGTGTTTGGAGCTTTCGGGCATGTTAGCGCGACTTAGTCTTCCACCCACCCTAAGCACACCATCTTCTACAAATGGATCAAGCTTGGAGATTGGACTACCTTTGTTCAAATCAAGCTCTTTGTTTGAATTAAGTCTTTCAAGTTCACTTGAAAAGTATTGCTGTTGAACATAGCAAACAATGGCTTTCTCTGCATTTTCTAAGTCTTTCACAGTCAACACTACAGGCATGCTTTGCTGAGGTGCTAAGCCTGCCTTCTTCTTTTGACTGCGATCCAGGAGTACTTCCCGTATCCTGAGCACCCATGCGATAGCCTTCTTCAGTGCAAACCAGTCAGAATAGTGACTGATAAGGCTGTCTATTTCCTTACATGGCTTGCTGTAGTCTATCAAGTTGACTCGGGCAACCTTCTTTAATTCAACGTCTTTCTTGGGAATATCTCTTAAAATGTGTGTCTGTTGAGGCCACATTTCTTCATCTTCCCACAGGAACTTTGGTCCAGAGAGCCATCTGGTATCTTTCAGAAATGCATCTATTGACAGTCCTCGAGATGCTTCATCAGCAGGATTGTTCTGAGTGTCCACATACTTCCATTGAGATGGGCTTGAGCCTTCATGAATTACTGACAGCCTATTTGCCACAAAAGTATGGAATCGCTTTGAATCATTGGCGATGTATCTTAAAACTGACATACTGTCTGACCAAAAGTAAGTTTGGTCAATTGGCATTTCCAGCTCTCGTTTGAGCATACTGTCTACCCGTATTGCTAGAGTAGCGGCTGATAGCTCCATTCTTGGTATCGTGATCTGCTTAAGTGGGGCAACTCTTGATTTGCTGATGAGAAATGCACAATGAATTTGACCAGTGCTACTGACTTGTCTTAGGTAAGAAACAGTTCCATAACCTGTTTCACTGGCATCCGAAAAATGATGTATTTGAGATACCATCTTCTGATTACTATCATTTGGTTGAATGCATCTTCTAATCGCCATTTCCTCAAGCCTGCGTAGTACCGACAACCATTTGGTCCAGTCCTTCTGCAAGGGAACAGGGATTACATCATCCCATCCTATCTTAAGTCTGCAGAGGTCTTGTAGAATCCCCTTTGCTTTGAGAACATAAGGGCCTGCAAATCCCAGTGGATCATAGATGGAGCTGACAGTTGACAGTATTCCTCTTCTCGTTACTGGTTTGTCTTTGACTGCAATCCGGAATTTAAATGTATCTGATTCGACGCACCAGTGTACACCTAATGCCCTCTCGATTGGTAAAGCATCATCCATGTCCAAGTCTTTAACTTCTTTGGTTCGCTCCTCTTCTGGGATTGATTCTATCGCAGCTCTGCTGTTACTTATCCATTTTGTCAAGCGGAATCCACCCTTCTTACAGATTTCTCTCAGCTTATGTGACATTTCAATAGCCATTTTCTCAGATTGGACTGAAGTAAGACAGTCATCCACGTAGAAACTCTTTTCAACAGCATGAACCACTTCCTTGCCAAACAAGTCCATGTTGTCCTTCGCTGTTTCTTTCAAGGCAAAGTTGGCACAACTTGGTGATGAGACAGCGCCAAATAAGTGCACTTTCATCTGATATTCTTGTAATTCTTCCTCCAAGTTTCCATTGGGCCACCATAGGAACCGCAGAACATCATAGTCGTCTGGTTCAACTCTAACCTGGTAAAACATAGCTTCGATGTCTGCCATCAGAGCTATTGGTTCTTGGCGAAATCTCAGGAGCACTCCCAGTAGGGTATTGGTTAGATCCGGCCCCTGTAGAAGGTGGTCATTTAGAGATTTCCCTCTGAAGGTTGCTGCACAGTCAAATACAACTCGTATCTTCTCTGGCTTTTTTGGATGGTACACACCATGGTGTGGTATATACCACACCTTTCCATCCTTACGGTCTTTCTTATTCTCTGGTACTTTCTGGGCATAGTCTTTGTCCAGGAGATCTTTCATGAATACCTTGTAGTCTTCATAAAAGTTTTCATTCTTCTTAAATTTCTTCTTAAGTGAAATGGCTCTTTGTTCAGCTTGTACTTTATTGTTGGGCAAATCTAATTGGGCATCTTTGAATGGGAGTGACATCTGGTAATGTCCTCCTGTCAGTGTCTTTGAGGAGTTCATGATGTCTAAGAATTGCTTGTCGTCTCTTGACATCTCAGGTTGATCATTACTGATGCGCTCGTTGAACTCCCTGTTGAAGTATCCTATTAACTGAAGATCCAATTTCTCGTCTCCAAGAACATCAGTCCTGTTTACTGAGATCTCACTGGGAGATTCTGATTCCTGTACTAGCCCATTTACAATCCATCCAAGAATGGTTCTGACTGCATAGGGCCCGTTACCATCGCTGTTGATTATCTCATACGGTTCCATTGCTCTTGGGACATTGTTGCCAATAAGGAGTCCTATCTCCGCATCTATAGGTGGTAGTGTGACGTCCTGTAGATGGGGCCATTGATGGATGAACTTTTCTTTGGGGACTGTGCTTGTGGAAATTGGCATTTCATCCTGTGTAAAGACAGTAGGCAGTTTGACCCAATTGTTTCCGTCAATGTCACCAACTTCTAGATTTGATAGGATGGAGGTATTAACAGTTTTCCTTTGAGTCATGGTGCTGACAACTATGTTTGTCATCTTTCCAGTGACTTGGAGCTCCTCTGCCAACTTGCTGGTACAAAAGGTCGCTGAACTGCCGTTGTCAAGGAAGGCATATGTTTTGACATATCTGTCACCAGAGTTGACTTTAATCCTAACAGGGACCACAGGCATGTAGCTCAAGTCTTTGTGGTCCCCGCTCTCACTCGTAGCCAAACTGTTGTTTGTGACAACCCTTGGCTTCGTTTGGTCCATTTCTTTCTTTTCTCTGTCCTTACCGTTGTCATGAAAACAGGTTGCATGTCTCAGTTTACATATATGACATGTCAATCTGCTGGGGCACTCGCGACTCATATGTCCAAATTGTAAGCAGCCAAAACACAAGCCCTTTGGTCTTAAGAAGTCAGTCTTCTCATCCAACGTCTTACACTGCGTTCCCTTGCACATTTCCATGGTGTGGTCCTCATTGCAGAACCAGCATGGCTTGATGAATGCTCTAGACGTGTTGGCTGTTCTTTCTCTAGTTGCAGATGGCTTACCAGATGTCATCAATTTTGGTTGAACTGGGTAGGCTGCCCTGGTGGCAGTTTCTTGACCTAATTCAGACTTTGATGTGTCGGTAGCAAAGCTCTTATATCTCTTTGGCGCTTCTTTCATCTTTGGTCTTGCTTGAACTTGGATGTCGTCGATGATATTGCCAAACAATGGGCTTGACAAGATCTGTGCTTGTTTATCTACGAAACCAACAAGGTCCGCAAAGGTGACATTTCTCCTTTCCAAGATATTAAACGAAACTGTTCTCCATCTTTCTCTTAACTTATATGGCAACTTTTGGATCAACTCTCTGATGTTCTTTGGATGTTCTAATTCTCTTAGATAGTCGATATCGGTCATGGTATTTCCACAGCTGGTCAGGAATACAGCAAAGCTGTTGAGTGCTTCGCTGTCCTCTGACTTAATAGCCGGCCATTTCAATGCTTTGTCCATGTAAGCTGTTGCTATCTTGTACTTGTTCCCAAATTTCTTATCCAAAAGTGACCTGGCTTGTTCATAGCCACTTTCAGGGTTCATGAATAAGCAGCTTCTTACCAAGTCATTCGGTTCACCGTTGGTGTACTGATCCAAGTAATAGAGCCTATCTTTTGGATTGATGGTTTTATCTTCTATGCCATGCTCGAATGCTTGTATGAAGGGCTTAAACTGTAGTGGGTCACCACTGAACACAGGAATCTTCCTAGTGGGTAACGTGGCCAATTTCTGGTGTTCTACCACTAGCTGGATTATCTCATTCTGTTGCTTACATACTTCATCAAATTTTGAATTGTGGACTCCAACCTGTAGGTTTGTACTCTGAATAGGGGTAAATTCTTCAGCTTCTTGGTTCAAATCTTTATTTCGGGTCTTTACTTGCTTGAAGGGCCTTAGTGAACTTTCTGGTTTTCGAGAACTGTGTGATTCTCGGTCATACTGGTCAAAAATTTCATACTGGGCATCGGCAATTTCTACTTCTGTCTCAAGTTCTAATCTTTCTCGTCTTTGTTTTAATCTGTTTTCTTCTTCTTCTAATTGGTGTCTTCGTTCTAAACATTTTTGTCTGGCAATAAGTTCGGCCCTTTTCGCTAGGATCTCAATTTTGGCAGAGGAGGCAGAGGAGATTACTGAACCCTTAGGTAATCCAACTTGAGAAACGCTATCTTCTGGTCTAATGTCATCTCCCGTACTGTAATGTTTAATGAAGGAGGTAACATTTCTTTCAAACTGCGTAAAGGTGCATAGCTTTGATTGGAACCAAGTTGCTTCATCGTCTTTAGCTGATTGGCTATGAAGTTTTTCATGATAAGCTTTAGCCGATTCTTGAAACTTGTCACATAATTCCTTCCAATCTTCAAATTCATTTTTGACGGCATCTAAATCTGCATCAGAGCTCATCAAGTATTCAATGTCCTTTATCTTTGAAGAAACCTGCTTGTATAAGAATTTCATTTTATCCTGTGCCATGTTCAAAACATAATTTTGGCCCTTTTCAGTCTGTTTTCTTAATCTTGATTCAGTTATTAATGATTTAGCATTTCTTGCAGGTTCATGAATCAGTTCTTTGTCACTTGTAACAGCATCACTCAATGTTCTACTTGCCATGATTTCAAATCGGTTCAACACCAGTTCCAATAATCTTGAAATATTTGATGTAACTTACAGTTCTTGAGTTCCGTAATCCTATGTGATAAGTCCAATTCAGTGTATACACGATTCCAGTGACATATAATCCCTCATGTATTTGCTTGTTTCTGAATAAACACACACTTCAATACTCGAACAGGTAGTCTTATTACCCGTAAGTTCTTTTATCATGCATTGATAAAACCATAAAAGTCACATTTACTTCACAATCTCAACTTCTTGAGAAAATAAAATACCTTACTTCGACTTCGAGTCCTTAATCCAATCTGTGTTAATCCGTTTTGAACTTTGCAGGATCCTGTTGCCAATTCACGAATGGAGAACACAATCTTCTTTATGTCCAAGTCTTAGGTTCACATCCGGATTTTCACGGGTTTTTCAACTTTTAATGTGAACTCTTAAATTATCTAATTAATGGAGATAGAGGATATCAAAGTTTCAACTCGATCCAGCACTTTAATATTGTCTTTAATTTCAAACTTCACAAATTCCATATACCATAATTCCATATATTCAGTGAATATTCACACAATGATTGAATAACATATCACACACTCCAAGAATAAGTCGTAATATAATAAACAGTCGCAGCACAGTTGCAGGATAAATGCAGGATAACTTGTACCGTGGCTCGGACAGTAGCTCGGACAGTAGCTCGGACAGTAGCTCGGACAGTAGCTCGGACAGTAGATCGGACAGTAGCTCGGACAGTAGCTCGGACAGTAGCTCGGACAGTAGCTCGGACAGATTGAAAAACCGTATGTCCTCTATTCCCTTAACACAATCTTCTTACACTCTCTTAGAAACATGTCTTACTTCTTTCGTATCTTAAAACTCTCTGCTGTCTTTCTCACACTCATTCGTCCAGCTATATATCTGAAATTCTTGTGGGATGCTTATCGTTGTTGATCAGGTCACGACCTCTAAGACTCCACACAAAACAATTAACTTTAAAGTCTTAGCTGCAACATTATACTATTGCTGTCACCAACCCCTGGGAAAATAGCCTGAAACGGCCACTGGCAGCAAGGGCTGGCTGTTTCTAATGTTTTATCTTATAATTATACTAAACACATACATCCATGCACACATACAAACCCTAACAAAGTTTCAATTAAAAGGATTCTCAATGAACCACAAATACCTAAAATTCGGCTCTAACACATACATTATACTTATGGAAGGGTTCGAAGCCAGTGTTATTTGTATGAAAGACCTCAGTATCCTATCCACAGCCACGTACGCGTGTTATGTTTGAATCTTGATTTTATTAAAAGCACCATTGACCTATTTGTATACGATCTTACGTTGCTCATGATGACTATTTGAGGGCAGTGACTCTTGATATTTCAGTGCTCTTCGTAGTGACAATGGCAGTCGTTACCCCTGTGCAACAGGCGTGTAGTTGTGTTTACTGATTACATTCAACGCGGGGCATAGCAATTATAAGTAGGGAGTTTCTCCGTGATACACGTGTGTCAATGCATGTGATTACAAATGTGTCTTCTATGTCAAGTGAAAGTTCAGAATGAAGGTGAATGTTTAAATTATCAAAACAACTTGACGATGAATGTAAACATAACTGGGCTTTAGATGTACGAAATATTCGCGGATTGAACAAAATGTTAGTGACAAAAGCTTTTCATATGTATATTTGCGCAAAGAGTTGAAGATATTTATATTCAAACTGGCACCAACCAATATGTGTACGAAACCTTTCAACGCATTATACATGTATTTAAGCGTCATTTGAAAAAGAAATGTACATCACAAAGTTCAATGACAAAGAGTGGCAATTAGGGTATTTTGTAATTTAGAATCTCTCTCCATACCTTTAATGTGAACAATATCCGTAAAGAAAATTGACGACCACATATAGCTGCTATGTGTAAGAATTGTGATTCTGGTGATATTGAAGATGAATTTCTTGTGTTGTTCATTTGTACTAGGTTTTCACAATTACGATAAAAATATTGATCAACATCTTGAACAGATGCAAGATGTCAAGAGACACTGATCAATGTGCTAAGTTGAAGAATGTTGACACTGGTCACTCTCCAGCTTCCACGTGTTCCTTTAATATAAAACCAAGTCTAAATAGTTCTTACCACCATTGTCAGGTGACCAATTATTTTGTCACAAATTATACGGCAGGCTATTGAGCCTTTACTGCTGAATGATATCTGAAAGTTCAGAAAAAAACACAATGGGTGAAGCCTTATATAGAGTACTCACTCACTCACTCACTCACTCACTCACTCACCCATCTGTATGGCGTCTAACTCTCTGACTGCTTGCCGCCTTCTTGTTAAAAGACTAATAATGACGTCAATTTTTCCTGTTGAACCTGTTTGCACCTTGCGTTACAATCATGAGAGTATGACAAAAGTTTCACAGAAATTTGTGTTTGTTACTTGTGAACTATTAATGATAAATTCATAAAATACTCACTAATCCACCCTTTACCAAGACTTGTCATACACTGTTGTAATATATTGTTGTGTGCATGTTGTAATTATCCCAGTATGTTAACGTGTATGTGATGTAATGGCGGTGTATAGAGAATGCTCGGAAGCTTCGTAAGAGGTATATCCGTGCACCTTTAACTCTGTCTATTGACAGGGCATACGTTTTCTTTGATTTCAACACAATTTAAGAACTGCGACCCTGTATGGTAAATCGTAGGCTAGGTTAATCACATTACCCGGCGGAGATGTATTAAAAAATAATAGACCCCAAAGTGCATTCGCCCGCGGGGTCATTAGGGCGAACATTTACTAATTTTCTCAGGTTCAGAATGTTTGGCCTCAACACTGCTCTTTGATCGCTGTCTTTGAAAAATAAACCATTCATTTAGATCAGTCGACAGGAGAGCCTGCAAACGCATCAACTTTATTTCTACAAACAAGTTTATCTCTATCTTCAGAAGCTTTTAATAAAGTGTTCCGTTTCTTTAATGAAAATGAGAAGTAATTGTTACGATGCCCTGACGCCAAAGACAAGGTGTCTAATGGTGAGATTTATAGTGACGGATTCGTGTCGAGACCGAGAGCAGTGGTTCGCATGTACGACGAGACTGGTGCGGCTGCTGTAGACTTGCACAAGTCTCTAGGGCAATAATTATTAGTTTTAATCATAATTTCTAGATTATGTAAATTATAAGAACAAATTGTTCCTACAAGAGACTGGAGACTTATATCCACATATCTAGACTTGCCTGATAGAAGGAGAGAATTACTACAGATCCATGGCCTTGTATGTCAGTAAAGCCTTGGAGCAAGGCTACGGCTGGTGGTACACGGGGACTTAATGCAAGTCTCGGTAAACAGAGATTACATATATTTTTGTATGATCTTCACCGATCTTGTATACAGCACACTGTAGACATGTACTGGCTTTGCGTTACCAAGTATTGATTTAAGTGTCTTGCAAGATTACGTACAGATTAGATTACCTCATGCCTATTGCACACACCCCTGGGTGTCCGGAACGATTAATACAATCAAACTGCAGAAAGCTGAAGCATAAGGCACGGAAAGTGGTGACGTGATGTCCATTATGTAACGTAAATGTCAAAATCTATCATAAGTGAATGTCAAGTTATGGATTTTCTGGACGCATCAAGGATAAAATTGGCACATTATGTGCAGATCCAGAAGGCACTTAATCGTACTTAAACTCCTGGACTATGACGGGAGCCGCATTGAAGACATGCCTAAGTTTATGTTCAACGTGCAACGTTATTACGGTTCAGATAAATACACATTACAGGGGAGTTATGGAGTGCCGTGTGTGATGGCCGCATCACATTTAAGACATATCAAAAGTATTAAGTTACTTAAACTATTTCTTGTGTTGCTTGTACCCTAAACCACATACCAGAAGTGTCCGAGCGTGGGTATAAGGTTGAACCGTAAGATTATACATGTATTTTGTGAAGGTGCGGTATAGACAGGTAACAAAACGGCGGTAATACGAGCTGGAGTTCAAAATCGATATATTAAAGTGAATGATGGAAGGTCAATATTTGATAATGCAACAAATGAAGTTCCATCATCAGAAACAGCATCCTTAGTGTGTATTTACGATGTGCCAGTATTATACAGCGTTGGACAGGCGAGGTTGGAGGAGTTATCAAACTGAGATGTTGTCCGACCAATCTTCCCTCTCTTCTTTCCTCTCATTGTCTTATAAACTAAATAGTTGATATAAGATAGACATGACACCACATCTTGGATACTCGACGACGAAAGCGTCAAGTTGACCCAGAAGGCCACGTCACTCAGAATGGTGACAGGAACCGCTGGTTGTGAACGTTGTTTTCAGGCGAACAATTGACTTGCCTTTGTATGTGTTAGTGGCCGATGCCAACGGAACACCTAGTATCATCCCTATTTGATACTGATTCATGAACACATGTTCCTGATACAGTCGGTATCGTTCAATGAACTCTGTAAAATGAAATGTCGGTTTTCTTTGCACCAATATTCTCCATGATTGTGACCCGGGTTTTCTCAAACCTTACCCCTGCTCAGGGATGGCACTTTCCCACGTGATATGACGAGATTAATGTCGATATTAAACCAAACCAAGCACTTATTGATGAAAAGTTGAAGCTTCGATATAAGAGTGAGTGAGTATTGTTTTAAGCCGCATTTAGCAATATTCCAGCAATATCGCCCCGGGGGACACCAGTAATTGGCTTTACATCTTGTACCCATGTGGGAATCGAAACCGGGTCTTCGGCGTGACGAGTCAACGCTTTAACCACAAGGCTACCCCACCTGCCCCTTCGACATAAGAGCTTGTCATGTTCACTCATATGTAATATGCCACACTAACATGAAAGATAACTTTATTCAAGAAAAATGTACACACGCGACACCTATCAAATGACACTCGCGTACTCACATGAAACAGATGGCTGCCGTAGCATGTGAAATTAGCCACTGTGTCATTGTTATTGCTATAAAAATGTACACCAACACGTGGTGCAACAAGCAAACAGATCGCCTCGCTCCACATCGCTGCAGCACCAATTTCATTTCGTTTGGTCGACTGTGTTTTAGACATGTGCATAGATCGCTTTATGCTAAATTTGAACTCACTCACTGCATTTGCCTTGACACGGAAGCAATAGTGAGATTGTGTCAGCACAATTTAGAACGTAATATGTTGATACTGATGGCACAGCTGGCGGAACGTAATGATTATATGCTTTTATGTATGTATATATATATATATATATATATATATATATATATATATATATATATATATATATATATATATATATATATATATATATAAACTGGTCACGGACCCAATACGGAATGATTATATTATATTATATTATATGATTATATTTATATTTTATTTATGTGATATCAAAATGTTAGCATAGCTTTAACTCTGTTTCTGCAATTTGAGAAAGTTAATGTTTTCATTTATCATATGTGTCTTTCAATTCTGTTCAAACATATTTACGTGCACGTGAGTTAGACTGTTTGTGTAGTTTAGTCTCCTCCACGGCGAGGATAGAGGCTGCAACCATGTTCATTTGTATTCTGCAATTGCTTCACAGTAACACATACAATCAATTTACAATACGCATATGTTTTGTTCTAGGCAATAACCTGCTTCTAACTGTTACCATGTTAGAAAGGTGCCTCACTTCACCTGACCTGCGTGTAACTGTGACCATGTTAGAATGGTGCCTCACTCCACTTGACCTGCGTGTAACTGTTACCATGTTAGAAAGGTGCCTCACTTCACTTGACCTGCGTGTAACTGTAACCATGTTAGAAAGGTGCCTCACTCCACTTGACCTGCGTGTTACTGTAACCATGTTAGAAAGGTGCCTCACTTCACTTGACCTGCGTGTAACTGTAACCATGTTAGAAAGGTGCCTCACTCCACTTGACCTGCGTGTAACTGTTACCATGTTAGAAAGGTGCCTCACTTCACGTGACCTGCGTGTAACTGTAACCATGTTAGAAAGGTGCCTCACTTCACGTGACCTGCGTGTAACTGTAACTATGTTAGAAAGGTGCCTCACTTCACGTGACCTGCGTGTAACTGTAACCATGTTAGAAAGGTGCCTCACTTCACGTGACCTGCGTGTAACTGTAACCATGTTAGAAAGGTGCCTCACTCCACTTGACCTGCATGTAACTGTAACCATGTTAGAAAGGTGCCTCATCCCACTTGACATGCGTGTAACTGTTACCATGTTAGAAAGGTGCCTCATCCCACTTGACATGCGTGTAACTGTGACCATGTTAGAAAGGTGCCTCACTCCACTTGACCTGCGTGTAACTGTTACCATGTTAGAAAGGTGCCTCACTTCACTTGACCTGCGTGTAACTGTTACCATGTTAGAAAGGTGCCTCACTCCACTTGACCTGCGTGTAACTGTTACCATGTTAGAAAGGTGCCTCACTTCACTTGACCTGCGTGTAACTGTTACCATGTTAGAAAGGTGCCTCACTCCACTTGACCTGCGTGTAACTGTTACCATGTTAGAAAGGTGCCTCACTCACAATCGAGTATGCTCTTTCTACCAAATTTCAAAGATCGCCATACGACGTTTGCTCAAAAGTTGTCTAATCTAGGTTGCAACATTCAAAGCCTCTGTACAGCTTTTAAAAGGTTTTATAGTAAACATGATGTCCGATGCAAATACCTATTTTGACTGGCATGGTACCATATATTCCCATGTTTAGGTGAACAATTGACTTGCCTTTGCATGTGTTTATGACGGGTGCCATCGGTGGGGCAGGATACGCTCACCTTTTCGCGAACACCTGGTATCATGACTGTTTTAAAGTGATTCAGAAACACATGCCCATGATGTAGTAGGGATCGTACAGTCGACCCTGCTTCCAGGAGAGACTTGTTCTGGCCACGAAAAGTTTGTGACGCTTTTATGCATTCTTGCCCGGGTTCCCATGGTGGAGATGTGATAGCAGACCCTGTCACCGACAGTTGTATTGTCTAGACTTACCATGTACTTTGATATGTAATATGAATATGTATTTTGGAGTAATATGAAAATGTTGATTTTGTATTGTAGGCGATGACCTGACGACGTTAGCACCCTTGCCGAAGTTCCTGAAGACGGACACAAATGTGACTTTCAACAAAGGAGAAGAAGCCAAGCTGCAGTGCGCCATACAAAACATTGGCACACGAACGGTAAGAATGACAATCCTTTAATGACTCCATAAAACCGATGCCATACATGTCTCATAAAACATCACCATTGAATAGAAACATTTGGATGCTTCCTGTGGAGCTGCCCGTCAGCCCTGGTGCAGGTTGTACAATCATTTCCATGATGAAATCTATTCTGAAAAAGAATTCAACCAACGGCAGCGTCTTGTTTCTTGAAAACGCTACAATTTTTATAATGTTACAAAATGCCATACACCATCTTCAAATTACTTTCAACTTTTTACCATAAACAGCTCACTTCGTTAAGATATTTTAATTCTGCACTTCCTTCTTATGGAGCAATAGTGTGGATATTTTAAGCATACAGACCCCGTAATGTGTCAGGCAATTTTGAGAAATTGCGAGGAGATCCTAATTTCTGTTTGCATTTAAAAGATTAAAGAACACACTAAAGTGAAAGAGGATATTTCATGGAATATAGAGTCATGACAGCCTCTCCACACTGACACGGAATCTTCTTTATCATAAGGATGAACTGTATCAGACACTTCATCATTGTTACACTTGCATCACTGATCTGTTTTATATAAACGCACATTTTCAGATAAAGATTGCGACGAAACACTCCATCATATTTTTCAATATAATGTTAGGGTATTAACAATATTATGACGTTACAAGGTGGCCGATAGTTACGCTAAAAATGTCTTTACACCAAAACATAAGAAGTGAAATGGAGTTCGTGGTGATGTTTGTTTCTAGCTTAAACCATCCCGGAGATATGGTGTCCACAATAACAGTGTCCGGCCTGACAGAGTTCCGCTGTTTCATTATTGTACATTTATTACCGTATTAGCCTAAGGGATCGTGTATGACATTTGAAATGATCTTTAAACACTTATACATATCGCATTCGACAAGAAACAAAACTTTGTAAAATGTTAGTGGTCAATAAGTGTAGTCATCGATCGTTTATCACAGGCTTAACATTCAGCAAAAGATATCTTCCTAAGAATTGAAATAATCTACTCGCTTGAGAATTTCGAAAATCGGGTTTATTTAAGAAAAAAAGAAGAAAAACTTTCATCTTTGACTTTTTAGTACGGCAACACGAACCGGCAATTTCTTCTGTGTACTGCTTTCTTGAACTCTAGAGTATTATACATACGGCTGATAGAGTTATTTTGAGGCTGAAACAAACACTGTGAGGAATCGTTCCTGCAAATAGACTGTACACATACTTACCCTCACCGTCCGACAGATAACCGGCCTTTCTTAATGACGTAATGACAAAAACGAGCTGTTGTGTGGTTCAGATGAGGGCTTTGCTTTTGCAGTGTATGTAGCCTAAGTAGGACTGATCATTACTACAGAGTTCTGTGTTTGTTCGAGAAGTTCATGAAGTAAGCACACAGACACAGGCTGACTTAAAGCGAGTTTGTTAAGTTCACAAAATACGGGAACGGTGTGAAAATTTTACGGTCGTAAACATTTGATGGAAACAAGATTGTATCCAAAAGGGAAATATGTCAGCTATTGGTTTCAGTTTTAACGTATGAGCTCACTCGTACCAGAGCAAGACGAACGAAATGTCAAAAACTGGAAAAACATGTTTTTGATTGAATGTTACGTCAAAGCTGCTTGAGGGTGTGCTTCAAATTACGGCGTCACACAGGGTAATCCCTGAATCATAAACGATCGGGTGTTGACTTTATCTTTTAAGTTGAAACTACAACGGCCTACCCACTGGGAATTATTCAGTTCACAGTTTCAGACTGCCTAGGGATTATCTAAACTCTGTATGTAAGGGTGCAATACGACAGAGCATGGCAGTTTTTTGGTGGCAAAGAATGTGAGCGAGATGAAAGTGTTTGAATTTAATCCAATCTGAAGAAATTATTATCAACATTACATACTGCTATAAAAACTTACATCGACTCATGCATAGTTCGAGACAGGCAGGGTGCCGATATATTAGGGCATATAACTTCGGCCTTTCAACAATCGATCAGACATTTCAGTGATAGATCAATCCAGTGACACGATAGTGCGTGTACTGATTTTTGTAAAACTAAAAACGTCCTTCTTTGATTGTATTAAGAATTATGGTTTTTGGAGCCAGTTGTTGATGATAAAGAGTTTTAGGAATTTGACATGGCTGTATAATCCAAAATATCAATTGAATGTTGTATGAAATATACTTCGGCTTGACATTATGACAATAAGTATAATTTGCAAGGGTCATTTTAAGCTTTTAAGATCACTCGGTGTCAAGGCACTAACATTAAAACTATCTTTATCTAGATTATTGCCTCATATTGATAAATGTATGTTTTATATATTTCATGAACTGTTTCATAAATCGTCTTTCGCTTCTCAGTACCAATTATAATACACAAATTAGTAAAGTAAAATGTATGGTTGCATCGGTTTCCTATTTAGGTCTGTGAATAAAGATTCTGAGTGACAAAACACTCTCAACAATCCTGTATGATAAGATGACTGCAGCTTTCCAATAGTCCACTTTCCCTTTAAGTCGAGCAATATTCCTGCAGCTCCAGCCTAAGGTGTCGACATTTCGCAACTTTTGAGATACCCTCGAGCATGCTCTTTCTACCAAGATTTCAAAGAGTGTCATACAACTCTTGCTGAAGTTGTTTGATCAAGGTTAAAACATCCAATGTGTAAACAAAAACAAAGCTTTCATAAAGTTTTATGGTAGACATTTGGAGGACATTTCCAAATTTGAAGCATCAATGACAAAAATGATGTCCGATACAATTCCCTGTTTTGACTTGTACCATATTTCATGTGAACCATGGACTTGTCTTTGCAGGTATTTGTGACGGGTGCCACGGACGGGGCAGGGTATGCTAACATTATTGCGAGCATCTTGTATCATGACAATTTGATAATGATTCATTAACACATGTTTATCATATGGTCGGAACCGTACAATAGGCTCCTTCTTTTTCAGAGATTTGTTATAAATATGGAAAGGCTTTTGTCGCTCTTATTATTAAAATCAATATCACTGAAAGGTACATATGAATACATGCTTTACTATGTGACCGACTTATTACTTGGCACGAAGACGTTTGACAGGCCTCATATTTCAGGAGGAATCATAAAGGTTTCATAGACATAATTAAAGAGCCTTCACAATGTTTGGATCTTAAAAGCTCCTAACAGTCTTTGCGGCTCCTCCATCGCACATCTCCTTCCCTGGATTCCATCAACTAAACATATATTTGGCAATGATGAAGAGTCTGCAGTTTCAACTTGCCACAGATGCTGTGAAATATGCTGTGTAACAGAGTGTAAGGTAACCTTTGAAAAGGCTTGTAAAGCTTTGGACTGTAAAATGACAACTCTTACTACTTACCAACGTACCCGACACGCCGCATCGCAGTGGTCTTTATAAAACGTATAATACTCGAATGAATCTGGCCTGTAAACCAATGAACCCATCAATAGCCATTATCATTTTTTGCATATCACGAGGCGTTCAAAAGTTTAAATCACAGGTTTGGTATTTAAAAATAGAATACATGACATCAACGCCCGAGGATGATCACCCCATCGGGTGAAATAGTGATGCAGATTAGATGAATGGATCACTGAAACTCAGTGATGACATCAGGTGTTGGCGAAAGCGAACCAAAATCAAAAACAAACTCAAGGAAACACATTTTAAGAAAACTCATCAATAAAACAAGCACACAGAAAACATAAAACACTCAGAAATAACAACAAACATTCCCAAACCAGCCAAAAAACACAACCATGCTGAGGAAGGTTATGGCTTCATCGGGTTTTTGCTGAGTGCTGCAAATAAAGAGTAGCGAGGGAAACAACATGCCTCTAAACCCACCTGTGGATAATCGATAACAAAACACTACCCGCTGACACTTTAAAAAACCCAGCTTTCACTGCACTGTCCAATTATGTAAATGGGCAGTTGTAGTCGCCAAAGGTTTCATTTACGAGGAAGAAAAGAAAATTGTTGCTGTCACCTTTACTTTGCACTTGATCACTCTTGCTGCCGTGACCGCTTGGGGCTGGGATACAACCAGGAGGACCTGGATGAATTTCAACGCTAGGAATCATACAATATACCGGATAATAACATACATGCAGGAACTTAATGGCAGACCTGCTCGGCTTCTCTTAGCAGAGTGCCGCCAGTGGTGAATACTGAAGCAGTTTGGCGACAGGTTATTGAGATAGTGGAACCATCTTGTGCCTTCAGATGTCTTCTTAGTGGGTGGTTCTCTGCTTTCAATATTCTCAAATTGTGGCTAAACAGATGTGCGGATATTTAGAAAAGCTGGTTACTGTTTGCTTCCAAAATGTAACAGATATTTAGCCTCATGTCAGGTTCCTCTGAATGATCGATTTACGTGAGAGTAACTTTCTATGTTTTTTCAGGCGTAACGAACAAGCGCTTTAACCACTAGTCTACCTTACCGCCCCGTATTAATTTGTCATGTCCAGCGCTATTCCCTCGAATTGAGCTGTGTCTGGAAATTCATTCCTTAGTTCATTATTAGCACTACTCACATGGTACATTGGACCAATACCGAGGTCTAGTGGATAAAGCGTCTGCCCAGGTAGCGGAAGGTCGTTGGTTCGATCCCCGGCAGCGTCATACGTTAAAAGATGGTACTTGTTGTCATGTTGCCGGCCACTCCGTTAATGGGTTTAAACAAGGACTGGTCGGTACCGAGTCAGCATACTGTGTCTGAGTAGGGTATTCATAGCACTATACAACTATAAAACGGACACTTGTCCGGGCTCACGCGCAACACGCACGCACGCACGCACGCACGCACGCACGCGCGCACACGCACACACACACGCGTACGTGTGAATACAATGCTATATACAACGTAAGTGCAAGAATCTTAAACTCGACGTTAAACCTCACATGTTGCATAGATAGAGAAACGAAAAATACTGCTTGTAATTTGTCCAAACCATTAGAAAATGTGCGTTATTTCCATCAGGCATAATAAATGTTTAACAAAGTAGTTTGTCCTTACTTTCTATTCCGTTAAATCACAAAGTGACAAGTGTATCTAAATGTTTATAACATTCGTAGATGCGATAAAAGAATGACACTTGTATGTGACGATAATCGTCACA
Source organism: Haliotis cracherodii (assembly GCF_022045235.1). Lineage (NCBI taxonomy): Eukaryota > Metazoa > Mollusca > Gastropoda > Lepetellida > Haliotidae > Haliotis > Haliotis cracherodii. The sequence goes on along the minus strand of NW_027266264.1, from coordinate 2,185,520 downwards.
TTGTTGTTTCCAATACTCCTTAAGACTCGTATATATTTCAATAAAAGTGTCAAGAATGGAATTCCACACGACTGCAACGTTTTGGCTGCGTATTTAATTCATCTCTTTTGTTAAAAACAAGGTGTAGTTTTCGCCTGGTTCTAGTCATTATCTAGAACAATTCTCTCTTCCTTTAACGCCCCTCAGCCTCTAATGAGTATCTCCCCTCTAAACCATGACAGCAATTTATAACCTGAGTATACTTCAAAGAATAATCAAACCCAACAATTCACGGAAAGAACAAAAACGTCGTATCCTGTCTCTAATTTAAATAGAAGCAGATTTTCTTTGGTATTTTCCTTGTAAGAAATATCTGTCGTAAGTCTCAATTATCCAGCGTACCGCGTCATAGTGTATCTCGTCCTCCACTCTAGGACACAAGGCGGCAGGGTTGAGGTTAAGGTTTTATCATTCTCTCTAGAAAGCAATTCCAACGATCCATTTAACGATGCATTGTATGTATCTTTCTAAAACGCATACCAGACATCCTCTGGCTTTCGTGTGTTAACTACTGCCCTCGGGTTGGCGTTCTGGGGACCAAGAAGTTTGAATTGTTTTACAAGTTATTGATTGATTCTTGTGAATAATTACTTCTAATTTTTATTTCTACTTGAACAACCTAATGGCACACGTGTGGTTAACGGTCTCCTATTTTGGGTTTTCTTATCGTTATGAACCGCGAATGTTATTGTTTGAAATCATTGATTTCATTGTGTGCCATGTGCCACCTTGGTGTGCCATGTGCCACCTTGGAACAACATTGTAAAGATGGAACCTTCAGCTGCTCTGCCTCACTGGCATTCAAAGTGTCTTGTATTCCTCATCTTCAGAAGGGTAATACTGAATACTCATGTTTCCAATGTTTCGGTGGGCTCTAGTGTCCCAATCGCTCCAGGTGCTAGTTATTGCTATGTCCTCATCTTCAGAAGGGTAATACTGAATACTAATGTTTCCAATGTTTCGGTAGGCTCTAGTGTCCCAATCGCTCCAGGTGCTAGTTATTGCTATGGTCTTTGGTTTGAATCCTAGATTCGCCCTGGTAACGACACTTGATGTGTCTGTCCATAGTCGTGGGTTGAACCAAAGTGGTTAATGTCCAATTCCAAGCGACACGCCACTTTCCATATTCATAAGAAATCTCTGTTAAGGGGAGAGTCCACTGCACGATTCCGAGCTTGCGTCTGTGAATCATTATCAAATAGTGACGATACCGGGTGTTCGCGAGAAGAGTGGGGTCGGGGGTGTGGGTGTGGGTGTGGGTGTGGGTGCGGGGTGTGGGTGGGGGGTAGGGTGCATCCTGCCCTACCTATGACACCAGTCACAAACACATACAAAGGCAATCCGATTGTTCACCCAAAACACAATAACATGTGGTACAAGTCAAAATAGGGAATTGCATCGGACATAATTTTTGTCACTGATGCGTAAAATTTGGACAAGTCCTCCATATGTTTGCCATAGAACGTTTTGAATCGAATGATACTCTTTGAAATCTTGGTAGGAAGAGCATGCTCGACTGTAACTCAGTAGTTTTGAAATGTAGACACCAAAGACTGGAACTGCTTGAATATTGCTCGACATAATGGGAAAGTTGATTCACCTGGCAGGAAAGACCGGAATCAATTCTGTTAGCTGTAAATTTAAGCCATGTACGATAGTGAGATTTTGTGGCAACTGTCACACAAAGTCTACACAGATAAAGAGATATTGACGAATCTATTTCCATGGTGAGTGGTGCTGATTCTTCACCATCACTTCGAACCGTACTAAAGTTATATCATGGCGTGTCAGCTTTATGTATGAGGACATCTAAACGTGCCACAGGTCCAAGACGTGTCACAATATTGGAAAACCCACTTACAGTAATGATGCTGTTTCATCAAAGGTCAGAGTATCCCGTGAAGATCCAAGTCATAATTGGTCTTCAGCAACTCTTCATTGCGTAAGAGGCGACAGATCGGGTGCTCAGGCTTGCTGACTTGATTGACACATGTCGTATCGCAATAGCGTAGCTCGATGCTTATGATGTCAATCACTGGAATGTCTGGTCCAGAGTTGATTATTTGCTGACCGCCGTCATATGGCTGGAATATTGCTGATTGCGTCGTTAAACAACTAACACATCAATAAACAAACAAGGATCATAGTCTGGGCGAAACTTGGGTTCGAACTTCCCAGCGTATCCCGTCACCTGACCCTGATGGGCCACCCTTGCAGACATTACGTGGATAGAAACCTTCCATGCATGTATCTGAATAAAATCTCCCAGCGTCATCAGTTTCATAATCAGTTTGTATTTCATAGTGTTTCATGTCAACAGAGACGATATATTTGAATGAATATGAAAATATTGAAACCTTGTATTCATGTGCTTGACGGCGACATACCTCTACATATGGCGGTGGTTTGTAGAGAAAGTCACACCCACGTACCTCTGTCCTGTAGTTAAGTGAACACATCGTCTAATACGGTTAAGCCCCACCATGACGACAGATTATTCCTTTGTTCTGTCTGGTTCCTGGTTGACATGATGCCACGATGACCACTTGTGTCTCAACCTTAGACTACAGATGTCCAAATGTTCATCCCACATGTTATCAGCTGGTTCTGTAGACATACATCGTCTCACGTTAAGAACTTCACAAGTTTATTGACAACTTAATCCTGTGTTGTGAGCTCATGGGAACGAAGCATACTACATCAATCAAAACATTAATTACATCTGACAAAACCACTATATGCTTCAAAGGATTATTAAAGCCATGGTCAGGCTTGCTTTGGTCTTTTTGATCAAATATTTAGCGGAATATGAATAAATAATGGATGAGGTATTGAAGCCATTTGTGTCGAGGTTTGTGGTCTGGTGTACATTGTAGGTGTTTAACCAAGCCTAACAGTGGGTAGCACTGTCGAGCTGAGACTTCCAAGGGACACTTTAAATAGTCAGTGATTTACAAGAATGATGAATTGTCACACATTTTTCTCAAAGGAACGGCAATTGTCGCTTGATGTGCATTCGGTTTACGAGCTATAATATCACATTGAGTTGATTTCAAAAATAGATATATAATTTTAAAAAGTAATGTAAGTCATCGCCGGGGATTTCTCTGTCATGTGATGGACACCGAAAGGCGTGAATTTCATTTCCTCTTTTCTTCTATAACCCCAAATTACATATAAATAGATTATATTTTATTCATAAGAGGGGATATTAAACGCGGTAAATTTAGACGTCACAAATGAAAGATTGGAAAACTATTGCCAAAATGTAAAGTAGGTATAATTGAGATCCATGGTTACAAACGGGACCTGCTGTCATGTACTAGTATTCCCAGCTTAACGCTTACACGTTTGGAGGTCATTGAATGTCGTATTTCCTTTCTCGTAAAACGTGATTTGTATCTTGTATCACAGTACAATTATACGAGTGGATATACCAACCAGTATAGCCATTCCTGTATCATCTTACTGACAGGAACCCATAGTGTCGTGCCGTAGAGTCGTTTCAGTGGTTCCAATCTGCCTGAGATCTTTTCGTCCACGGTCTAACGAGGTGCACTACTTAGATATGTTTTAGAATGACATGCATTCTTGGTGCCTCGCACAAATCTGTTGAAAGTGGTTCACGCGGGTTCCAAATACCACCAATATCCGTGTTTACATTCTAAATGTGAAACATGTGGGAAGGACAAAAAGATGTTGAGTAAGTTTCCTCTCTAGCATTCAACATATGTACAGGGTTCGTATTTAACGATTTGACTTTACGTCACTCAAATGCATTCGGTCAACCTAGCTCCATGGCAATACAGATGGCATCCTTGGGAACTAGGATGGAATGTGAAAACTTCCTGTTCAGACGAACTCGCTATGATAGCAATAATTAGATGTGATATAATGATAAATAAACTCATTACAACTTAGCTCGTCGCCGGTATTTTGAAATGTGTATTTTTTTCATTGCAGGTAGTTTGGCGTCGTTCTTCTGACCCAAACCCTCTGACTATCGGAACCACAACGTATTTCCGGGATAAACGTCTCTTTGTAAATCATGAGAAACTCTCCCTGGAGTGGAACCTCCATATCCGGAACGTGTCCCTGGAGGACGCGGGTGTCTATGAGTGTCAAATCAGCTCAAAGACAAGGAGCATTCGCCATAATGTTTTACTGAGGGTCGAGGGTAAGCTTTCCAAGACAAAATCAACTCAAGTGCATTCTTTCCCATTGCACCTTCGGGAACACTTCGGGTATAAGTTATATGTTACAGACTCTAAAGCACACAAATCTATCTTCATGTAGGGTTTATTTGGAATTGTATGAAAAGCATTAAATGATAAAATATACATAGACGAAACACCTCCCATTCAAAAAGAAAAACCTTTCGCACATGATAACATGAGAGCAAACTAGACACGTTTGTGGAATTATTTGAAAACATTCACTGCAACTATACAGTTTTTACAGGTTTTCCATGTGTCGACTTTGTGTTAGTCGGTCGAATGGTTTGAGCGTAAAGATAGGTTCAGAACCTGTCTTACTAAGAACCATTTAAATCCCCTGGGATATAGCGTGAAACAAAATATCTTACATGCAATTTACAAATTGGTTAAAATGAAAATTTGAAATAAGAGAAAACAAATCATAGTTGCTTTGCTTAAAAAACACTTTTGTATAATTGAATTTTTCCACCAAAGGTTATGGCATTTAGCACCGGGCCCTGAAGACATATAGCATATAACTAGAAACCAGTAAAAACTCTCATGTTTATAATGTGCCTTCCAAAATTATCTGGAAGACGAGTATACATGATTAGATAAAACTTCATCGGCTTATACTAAAACTAAACACTTAAGTATGGTCCTCATCAAAATAACCTCATCTCCATGTTTCAAAATAAATCCTTGTTTTTCCATGGGTTGCAATGGTAATGCTGTATGATAGCAGCAGTGCTCGTAGACAGCGTAGTGTAAGCTCATTTATGAAAGCAATTGTTCTAACCCCGAAGCCACAATCTACATCCGATAAACTAAATGAATATGCGGAAGACACTTGTTAGCTGGTCGACTCTAAACTCCCAGCGGCGCCTGGAAGTTATGAAAGTCGAATCGTTCAAAGGAAATATGTATTTGTGTGGTTCGAAGCAGGATGTATGTTTGGACAGTGTCATCTATAGAGAATAGATTTTAGGAAAGTGGAACGTAGGATTAAAGGAAATGTTTGTGTTCTGACATTACCTTGGCAGAAATGTCTGAGTCTCATATTTGTCTGAGGCTAGCTTTATCCATGATTTTATCCTATGGTAATTCAGGAAGATTTCATGAAAAGTAGCCTCCATTAGTTCGAGGGAGGGATGATTCACTGAGTTTAAGAGAAGGGGAGGCCATGCCAGGACTAAAACGTAATAGGAATAACTAGGTGCGTGCGTATATATATATATATGTGTGTGTGTGTGTGTGTGTGTGTGTGCGCGCGTGCGTATATGCATGTATATGCGTGTGTGTGTGTGTGTGTGTGTGTGTGTGTGTGTGCGCGTGCGTATATGCATGTATATGCGTGTGTGTGTGTGTGTATGTGCGTGCGTGCGTGCGTATATGCATCTATATGCGTGTGTTTGTGTGTGTGTGCGTATGTGCATGTATATGCGTGTGTGTGCGCGCGTGCGTGCGTATATGCATGTATATGCGCGTGTGTGTTTGTGCGTGCGCGCGCGCGTGTGTGTATGTGTGTGTGTGTGTGTGTGCGTCCGCATGTGTGTGCATGTGTGTATGTTTATGTACAGTTGCGTGTCTGTGTGCGGGTTGTTAAACAGACACTACAGGAATGTACTGGAATAGAACAGCTGGCGATGGTTGTGGTTAGTCTAGACAATTTGATTCCAGAACATCGTGGTTGAGTTAGTGAGGTGGGCTTGCTCTCTACATTGAGAGGGAACTTCTACAGAATGGTGTTCCCATGCTATTGCTGTTCATGGTCGTGTACATTCTTAGAATCTTCTTACAGCCACGTTATTCCTCGGCTGTGTCATCATGTGTTTCTGATACTTTGGTGCAGACATGGCGTGAAACTACAGAAGGAGAGACGGGATATGATAGGCTTACAGGTGACATTGACCCACGTGAAGGTGTGAAATGTTATAACATCCCACGTGAAGGTGTGACATGCTATAACATTTCGTATCTCAGGTTCACATTTCGGGTAACTTTGATTAACCCTAAACAAGACATTTACTACAGTTTCGTTTGGACTGTTTTCGTGGATAGTTCCTGGGCGTTCTACCACAGAAGAAAATACGTCAGGTTTACCTGAATGAGACCGGGTATATTTTTACGCCGTTGGTAAGCGGAGTGAGTGAGTATGGTTTTACGCCGCTTTAAGCAATAATCCAGCAATATCACGGCGGGGGACACCCAAAATGGGCTTCACACATTGTACCCATGTCGGGAATCGAACCCGGATCTTTGGCGTGACGAGCGAACGCTTTGACCACTTGGCTACCCGACCACCCCCGTTTGTAAGCAATAGCCCAGAAATATAACGGCGGTATACACAAGACATTGGCTTTACATTTAGTACACATATGGGGAATCGAACCCAGACCGACGGCTTGTCGAGCAGGCACATAACCACTAAGCTACACCTTTACCCCAACAGAAAAATTGATGTGGGCTAAGATCCCTCTAAACGAACGGATACATTACTATCTAATATCCTTCCCCGCTCGAATGAAGCTATTAAATCAGTAGGAGTTCGTAAAATGACAGAGGGTTATTGATGGCGGGATAACATGAAGGTTCACAGTGGTTGACGATGAATGCAGGGACAGATAGAGGTTGTATGTGTGTGTAAGTTGGGGGATGTGTTGACCTGACCAGAAGAGATGAGCGTGGGTAGAGGTGCTTTAGCAAATGTACAGATCCAGGTACAGTAAGCTGGATTTAACGCCGCTTTTAACAGTATTCCAGTTATATTGCGGCGTGTCAGCTTAATGTGGGAGAAAAGCCCGAAGTAATGCAGGTCTTAGACGTTTACCACATCGGTGAAACACACGAGCACGGGTATGGTGCTGACAAACCTAGAAAAATAATCAGGGCGAACCGGGATTCGAACGCACAATCAGGTTTCTGGCGTACCCAAGGGACACAGCTCTGTACAGAGAATCGCGGCGCGTTAGACGACTGGGCCATCCGTGCCCCGATCCAGGTTCAGTTTGATATGAGATGAGATGAGATATGAGATGAGATGAGATATGAGATGGATGATTGTGGTGTAAAATCCAGGCGTAGATCGACTTAATCCCATCAGCTGTTGTTATTGCTAATTAGAAGCCAAAGAAGCGAACACACGCACGCACACACACAAGTGCCCGAGCGTCACCTGTATCAAGAAGATCTTGTGTTCAGTAAAGGCACACACGCCTGTAAAGTAACTCTATTGTTCGTGTGAAGGTTGTACTACAGTGTTAGTGCATGTTATAAGGCATGTTTATCTAACATGTTACTGAACGATTTTCAGATCGATCCCCGAACTGTGTTGTTAATGTTTGTACCTGCTAGAACCAGGAATGTCACGTACGCAGTGAAACAACAAATATCACTGTTTGTAAGCATAACGTATAGATTACCTGCTCGTGTGACCTTACAGTGAGAGTACAGCATACGAGTGTGAACCTAAGAATTCCTATTTAAACTCATGACATTAAATGCATGCAGATATTCTTAAATTTAGATAAACAACACTTACATAAAACACGTGCTCATCGCGCGTGCATCACATACTCTACGTGTTAATGTGTGTTCATTTACCTACTTGAAAAGTGAAAAACTGGAGACATTGACGATGTCAAAAATGTGCATGAATTTGGCAAAGACGCTAAGATTCTCTCCCCATGTGCCGGGAACTACTAAAATACGAGGCAATGTGATATCACCCCGTCTGATTCCCCAGGAATGTCTCTTAATGTGCACGCGTTCAGACTTTAATTTGAATTAATGGTATGAATGTTACGTTGAACAGGTGTAGATAAAGAGAGTGATCATATCTCCAAGCAAGGGAATTAGGCAGCTGGGTGTTGTACGCTTGTTAATGCCGCGCTGCCTTTTCATGTACCTATGCAAAATATGTATTAATGATCTCCATACTGCACACAGAGTGATTTATATGGTAATGAATCTAATGTACATAAATAGGTATGTGAGACGTATTTAATATGTTGTTAATCAACGTCATGAATATGAAACGAATGACTCATGAAGAACTGAATCTCTCTTAACAGAACGTGTAATTTCGTGTTTAATGTTTTATACATAGCCTTTGTTAGAATCTTAACACCCAATCTCTCTCCCCCCCCCCCCCCCCCCCCCAATACACACACAACCATCACTCCCTCACCCTAATTACCAAAATTGACATTTCAAAGTTATCGGTTCATGATTCAGAGATACGTGTAGTGCCTGTGTGATTGTAATAGATATATTTACTGATATATACATATATATTTACTGATATATATAACACTGGCTTGCCTGATATTAGTTGTGTGTCTATTAAAGTATACATGATTATGTATTGTTTTTTTCCATTTCAGATGCACCCTTCAGGCCAACCTTTAAACCAGGTAGGGTTTCTTCTCTTCTCTTCTCTTCTCCTCACTGTGTATGCCTTGTATCATATTTGCTGATTTCCATCCGAGTCGGGGACGATTATGTTGTTAGGTTAGCACTAGGGATTTTAGGAGTTCATGTCACACTCGAGTAGTAACTGTTTCATGGGCGTGAAGCACCATTAACAGACTTACACGATGTGCACTAGGAGCAGGACTAGGAGTGGCACACTTGGCCAAAGCATTGCCTCTTTGTAGGTGTTCGCTGGTCCCAGGCAGGGTGTGCAGACAACTGAAGTGTTCTCAGAAGCACTCGGAGACCAATGCCACACTGATTACTATTACCTGTACTGCACAGGCGTCTCGAGATGGTTATAGGGCGCTGTCATGTGTTGTGTCGGGAATGCTTAAACTGATCTGTCATAATTCATAAGGTACATATGTATTACACAGAAAAAATGCGTAAGTACTGAAACATCATCAGTCATAAATACTTTGTGATATTCCGTCTCACAGGCGGAAGTTAAAGAGTAGGAACATTAAGCGTGCTCACAATGTTTCTTGCTGTCAGATGCAGTGAACTCTTTCTTTGTGAGATAAAATTATTATATGCAGATTTGATAAGGCTATTGAACCAGGTGAGTGGCTTTGGTATATGTCGAATCGCAGTGCTTTTACCTTAGGTGCCCATCTGAAATATGGGTAGGCATGTTTTTAATGCCAGTATGACTGCTTTTGAATCCGAACCGTGTGATAGATTATTATCTACTTATTAAATATCAAACTACACAAGATGTCTCTTGCCCCTGTGGGGGTTCAGGGTAAGAAGAGGTGCCTGGTACCTAATGTCTGTTGTAAGCGGTCAGTCAAATTAGAATCAGGTAGTTAGGTTCTGTGACCCCTGATTGTATGTCATCGTTCCCCAGATGGCGTAGATCGTTGCTGTCAATCATGATTAAGTGCTTGACTTATTGTGTGCAAGGGAGCCTTTTATACACAGCCTTTTTTTTGCAAACCATGTTAAGGCAATGCAGATGTTTATCGGACTTAGTATTAAACAATCAAATATAAACGTCATGCCCAAGAGAGTATCAGTCTCGATTATCTGTCGAAACAGATTCCATTTGGCGTAAATGTTAAAATAGCCTTGAGAAAATCTGTGATGACACCAGGTGTTCTCGGAACAAATGCACTGTTTGTTCTGTTCAGAATGAATGGTTTTCAGGTGCTAGAGAGGCACTGGTATCGACAGGTCACGTGAGTTATTACGATAATCACTAAATGGCTGTCCTGAATTACAGTTTACGTCAGGAACTGATGACCGATCTGGTTTTGGCTTGTTTCTCTGTCAACGTTCAACTGGGGAACATAAAAACATGCGTCTTATATACAGACACATCCTGGTCTTTAATGGGTCTTGGTGAAAGGGATCTGGAAGTAAGATTGATACTTGGCCTCTCTTGATCAGCTTCGTTTCGTGACGGGTCCCAATGTAATGCCATTGTAGGCACATTCCAGGAATACACACTTTGTTTATCTTGAGTTCAGAAAAATAATGACAGCGTAAATTACGAACTCCAGCCTGACATTGACCACTTTGATCAACGTTACACAACTTTGTCTTATCTTAGTCTCCTTTATCACCAGCCCTGCGTCTATTACTGTGGCTATTATAAGGAAAACCGTGTTACGAGTATAGATATGTACCATATGGTGAACAGGATACATTGAAGGTTAAGAGTATCGAAGAGATATGCTGTTTATTTTCAAACGACTGCATTTCGCGAAGCCTTTATTAAAGTTACGTCTTCAATGTCACCCCAAACATGAACTTCTTCCTGAATGAACGCTTGCCGAGTAACGGAACGCCGCCATCTTGCACGTGGCAAACCCCAGCATCCTTACTGTGTACCCGTGTGGTCGGGATCCTGCCACATATATGCTATGGAACGAAGCGAGGAATTCACTTGTTGCAAGCCACGGAGAGACGTAATGCCGACAGGCAAGTGATAAAAAGCCAAATAGCATTGCATCCAACTGTACCACAGCAGGGATCGAGCCAAGGACTGTCTGCCAGAAAGCTTTGCATGCGATTTCGTTTACTCCCTAGTAAACAAACCCACCACCCTTGGATTTTACCACGTGGTGGTCCATGCCGCGTGTACACTCTCCCCATGGGGTACCCATACCGACAGGGAACCACCCATTCGTATAATAGAGAGCGGGGGTTATTAAATGATGAAGGGCTTGTGAATATGGAGACAGTGATAAGAATGTCTAGTTTTACCAAGTATCTCAATTATGCTGGTTGCCTGACATTAATGCCTCATCAATTGCATCACAATCTCCTTCCATCTGTGACAACGTCTTGTTTTGCCTTTCCCTCTGCAGACCGTGTCAACTAGTTATCTCAAGATACAGAGTGGTCTTTGTTTATGGTTTTCTCACAACCATATCTTACAGACACCTTGTATATGAAACATATAAAATATGTCACATATGAAATGATGACTCAATATTGACAATTACCACAGAAGTGATAAGATGCATGTTTTCAACATGTACTTACAATCAGTTTACCTTTAATCTCCCGTTGAGAGCTGTGGGGAGATAATTAATTTTCGTTAAATCTATGATGAAGTTTTTACAACTAAAACGGTTTTAGATAACCCCAATAATTGCTTAGCCAGCTGAATCTGCAATAGAGAAGAAGGCATTAAGAACATTATCGTAGGAAGAGACAAAACCTTATAGAAGTTCCTGTATGTTCATTGCGTTTGCGACGTGAATAACTATATTTCGCAATCTCGCACCTGCTCCCCTCGCAGGACCAAAACGTTTGATAAAAACAGCAATCATTCTGACGTTATTTGTCCGCGTGAAGGTTTGAATTTTGTATTTAATTTTTTACGTTATGAGAATGAACAGAAAACAACGGAGACTAGATTGCTTCCTAATTTCTTTCCTTATGCTAATATTGACACTTTCCTTTGGGAATCTATTTCACCATATTGCAGTATGAAACAGCAGCTGATTTTGTGTAAAGGTATTTTCATCCGGCTCAACGATTTCTGAACGGTTGTCGCACGTATTACTTTCAGTTTGTTTAGCAGTATTGGAAGACCAGAATGACACTTAATTATTCAGTATAGGACCTGAATGGAGACAGCATGAAGTTATGTGATATTACAACAATAAACAGCAGTGATGAAGACACATTGCCAGTGCTGAAATGTTTATATGAATAAAACCCCGTCTATAATACAATTATAAATGTTTCCTATCTGCGTATGGTAAATACAACTTATTAATCTGCGCAAAATCGAATTTTTCCTACCTCAACGTGTACAACAGCATGAACGACAAGTAATCTAGAACAGCATTCTGTCTATCATTATATACTTTAGCATACCCACTATTTTCACTATTGACAAAATGTCTTACATATTCATCAAAATTATTTAAAAATAGATACATCTTTAATTTCTATGAACTTTTATACCAGTCTCTGTCTGCCGGTATTCCGTCATCAGAAGCAGAGCACTTCTTGGCTGGAGCGTCGCGGTGGAACATGTTGCTTGTCCCGTGTTCAAGCACGTACATGTCTGAAGCCAGCCCATCCTTGGTGCTCGCTACTGTGGTGCGGCTGGAGTAGTGTGTTACAAGCGGGGGACACTCATTTAATCTTCATGCTTATATACGAATTTGATTATAAACATTTAAATACAACGGTGCGATGGGAAGCCTATATAAACAGGATTGACATGAAACGGGGCGGTGGGAAGAAAGTGAAATATTGATAAAAACGGCGGAAATCCCTGCATAAGAAGTAACATTTTTTCTTCAAAACAATATTCTAAAAAACCGAATGGGCGCGTGTGCTGCAACCTGATTAGTTGAAAAACGTGATTAAATGGGATTCTGAGGTTAGCGTTGACTGTACACAAAATCAGCGGTACTTCATATGCCGGAAGCACTAAAACATGTGTATGAGATTCCATCTGTGGTGGGAAAGGCCGTATGGCTAAACTGAGAAGAGCGGGATTAATGTTTCTATCAGAGCCGTGTTCCAGCAGAGTACTCTCGGTAGAAGGGGGATCAGTGGCCCCATGCTGTTGTATACTGTCGTGAGAAACAGTGCCTCCTCATCCAGCGTCTGGTCAGCGGTTGGGATAAGCTAGTACACAACACTCATGTCACACCTTGTCGGATTTACAATGACCAGCCAACTTGACCTCCACAAAGTCAATTTCCGCAAGCTTTGTTCTAATTATTTTCTCACCAACTCGAAATTCGCGGCTGTATAAATCTCAATTACTTTCTGTACGTGTTAACGGTATGGAGATGAACGCTACCTTAAAAGCATGGAGCGGATAAATTCTCTCAATGTAGTGACCGTCGCGACTCAAATCTCGAGGCAAATCATTACGAGTCGCGGTCGCATTTCTACCAGTCAAAGGTGTTGATTGAATTACATGCACGCATTCATGTAGTGGTCTGGGGGTCTTGGTCTAATGGTCAATAAGGCCATCGGACAACTTTATTCAGGACATTCTTAGATAGTGGTTATGCAAAGAAACGAATATATCTAATCTAAACTAATGAACATATTTCACATTTTTCAAAATGTCAGATGCATCTCGAGGGAAATTTGAATGACATCGAGAGCATTCCAGTTGCCTCTAGCTAAGCGAAGTGCCCTTGTGTTATCAGGCCTATAGAAGACCTGGTTTGCCAAAGTGAGATGAGAGGAAACGTGTGTTGCCTCCAGAGCAATGTGTTGGTCTAATGCAATACATTCGGTTTAAATGTGATGAAAAACTAATCTTGAATACATTCGTTACTGCATGGCATCGTCGCCCAATCGTATTGGCAATTGTTATCCACGTGTCACGCTCCATTATTGCGAAATTGCATTTCAGATGGAAAACTGCTGATACTTAATCACAACCACTGCCTTGCGGTAAAAAAATCAGCCTTAATGTAATGTATATAATTAGTGTCTTCAACCGACTGGTATGTCTTGAGATATTGCCTGGTTTTAAATAATTGTATCTAATATAATGTTCTTATTCGTGGATTATGGTGTGTTTGTCCCTTGTCAAGTTTAGGTCGTGGTAGGCTTGTGGTTAAAGCTTTCGCTCGTCACGCCTAAGGCCCGGGTTCGATCCCCCACATAAATAGATCGATTCCCCATATAAATTGAATGTGTGAAGGCCATTTTTGGTGTCACCCGACGTAATATTGCTAGAATATTGCTTAAAGCGGAGTAAACCCAACAAACTCACTCCGCATCAATATGACTGCTCATATAACCTGTTACACTTTGTTTCCGATCAGTGAAGATTCGGGTTATAATAGGTCTTCAGTAAACCATGCTTGCCGTAACAGGCGACTATGCTTTTCGTAAGAGACGACTAATGGGATCGGGTTGTGAGGCTCACTGACTTGCTTCATACATGTCATCGTATCCCATTTGCGTAGATCGATGTTCATGATGCCAATCACTGGATCGTCTGGTAGAGACTCGCGTATTAACAGACCGCCGTCATATATCTGAAATATTGTTGAGAGCGGCGTTAAACAGCAAACAAACACTGTGTATCCTGATGTGACGATGGATACCAATTCACGACAGTTTAACATGAATTTGCTTAGCCGTTTTTTATGACACAGAAATTGTATGTATGTATAGCATTCATTATTGCTTAGAATGCATGTACATCCTGATCATCATCAATCATTTCCCACAGTCGCCTCCGCAGGTAGCGTGTGTTATGAAGTATAATCACTTATTCATTTCATCATCTGAAGGCAATAGGCATAGGACGTACCAACAAAGAGCACCTGCTCGTAAACTGCAGCATGTTCAGTCGACTAAGCTAGTTAGCTATTTCGTAACGCATATCGTGTCATAAGCTATTGCAGTTAATGTCATGAGCAAAAACGTTGATTGGAGGTCGTGCATAGAACAACATATAGCAAAGGCTTGATACCTGTAAGTTGGTATAGTGATGACAACGTGCCCGCTGCGCATGTAGATAAACCGAATACCTTGATTACAAAGTATATGCGAGGAATGTTCTGCATAATTAGCGGGCATACCATAGTACCATTTCCAGCGGCATCAATAATGTGTCTGTAGTTGGAGTCAGAGCCAAGGCATCTTGAAGATACAGTCGCCTTGGGTATCTGAACTCTGAAAATAGAACAAAGCCTTGACATGTTAAAAAGCGTCTTTATGAAAAAAGTAAGAGAGGCTTTATGCAAGAAGAAATGTAAATGGTTCACGTTTCAAACGCTAATACAGAAATACATACGACACAACAAGCATGTTAGAAAATGATATGAATGCTTTATACATCTTCATACATAGTTTATTTTTGCACAGTAAATGTTAACGTCTCGCACACTTGGCCTGATTCTCGCCACAGTACTGCGATGTGTATACGCATAACATATATTTCTGATACTAGATTGTTAAAATCAGTCAAAACAAGAGGTCCACAATGTGAAGCATTTCTTATGCACACGTTCAGAGTAGGCCGGAAATACACAATTTAACAGACATAACTGTATTTACCAAAGCTAAAAAAATTATTATTCCAAGCAACGTACGTCAAGCTGTTAAATCTGAAGCACTTAACTACAGCATAGTCTAAAATTCCATGTGGCCAGTTTTTAGGCCCATTAAGTCATAGTCAGCCGCCAACTTTAAAGTGTAATAAAACAAGTGTTTGGCTACACCCACAAGTCGGTTTCTGGCAATCAATGTCAATATTACCCCAACAAACGAGAAAGGATGCAATGGAACAATCCAATGCCCAGCATAAAGACTCACCACCATGAAAGTGTGAAATAAAACCCAGAAAAGCAATTCATGTGAACAAATTGAAAATCTTCTGAAGCAATGCTGTGAGTCGGGAATTCCTCGTGTGTGATCTGTTCATTGAGGAGGATCAACTGGTTTGATAGGCACATAAACAGACCGATTTAATGGCAGCATAAATAATCTTGTCAGTTACAAATTATGTCCAATGCCTTAAACATGGTATATGTAGTCCTCGTGGCTTCTTAGCCATTAAATATAGCTTTGGTTGAGGACTGACGATGACCACGAACAACTTTCTGACTCAGAATGACTAAGAATAGGAACACGATTTTGATGTAGAATGGTTATTGCTTTCTGCAAACTGACTTGATGGAACTCATTTATCAATCGAGATAAGTGTATAATAGGCACCATACATGTCTAAAAGGATTCTGTTTTGGAGTTCTTTTAAAAATCGTCCAAATGTAGTAGACGGGTGATATCGCGGAGTCAAGGAGCAACTATTATTGGACTGGGAAATGGCGTTCACTGTATTAAAGTAATATTTCATCGATCACATCGGCGCTGTTAACGAAGAGAGTATTTATACGTCAGTTTGCTCTGTAAAGTAACAAATGTTTATCATCGCTAGTTTGTTGATCTGGATGAGATTAACACAAAATAAGAGAATTGACAAATCAATCAGACCAGAGAAAATCCCCCACAAAGTTTCTCCTTCTTCGATTGTAAACAGGATACAATCAGGGGAATTTCAAAGTAAACCTCTCGTTGAGATATTCACAGAAATCCCATTCCTAGTGTTTACACAAAACGACTTGAACTTTAAATTGCAACTCAAAGTCCCAATGTTAAATCAATGGAGGGGTCACCTAGCCAAGTAGAAGAAACCATGAAAGTGCACGTGAGGTGATTGCGCGAGAAATGCCATCTTCTGATGTACCTATTCAGCATCAGCGTTAAACTGTACCCTAAGGCAACCCGCTTGTTCAAACATTTGAATCAATCAATCTATTTATCTTTATTGGTGTCTCGGGCCGTCGCTTCCATCGATCAATCACGTCAATTCAGACGTACAAGTGTTCAACGCCCGATCCCAAACTACAAACTGGCATTTTACTCAAATTCCGGCTTATGGCATTTCGTCTCGCAACTTTACAAGCGGCCGAATCGGTTCAGTCTGAATCCTATCATAATAGCTATATCGAACTCTGCGACAGCATGTCTTGTAAAATGACTATAAATCTTTAGCGTGCTTCTGTTCTTTTTTACAATCAGGATTCACATATCGTTGAACTTTCCTCTCTATCGTTCATACCTCTTTCCAGATGTATGATTGTAAAATCATGTGGTACTCTGTTGCATGATAAAACTGGCGGTAACAGCAACGATTTGTAATAGAATATTCTCAAGTCAATTATAACGCATTATTTTCATAGCTTCAATATCCTCTAGGGCAGAACATGGCAACTACCTTCATTCAGGACGGATGTCACATCTAGAGCAGGAGATCGCAACTGCCTTCATTCAGGACGGATGTCACATCTAGAGCAGGAGATCGCAACTGCCTTCATTCAGGACGGATGTCACATCTAGAGCAGGAGATTGCAACTGCCTTCATTCAGGACGGATGTTACATCTAGGGCAGAACATGGCAACTACCTTCATTCAGGACGGATGTTACATCTAGAGCAGGAGATTGCAACTGCCTTCATTCAGGACGGATGTTACATCTAGGGCAGGACATGGCAACTACTTTCATTCACCACGGATGTTACATCTAGGGCAGGAGATTGCAACTGCCTTCATTCAGGACGGATGTTACATCTAGAGCAGGAGATCGCAACTGCCTTCATTCACCACGGATGTCACATCTAGAGCAGGAGATTGCAACTACCTTCATTCACCACGGATGTCACATCTAGGGCAGGAGATTACAACTACCTTCATTCAGGACAGATGTTACATCGAGGGCAGAACATGGCAACTACCTTCATTCACCACGGATGTCACATCTAGGGCAGGAGATTACAACTACCTTCATTCAGGACAGATGTTACATCTAGGGCAGAACATGGCAACTACCTTCATTCACCACGGATGTTACATTTAGGGCAGAACATGGCAACTACCTTCATTCACCACGGATGTTACATCTAGAGCAGGAGATTGCAACTACCTTCATTCAGGACGGATGTTACATCTAGGGCAGGACATGGCAAATACCATCATTAAGGACGGGATTGACGAGCATAGCAGGACATGGCAACAACCGCCGTTAACCACGTGTGTTACAGGCATACTCCTACCCTTTTCTCCCCGATGGGTGATCGCCCTTGTCGTCTACACCTCGTTTGATCATTGTTTACAATGACTTGTGTCATTAACTTCGAATGCGTCGGTAGTTCCAACGTCACTCAAAACTCATTTGTTTCTTTCATGTTACACAGATAAGAACAAGAACACCCCGAAAACAGGGGTGTCCAAACTTTGGACCTTCCTACCCATGTGGTTGGTTGGAGAGAATGACAACAGCTCTGACCAATAGGGTATCCAGTGCAAAGAAAATAATATGTCAGGTTGTTTTGACAATTTTTTTATTTATCTCGAGTATTACAACGCTAAGTAATTTAATTATTCATAATGGGTTTGGTGCCCGTCGTCCATAAAAAGCAACATTGTCTTAATTTAATGTACTTTGAACACACTGCTAAAAGTAGGATCGTATAGACTTGACTGCCGTGGTTTTAACTCCGTGGTCTATTACATAATTTCTGTAATAATGTTTGTGTCTTGTCGTGTTGGCTCGGATGCATTTTAAATTGGGTTTGCTTAAGCACTGTGATGAAGGAAATGCATAGCAGATCTCGGTTTTTGCCCTCTTTTTGCTTTCATCTGACAACCTTGATTGATTTTGCCCGCCATCATAGGAATGTTTTAACACTTAATGTTTTCAGAATTAATTCTTGTAAGCGACCTTGGGCTTTATAACTGTAAATGTTCTGTTAAGCAGATTTATCCAAGGCAACATGATAATTTCCCTTGTCTGTTATTATCAATTTTACAAAATAACGCTCTCGTGTTCTATTTCCTTGAATCTAATAGAACCAGAAGCCCATTTGAATGTTTTATTTTTCATTTGAAATTCGCACGAAGTAGCTGATTAAGGAATTTCAAAGAAAGTGAGCTCTGTCAAAAATGACACTTTAAAATCCAGTTAAAGCAAAACTGCGACTGCTCGTATCAATTTGTCTGTGGTGGCAAAGTACAAGAAAACCTACAGAAACCGTTCATCGTTTGGATAGCATGGAACGCTTAATTTTCACAGACTTTAAATCAATAATCTTCCAGTCGACAACTTTGTGTGCGTATTAGAGTGAAAACAGTCCCAGTTCTTTCTATGGAGACAGAGGCGCACATTTACTGATGTATCTCATCATTTCACCATAACCATATCTTCATCCACATCGGTATGCGCTGAGGTTGCTGTTTTCAGCATGGATTCAGCAAGGAAGTTAAAATACCGTTCTTAAAATAGCGATAGCCTCCCCCCCCCCCCCCCCCTGTCCCCCTATATGAGCCCTGTGGAGGAGGCGAATACAGGCAGACGTAGGGCGATCCTATCTATTTTATCAGGATATTTATCTCGGTCAGTGTAAAGGCTATTCTTCACTGCCCGAGGTTTGTCCTGTTCCAGACAAAAACGAATTATTCTACAGTAATGTGTAAATGTCGGATATAGATAATGAACATTAATTTTTCAGGCAGATGTCATGTGTCCAGTCGGGAACTGGACGATGTTATCCTGCCTCCGCTATGTGAAGGCAGATAACTGGTGATTATCGCCATAATAAGACTTTACGGCTAATTTAGAGGATGACCGCGGTGAAAGCGTATTGACGCCTAACGCTTTATTCTGTGCGTGTGTGTGTGTGTGTGTGTGTGTAGACGTGTGTCTGTGTGTGTGTGTGGACGTGTGTGTGTGTGTGTACGTGGACGTGTGTGTGTGTGTGTGGACGTGTGTGTGGACGTGTGTGTGTGTGTACGTGGACGTGTGTGTGTGTGTACGTGGACGTGTGTGTGTGTGTACGTGGACGTGTGTGTGTGTGTGGACGTGTGTGTGTGTGTGTGGACTTGTGTGTGTGTGGACGTGTGTGTGTGTGGGCGTGTGTGTGTGTCTGTGGACGTGTGTGTGTTTGTGTGGACGTGTGTCTGTGTGGACGTGTGTGTGTATGTGGACGTGTGTGTGTGTCTGTGGACGTGTGTGTGTTTGTGTGGACGTGTGTATATGTATATGTATATCCGCACATGTGCGAAGGGTGTCATTCCTTATTTTGACCCTTTCAAGGAAGGTCGGTTAAACTCTCTCCATTATTGCTGTCAATCTTATTGATTCTGCTAATCATACACTGGGGATGTACTTGATTTCATTCATTGTTTGTGGATGAGCGACGTCTACGGGCTATTGGCATGCTGAAACTGGCAGGAGTCAGCGTGCAGTGGCCAATACGTTAAATGTTTCACAGTCTGTGATTAGCAAACTATTAAACAGGTACCAACAAACGCAACATGGCTCACGTTCAGGCCGTCCTAAGTCAAGGACGAGAGTACAGGATCGATTGATCCGAAACCAGGCATTACGAAGTCGAGCTCAAACGGCGAATCAAATTACTGCGAACTTTCATCAGGCTTCTTGAGTACGAGTTATGGGACAGACGACGAGGACTCGTCTCCATGCAGCTCATCTCCATGCTCGACGGCCACGTGTTGTGTCACGCCCTACATATCGCCATACATCGATGGTGTATATAGCGTCAAAACTGGTTAACCGTCGCTGGTCACGTGTCGTGTTGTCAGATGAGTCCCGATTAACTTTGCACGTCCTTGATGGGTGTGGTCATGTTTGTGGACAGACAGACTCCCCCAAATTGCCATTATGAGAGTTATCTGCAGTATGTCTCGTCGAGAGAATGAATGTTTGACATATCGTGACGTAAATACCCACTACTCATCCAAAAGCCTCAACTTTGAATTTTAAAAAAAATCAACTTTTTCCCATCATAGCATCATTTGAAAATGTGTGTGTGTGTGTGTGTGTGTGTGTGTGTGTGTGTGTGTGTGTGTGTGTGTGTGTGTGTGTGTGTGTGTGTGTGTGTGTGTGTGTGTGTGTGTGTGTGTACATTTGTGTGTGTGTATATTTGTGTGTTTGTACATGTGTGTGTACTTGTGTGAATGTGTGCACGCGCCCGTTTTTGCGTTTGGATCGTTGACCTTTTTTATATATTAGAACTAGAAATACATCAGGGGCATTATTGTTTTAAATGTTGTTCGTTGTTAAGGAACCCAGCTGTTGGTACGTGACTTTGGTGCAATCAATCTGCAGTTTCCCTTGGCTCTTTGTGCGTCGGAAACATTAGCCCCATGGCCAGGAAAACATAGGATGCACACAACAAACTGTTAATGGTTTAATCCATACGTTCTATTTGGAACACAAAGCCTTCCAGAATGGTTTGGGATTCCCAGTGTGGGATATATGGTGCATTAAACATGAAAGAACCTTTAGAAATTTAAATGTTGATATGGTTAACTAATTTTCAGTGATATCAGTCAATCATGATAACGATCACATCCGGGCATGTAGACACGCCGACAGAACACCGCAACTACTAACATGACGTAAAGTGGACGGGGACAAAAACTAAGCTGGCAAAAATAATAGCTACTTCTACTACTACTACTACTACTACTACTACTTGGGAGTTTGTATTATCTGCTAAAATAAGCGCTACTATTAACCCCACGCACTCATTCAATCATTTCATTCTTCAACTTTTATTTAACAAACGGAAAAAAATGTAGCGGCCATAAACTATCAAAGTCCCACAATGGGATTCGAACCTTCTGATCAGAGGACGGACGCCTTGTCCACTTGACCAAAGAGGTTAACCGTGTCAGAAAGCTGACAAGGTAAGGATATCATCTGTGGGATAACACAACGCCCTGCTACAATAAGAACATAAGTGTAACATGAGTTAGTTAGAATCGTTCCAATATAAGAATCAATACATCACAGGAAACTCGGTTCAAATTAAATCCCTTATCGTATGGGTTATTGGTTATTATTTATAGCGCTACCACGGATGTCTGATATTGTGTCTGTTACGAGACTATGGGCATTACGGTAGGCCTCGTCTGTACAAGTTGATGTTGTGTTCACGTCAAGTCATAAATATACATCGCGTTTGCCTCGCCAGTCCGGCCTAAGCTGCTTGGGATTAGTCAGGCGTGTATCTGGGAGCATTACAGATCACCCAAGAGACTATGTTCTTCATGCTGGCAAGAAACGGAGTGCTTGTTCGTTATCATGTCTCAAGAGCGGTTGTATTGCACGTCTCCCGGCATGGTTATTTTTCATTTCTCGAGACGACGACTCGCCAACAGTTAGAAAATGTATGTGTGAACCAAAATCCCTTCCTTGGATTACCATTAAAGGACAATGTCAACGTGTTGCTCAAAGATATGCACATCGGAAGTACTCGGTCTTATTTCCTACTTTTGAAAAAAACACGCTTGTCGGCAAAACCCCCTCAGCATTTGTGTTAAACATTACAGACCAGACACCCACGATGACAGTTCCTTTGACATTAATCCAGAAGGCTAGCCACTGCACGCTCAACATTGGCGTAATTGAAAAGTCATACTAAGTCTTTGGTATCACATTCCTCGCAGTCGGATGTTATGTCATAAACTTTTATCGAATTAGTCATCCACCAAACTCAGCGACGTTAGTTCCAGCAGGCATATGGCGCATCTCTATAGCGATAATAATTCATATGATGTTGGACATTACATCGTTGAGTCTTGTGAGACCCGCTCGTGCTTGCCGCAGCTAACCAGAGGGAGGCCAATAAACTTTGAAAGTACGCCACATTAACTGAGCTCCCACTTCGAGGGACAAGATATTCCATCATAATGGTCACTAACTGGTCCTTTGAGATTGACAGTTCAGGATTCAGATGTACTATATTCAATTATTCCGTACCATATTCAATTATTCTGTTTGATACCTGTGAGATATACTGCTGTAACAAAGTTGCGATGTGGGTAATAGTCTGCCTTGACGAATCCGGTGAAGGATCAATTTAGGTTTTGGGAGATCATTATATTACATCACATGTATGTGGAGGCAAAAGTGTATTCATTAAAATAACCCAACTTGCTTCCAACACATGTGACCTTTTCATCAGTTCTGGAGTAAAAAAATGTGTCTAAAATAATCAAATGTGAATTCTCTTTGTAACAGTCATCATTCGTTTCTTTCAAATGTCCAAAAGAGAATTAGACAAACATCATTATTGATTTGTGCACGTGCATGAATATTCCTGCACACGTGCAATGGGTGTATGTATATGGCATAT
The DNA here is from genome assembly GCF_022045235.1 of Haliotis cracherodii. Classification (NCBI taxonomy): domain Eukaryota; kingdom Metazoa; phylum Mollusca; class Gastropoda; order Lepetellida; family Haliotidae; genus Haliotis; species Haliotis cracherodii. The sequence continues at coordinate 2,162,638 of NW_027266264.1, read as the reverse complement.
ATTACCCATTCGTATTACGTATAGACTATGCTATTTAGCGGTTTAGAATTGGGGCCCATACAGACTATGTATCATGTTTAATCCCATTTCAGTCATCGCTGCCTCGCGCGAATGTCATAGATGTCTTGATACACTTGTTTTTGTCCATGACTAGGTAGCCTTCACAATGTATCTAGGAGTACGTGAACATTGTGTTTGTATTTTATGTCTCTTATTTTTCTTAATCCTCAAACCTATACTTATTTCTGTCTTGAATGCATTTGGTATAAATCTTCTTTTATTTTTCAGATATAAAAATCTCCGGTCCCAGTTACGTGGAGAAAGGAAATGCATTGCGCCTTGTGTGTAACGCCACAGGAGATGGCTATCCCCCTGATGGCATTGATTGGTTCAAGGACGGCCACAAGATCACTCAGGATGACCGACTTCATATTCAGATCGTTATGTCTATCGTGGAGAGAACCATAATAAGCTCGTTGTATATCAAGAGAGCCAAGATGACCGATGCTGGGACGTATGTTTGCAGAACATCGGATCTTCAGATTACAAGCACCAAAGTCGTTATTCTCAATAGTAAGTTGCCCCCATATCGGCCGTGGTCGTACCAAACCTCGCCACTCAAGACAGGCTCCATTTCCCGTTATGATATCTTCATTCTGATGGCTATTCACAGTCACCATCAATTTCCCATTTTCACGTTTGATATCCACCTTTTAATGCCCATTCATGATCTAATGTTATCTGTTGAGCCAGTTGGGTGGGTCTTCAAGATGACGAGTATCTGGTAAGATCAACAGCGTTGACTCCGAGCTGTACGCCCCTAACTGAAGTTGATAATACTCTCGTTTCTTACCACGTCACGCAGATACAACATTTGTATACAGCTGTCTTCTCTATCTCTCATATTGATTCTACCAGAAGCTGGCAGCCAGACTTACTTTAGTGCACCATGGTTTAGGGAAGTTGCCAAATTACTTCTGTTGTCGCCCAACAGGAACCTGTTAATGGGAATTATTACGACATTATCAATACGAATGCAAGGCGTAACAGTATTCCTCGGCTGTCTAAATCATTGACGTTAACATAATAATGTTCCGCGAGTGTATATGACGTTGACGTTTTCCAGTATTCTCCGTTCGAGTACGACATTGGCATAATACTGTTCCTCTAGTGAGAGGCGCTAAAGGCAACCCTCGTTGACTGCTATGACTCTGGTATTTTCCCCAACTGTATAACATTATATTACTCGCCGACTATGTAACATTGAAGTCAACATGTGAACATGGCCCCGTGGCACATTGGTATATTCCCTGACTGTGTAACACATAGCCGTGAACACGGGTATATTCCCTGACTGTGTAACACATAGCCGTGAACACGGGTATATTCCCTGACTGTGTAACACATTGCCGTGAACACGGGTATATTCCCTTACTGTGTAACACATAGCCATGAACACGGGTATATTCCCTGACTGTGTAGCATATAGCCGTGAACACGGGTATATTCCCTGACTGTGTAGCATATAGCCGTAAAAACGGGTATATTCCCTGACCGTGTAACACAGTGCCGTGAACACGGGTATATTCCCTGACTGTGTAACACATTGCCGTGAACACGGGTATATTCCTTAACTGTGTAGCATATAGCCGTGAACACGGGTATATTCCCCGACTGTGTAACACATAGACGTGAACACGTGCACGGGTATATTCCCCGACTGTGTAACACATAGACGTGAACACGTGCACGGGTATATTCCCTGACTGTGTAGCAGATTACCGTTAACACGGGTATAATCCCTGACTTTGTAACACATTACCGTGAACACGGGTATATTCCCTGACTGTGTAGCACATAACCGTTAACACGGGTATATTCCCTGACTTTGTAACACATTACGGTGAACACGGGTATATTCCCTGACTGTGTAGCTCATACTGTTCCTCTAGTGAGAGGCCTAAAGGCAACCCTCGTTGACTGCTATGACTGGTATTTTCCCCAACTGTATAACATTATATTACTCGCCGACTATGTAACATTGAAGTCAACATGCGATAATGGCCCCGTGACACATTGGTATATTCCTTAACTGTGTAGCATATAGCCGTGAACACGGGTATATTCCCTGACTGTAACACATTACCGTTAACACGGGTATATTCCCTGACTTTGTAACACATAGCTGTGAACACGGGTATATTCCTTAACTGTGTAGCATACAGCCGTGAACACGGGTATATTCCCTGACTGTGTAACACATTGCCGTGAACACGGGTATATTGCCCGACTGTGTAACACATAGCTGTGAACACGGGTATATTCCCTGACTTTGTAGCACATAACCGTTAACACGGGTATATTCCCTGACTTTGTGGCACATAACCATAAACACGGGTATATTCCCTGACTTTGTAGCACACAACCGTTAACACGTGTATATTCCCTGACTTTGTAACACATTACCGTGAACACGGGTATATTCCCTGACTTTGTAGCACATAACCGTTAACACGTGTATATTCCCTGACAGTGTAGCACATAACCGTGAACACGGGTATATTCCCTGACTTTGTAACACATTACCGTGAACACGGGTATATTATCTGATTATGTAGCACATAGCCGTGAACACAGGTATATTCCCTGACTTGGTAGCACATAGCCGTGAACACAGGTATATTCCCTGACTGTGTAGCACATAACAGTAAACACGGGTATATTCCCTGACTGTGTAGCACATAGCTGTGAACAGGGGTATATTCCCTGACTGTGTAACACATTACAGTTAACACGGATATATTTCTTGACTGTGTAACACATTGCAGTTAACACGGGTATATTCCCTGACTGTGTAACACATTACTGTTAACACGGATATATTCCCTGACAGTGTAGCACATAGCTGTGAACTCAGGTATATTTCTGACTGTGTAACACATTACTGTTAACACGGATATATTCCCTGACAGTGTAGCACATAGCTGTGAACACAGGAATATTCCCTGATTGTGTAACACATTACTGTTAACACGGATATATTCCCTGACAGTGTAGCACATAGCTGTGAACACAGGTATACTCCCTGATTGTGTAACACATTACTGTTAACACGGATATATTCCCTGACAGTGTAGCACATAGCTGTGAACACATGTATATTTCCTGATTGTATAACACATTACTGTTAACACGGATATATTCCCTGACAGTGTAGCACATAGCTGTGAACACAGGTATATTCCCTGATTGTGTAACACACTACTGTTAACACGGATATATTCCCTGACAGTGTAGCACATTGCAGTTAACACGGGTATATTCCCTGACTGTGTAACACATTACTGTTAACACGGATATATTCCCTGACAGTGTAGCACATAGCTGTGAACACAGGTATATTCTCTGATTGTGTAACACACTACTGTTAACACGGATATATTCCCTGACTGTGTAGCGCATAGCCGTGAACACAGGTATATTCCCTGATTGTGTAGCGCATAACCGTTAACGTAGGTATATTGCCCGACTGTGTAAGACATTGACGTTATAATCGGTTTATTTACTGACTGAATGACACATTGCCTTTAATATCGGTGCATTCCCCGACTGTGTAACACATTGCGATAATACTTGTTATTTTTACTGAGTGTATAGCACGTTGCCTTTAATATCGGTATATTCCCCGACTGTGTAACACATAAGCGTTATAACTGTTATATTCCCGGATTGTGTAACACGATGATATTTACATCGCTTTATTCCCCGACTGTATAATACATTGACTTTTAACGTTGGTGTATTCAAAGATTGTATGTATCACGTCTGAGTGTATACGTATTATTATCAAGATATCTCAGTATATATTTCATATAGGGCCGCGTTCATGTTTCGTTTTGATTGCGAAGCTGTCGCAATTTCAACGGATCCCGATAGAGGGGAGGTTTGTTTTGACCAGTAGTGTATTTTGTAATATGGTAATGCAGAAGGCGGTGTTTCGGGGGGCATGGTTCATCGGAGTCCAAATTCTAAAGCTTTATTTCACTCTTTGTAATTTTAATATTATATTGTTTAATTTAAGTGTAAAACACCGGAATTATGTTGTCTTGTCTAGTAGAAACGTACATGATGGTTTTATGGCGTGATGGATCAAGTGCAATCCTATCTGTGGCTTCTATTTTTCATACAAGACATTCATTGTCTATTTGATTTATACTTGCTAAATGGTTCAGATTAATGACTTTGCTTTGCAGTGTGATTGCTATGTCCATAGTTGGCCATTTGAATGCAGGCTATTAAGCCTTTTAACGTGAGTGTTACATCGAGCATATAAGAAAGGCAATAATTTGGACATCAGATCCTTACAAAGGCAGACATAACAGTCCGATATATTCGCCCTTTCGGAAATGTGAGAAAATGTGATAGGAGAATACCTTGAAGTGTTGCTCTTTCTGACTATCTAAGCACACGTTATTGCCAAAGCCAAATTCTATTTCAAGACGTTTCAGATCGTATGATGTAGTAATGGGGAGTTATGATGTGTAACGGATAGGGAAATCACTCGAGTAAAATGATAGCGTTTCAGATTTATATGGCTTTTCCCTCTGTTTACTGACGATGGGTATTACTTGGAATGTTTGTTTTATTTTTGACGGCATTGGGCCCATTAAGTTCTGGCACCAAAGATTCAGTCTTTAATTTTAAGAAATCGCCCATTGCATTACTATCATTCAAACTGGCGCCACAATACTTTGTTGTTTGACGATCAAATAGACGCATCTTGAAAAAAAATATAATCATTTTCACTTCTAACCACATCAAACAATCAACCATGTTAATGACACCGTTCATGCGATTTTGTTTCACATGAAATAAAATGTCTCATTTTCTTCTACTAAAAGCTTAATATTTACATTCGCCAACACGGATCTCAATGTAGCTCTCGACATGAGGTTGCTGCGTCTTTCAAAACCATCTTCATCCAATAGGAATACGAATGCAGCTTTGTGCTATGGAGTCTATATTGCCCTCGTCTCAATTGACTACCCCTGACAACCCTAGATAATATATTGCGTAGGTAAATATCACACACCGTCGCCTCAGATACAAATAGGACGATGTATTTGCCCACGTTGTGATGTACAACGACGTCGTTGATGATGGCGTCGTGTGTTTGATTAGGAAGATGAGTGTGACAAATCTGCCCTTCCCAATGAGTGGACGGACGCAGCTTGCGAAGCGTGAGTGAGAAGTTCTCGTGGCTGCAGCTCGTTAGAGGAACCTCAGCATTAGTTCTGGCAGATTGGTACAGCAAACCCGCAACCTATAATAACTCTGTCTAGCGATAAAAGAAGTTGTAAATGCATTGTATGCATACACTAAGCGTAAGTGATGGTAGATGGCTAGAGCAAGTCAACAACCTATAATGTCCAGCTGTGTAACGATAAAAGAAGTTGTTAATGCATTATATGCATACACTAAACGTGACTGCTGGGAGATGGGTACAGAACAAGCGACGTATTGTAGAAATGTCAGTACAGCTATTGGTAAAAGATTTGTAAAATTAGTAATGTAATGTTTGCATACACTAAGCGTTACTGCTGGTGGAGCAAGCTCCAAGACGAATAAGAACTATGAGTTACGATAAATGTTATATATGCAAACAGACGTGAGTCATATCAAGTTCACACCATTACTTGTCGTTGAGAGTCGTTTAGGTCACATGCTGCTAAATTGTAAAACGTTAATTTACTCAATTACTCAAAAGCGAGCTCTTTCCTTATGTCATGACATTTATTATTGTTACGTATGCATAATGGTTAACATGCTGCCAACATATGTGAACATGATGATATTTGATCCTGATCTATACCAATAACATGGTAGAAGGCGTAAGGATGGATTAAGGAAAAAGTATTGTTGATTAATTTCCTCGACTCAATCATTTGCTGAGACTCATTGTAGTCATCGTATGACATATTGCAGTCATCGTGTGACACATTGTAGTCACCGTGTGACATACTGTAGTCATCGTTTGACATCGTGTAGTCATTGTGTGACACATTGTAGTCATCGTGTGACACATTGTGGTCGTCGTGTGACACATTGTAGTTATCGTGTGACACATTGTAGTCATCGTGTGACACATTGTAGTTATCGTGTGACACGTTGTAGTCATCGTGTGACACATTGTAGTCATCGTGTGACACATTGTGGTCGTCGTGTGACACATTGTAGTTATCGTGTGACACATTGTAGTCATCGTGTGACACATTGTAGTTATCGTGTGACACATTGTAGTCATCGTGTGACACATTGTGGTCGTCGTGTGACACACTGTAGTTATCGTGTGACACATTGTAGTCATCGTGTGACACATTGTAGTTATCGTGTGACACACTGTAGTTATCGTGTGACACATTGTAGTTATCGTGTGACACATTGTAGTCATCATGTGACACATTGTAGTTATCGTTTGACACATTGTAGTCATCGTGTGAAACATTGTGGTCATCGTGTGACACATTGTAGTCATCGTGTGTCACAGATTACCATGCATCTAGCGATCCTCACTCGGATCCTTCACATGCCAATTCATTTATGTCTTCAGGGGCAATTTGCTTTTTGATTCATGTTCGTTTAGTGCTTTGACAAATTCTCTAGACAAGAGGTAGGCTTGTTAAAGTCTTCCTGGCCGTGAGAGAAATGGCTGTTAGACTTTGTTTTATCATGGTGAGTTCTCTAAAGGTACAAGTAGCTTCATTAATCAAGTTGCCAGTAGCTATTATCCGCAGCGAGATCAATCCCTCGGTGTTTGTATGACTCAGGTCACAAACCTGTTATGATTGTTCTGGAATAAGTAACGTTCTACTGTTGAGTATTGTTCTCCATACAAGAATTAGCGTTAATGCATGGTTGTTGATGGGGTTCCTGGTGTCAGGTATTCCTCGACAAATGGAGCACATTATCGATCATATGGATACGAAAAACATTTCCCATGTACAGTTGCTTAGTACCCCCAAACCTAAGAATAATCCTATTATTTGTGATAAAGGGGATACTCTCGCTTCATGTGTCTGAATATTCACAAATAGTTGTGATAAATTATGTATGTGACAAGTGTTGGTATCAGCAATTGAATATGTTCTCTGTGCACTGGCAGCGCCAGTGGGGGGGGGGGGGGGGGGGGGGGGGGGATTTTCTAATTTTGGATTTTTTATTTTTGGATATTTTATAGAGTTGGGGACAAGTGATACTTGTACAAATATTTACCCCACTGTCAAAAAAAAGTTAACCACGGCCTTGACTGGTGTGGTACGTTTGGCAGTAGTGATATCTCATGGACCTGATTATGTATGTAATTTGTGTCTTAAACTCGAAATACATGTTATCACACCAGTAGAACACCTTATTCTAAAGACAGTAGCCAGATGTACAGTTTTCCTAAGTTTAGCAATTCAACTATTAGTTTAGGAGGTTAAACATTAAAATTGCAAGATAAAACAAGATATCAAGGTGTATTGGTTTCATTTTCTAAGAACTGTGAAGTAAACTTTAAACATTTGTCAAATCCTAGAAGTGGTTGGCACTTCTAGGCACGTGATAGCCTCCAGGTCAGAAATCCATGTCACTATTCGAGGTGATCCGAGCTTGCGTGAGCGTCATACCACTGGATCCCTTAATGGAAGTCATTGTGTTGGTTAGTGTCACAAGACAGGAGACCTCAGGTAGGTGTATTCCCCTTCCGGCTTCTTCATATGTACCCATCCTCCTCCGATTCCTGTCCATCCACAGCTGAAGGGGGTACACGGATAATGCCATTACTTAATAGGATAAGGCAGATGACATTAACCCTCGGTGTGTCTGATGTGATATCTATTTTGTATCTTCCGACCTAGATTGAGAGATTTGTTATGGAAATGTACCTTCAAGAACTGTATATGTGTTGGCATGTATTATTAATGTGTTGGACGTATATTGCAACTTGCAACCGTTGGTGAAGCAAAGTTGAAACTTGCTAATGTAGCATACATTAGTAATTGATCCTTAACCTGTACAGGGAGAGGCGAGACTGGGGACAGGCAGAGGAGGGGAGGGGGTAGATACTGAGAACGAGATAGTGGCACAGCGACAGAGACATGTGGGAGGGGGGAGGGGGAATGGCTGACCATGGGGAAAGAGAAATAGCAATTTGATATATGTAGGGAAATGTATGTTTACAGGTAAAACATTGAGAAGTGTCAGACGTCACGTCACACCATTTCGGATACAGAAGCACGTGTACTCATGATGTATCTGGCTTTCTTCCATCAGAGAGTTCAAAACAGTGTACAAACTAATTAAACTTGAACAAAAGAATGTTCCATCAAACGGAAACCACATATGGCGTAAGTAGGAACATGAACATCAAGCTGCGGCCGAGACAATGCAGACTCTAAACTGATACCAATACCGCCTTGTCTCATAAGCCAATATTGACTTCTGTGGAATTCTCAAGAATAATACGTCTAGTTCAGTAAGATAAATGAAGGTGATAGTTGGACTAATATAGTCTAGACTTACGTCCTAGCGAGTCTGTGTGGTTCTTTCTTCTTGATAACGTTTGCGAGAAGAAGAAATTTGTTCCCAAGGAGAAAGGTCCATACGACAATACTAAATCAAAGAGTGGGAATTGCTTCATTTTTTATTTAGTTATCCTTACACAGGTATATTAAACGGACAAAAAAGTAATCAATCATATTTGCAGACACAGCAAAGCAATATATCATATATATTCTTTGGTTATGCTGGCCTTTACGACAGCCTATCTGATGAAGAAACAGTATATTAGATATAATTCCTTGGACCTTGGTGCGTCCATATTATCAGTTCAGTTGTAAACCATATACACACTTCAGTTGCCACTTTTGCCGTGTCAAATGTCTAGTTTGTGTAGTTACAAAGTGAATTTATATACTAGTAATCATTGAATTTGGTCGAAAGAACGAAGAACGAAGCACATACTAACCTGGTAAAAATCTTAAATAGCAGAAAGTGTGTTTATGATACCTGAACTGGCATGTCGTAATATATATTTTCAATGGCTTTGATACGTTTGACCGTTTTTTCTTGTTGGAAACGCATCTACTTTGTACTCGCTTTATGAACATATGTTTATCAAAGTTGGTTCAATTGGTTATGGTTGTATATGCCTACAGATACATATTTTGCCACAGCATTGTGTCCAAACAATTCTCATGCACACGCGTATTGCAACATAAAAACTAGTCATCAATATTGCTTCACGTTTTGCTTCACGTTTGTTATTAAACAGATGGAATAAAACCTTTTTTGTGAATAAACAATAAATGTATATGGCTCTAGGGCAAATGCCACGAGACTGAAACAATAAAAAATGATTAGAGCCAAACATGGAATGCTTTCACTGCCAGTTTGTACTCAGTATCCATTTTGCGAGTTACGAAACTTTAAGCTTCCTATTGAATACCCATTATTCTATTGCAATTTCCGCCCTACTAGTCTTAGATTCGATGCAGCAGCTTCGTCGCTAGAAATGTCGAAACTCCGACCGTCTGGCCAAACGTAGAGCTAGGGTGAATTCGCCAGACTGTCTATACTTTTGGGTTGGAACTTTTTATCAAATGATGTCAACATTTGGATCGATTTTCCGACACGTTGGCTTCTTAACCACCCCTAAGTATCCTGGGGGATCTATTGTTCCAGAGCCGGTTAATGACACTCGTGGGGAGACCATTATCAAACCCAAACTTCGCCCAAAAACATCTTCTGTTGTTTGTAGAAGGACAATACAAAGAGAAATGTCCTTAATTTGCTACACATAATGCAATTAATATCCGTTTTACAAAACCAATTTTCAGCTTAGCATGGCATCAGCTGATTAAAGTTTGGTTATTTTGGAAACGTGTCAAGCTCCATCCCGTCCCGTGTATTTACTTTAGTTAATAGATTTATTTAGATATTCCAGAAATAGAATAAAGTGTTTTCTTCGTAATGAATACAAATAGAAATTCAATATATATTGGATCCCGACGTTTCGAAATGTACAATTTGAATCTCATTTTGATGCCTCCGTCGGCACTGATCATGTTGCGTCATTAAAACTCATCAGGCTAGATACAAGATGGGAGGGCGACAGCGGAGAAGCCCGTCACAATCGCCTCTGTGGGATTCAGTGCACACAACTACGATTAAACCGACTGCAGTTTCAAATGTCATGCTTTTCTTGTATGGATATTTTCTTTAAAATACAAGTGCCCCCTAGAGGAAGACTGTGAAAACCTTATTAATGCAAAATAGAAAAAGAAAATCAATCTTGTGACGTTAGTGAAAAAGGTCAAAATGTCAAAATATACGGTGTATTCTAGCGACGAAATTCCCCGTGTCCCTTGATAAACTGAGAACAAGGCCACTATTGCCTCTGTGTCTTGATGAGGCACCGTCATGAGCGGAAATGCATTATGGACTATGAAATCATTCATATATTAGCATGAGAGCACACCAATGTGGACCTTTACAAAATTGATCAACAAGCAGCTCCACAGAAAAAGTAATACATGGACTGTTAAGCCAGTTTTCCTCTCGACGGATGTCATGGCGCTCAGAGCAGCAACCACTTGAATGGTCGCAATCGCGCCGATACACCAGATTTCTCGTTTACCTTGTCAGTAGAATATGTTCGTCGAAGTTGATTACTTATAATGTTAAGGCGTTCTTAATTAGAGGTTGACTGTGTTGTGTAACGCGTGTGTGATTAAACAATTAATTTGTGGTAACGAGGAAGAATATAGATAAAATAGCTTCACAACAAATGACGCTTAGTGATATGGATACAGAGTTACTGTGTTCAGTAGACATGCGTTGGCTGGGTAAACAGATGTGTCGAATTAAAGAAAGATGTTCTCACTGAAGAGAAGCCTTAACGCAGAGCCTAACCGTCATGTATCGTTTACGATATCAGCATCAATAATATGTCAAAGTATGCTTCCTTCGAACTAAGGACTAATTTCCACAGATAATCACGGATAAATGTGACCGGTTATTCTCTGGCTTTGACGTTTTATATTTCCTACGTAAGTTTAAACTTTGAACTGGAAGTAAATGTACCTCACAAGTTGCATCTGATATAAGTCATTGATTTGAAATTATAACAGCAGCATTACAAGAGAAGTAATGGTCATGAATATAACGGGCTGATGATGTTTTGACGAATTCTCTTTGCACTTTCATGGTCATTGTAGCGATTGCCCCTGGTATGTGTCATGGTATTTGGAGATGTTTGACAAGAACCTTTGAGGTCTTCTAATGTAATTACAAGCATTGACAGTTGATGGGCACAAAGCTGTGAATGTCGAAGATGGTAAAAGCAAAAATTCCGATCAAAATTAGTCGTAAATGATTGGGAGCACCTTTGCTGGCACCGGGACAGGCAGAGTCTATTGATTAGAACTGAGCTTTCAGGGCTGCTTACAATCTAACTCAGAGGTGAATTTCAGACTGAAACTTCTAACAAGAGCCAGAATTTGTCTTAATTAAAGTAACCTTACGGACCAGTTGATAGAGGGTATTGATTGGACACAAAGAAGCAATTGCGATCGAATTCACTCGATAAGCAGACAACTTTCGCAAGATATAAAATCTCCAATCTGTACGATATTCGACTCTATAGTCTGTTTCTGAAGACTGCTGCCTGCAGAGGCAGTTGTAAGGAATCGGTCTTCGCAATACGAAATGGTAATCAAGAACCTGTTACGTGCAAGTTGCGTGGTGTATTGATTCTACCCTTCTCCAGGAAATAAAGCGTTCCAATTAGTACATATGATGTTGTTATGATCACTTTTGGCTCAATTTGACCCCAAGTGGCAATTTCACATTACCAATATTATGACGGAGAATCAAGTAAGGACATGTTTTGTTTAAGAAAGTTGAGAACACCGCTGCTTGACAAAGCGAGATTCCTATTTTCGAGTTAACCAACAAAGCATAATGACGGGTCAACAGACGAAGGTGCCAAGAAATACATTACTTGTACATTATACGCTGTTGAACATACAGACGTTTTAGTTACAGACTTGGTACCGGTGCGTGACGGCACGTGGCTTTCTGAAAAACGTAACCGTCAGATTCCATCTGGGTTTGCTGAATGGATGTATATTGTTCTCACATACGACACGTTCAATGTACGTACCACTGACAGACGCATCGGACTTCAGGATCTTAAATGTTATGGTCTTATCTGTTCTATATGTACCCTTCACAAAGATTGTATTAAACAAATAACCTGTAGTACAACGTGTATTCATGTTGTCAGTCGGTTTCTTCATATATCATCCATGAACTGTATTACCGAGGGGGCACGGGTAGCCAAGTCGTCTCAGACACCGCAATTCGCTGTGCAGAGTTGCGTCCTTTGGGCACGCCAGAAACCTGTGATTGTAGGTTCGAATCCCGGTTCGCCCCGATTATGTTTCAGGGTTATCTGCACCACACTCGCGCTCGTGGGTTTCACCGAAGTGGCAAACGTCTGAAACCTGCATCACTTCGGGCTTTCCTCCCACATTAAGCTGCCGTGATATAACTGAAATACTGTAAAAAGTGGCGTTAAACCTTATTCACTCACTCACTCACTGTATTACCGTGGATCACAGCTGATTCTCATGACTAGGAATTGTTTGCACTATATCTAAGAAGGCCTGTGCCATACCTATTGTCCTATCGACCTATTGTCGTCGCGAGCATATCATCTATTCCGACTTGATGAATACTCCCAAGAGGTATCGACTCTATTTCAGATGTGACCATCAGTCTATGGCAATTAGTATGTAAAGAATTTACGTATGTAATTAATCCTAAGTAAAGTCAGATCGTGTTATTGGTACACTGAGTTGGTTGTTATGTGCCTTTCACGAATGGTAAAGCAAGGCTAGTGTGTAGTCGGAATCAGTTACTCTGGAATTGAAGCAAGCACATGTCTGCAGTTTCTATTTTCCTGTGAGGTCTACTGTTTTCACGCATAAAATGCATGCTGTGCAAAATCTAAACGTTACATGTACCTTAACACTGAAACCTGTTTTACGACATGATCGATTAATACGCAATTGTACTGCCATCCCAAAATGTGGATAAGGAAGAAAGCAAGCCTGATCCTTATCTCTCCCAATCTCCCTGTACTTTGTTTCCTCGATTAAGCTATTTTCTCTTTGTCCAGGAGATTCATATCGTCGTAAATACTGCTTCAGTATCTAAAATATCAGTTTAGATATTTTATGTGCTACCATCAGTATCATTTCAGCAAACTATGCTCTTTAGAATAGCAATATGCACATGTCCGTACGTAGTAGACGATGTTGTAGTAGACGATGCTGTATGTAGTATGGGGATTATTATAAGCTCATGTATGATGTTTATCAAATAGAGCTTTACCTGATCAATCCGCTATTATGTCTGTAGTACATGCTATAATAGATATTGATATCTTAGTTCACTTTCTATTCAACTTCAATGACGTTTGGCTTCAACCATACTCTTTGATACAATTTCCATTCCCTTGCAAAAGTATGACAGCATCTTAATTTACACTTTTGTTATTTATTGTAGCTCAAACGAACAACGAGAAAAGAGGTAAGTTTCTTTTTTGTAAATATAATCATTTTTTAGCTCGGCCTAAAAGGTGTAATTCTGTAAAATGTAATTCAAACTCCGAAACGCGCTTTTATATTGACTGACAACACCTTTGTCAAAACATGATAATATGTCCACTTAGGAGCCTTGTATCGAAGATGCCTAACACTTCATCATCTAAGAACGAAATTTGTGTTTTGTAATTCTAAACTGAATTCAATAAATAATTTTAGAGAAAATCTTTTCTTCTTATGTCACATTTGGCATTGAAAGTACTATATAGATATTAATATTTCAAATAAAATGATTTAAGAGAAAATCATTTCTTCTTGTGTAACATTTGTTATTGTGAAGAACAGGATTTGATGTCATTCTGTCATATCTATCATGGGAACGTTATTATGCATCCATGTTTTGAACAAATTTATTAATTCAACATTTATTAACCTTTACTCACCGCATAAAATGTAAGAACACAAAACCTGTTAAATTAACGAAACAATATGTGCATTGTGATTATAAAGAACCATTTTGCACGTATATGTTTGTGTTACAGATATGAATGATGACACGCCCAAGGGCTCAGGTGCAGGAAGGAGGTGTGCTTCATGGCGAGACATTGTGTTTGTGACGCTCTTTGCAGTGATACTCATTCTTAATCCAAGATGATGATTGTGTCTGTCAACAGAGAATATGTGAGGTGTAATGCAGTCTCTTGCTGAATTCACAGATTGGGATATTTATGTTTGTGTGGGAGGCAATAATGTCTGCTGTTATTGTGTGTTAAACGGAGGCCTCAAAGTACAACAATGGAAACCCAAGTGATGTGGTTTCGGCAGAGAGGTTTGGTCCTACATAATCAGCAAACTCGGAACACTGCCAAATAAACTTGAAGAATGGACGAGCAGTGGGACCATTACGCATGGAATGGCGGAAATTCAAGATTAGGAGTTCTTCCGTATTTGTCTTGACAACTTTCTAGTTTTAATAGTTCGCCGACGTGGCTGAACGCCACTGCCGCTGATAAAGACAATTAAAGATTCAGCGAGTGGTTCTCGGAGATATGGAGAAGGGTTCTACCCCATGCATCGGTATTTTAGTAGTCTGTTGAGATTCACCTGCTGATATGGCTCGATACTGCCACATTCACTTTCATCGAAGTGCGCTCGCAGGTTGCCGTCATCTTGAGTCGTGGAGGAACTACCAGACGCTGTAGAGAGCTGATGTACACTTTGTATGGAGTTTCATTGCTAAATGAGTATGGTGATATGCGATTCGTCATGTTGAAAGCCGTGTTCAGGAGTAAGGATTTACGGGTCAACGAGAGTGCACAAAACAATATTGCAAAGAATCCCGATTCCAGAAAGCAAAGAAGTTATAGTGGCATACTGCAACCTGTCTAAAGTTATTGGTTCCATGTCTACCTCCTGCATTATTATGATCAATCATGGATTTGAGACTTAAAATACCACCACAAGCTTTAGTTGATAAGATTTATAATTTCCATATCTCTGACCTAGTGTCATCACAATGGATAATGGAAGTATCAGTTGACGATATTTCTATTTTGTTATTTCCGAACAGTTTTCTTCATTTTTATACGATGAATATATTAGTTGAAAACGTACGTTCTGAATTGACTAACAAGTGCCACTAAAAAAATGTGAATAATTAAACACTTTTCGTCTAATTATTTCAGAACATGAAAGTTTTCCGTTAAATGTAATCAATGTTTTAGTGACGGCGAATAGTAGGTATATTGACTAAACATAGTGCTAATTTACTGATACCCGAAAAGTTGTAATTGCATCCACCAGCAGGCGTGTTGGAATCAATAGCAGTGTCAGGAGCGGACCCGAATTAAAGCAGTACTTTGCAACCGTGTAATAATTGCTTCTTGTAGCGTCCAACTTGGCAGCATGTTATGCCAAGACCAAGCGGTCCACAGCACACAGCCAGAGCACATTGTGTGAAGTGTTGTCAATAGTGCGAAGACATCTTCTAAAAAATAGCATACACACTGAGCTGACACGCATTCAACACAACCGTGGAAGCCTTGCAAAGCTTCTCAAGACACAAGATAAACTGTATATGCATCTTAATCCGAACGCTAGAGCTTTATGTTTCTGCTGTATAAACATAATGTCTTTTTGGCGCCCCAGAGAAAATTCATTCACCGTATCTGACTTCAGTTTTAACACAAAAGCTAAAATTACTCCCCCTGGTCCTAAATATGACATCTAAATGAGAGCTATTAAGCTGTTGCACCTATAATTAACCCTTATAAAAATGCCACATTCTCTCAGTATGGAATTTGTTATGTGATAGTAATGAAGAACAGAGTCTAACGATGAAGGGTGAAATGGGTCATCACAGATAGCGTATCAATGTGATCTGATACAGGCTCATAGTGCATATGGGAGTGAGCTGTGAAGGCAGTTGACTGCGTGCACGCGCTTGGAACCAGGACAGAGGACGGACGTGTTGTTAGACGATAGTTATGTTTGATGACAGTAACAAACGCTGCGATTGCTACATGCTACCTTTCAGGCATCAACAATCAAATACGTTTATTCATATAGCACGAAAGAACGGAATACCTCCTCAGCTTACAAGGAAAAATCAAGGTTGTCATGTAACTGGTGAGACTTTTATCATTGTTAGATTTGTAGATTGTTATCCGTCACCTGCTTAAAACTTTAAGGTCAATTGATGTGAAATTGATGTAAACTGGCGGCAAACAGACTGTTAAAGTGTATCACATTAACGTCAACCCGAAGCACGTGCTAACTTCCCGGATGAAGATGAACTTCAAAAGGCAGCAGACGATGTTCCGTCGGGGTACGGAAATATCACGTATAGCGGAATGTCGTAAAGGCGACGTTTAACGCCTATAACGACGATGCAGTGAGCAGAACACAAGACGGGAATAGGTTCAGTGCCGGGCAGCACTAGCTGACATTGTAATGGACTGGCGCCATTATCAGCTCATCTACATGTAGAAATCCCCATCTGTTACTTAAAGCATTGATAAGGCTTTCCTTATCACGTTATACATGTTTAAAGGGAATGAGTCATATTACAAATGGTAGACAGAGCACAGCATAATCAGTGGACAATCTCCCCCTGAGCTACGATCAGGGGGCATCCCTACACAAGTAATAAGTTTTCACCAGCTGGAGCAATGCATGACGAAAGTATTTAAATATGCCTGATTTATTTAGTTTCTCATTCGAATATTGAATTGTTTTCTTAGCAATACGAATGGGAACTATTCTTTTCAGTGTACATTGTATTTTATGAAGAATCGTTATTATTCATATAGCCTTCCTCGTGTGCACATGCGACGTCTCATCGGCTACAAGAGACTAACTGACCATCTGCCAACAAATGCCATCTGTTGTCATAAATGAAATCCTACTTTAATAAGAAGATATGTTTGTAGTAGCTGTTATAAGTATTACTTTTCTGAAATTTTAGCATGATATGGAAAAGGTGTGTTTCTAACAATGCATTGTGGTGAACATGTAATATGTCATTCTTTGAGAAGATATCATTAGCCATCTTGTGTTATGAAATGATGTGTATTCAAACATATATGAACATGCTGATATCCAAAGGTAGCCTATGCGTCATGGCATTTGGCGTTACATTACATTGTTTTGCATGGAGTAGACTATCATTAAAACACTGCACTGGCATCGTAAGAACCAATAGTAAAGAACTCATAAAGGTTTAAATACATGTAATAGACACAAACGAAACATAAATAGTGAATAATAGACATAATTAAAAGCTGATTACTATCGCATATCACAGTAAACAAACTGGTCCCGGCACTGTATAGGTTTTAGGGTTTGCGAGTGCCAATGTTATCGACACATGCTGTATATTATTGTATATATAATACACTTCAGCGACCCCGATGAATATACCGTGTTTTATGTATTTATTTCCGTTAACACTGGCATTGAAAACATTGGCGTGGAGCCTGCGTTATTATGACATCTATGAACGTTTTCCTCTGCTTAAAACAAGCGATGAGATATGGTTTTGTCAGAAAACATAGTCATGAAATCTACATATATATATTTATCATAGGCCTGTAAACATAACGTATGTGTATATATCTCCCAATGAGTCTACCAGTTACCGTCTCGCCTCTGCACAACGTCTCCCGGTAGAACCTGAAGACTGAACTCACTTGACACGTTGAAGACCAAAAGGAGCAGTTTCTCATTTTTACCCTAATGTTCGATGGCCATGCTTACATATAATGACAACAAAGAGATGAAGAGAATGATAAAGAGACGAAATTAAATTTCAAATGCTTATGTCAAAGGGTGCTGAGGAGAAATCTAAGAATAATTGCTGCAAATTATATTTGCAATTCAATTTGCGTTGTTATCTGAATGTTAACAACTTGGAAGAACCACCACGGGGTTTATTCTGGTACTACATTTGGCATGCATCGTTAAATTTGCAACCAATTTTTGACAAATGAGTTAATTTCGACTTTTTACAACCCAAATCCTTGGTTTCAAGAGTAAGTCAACCTTTTAAGACGGCGTTACAGTATGATTAGAACGTACAGCATTTCATCCGATAAGCCATCAATTAGGTCGTCACACATCGTATCTGTTTCAATAATTAGACCCAGAGGTATTTACATTAAGTAATTAATTAACGCTTGGGGTTACATTACTCTCATGCATGCTAACGGAAATTTAAGAGGTTACTCGACATTCCCGATGGAACCAAAGCCAAATCGTCCATAGTCCATTAGAAGGCCTCATAGTAAATGGACGTAGCTGTGTGGAAAGAACAACCTCTGATTATTGGTCTGCTCCTTGAAACATTAACTTGAGAAGTCGAACAACTTCGCTCTGTCGACATGAAGCCAACCGTAACTCGCTCGACTTTCCGTCGGATGTTCAGAAGTCAGTTTGACAAGCACTTCTTCTTAAAGTACATGCCATGCATTTGTGGGTGATGTAGTGGCCCGAATGATGTGACAAAAACAAATCACTTGATCGATCCACCAGACGAAAAAGTCGGAAGAAGCTCACTCTATTCCACGTCTTTAACTAGCATGCCAGCAATGCTCCTATTGTTCCCTTTGGCAGACCAGCAACATATCGCCTTTGTTTAAAGTTACGCCCCCAAGCGAGCTGGAACGCTTTCACACCTGTCGTGGCTCGTTTGGTTCGCGCAGCCTGGTATATCCTGCATTTTCTGTAGTTGGTCGCGGCATTCAGTTTCTGCAAAGTGTAAAAATATAATCATGGACAATGTGATAGTACACTGAACTACTAATATCCCTTTGGGCGAATATATTCAACTGTAGATCACATAATCGTACGTTTATGTATGCTGTCCTTTACAATTTCACACACAGTAAATTAACCTTGCATATAAGGAATAGTATTCAATATGTAATCCACATTATCATTCGTTAACCCAGGGTTTTGTAGATGGTTGGAATATTGTGTCGAGGAGACAATTGAGCAGTGCTTATGTCCTTTTTAGTGGTGGCTGATTCAGTGGACAATATCGGTCACTCGCCACTCACTCGCCACCCAAGACGGTCCTCAGTTCTCCCGTCACCATGCAATGCCAATCTACCCTCTCCATGCCTGTATACCGACTGTGCAATGTGTATAGTGTAGTTATGTATGGAACAACAATCGGACAAATCGAACACTACGTCTTGGATTGATTGTCGTATTTGGGACTATAACCCGTCAGTGATAAATTTTATATGTACAATTGCTTCTCATGTGTATATGTCCAAGAGTTTAGATTTCAGCAATGATGAACCTCAGGAACGTTACACCTGCATTCACACGATTCACTGTGGCATAACTTGACATGAAACATCATTCAGCAAGGTAATATATACTGTAAAATGCCATTCGAGTGTATCCTGGGCACTTCGTGATTATCAATCTCGTTTTCAAGTCACAGAATTGGACATGACACGATTATGACATCATCTTCCACAGACGTTGTTTATTTGGATATGTAGAATGTATTGTATGTTAAATTTGTCAATGCCCAAAAGTTCCACTGCCATGAGGTATGAGATGAAGGTCATATAATTGAATATGTGTGTCATTTTCTGTTTTATACTGCCCAAACAGAATCCATTGGGCATAGAGGGTAACATAGTGATGAAACTAACATGAATTCATCACAGAACATCAGCGACACTCTCGCATGTGAAAAGTGCTTCTTAGTGTACACTAGCAAAGGTGTATGTTCTGAATTAGCAGCCATATGTTTATACCCACACGTTAAACATCGTATCGTGTTAAATAGTTATTGTAGGTATAATATAATTGAATGAAACCCAATCGATTGCATTCATAATATTCAGTATACAACTGTTATTTTGTTTAGGTAACTGATTTGTGATGATATTCTTTGAAAGCAGTACATGTAAGCAGTACTTAAGAAATAGTTCCTGTCAAACGAGAAAAATAAGACAGCGATAATCAAACGCGAAAGAAATTCAGAATACACAGTTTCTAAGCAGACCCGCTGTGTCTCCTTTTGATTTTTTTGTTTCATCAAACGGAAGTAACTGCATAATGGACCTGTAAATGTACGAAGCAACTTAACAGTTCCGAATAAACCGTTTCGTACATGTCATGTGTTGTGACGAGTTGTAAGCATTTCAGCTACCATTCAAATTACTGTATTGATTAGCTCCGATGTCCCATGGATGTCGTAAACTACCTCTGTGTCTCCCATCTCGGTAAGCTGGGGTGTCCTGACACCTCTGTGTCTCCCATCTCGGTAAGCTGGGGTGCCCTGACACCTCTGTGTCTCCCATCTCGGTCAGCTGGGGTGTCCTGACACCTCTGTGTCTCTCATCTCGGTAAGCTGGGGTGCCCTGACACCTCTGTGTCTCTCATCTCGGTAAGCTGGGGTGCCCTGACACCTCTGTGTCTCCCATCTCGGTAAGCTGGGGTGCCCTGACACCTCTGTGTCTCTCATCTCGGTAAGCTGGGGTGCCCTGACACCTCTGTGTCTCCCATCTCGGTCAGCTGGGGTGTCCTGACATTTGATAGTAATTAGACCTGTCAGGTGTGTTATGTGAAATGAACATGTAAGCTAACATTGAACCTGAAAGTTTAGGGTTTGCCATTTTCTTCTCGAATTTCACGTATGTACTGAATTAAAAGGAATGCATTAATGTGTAAACTTACCAAAATAACACTTTCGAGGCTGGCTCTGTAGAAAATATGTCAAATGGCTATCATGTGTGTGATACACTGTATCATAAATAGAACTGAATGAGTCTTTAAGAAGTCATATTTGACGTTTAAAGTAATATAATGTGTACGCTATGGTGTATATTATTTGACGTTACATACATTGTGTCTTTCGAAGTTTTTGGTTTATTTTAAAAACGTGTTTGAATGGACCCTGCTAGCTCCAAAGACACTGTGTCCACGAGCAGTCAGACTGACGAACGCCTAGGTATATTGGAGATTTTCCCTGCATGGAACACGTCACGTGATTGATCACGTGAAGTCTAAAGATTATACATACACTAGATATGTTTGTATATATTTGATATGTAGATGTTCCATTTTAAGAGAAACATACAGTTTCTTTATGTAATAAAGTCAGTGATTTTTCGAAATAGATTCTTGTTTTCCTCTTTGTGCTTTGCTGAAGTCTTGGTGATTTCTTCATGATCTTAACGAGTGAGTGCGTGACTCTATGGGACATCATGTTGAGCGTACACTGGACTGGCCAATTGTAGATACTGTTGGCACTGAAAAAGTCTGCTAGAGTAAAACATCCCCCAGGGGGATCTCGGGTTAGAAAAGATGGCCAAATGGATCGGGTGGTCAGGCTCGTTGATTACGTGTCATCGCACCGCGAAGGCGCGGATCGTTGTTTACAATATCAATCACTAATGACACATCAGCCAAGATAAACATGAAACATCTTAAAAGATGGTACTTGTGGTTACCCTGTCTGGCGTTCGGCATTAAGGGGCTCAAACAAGGACTGGTCGGCTCGGAGTCAGTATACTGCGTCTGAGTGGGGTATTCATGTTAAACTGCGGCATGGTATCTCAGTGTGCTAGCACTATAAATCGGCATCAGTCCGGACTAGTACAAGCAGCCACACACACATATAA
This sequence comes from Haliotis cracherodii, assembly GCF_022045235.1. NCBI lineage: Eukaryota > Metazoa > Mollusca > Gastropoda > Lepetellida > Haliotidae > Haliotis > Haliotis cracherodii. Next base: position 2,140,839 of record NW_027266264.1, on the reverse strand, counting down.
GTGCAATAATCTTGGACGCGACGTTAAACCCCATTTCACCTCACCTCATTCAGTAACACTCAGCAGTTTATCGCAAGAAGTATGTCATCCCAGAAATACAAACTGAGGACTTGCATAGAGAGTTTCACGTCGACCAAATAATTTTCATTCAGTACAATAATCAGCTTACTTGTTGATTCTTAGTAACCTAATAACAGAGTCTATCTCAATATTTTGAAGTTTTAAAAGATATAGGAAAGTATAAAATACAAACATAAGAATCTGGGAGAGATCACACCCTGATGAGAGTGCGAAACAGCTTTGACAGGAATGGTAAATAAGAAAATGTTCTTTCGTAAAGACAAATTCATAGCATTATTGGTCTCCTTGAGCGGAACATAATTTGCCGTGGAACAAGTGTTCCCCGTTAGAGCGTGTGTTGTGTCTGGGGTAGTGGCTTTCCCCAATGCTGTACATTCCTCGGTAAAGGTTGGGGATATGCGCTATGTTGTTAACTACCAGGATATGCTTTGAAATCAGCGCTTACATTTTTCCTTGGATCAATTTCCACAGCTACGTTAGTCAGGGATTTCGTGTGTCCATATTTATCTCCACAGCCCTTTCATGGTACCAAAACATCAAATTAGGCAGATAAAAACAAATTACAATTTTCTGAAAGCTGAAAAGTAGCCTCCGTGAAGGTTTTGGAGGTATCTCTGAACTATAAGACGCATCTTGAGTATTTGTCTTTGGCACCAACGGGAACACAACTCCAGTAACGTTCCAGATTTGCTATCTCAGAGAACAGTTACAGCATGTTTTCACAATCTATGCAAACAAACAGATGAAAGGAAATACGCCCCTGTCGGTGTGTCAGTGGCAGAATGCAACCCCGGCCCAGCAATGAAGCTAGTTATTTCTTTACGAGACGACGAGGAAAGACAAAGAGAGTCATCTAAGATTTTCAAGGAGGAGAGATGGTGGCTGTCCCTACACTACCCCTACCCCTTGCAGTGCTCTCTCTCTCTCTCTCTCTCTCTCTCTCTCTCTCTCTCTCTCTCTCTCTCTCTCTCTCTGTGTGTCTCTCTCTCTCACTCTGTGTGTCCCTCTCTCTGTGGTGGCAGGCAACAGTGCTGAACATTTCGAGAGACATCACAATTTTCAAAGGCGGTATTGGTGTCCCAGTCGTCGATTCAGTGCGTTGCGTCCTCGTGGTGTGCGATAGTCCTATGATCCCGGATTATCTCAGATTATGACCATAAGTATGTGAGCACCGTGCCCGAGCGTCTGAGATTCCCTAATTATAAATCTAAAAGCGGCGTTAATCCCAACTATACTCGTTCATTATTGTTTAAATGTGTCTTCATGTACCATTTCTAAAAGCCTAAAGACCAAGCATGGGTATCAGCGAAATATGTATCAACGATTTCAGCATACTAATTACATTTTATTTCTTCATTGTTCTGAGATGTGCTATATCTATGTGCTCCAATGTGCTACATGTGTGATGACATAAGGATAATGAAGCTTTGGTGTATTCTCCCCATCTGAAACACACCACTGACATGATGTGTGAATATGTCATGATGTTTAATGACTAGGTCCATGGCATTGCATGTTAAATCGAACGATTTTCAGTCGTATGCTGATTTTCATCGTATGCTGATTTTCAACGATAATTTCTGTTATCAGTAAAATCAATCATTATTCTATTATCCTTGATAGTTGTATTATGCAAATATATTACTTTGTTTCATGCCACACGCCAACACAAAAAGACATTGTCACAAGGCTGGCGATAATTGTAGGAATTGTCTGAATTGTGGGCGACAGCGTGTCTCTAGTTTTGGGACGAATTCATAGTGAGCAGTTCTAACAGTTGTGTACAAGATGCTCCAACCACGCCAAGGTATCTATGACGCAATACATGAGGTTTAGTCTTTAGTTGTAAATAGCCTTACTCAAGTTGTAAACTAAAGTTTTTATCTACCTCCAAAAGATTCGGATGAGTGAACATAGCATTGAGTCATTTCTTTAGATACTTTCAATGCTGGCTGTACTGAATGATGTAAGCAGTTGCGGAGTTGCAAAAGAAACTGTCAAAGAAGCCTGACGTAGGAATGGTGTGAATCGGGAAAATGGCTAGCGTTAGAAATGTTTACGAAACATGAATCATGGTATGTTTGTTAACCTACTAATACCGGAGTACACAAATAAACTTTCACTGATTCTGAATACCATCATGCATACACAGTATCCAGAGAAAGTAACGTGGTCTAGGGCGTTGAAGAATAACATTCCTCAGCTGTGCCAGGATCCGCTTCTTGTTAGTTGGAACCCAAGAGTGAGTGAGTTGGATGTAACGCCGCCCGAAGTGATGCAGGTCTCAGACGTTTACCACTTCGGTGAAACCAACGCGCACGAGTATGGTGCTGATTAACCCACAAACATAATCGGGGCGAACCGGGATTCGAACCCATAATCATAGGTTTCTGGCGTGCCAAAGGGACGCAACTCTGCACGGCGAATCACGACGCCTTTGACGACTGGGCCACCCATGCCCCCTGGAACCCAAGAATCGGCCCGAGTATGAACCCTGGCTGTCAACAAAAATGGGAAGCCACGTGGTTAAAGTGTGCTTTTATCGGGCATGAGAGCCGGGTTCGACTTCCAACAAGGGTAGCGTGTGGTAAGTCTCTTCTTCTGAGTTTCACATATGACTATATACGTCAGTGATGATGCCACAAGTGATATAACGGTCAAAGTAGTAGTGTCGACGTTACTCCCATTTACTCTTGCCAGAAGAAAGACACATTCAGTCGAAACAGGTGGGAAATAATTCACATATTGATTGATTAATAACGCGGCATCTTTAACAATTTGACTTTGGGTCTGTGACTTTCGGCTCCACTGTTCATGTTGGCTATAGATTGCCTTAAACAAATGTCGTTAAATCACCCCGGTATACTTGTTAGAGATGCCCCGAGAACAAACGCCAGACCACTGGTATTCGTTTTGAAGCTTATAAGTCCTACTATTCAAACTACCAACTGCAGTATTCTCGAGTATTCTCGAGGGATATTTCCTGTTTAGCAAGTCACCATTACAACCTACATCTGCAGCTGGAACCAACACATTTCGCACCCTCTGTAACAGATATTTACAAAACACAACCCAATGTTTGGAGAGACGAGACAAAAGGATAATTCCAACCATATTCAGCCCGGCTGAAAGATTTACTCCAACTGTGGCAGAGTGTAACAAACAAACAAACTGAGTCGACGAAGTCTTGTATATCCCCAGCAGATCCTTCCATCCGAAGACATCAGTGTTACGAGAGAAAATATTTGACTTCTTAAATATCCAACGCGTGTTGGCAGAGAGGCGAGGTGGGCGTCACACACAGCTCAGTGAAGGATGAGCGGAGGGAGGTGAAAGAGCTGCTGTAAGCATACCAGCCGTATATTGCTGAGGACTGACGAAATATAGTCCCATCCCCGAGTGATCATTATCATAGTCTTCCAAGTCGCTCCGTCGTCAGCTGCTTGTAGCCTCAAAAACAGGAACATAGGTTTTTCCGCTCTTGATGATAGGCGAGCGTTTGGAAGCAGAAGTGCTTCTCTAGATATTTATCTTCCTCGTTAAGCATGGCTTTCTCTGTGTGATTTGGACTTGATAGATAAAAAACAAAATAAGACCCATCGTAGACGTCGGCAACAGTTGCCTGTGCACTTCTCTGAAATCAGTGATTTTTATCTTCAATACATGTAGCTAATGATATCTAGAAATAGATTCTAAGGCTGCCCAGATTGATTGATCTGACGTTTCGTCTCATGTTTTCGTTCACCTTCCAACCTGACCGTGGCTATCACGTCGGGAATATGGCCTTGAAACCATATCACATTGTCCTTTGAAAAGATGCGCTTTCAGTATCACTTAATCTATACATGAGTGTTGCCTTGCCTCTTAAAGAGTGCCACACGTCCAAGCATATCCAATCGTTAACGATAGTTACTTAGCTTACTTACCGCCTTCCGCTGCTTTCATCAAGCCAATGATTGCCTGACCTTTACGAAGGGGATCATTGACGTGTACGTACGCTTGACGTCGCTTTATATGGAACTGGGTTACATATTCTGCTGGGTTAATTAAACGGTATGGTGGTAGCAAGTTAATCCAAGCACCCACTTAACATCCATCATAGAGTATAACTAGACGTGAACCATTGGCAAATTGGCAGTCTGGTATTATGATCCGTCATATCAGTGAACTTTGATGCTGGTGCACTGGTGACTGCGAGATTGGAAATGCATTTATAAGTGTTTTACCAAGTGTTTATGTTAAAATATACATGATTTATTTCAGTTCAACATGTTTGTGTGAAGTTACTATTGAATGTCACAGACACCACAGGAGACAGGAGATAAGGGACCCTATGGGTGAAATATCACAGGTTGACTTTTCATTATATTATAAAACTACAGCATCTTCGGCACACAAAAATACAATTCATATTCATACAGAGATACATGACATCAAATATTTGGATTCATTTTCCGACTTACAACTGTTTTTACAATAATTACATGTTTTAGACATAATGTCTGATAATTGAAAGTAGATATGTATGCTAAAAAGTTTTGGAAATAATGTTTTTATTACATCACGAACTAACGAGAGAAAATAAGATATTTGTGTACAGACCGCACGCATAGCGATCTTGAAATCTTATGACGTCACAGCACAATTGTATCCTAGCACCCGTGAGGTCTCTTTTCTCCTGGTGGGGCACATATGACTTATGACCAGATCCGCCTCACGTGAGCAGATGGGCACTGAAACCCACGACTGTTTATGACGTATGCAAACAACATATTTGTACTTTATTGATTTTATCGCGTGTGAACACATTGTTCTGCACCACAATTCTCAGTACTTATTTCTACTGATGTGCATGTGGTAGCAATATGTTAACATACAACTCTGTAGTAGGAAAGTGGGTCTTAGAAGGGAAAAAAGGTCATCCTACGACTTGATATCATTGTTATATTGACGTAATTTCCCTGTAGGATTCCCACACGTTTACATGAAAATTAAAAGTGATGCTCGTCAGAGCACACAACTGTGTTCCAGTGAATGATTGAGTGCGGTTTTATTCCTCTGAATGATTGAGTGAGGTTTCATCCCGGTTTAAATTTGTTTAGTTATATCACGAAGTGTCTGCTTAATCTTGGAGGAAATCCCGGTATAGCGGTGAATCATATTCAGGGCTATTCTGGTATTTGAACCACGATCAAATTGTGTTTGTTTGTTTGTTGTTTAACTCCGCTTTCAACAATATTCCAACTATATGACGGAGGTCTGTAAATAATCTAGTCTGGACTAGACGATCCAGTCAACCCAGTCATCAACCCAGTCAGCGAGTCTGACCACCCGATCCCGTAGTCGCCTCTCACGATCAAAGTAACCCGAGATGCAACTTCAAAGAGAACTGCGGCGCCGAAGACTGCAAACGGGTCCGGTTTACACGACGTGCAATATCGCTAAATCAAGATATAATATTAATCAAGAGAGTGACATAAAAAGACAGGGACACAAAAAATGAATTAATTAAAAAATAACGACACAGTTTTATAATGATACGAAACAGGTGTTCAGGTCAGGTGAGAGTACGGTGCACTCGAACTATGGATTAATGCAGCTTATCATACAGTAAAGTGGCAACCAGATTCTTGTTGAGAATAATGCCGACGGTGAAGTCTCCTGGTTAAAGATCGACAAAATGAAGACCCCGTTCCTGGAATTGTACAAAGCATCTTGCTCATACGGTCACGCATATGATTGCCTGATATCTTCTCACCATGTTCATTAAGATGTAAGCAAATTACACTTCCCTTCAATACTGAATGTCGTTAAGATATTGTTCTGTGCCAGCTGAGAAGCCCATCATAACATAAAACGACAACGATAGAAAACAACCAGTCTCGATTATCCGCCGAAACAGATTCCATTGAGCGTAATAGGAAAACAGGGTGAAGATGTTATGAATGGATCACTGAAAATAAGTGATGACACCAGGTGTTTGCGAAAAGGGAAAGTTTGTTTGTAGCCTGACCCCGCTCAGCAGTACTCTTGCCATGCGACGTGTAAACAAACCCCTCCATCAGTTGATGGACCATAAGCTCCAATGACACGAATGCGCATTTATTGATTTTGTTGAAACAAAAAAAGATAGGTTAATTATTTATTTCGTGTGCTGTGTAAAGAAAACATGTTTTCGTTTTGCAACACAGAGGCGGGCAGTTTTAATAGATCTGCCCACACATTTCTTTTGTAGATGACTCTACTGAGCATATGATGGAACTCTGGGACTTCTGACCACCAGCAGAAACATCGACCCAGTTCAAGTATATATAAACTTAGAGATGGATGTAAGATAGATCCTATCGCAGTGCGATACACTCGCATTAGCAGGCGATAATCACAATCGTGAACCAGCAACAGGCTATCCGGACACACGCCCCTGTCTGTGGTGCTATCAATTTCTCCTACACATTGTCAAGTCGGAGAATTATTCTCATTTATCAGAGTAAAATACCCACGACGCCACAAGTGAGCCTTACACCAAGAAAATGTGATTATTATGCCACTTTTGCGGTTTTTATGATACTCGCCTCACGCCAGAAAGTAATTGTGCTAATAAAACTACGGATTTTACTTCCAAGATATACAAATTTGTCAGTTTCAGCTGAATATTTCATTTCTACCGCAGACACGTTTTTCAAAGTCAAAGAATATTTCCGTGATTTTCATGCCGCTAGTCTGTAAATTGTACGGCATTAGTCCTAACTGTTTGGATAATCCTGTAATCTCGGAACGCATTTCGCTAACCTTTAGACCTCAATATATCACCGGCTTATATTCATCAAATATATTACGACAACAACACCACCACCCTGCATCACACATACCCCAGCCTGCCAATGATTAAAGGAATTATAAAACTGTCTACAAGCCTCGCTGGCACGAGATCCGCTCGTTAACATTTGAACACCGTTCCTCAATGGCGGACAAATATCATCTCATGTGATCACGAGACCGCCGGCCCACCGGAAGGTTTTCGTAGCTACCAACTCCGTGTGAGGTATTGTGTTTCAATAGTGGGTGTCATGTTGGGGTACAGGCTCTTTGATACCGATATGCTATACCTGCGGCAGGGGAGGGTACCATCCAAACATCGCCAGCCCTCAGGCTCTAATCCTATTCTATTCAAACAATATTACCCCTTTAATTCATATGTTTGCTTATGATCAGAAAACAATTTGACGAATGACTTTGTGACGGTGGTTCGTAAAAGTTCTAAAATGCGGTAAAAATGCATTGTTTCCAGCTCAGTGAAATATTTGAAGAACAGGCGCCTAGATTCAGAGTAAAGAGCTAACTTTGTGACAAAGGAATCTCTCAGCACAAGAAACCTTGGATTTGTTGTTGTTTTTACTAAAACGTATGGCAAAATCGAAATTCTCAAACTGCAAACAAACTTTGTTTGTTTCGACCATTATACACATGAAAAGAAACAAAAGAGAAACACATCTGTTGAACCCACTGTTCCGATACTCCAGTCAATGTGACATTGAAATGAAATGCTCAATATACTCTCTAACTCGAACAACAACTTAATATGAACTCGAATGTATCTCATCCTGCACTTCACGCCGTCATATACCTGGTATACTCTTCAAAGCGGCGTTATAACCAACTCACTGAACTTCTTCCAGTCTTAATACACAACTCAGTGTATCTTAGCAGCCTTCGGGAAAATTCCTCAAAAAGGAAATTCCTTAGAGAAAGGGACGTGTTAATTGGGGAACTGGTTTGCATCTGACCACGGAGAGGTCTTTAGTTCCTTTTACCTAGATATCAGCTCCCAGGATAACTCAAGGTTCCATTATAATGTTACATATATACAGAAAAAGAGAAACTTGAGCGTTCAATTAACAACTCTGCATTTCAAGTCAACCTGCTTAATGCTCCTTCGGAATCTTCGTAATTTAAAAGTTTGAACTTATCCTAGATGTTCCGCCCGTGAACAGACGGGATGAACATTACTTAGGAGGCTGAACCTCTATACACAGCTCTTTATTACATTATGCTGCCGATAGTAATTACATTCACAACACACTCTTACACGCACACCACTAGTAGTTATAAGTGTGTTGTTAGCAAGTCCCCACAGAGTTGAGTAGAAAGCCATGTCGCATTCATATGATTGGGTCCGAGGTCTTACACATTAGTACGTGTACGACCGTGACCTGTGATCAGCTGTGATATGAGTATGTAGGGGGTGTATTTATTCCATTGTCAGAAAAGTACCTTCAGTTGGCTGTAGCAAAGCAGGGCAAGGAACCAAACGTTACAGCATAAGACGTAAACTGACTCATTTCGGATGGTTAAATGGTTACAGGTTAGTTTAAAACTTCAATGGAAGTACAATCTGGATTCGCAATGCCATATTGTAGTAACTTGAAAACGCAAATTCGTTGAAATGTGAAAACCAGATTGCATTGTGTTGCAGAGGGTCTGCGATTTCATTTCTAAACAAGCAATACCATTTAGAAAGTGGTCAATTGTAACAAATGTTATAAACATTTCACCACTTTCTAAATGGCATTGTGTGTTCATAGCTTTCGGCCATGGGAGCCGTGCCAATTTACACTTGTCACAGGTGTACACAAAGTATGTGATCTAGACTACCATGTTGAAAGCTTGACCACTGTTGCTACTGGGGATTGTAACACCTCCTGTTATATTCTATACTACCGTTATAATTGTTCTGCCATTGACATTTGTACTACCATTCTTTTGTGTTCTTCAATATTGATTTGTAGACTAGTTAAATGTATAAAACAATTGTTATTTGTATACTATTTCTTTGTTGTTTGTTGGTTACACATTGATGTTTTACGTACAGATTTGACGCATGTCTAATTTGATTCCTCAATAGTAGCTGTTTTGAAAGGCGGGTGTCCGAGAAATATATCTCATTAAGATCGGCAACAACTTAACTTTTCAGCTTGTGAAAAAAGTCTGATAACCTTTAAACATACACGTAGTAATATATAATATGGTAATATATATAAATAATTAAATATAATGCTTTTTTGTTTAAATTTTGTGCACCCCTGTCAACAGTAAAATGGGTTGATCAGCAAAGTCACTCATCCCTGACTGTACCTGGGTTGTGTGGTTGCTACTGTTTACCTGTTGTTAAAAATTAGACAATGCAGGTTGGTACAGACATGTCAGAGATTCTGTGAATCCGTGCCTAGTACTAGTGCTAACGTGTTACATTACACTATGCACATGGCTGAGTGTTTTATGATACCTGGACTGACTGCTGGCACACATTATGCGATAATCTACTGCAGTTGCATGTTGTTGTGAGATGAGTGACTCTAGGTGAGACAAATACCGTTCTGGTTTATTTATAAACAGTAATGGGCTACAAAGACAATCGATGTCTATCTTTATAACCTCGCGGATTGAAGGATGCGTGCGTGTGGAACCCGCTCCTATAATTGAAAAGGAGAAAATCTAACAAGATCTTTTTTTTAAATTCAAGTTACATCATGGTTATTTGACATGCCCCTACTAGCCATACTTTTGACATACATGGGATCTACACCGGTATTATATATATAGTATTATAGACAACACAGGTGACCTGAGACGATCCGGGGTAGAATAGGTCTTCAGCAATTCATGCTTGCCGTGGAAGGCGACTATGTTTGTCGTAAAAAGGCCTAACGGGATTGGGTGGTCAGTCTGGAATATTGCCGAGTTCGGCGTTAAACAAGAAACAAACAAACAAACAAACAAACAAACAAACAAACTACAACACATGTCTCCCCACAACTAAAGGAAAGGATCGCGAGTATTCTGCATCCGGCTAGTTGTACTACGCAATCAGTTTGCAGGCCTAGCCTGCCCTGCTAAGTAAGCCACGCCTTCTCGTTAGGGCTTTTAAGATTCGTGTGGGTTGTTACAACCTCAAAATACGTACTTTTAATTAAGCGTAACAGCGCTACGTTTTCGTTTTCACACTTTTTACTCAACCATCGTATTGTACATCATACTGGCTACAATGATGAAAGAAAAATATATTACTAGTTTCCCTGATACTTGCACTTTAAACTTCCAACCATTGCATCTCACTGAGGCAACATTATGTGTTGATGTGATAGGGTAAACGAAGTCATATATTCCAGCACTTCGCTCTGTTAAGCCGATAACAAGGCTGCCTTAAGAAGAGCGAACACAGGGGTCCTTTTGTATTTCTGAATCCTCCAGAGAATTGATTTATGAATGAACGTACGCCGTGAGCGTAAATCACATATACGACTTACATTAGATACTATCAGTTTGTTTTCAACAGGTGCAAGAGATATCAGGTCTGCACTGTTGTGTGGATGGGTTTCAATCCCCCATCTTCACACTTGAGAGATTCTTGATAGGCAATCACACGTTTTTCACCTGATTTATGTCAATTTTACACGTGATAGCAGTCCATCGTAACTCAGGTTTCCCTATCAAGGACATTTCTAAATATGGCGTCATTTCTTTCGTGAGTTGCCGTGTAGAAGAAATATTTGCGACAGTAAAATTACCTCGTCGATGGACGTTGACTGTGTTTGTTTATTTGTTTGTTTGTTGTTTAATGCCGCACTCAGCAATATTCCAACTATATGACGGCGGTCTGGAAATAATTGAGTCTAAACCAGACAATTCAGTGATGAGCGTCGATCCAAGCAATTGGGATACGATGACATGCTTCAACCAAGTCAGTAAGCTTGACAACCCGATCCCGTTAGTCGCCTCTTACGACACGCATGGTCGCCTGTTACAGCAAGCACAAGACCTATTCTACCCCGGATCTTCACGGGTCCGACGTCGCCTCTTTAACGCGAACAGCATGTCAAAGAACGGAAATCCTCCTGCGTTAGTTACACCTCTTTGCGTTCAACGCTCACTAAAAATACATGCAGGCACATTGATTTCCAATATGACTGTCGGGTAACATTTAAGATCAATTGGAAAGAATGTAAATTTTCGAATTACCTGTTCTGGCAAACATGCGTGTGTGCGTCCAAATATTTCAATCTGTAGCCTGAGCTGTTGTATTTATTATTGCACTGGCATTGTTTGAGTGGCGGGTGCTACATGTAGAGTAGGACATGCTTACACTTTTCGCCAACACCTGATGTCATCACTGACTTTCAGTGTTCCATTCATATTCTTTTCACTGTCATGTTGCCTATCACGACCACTAGGAGCTGTTTCGGCTGATAAGCGAGACTTGTTATACTCTGGCGTTGACGTTCGACATTTCTTTAAATGCATGTCGCATGAGGTGTGTACACTTTTTCAGATTCGGATAAAGCGTAACATCGTTAGTGCAAATATCGTATTCAACGATATGCGATACATGCTTTTTCTTTAATTACGTTTATTGTTCACGTTACGGTACTCATCTCATTTATGTTTTTGAGAGACGTTTCTTTGTTAAAATATTGGCTGATCTGTGTGTGAAATGATAGGGCATCGTATATACTTCCTTCCTTTTAGCGATATCATAACCCGTCCACCCAAGCCCCAACCTTCCAGACTTTACTGTTGGTAACGTAACCATGTTTAGTGAAATCGACATTTTAGAAAGAATGTTAATCTAGATGATTTTCTTCTGAGAACGACAGTTTCCGGATTAAGGGGAATTCATTGTGTATAAATCTGTGTTTTCGTGAAATTCAAAGAAAACAGAATAGAACACCAGAAGTAACTAGTGAAATAATTCTCCAGACTCTGGGACGATGTTGTACATCCCACACTATTGACCTACGCGAGTATCGGAGTGAATTGTGTTTGGGACTCGAGATGAAATCCACTCTGCTTTGTAAATAAAACGGCGTCATCAAAGAGATCAAAATCCTTAAAATGGTTGCTTGAAGATAGCATTTTCAGGCGTCAACGTCAAAGTTGTAACCTCATAATGGCTGCACTATCTGCGTCGATCGACCTTTGTGGCGGGTTCCCCTTCTGATTCTCTTGCTGATGCTTGCTGAAGATCATAGTCTCTACAACAGCAAGCTAAATCAGGAAACCATTGGACATTAAAAACCAATAATCTCTGTCGCCGTTCCCTTTGGCTAACGTTGTATCTGAAGATCGTATTCCTCACATAATGATATATATTCATTGTTATGACTGTTCTAATAAAGTCTGTGTCATCTCCAGTAATTTCATTGTCTGAAAAGGAAAAGTCTTTGTGTTCATGACTCATACGTTAGAAAGGTATTAGCCATGCCAACACTCGAACTTCATCAGTCGCGGAGTTATCTGGTAAATAAAGTGAAGATGGAAAAGGAAAACCCAAACCTAAATGTCAGATGGCTCCGTTGTTCTTCCATACCTAATGTGCACGACAAACCTGAAACCCACTGCTTCTGACTTTACAATTACATTGAAATATTTGGTGTAGCATTGTTTTGACATGTTTCCAGGAAATAAAATCGACAAAACGATACGAAATCTAAAACACAGAATTTGGTTACCGGCAGTATTCAATCCAAAAATACATATCGGTGTTAGATCTTAAAGTAAACACAGGTCGCAGGTCAACATTAATCTGCATGTCTATCAACTGTTAAGATGTCAAGTTGTTTACGCTCTCCCGATTGGTTGAATTGGATCTCACAAAGGATGGATAGTCTGTGTACATTGTTGATATAGGATGATTACATTCTTACTTTCACGAATGCATCCGCAAGATATGGTTGCAGGTAATAAAATTATCATTACTGATATTTTATGTAATTATTTTACTACATGATTTTATTGACATTTGTTGGTTCATCGAGTTAAAAATAGGTAAGCCAGACAGAAAGCAAATATTTTTTGAATGACATGCAACAATGAATAAAGTTTCTGAACTTATTGCCAGCTTCAACTTTGGAAATCAACGAGACGTCTGTTGAAGACTCTACGCAACGAATTTGCTCTTAAGAACCTGAACATCTGTGACGCTGGTGAGCTGGCATAGCTCTGGGTGATGCTAGACGCTGGAGCATAGCTCTGGGTGATGCTACTGGACCGTCACCCCTGTGTTATATCTTTGCACAGAAAACTGTTTTCCTGGGTCTTTAATCCGATTTACTTGTTTACGTTGTTTGAGGTTTGTGTTTTGTGTTGTTGTGTTGTTGCAGCATGTACTTTTAGCACACATACCTTAAAGATGATATGATATTTATGAACATTGACAGTTAAAAATAACGTGTTTTTTGTGTTTCACATGTTCTGTATATTGTTCTTTGAAATAATTGTGGTTATCAGTTTCATGTGTTGTTGTGATGTGTCATGGAATGTTTAAATAGCTGCAAAACCCGCGGAGATCCGGGATGGAATCGATTTTCAGCAACCCATACTTGTCGTATGAAAGCGATTAAAGGGATAGGTTGGTAGGCTTGGTGGCTCGGTTGAAGCATGTCATTGTTTCCAAATCGCTTTGGTCGATGTTCATGATGGCAGTCACTGGATTGTGTGGTCCAAAATCGATTATTTACAAACGTGAAATATATATATTGCCGAGTTCGGCGTTCGGCGTTCATCGAACAAACAAATAGCCACCAGCTTACATGTACAGTTGTTGATCTAATCACTTAATGTGACCTTAACACTTTTCGTCATGACCGATCAGTTGGTTTTACCATGTGGTACAACATTGCAACTAACCGTGGTATTGAATTCTAGGCGTCAAGACGACAGCAGCGTGCCTTTAAAGTAACGGAATTGTGTTCAACGGTAATAATGAGCGACATAACCTTTGAAAAGCAGAATACTTTGACTAACAACAGAAAGAAGAGGCGTTGATCGCAGAACTAGAGACCATATATTATCTGCGGCCTATTCGCCATGTGTGTAAATCACCCTCGCTATGTTTACTTTCTGTTGACTAATTACAAACAAACAAAGTTCACGTTACATAAAATGAACAATGTGTGTTACACCGAATTATATCAATATGCTTTTGCAGAAAGGAAATGCTTCACATCAGAAGATAAATGATCCCGAAACAGAAAGTCGGTGACGTTACTCCACAAATAAAAGTCTGAAATAACTATCATTCTATGGATGTAACAGGCTTGTGATATTTACCATATGTATTTGAGTGTTTGTGAAGCTACCACATAGATAGACAAGCAAACAGGAAATTCTAACGCCAACCTGTTAACATGTATCCACTTGAAGTTGTATTCTTCCGCCCAGATCGCACATTGTAATGGATAACAAGTTAACAAACATCCCGACAATATGATATACTACGGAAATGCCACAGGGCCATGCATTGGCCGCTATCAAACATAGTTGGTATCTTAAGCCAACATATTGGGAGATTATAGACATATGGCTTTCATATTTGTTGATATAACTTCCCAGACAATAAAGTTCAGGAAATGATCGCCCGTCTGAAGAGTTACCTCTCCTTGGATTTCCCACCCCTATGTCTGTGCTATAATAAGAACAAGGAACAGAATTTAAGTCGCCTTTTCATGAACTTGTGACATTATTTCTAGACATGGATATGAATATGGGGAGTTATTTTCTGCGTAGACCTGGGTAGCTGAACGTGTGGCCTGGTCGTCTTAGGCGCTTCATTTCGCTGTTCTTAGTTGCGTTCCTCTCGCCGTGTTGGAATGCAATGATCGTCGGTGGAGTCCAAGAGTCGCCCTGATTACTGTATCAGTATTTCAGCACCATACCCTACACTAAACAATAGTGATAGAAGCAAACTACCTCTGAAGGCGGGCCCCAGTTGGATTCTGTGGGAAACCAAAACTTGCTCCATTTAGGACTATAGCATTACAGTAAGGGCTGGTCGGAAATTGAAATAATATGGTTCAGGGACTCTGAGACGACGACACCATGCCCATGCTCGTTGGTTTCACCAAAGGTTAAAACGGCTAGAACCTGTCTCACTTGGGGCTATCCTCCAGCATGTTGCGGATGCGTTGTGGTATGACTGAAATGCTGCGACGTTAGACAACTTCCGCCGTTCTGTATTTGTCTAACATGTTATTACAGTACGTCTTGTATACATGGAATCAAAATATCCTGATTTATGTCAACGACCCATTTATTTTTTTTTATCTTTTCTTCATCATATGCCAGGTGTTATGGATAATCCCTATCTGTGTGGACACTAATCCCAGTAACGGGATTGTGGAACCATCATGTATAAACCAATAAACTGACACACACACACGACCCTTTGGTAGTTCAAAATACTTAGAAAATATTCTCCGTGTTTACTCATGCCAGTGGTTTGACGTAACTGGTTTTCATCATGACTGATTGAATTAACATTGCATGATTCAATTATTGCGATCTAAAATAAACAAGTCAGTTTTTCATATTACCTTCATAATTAGATACATATGTAATATCATTTAACACGTGCATATATACATATCCCGTGAGTAATGTCATAGTCTAGAAACACCTGCTTCAAACGCAATACGACGCCACAGCTCATCCATGCGTTCATAATACGCAGATGAGTGGTTCACGGACTTAACATAGGCCAGTTCTAATTGGCAAACGTCGACTAATAATGATAAAAAATATATGCACATTTTCTTAATAAGACGTGATAACAACAACATCAGAGAATATATATTAAACAATAGTGACAACAATAGATACACAATAAAGTCAATATTCCCTGATCATATCTGAGTTCGCATTCACCATAGAAGGTTTCTGTGCCGCTTCACGATGGTTAGAATTAACGCGCGCGTATCAAGGTTATGTAATGAACGCTATAGACATTTAAGCTTAAACGAGCACTTGACCTTGACATCACACCGCGGAATAACACGAATGTTCACCCTAGTAACTTTTACATCTCATTATTTTAATATATCCAGTTATAAATTTGAACTTTGGCTATCAAACGTGGAGATCCCATACTGTAAACTCCACATATATTTCATATGTGGGATTTCTAAATAGGATCCCCGCGAAGACGCGGTTTATGAAGGCGCTCAGGGGCTCTAACGGTATGAACACAACTGACGCATCAGATAAATAGTTCTTGAACAGGTGTGGTTTGCAATTTTATGCTTCATTTTGAAAAACACACACGTGGGAGATAAGCTTTGGTTGCTGAATACATTGCTATTTCTGTATTTGATAATTTCACACACAGCCACATTGACCAGCCTATAATGTGAAAACTCCACACACGATACAGTGGACTCGATATCCGATCCAAATCCAATGATATGTTAGCAATAGGGGTTCGCAGTTGTCTCGTGTTCTCTTAATGCTTGAGGCAGGGTTGAAGCAGCTGATAGGGTGAGTGAGTTGGGTTTAACGCCGCTTCTAACAGTATTCCAGCTATATCACGGCGTGTCAGCTAGGTTTGAGAGGAAAGACGCAGATCTTAGACATTTACCACTTTAGTGAATGTGTTATGTTTGATGAATGGAGCTTTTACAAAACGTGGTGACCATAGATATAGTTACACATCTATCTTCTGAGGTTCAGGGCAATTTGTCAAAAATGAAAGCAAATTCCATCTGAAGTTTACTGAGAAAACAATGCGTTAAATTCGGGGCTACCTCAGTGAAAACATATATGTAAAATTAAGGGTAAGGCATATGGGCAAGTAGTGGGCATCCCAAGGTCACCTACTGTGCTCCCCTTTCTGCGGATCTGTTTCGTTATGCATATAAATCGGAATTTCTGCTCGGATTAGCAAAGTCCAAGCAAGGTAATTTGGCCGGGAAGTTCAACTTAAGCTTAAGGTATATCGGCGATCTGATATCGTTCAATAACAATCAGATAGCCAATTCCCTCCGACTGAGTTCCCCACATGAACTGGAAAAATAAAGAGACCACTGAAAAAGCCTCTATTTCCTATTTAAATCTATGCATAAAGATTCAGTGACAAAACACTTTCCACAAGACTGCATGACAAGAGGGAAGACTTCAACATTCCATTAGTCAACTATCCCTTTATGTCGAGCAATATGCCATCAGAACCAGCCCTTGGTATCTGAACTAAGTATAGGTTTGCAATTTGTAATTTTCCTAAAAACAGCGATAACTAGTGGAAAGTGGGTATTGGGAATATGACTGCCCAGGAACGGGTACCAAAAACACCTCACCCGAACGCGCCACATTTGACGGCGCTCGTGCGGTGACAAATAAATGGTGAAACAGGTTTCCCGCCTATGGCATAAACTGCACGTGCATGTTAGCTGTACAAATGCGTTCGTGTGCATGGTATAACCACACGTGATGAAAGCACACAAAAGAAATGACACGACTGTCACAGGAGCAGAGAAAGAGAGAGAGAGCCATCGGTATGGCCGAAATTGGGGCAACACAGGTCCTAATTGCCAGAAGGTTTGGACGACCCCGAGTGACAACACCAATGGAAGACGGTCAGATACGGCTCATTCACCTGAGAAACAGATTCGTAACGGCGAGGGCGACGGTAGCAACAGCGTTGGGATATCTCTTTAGCCAACGTAGAGTACTACTACGACTTCGTGCTGCTGGAATCCGAGCGTATCGTCCTTTCCGAGGAAAGGTACTGACTGCTCAACATCGACGCCCGAGACTGCGATGGGCGAGGCAGGTTCGACGCTGGCAAGTGAGAAATTGGCGTCGAGTGCTCTTTACTGATGAAAGTCGGTTTAACGTTTGGCTCCGGCGTGTAATAGAGAGGTTCATCCATTCGGCGTGGAGATCAGAAGACTGATTTGGTGATTATACAGGGAAACCTGAACGCTGTGCAGTACAGAGACCAGGTGTTGCGGCCAGTTGTGCTTCCGTTCTTACAAAACCAACAGCAGGGGACATTGTTTCAACACGACAATGCCAGGCCCAATACTGCAAGGCTGACTCAGAACTTTCTAAACCAGCAGAACGTTGACGTTTTTCCCTGGCCTGCCCACTCACCCGATATGAATCCCATTGAACATCTGTGGGACCATCTTGAAAGACGGATTAGAGCACGCCATCAGCCTACCGTCAACAGACAAGAATTGCAGCAGGCCCTGAGAGACGAGTGGCAACGGATTCCAGTCCACGTCATCAGAAGACTGACGTCATCGATGAGGCGGCGTATCACAGCATGCATTGAGGCAGCTGGAGGTCATACACGCTATTGAAAGCAACTGTGTCGACAATGAACTTGTAGTGTGTTTGACAACTTTTTGGTGACATTTCAGACAACTTTTGAAAATGAAATTTCTTACCCCACCATTGTTTACCTTTAGCTTACATTACCTGTGATTGCACAATTTCATTCAAACTGAGGTTGATCAATCATCAGTGACCCCTTCCTAGATTAGATTATAATTCACAACAAAACCTCTTCTCGTTATTTTTTTATCGATCATGGAACTCGACCTATACTTTCTTTTGCCGCCCAATTTACTTATCACAAACATTGAGATACAATAGAGTATGCGCTTTCTACGAAGATTTAAAAACTCCGTCAAATGACTCTTGATCACAAATTGTTGGATCAGGGTTACAACATCCTCAGCCTCGGTAAACTTTCAAAAGGTTTTATGGCAGACATGTGGAGCATATACCCAACGTTCGAACACAATGATGTCAGATACTCTGTTTTATACTCTGATTATACACTCTGACTATATGTATCTATACATACTAGTATTATGATGATGTAAAGGAAGTGGAATATGATATTATACAGTTTAGTGTTTAGATCTAGATTTAACACTGATGTTGATTAACAATCTACAGTATCTGTTAGTCGTTTCAATATATATGTTAACACACAGATTATATTATTTATTCAGTAAAACATTTATATTTCGGTTACCAAACAAAATACTGTGTATCGTTTTGTATCAACCACAATTAACAACAGCTGACAATAATGTCTAAAGGGGCACTGATCTAACGCAATTCCCCGATTTATTAAACGTCTAAATTTTCAGTTATTTTACAAAGAGACTGAAAAACATTTCCATCTGCATTATTATGATAACAAATTCCAAACATTTTCATGTTTAATGTCATCACCAAGAGACTGAAAATGTTACGTTGAAAAGTACATTTCTATGTTGTTTGGCTTCTAATCCTACATAATAATTTGTTGTGATGTTTGTAGGCCCTTTTGATCGTCTTAATCAATCTGGACAGATTTTTTAGTCGAAATGACTGAAATATTTACACATTTTATAAATTGCCTGAGAGAATCACATTTTAAAAATTGACGGTAATATATACACGCTTACAAAGGAAAAGACTAGACTTCTTACAAAAGAAAAGTCTATCGCGCATTGAAGAATTTCCCAACCAAGACGTAGAGAAACAAGAACGAATCGGTTTATCATAATTACAACCTACCAAATTTATGTGTATAAATTTTAGGCAGCTTCCTTGTTCGAGGAATGTATCCGTGAATATCCATACAAAGGAACAATATCCCACTCGTCTGCAGCTGTACAAAGAAACTTATTCGATGTCACGTGTCTCACTAACAATCAAATAATTTAAAAGATATATATCGTTTCGGGATATTATAACCCGTGTTCGTTTCTCAACTGAACACTTGTATTGTTTCAGGTGTTTTACATAGGTGTCACGTCTCAATGGTCGGCTGAGAAAGCCCACGTGACAACTATTTTCATAACGTCTACGGTTCCTAAAAAATCCATTGAGTGATAGATAACAATGATCAATCAATCAACGTATTATCAGTTAACCCTTTGAACAAAGTATGTTGTTTTTACATCGGCACTTCACGCCATTATATGAGTGTATTCCCTTTGTATTAGAAAACCTAGACATGTAAACACTCACTCTTGACATATCCACTGTGCAAGATAACAGTGATTAATCAATCAACGTTTTCTGTTAATCCTTTGATGACTAGGAACGATCCGTTGATTTACAAAACAAAGTAAATCAACTGATCATTCATCTCTTGCTGGGCTGACACGTGCATATTACATAACACACATTTCACCTCACTTCAAACCTGGATTTAGATTGAATAATTACCCCAGACACAATAAATGCCAAATGGGAACCTTTGTCAGGTAATGTAAGTGGTGCTACCACTAATTGTACCTGTAATAAATTCATTAACTGAGCATCAAAGTGAATGACGACAAATACACAAGTGTAGGATTAGACGAGAAAACGTGGATGACAACAAGGGAGTAGTAATCGTATTTTCGACGCAAGCCGAAATCCGAAAATCTTTCCACTGCATGGATACTTTTTTAAGTATTAAACTATAACCATCTGGGGTATTTCCAAATGACATCTGATGAGCTCCGCTGTTCTTTTTGTCTGTTTGTTTAGGCTGAAGAAATTAATTAACATACGCCCTTTGTCGAAATCTTTATAGATCACATTTAACCAATCAGTGTTTATGCAAAAGTGCGTAAAACAAATATTGCCTCCAGCCTCCAAGTTTATTTAGCTGTCCTTGCAGATGGTTGCCCAGTCTCTGGTCACGCTCAGTTGCGTTGTGTATCATCCGGGTACTCACGGGGGAAAAAACAATAACAAAGGCAACAACCAGTCCGGGGAATGGCGTTAGATTAGTGCCCCTTTCAGTCATATAGTCATGTAACGTACATTCGAAAATGAAATGAAATCAACTTGCACAAGGGGCGTCGCATTTACAGGAAACATAAGGATACCATAAGCACGCGTGTATGAATAACTATTAAATAGTGATGATATACCAGGTGTTTGGAAAAGGTGAGCATATTCTGTACTAACAGTGGTACAAGTCACAAACACATGCACAGGCAAGTCAATTGTTAACCCTATAACCACGATAAGGGTTCATTTATATCCCCTCAGCAAGTGGGAATCAGGCCCCAACACATCTGTTTTGTCATGTATCACGTGTCATACACTTAGTTTGTCGGATCGCATTTTTAATATATGCATCAATATAAGAAAGCATATATATTCATATATTTGTTAAGCTCAAAAACATGGTGAGTAGCCCGGATATTTCCTCGAAACCTTGGGCGACCATGTAGCTTCAATATCTTAATTAGTTTTATCACAGAACATTGGTCAATGTGTTTATTCGGTGCGCAAAGATCTGGGCAGACAGAGGCTGTATTTCCTTCATGGAACACGCGCTCCGCTGATCACACCTGGTGACGTTCTAATCTCTGTAGGAATAATGCAGTTGTTAGGCCTATTAACGAACTCGCACTTGTCTGACAGGAAGGTTTCGTTAAGATTCGTTCACCTGTTGTCTCTGGCCTGCCCTCGACCTCCTTAATCACAAGTCAATGGGTTGGAATCCCATGGACTCCTACATGGCCTATTGGTAACATTGTCAGCAATTTTAGATCCTCTTTGTCGGTACTTACGTGGACTCATTTTCCTTAAAGTTTAAACATCTCATAAGAGTAAGTCATGAATGTTTTTATCCCTCGCCACGACGCGTCTTTCCGTCCCTCCGTCCACTTCTGAAAAGTGACAATTTTTCCCAAAAACTATTTAAGTTAGAGAACTAAAATTGTATCCGTTATTATTACTGGTCATGACCTCAAATGAGTTCGAAAATTGGTGTCTTAAATTCATTCTTTACAGAGTTATGGGCCTTGCTCCGTGCTTTTCAACTAAATGCATACTGCGTGAAATGGGACATGTTTTCTCAGAAACTGCTGAAATTGCATGAATGAAAGTTTGCGTGCTTATATGAGAGATACATGACAAGACGGAGTTCGGAAAAGCTGGAGCTGTAAATTATGTTTTGTTACAGAGTTAGTGCCCTTGCTGTATGCTTTTCAGAAGTTACTGACGTTACATGAATGGAACTTTGCAAGCTTATAAAAGGGATAGTTTTCAAGACAGAGTTAAAAAAGTGGTGTTGTAAATTATTTTATGGAAAGAGTTATGGCCCTTGCTCCAATGTTTTCCAACTTTCCTCATAGTGTCTGTTTCAAGTTTTCTCAGAAAATACTGACGTTACATGAATGACACCGCATTCTTATCTACGAGATACTTGTTACGACTGTTCTCGAAAATTGGTTTCCTTAAATTTATTTTTGTCCAGGGTTACTTCCCTTGCTGACCGCCTCCGTGGTCTTTTGGTAGAGCGTCCACCCGGAGTTCGATCCTCGGCCGCGTCATACCAAAAGACGTTAAAAGATGGTACTTTTTGTTACCCTTCCTGGCGCTCGGCATTAAGGGGCTAAAACAAGGACTGGTCGGCTCGGAGTCAGTATACTGTGTCTGAGTGGGGTATTCATGTTAAACTGCGGCATGGTATCTCGGTGGGCTAGCACTATAAATCTGCATCAGTCCGGACTAGTACAAGCAGCCACACACGTGCATGAACGTCGCTATATAAGTGCAATTAGCTTGGACGCGACGTTAAACCCCATTTCACCTTTCCTCACCTCACCTCACAATACTTCCTTTGCTATTTGGTTTAAGATTTTGAGCATACACAATTACGACCCTTGATCCATATAACTTTGCTTCTGCAATGGGGACATTTTTCAGAAACTACTGAAGTTATCTACTTATCTAAGAGATACACTTATCAAGACTAAGTTCGAAAATTGGTGCCATACATTAATTTTCCAGAGAAGAGACTTTTGTGTGTATTAATTTCACATTTAATTATTTGTTTCTGATGACATAAAGCGGCCTAAGTGCCTACCTCTTCTTAAGGCTTTATAGGAACTTTTTTTTATAGTTTGTATTCAGAACTGTATCAACAAACAAAATTCTAATGTGCCCCATGGCGGGGGGATAGGGATAACGCTGTCGTCTTGTTTCATTGACAGTTTATGAAGCTATACACTGTTTAAGTGGTTTTTATGCATAAAAAACCGCGTTGTCCATTTGAAAACTTTTAGGGTATGAAGTTTGTATGTGACTTGTCTCCTCCCTGTTCTGAAACATCTTTGTAAATATAACTGATGATATTATTTAAATACATAAATATACTTCCAGTTGTATGAGTGTACATGTAAATGCCACTGATATACCACATGACTGATATACGTATGCACTAGTGCACAAACTACATGTATTACCCCATGAACAGTTGCGCAAATTTGGAAGAAATGCATACATTTCAGTATGAAACAACCAGCCGAGTATGAGAAAACAAGGGAAAATGAACGATAAGTACTACCAAGAAACATATCATCAGTGTTGAGACTATAGACATGATGCGTTACCGACACATTTCTTCTAAAGATAATAAACTTATTCTGCACACTTACACAGCGCAATGCATGGGAAATATATCGAGTTTTCACTAAAAGTGTGGAAATATATCGCTTTTTCACTAGAAGTGGGACCCGTGAAGATCCGGGATAGAATAGGTCTTCAGCAACCCATGCTTGCCGTAAAAGGCGACTATGTCGTAAAAGGAGACTAACGAAATCGGTCAGGCTCGCTGACTTGGTTGATGCATGTCATTGTATCCCAATTTCGTGGATCGATGCTCATGACGTCAATCACTGGATTGTCTGGTCCAGACTCGATTATTTACAGACCGCCGTCATCTAGCTGGAATACTGCTGGGTGCGTCCTTAAACAACAAACCAACCAACCAACCTAAATATTGAATTTACATCGCTATAATAGAGTCACACGTTTGCTTTCTTTACAGGGTAAATGAATTTGACTATCTTTGACGTTGCCTTGAATCCCAAATGTGTTGACGTGCGAATGTCATTGTGAAACAAAAACGTCTCGTCAAATACAGTGGATGGTTTTCGATAAGGCAATCACCAGCAGGGGATGGTCGTGGCGTCTGACAGTTTCAATCTCGCCATGTTTACACATGAGATACTCTTGAGTGACTGCTAAAGTTTTTTAACAACATTGATACAAAAACAGTATATCATAACATTTTAGAATGCTGATACAGGAAATGCTCATCCATGAGTTTTTCTTGAACATCAGTGCAGTAGGTACCCCAATCAAACTGACACATCTTAATGGATCATCCTCCGTAGTTCCTTGCAGCTGAGATTACGGAAACGTGGTCGCAAGCACAATCTGAGATGCATCAGTTTCAGCTCATTGCTAAGAATACATATAAGCACATATGAAACCGGGACTGCTTCATGACATGACGGACAGTCACGGAAATGGATCCCAAAGTCCATGCATGAATCAAACAACAATTAGTCCAAATTGTGAATACCACAACGTCCAATGTTGTATGTGTGTTCGACACTAACATCAAATATGATATATAAACTGTAGTAAAAACTAAACCCTTTGCCCTGGAGACAGTAATCTACAAAGTTAAACACTTGGGCAGGCTATTGTGTGATAGTGCACTTGGTGATTGATCTGGACCTGACAACCCAGTGACTCGTGTTATGAGCAAGGATCCACGCAGTAGGGATAAGATGACCCAATCAATCCCCCCCCCCCCTCTCCGCCCCCACAGGGCCTGCCCATTCGTCCCTTTTAGTCGCCTGTAAGGTTTCTGGAACCTTCGAAGCGAAATCCACACGGGCACATATATTTTGAAGGTTAGGACTTTCATATTCCACTGATAACGAATCCATATTATAAGAATATTAGTGGCTTGGTGTTGGTATATAATATTGTCAGGTGGCAGTATTTATTGTAAGTTTATTTCTGATGATTGTTAGTGGCAGAAACATTAGGGGCTCATAACATGTCAGGTTGGTCTGTGGTGATAATCCAACGGTTGTTTACAGCACAAACTCCACCTCAGCAGTTGACACCTTCGTTACCCTCCCGGTATATATATAGAGGGCTTCGCTGTGAGGAGCTGGTTTACAGGCTTGTTAACATTTATTCACTTCCGGGATTTGTTATATTGTAGAAGACATTTCCATGTAGCAGTTTCTAGAAGGCTGGCTGTACACATATAAGAGCGAGATTTGGGCGAGTCGAGGCAATCTACGACTTATCTTGAGAGTAATGCACTGGCTACGTGCCGACGGAATACCTGTCGGAAAACATTATACTTATTGCTTGCTTCCAACACTCCTGTATTCAAGGACGAAACTCGTGCCTCCTTCAAGATATTCGACTGTGACAAATTCTACATTCGTGAATGACATGTGTATACGGCCTATTAATTAAAAGTGCTGCCTCATATTTGACCCAATGTATTGCCTTATTTCGATTGTAAATAAAATATCGTGTATTGAAATATAACTTGTTGATTGTTCTTTTATAATTAAAGTGAATCATTAGCGTCGACCCCGCACCCAACATGAATGGGTTGAAACCGTTCTAAATTTTGCAAAACCGTTTAGGTCTACGCGTAGTTGCCCATTATATAGGAAACTGCATGGAATGAAATCCGAACGAGAACCGGAAAGAAAATGCAAGTTACATTTGGGAACACTTGAGAATTTTATCTTAACTGATTTCATACAATCGCGGATTTTTGTGCTGCAGTATTTGTGACTTATTCCGTGTACGTAGGGTTCATACACTTATACGTCATCTGTGCAACAACAGGTTCTATCAGTGCTGATCGCTGACAACGCTGCTTAAATAGACATGTACATGAAGCAGGGTCAATAAAGCAGCATACAGGAAACATGTGATTACGATTCCCAAATAGTCTTACATTTACGATATTTGCGATATGTCCCACAAGCACTTGAGTGTCTGTGAAGATCCTACATGGAAGGACAAGCAGACAGGGCATCCGTACATGAACGCCGACCTGTCAACCTTCTGGAGACTGTATTCATTCACTGAGTGTGAAAATGGTAATAAATAAAATGATCATAAGCACTCGACATTACAAAGGGGCATTTCATTTCCATGGGACCACGCAGCGGCGGAGGTCAAATATAAGCTGCCGGGCAAAAGAATTGCACACCCATGTTTGATGGTGGCTAATAATATTTTTAGATGATGATGTATTTGATGCTGGTATCACAGTTGTGTTTTTGACCTTACGCTTTTCATAACGTTTGTAATGTTTTGGCCACATCCAATTTTGAAGTGTGTGATTTCGTTTGCCAGGTTGTTTAGATGTATGATCTGAAGCAAACATACTGACAATTGTAGACACTCTAGCTTTCCTATTTGTGGATTTAATATATTGTGACTTTGAAACAGAAGGCCGGATGATGACCGCCCATCTACTGCGATACGCCTGTTTGAGTTTAACGCTGGTATATTAAGGTATACAATAAGGCATCACATCTGGTTTAAGGCCAGTTGTCATAGCACAAGATCTATATAATCGAAGCGACCCTGGAACATCATGGCTTCGAGAGAACCCTCGACAAACACACTTGACATCTGTGTGATCTGTGCAGTGTACACAATATTGTATAGTACCTTGAGTTCTCTCCCTCCTGGTGACACACGCTGAATGTTAACTGGGTTGTAATTTCACGATGCAGTACACCACATTGCATTCCATGTAACAAAAGTTTGACAATTGTTTTTTCCGTTACTGTCTAAAGCTGAAGCCATTCGTTATCTCGTATGAGAACACTGGGGGAAATCGGTTGGTCTACACAGCTTTTGGTTCGAGTTCGTAGATTGAGAGGTAACATCGCACAAAGCAGTTTTTCATAACCTTTTTGTTAATTCCTTTTCAGCAAACATCTCCTAACATAGTGTGTCCTGCCATGAACTACAGCCATTACATGGGTCGCGCTTTGAGACAATATCTGACTGGACACACGAGATAATTTACGTTGCAATTATGTGCCATTTTCATAGTTCTTAGTGACCAGGTGTGTCACTTGTAACTCAACATGCCGTAAAAGGTGACTATGCTTGTCGTAAAAGGCGACTAACGGGATCGGGCGGTCAGGCTCGCTGACTTGGTTGATACATGTCATCGATCCCAATTGCGTGGATCGATGCTCATGATATCAATCACTGGATTGTCTGGTCCAGACTCGATTATGTACAGACCGCCGCCATGTAGCTGGAATATTGCTGAGTGCGGCGTTAAACAACAAACAAACCAACCAACCAATGTAACTAATGTAACCAATTATTTCTCCCCCTATGGCCAGAAACACCTGACGACAACAGCACCCGAAACATCAGGTGGATCTGGGCGATACGCTACCTTTTTCAATAACGTCTAACATCCTTCTTTTAACATCATTGATAATACCAATGATAATTGAAGATGTTCTTAACAAACGCGACCATTTGGAAAGGTTAATTTATCTAAAAAGGACGCTTTGAATGGTAACAACGAAGGAAGACTTGCCATTGATTAAGAACATATGGATTAAAGATCTTTAACCCCTCCCTAGCGAAAGTTAAACGTTCGTT
Source organism: Haliotis cracherodii (assembly GCF_022045235.1). Lineage (NCBI taxonomy): Eukaryota > Metazoa > Mollusca > Gastropoda > Lepetellida > Haliotidae > Haliotis > Haliotis cracherodii. The sequence goes on along the minus strand of NW_027266264.1, from coordinate 2,113,506 downwards.
CCTGTGACACATAGGTGTCTGGGACCATCCACATCTACGTAGAATACCGCGACTGATCCGCCACCACACCCACTGGGGTCGAAACGTTCAACACATTGACGTTTGAAAAAAGATGATAAAGTATGAGCATTTTGTATGATCGCAAATGTCTTCCAAATCAAGGTCCTTACTCTATTTGTCTATCACTTGTTTTGCTGTTGTATTCATGCCACTACTGGTTGATAGATGTAGTGCACACATTTGGTGTAACGCCCTCTTGAAATGATGTTGTTGAAACACATGGTTTCAAGAACGTCTCGTTACTGTCGAGCGTCTAATCGTTACGTTTTCGCGATGGACTGGAGATAAGTAAGCTATCATAATAAAAGTATATGTTTATCGTTACGTGAACATACTTTCAATTACCTTTATTACGTGACATTTCGCAAGTAGTCGTCGTTATGATGCAACGAGAACGGTGCTGTAGGAATTATGTAATACATCTACCAAGTCAGCTACAGTGAGAAGAAGTTATCTTTCTTACAGCAGCGTCTTCCCCTGGTGACTACTTGTCATTACGACGACTGATTCAAAACACGGTCGTAATGGTTCTGTGACTGCTTATTACCACCTATCACTCCTGTGTCTGTTTCTGGGTGAAGTGGAATACAGAGTTGGAGTAGATACAATGGGGAAAAGACCATTCATCCATTCATTCATTCAAGCCGTAAAGGCCATTATGCTTGTCGTAAAAGGCGACTAACGGGATCGGGTGGTCTCGCTGACTTTGTTGATGCATGTCATCGTATCCCAATTGCGTGGGTCGATGCTCATGATGTCAATCACTGATGTGTCTGGTCCAGACTCGATTATTTACAGACCGCCGTCATCTAGCTTAAATATTGCTGATTGCGTCGCTAAACAACAAACAAAACATTCCTTCATTTCAAGAGTCATTCATTGTTCAATTTATTACTCGAAAACCAGCAACAGGCATATGAGCATTCATATATACATTCAATACATATTGCAATATGACAGAACTTGAATTTTGTTTCATCGGCAGCATGTTTAAAGGGTACGTTAAAATTTGCAGAACGATTCTGATAGATTAATCACATATTGCTTTTGAAGTACATAATTCGCTGCAAGAGCATTTGGATCAGAAGAAATGCTTTTCAAAAGATAAAGGTTTTAAAAAAAATTTCTATATCGTACATACACCTTTTGAACTTTCCATAACACAGCTACGCCAGTTTTGCAGATATTGATCTTTATATATTTCTTATACTTTTGAAGCCAGCCACTGCACAGAACCTATACACGGCTTATCAAACAATTCAGTAAGTCCACAATCATTAAGTATTCTCTTCACGAAACACATTAATCAGTTTGTCAGCAATATGGAGTCCATCATCTTTCCGAGTCAACTGAAAGAGAACTCCATAACTCCAGCCTATTTCGACCAGGATGGAAACTAGACTTTTATAGTCGGTTAACTCCCTTGCCTCCTGAAGATGGGAGTCCATTAAGAGTGACAAACTGGTATAAAATTTCTTTAGAGATTTCCATATATATTGTTTTATGCCAAATCTGTATTACTGTTGGGAATTTCAGGTTTCTCAGTGTTGGATTCTCTGTGATTGTTGTGAAAATAAAGGATACAAGAACGAATCGAAAACAGCTGTTACTTTAAATATCATTTTTATTTTTATACAGATTAAAATACAAAATGCAGCAAAGAGGGTTCGGGTGCTAGATGTGCTTCGGTGTGGGGCAGGACCGAATCCCTAAAAACGTTCGGGAGTCAAGCTGCTGACCGCGGTCACCCATCCAACTCTTCTGCCCGATGTCTGTTTGTAATGTCCCTAACAAATCACCAGCTGTCTGATTTGTGGAAACGTCAGTGTCTTCCATGCCAATTGTATAAGTGGCGAGTGCTACCTTTAGAGCAGGACATGCTTACCTTTCTCGGGAACACCTGGTGTCATCACTGGTGTTCAGTGATCCATTCATATAATTTTCACCGCTATTTGGCCTTTTACGCCTAATGGAATCTGTTTCGGCAGATAATCAAGACTGATTATTCCCTGGCGTTGACGTTATATATGCAGATCTACAGGAGAAGTGACAGTCTACTCATTAGGTCATTATCTGTTGCCGCCGCGGATATCTGGAATGTGCCGATGGTATCTCCTGCCTCATTCTATCACCCAGTGGCCAACGATACATCTGCTGAGTTAACTTACAGGTATTACACTACTCGACTCACTGTACATGGTGCCCGCCTCCGTGGTCTAGTGGTAGAGCGTCCGCCCGGAGAGCGGAAGGTCCAGGGTTCAATGCCTGGCCGCGTCATACAAAAGACGTTAAACGATGGTACTTGTTGTTACCCTGTCTGGCGCTTGGCGTTACGGGGCTAAAACAAGAACTGGTCGGTTCAGAGTCACTACCCTGCGTCTGAGTGGGCTATTCATGATAAACGGCAGCATGGTAATATATTGGTGGGCTGGCACTATAAAATCGCTATTAGTCCGGACTAGTGCAAGCACACGCGCACACACACGCACACATACACACACACACACACACACACACACATGAATATATGTCGCTAGATATTGTATTATATCGCGCAATAGGCTTGGACGTTAAACTCCATTTCACCTCACTGCAGGGAACTAGTTCTGCGACTTAAGCTCTGGTAGTGGCCTTTACAAACGTCAGTTAGGAGCTCTCTGCTCCCATTTATTGTTTGATGGGTATTACTTAGATGCTGACGGATGGCAAAGTATACGTAGACACAATTTATGGATAACAACTTCTTTAATACTGTAAAGGCGACGTTTCGGTATAGATCCTTGCCTGACAGCGGTATAAGGATCTATAGCGAAACGTCGCCTTAACAGTATTTAAGAAGTTTCTTTCAGTAGCATTTAGAAGTTGGTGTGATGAAGAAAGACGAGTTTCTATGGATGAACAACTTCTTTATTACAATTAGTGCGACGTTTCGGTGTAGATACTAACACCTTTAACAAGCAAGTGATAAATAGTGCTAAACAACATAGGTATATATACTTATTAACATCAAGTTTATACAGTAAATTGATTGATGGACACAGAGAGCTGATAAAGATAATTGGAAGCCAGTGGATTAAAGAAGTTAATTTAAAGAAGTTTAGTTTATTTATACAATAAGTCTTGCGTTTATAGGTAAAACTGTTCAAACCGGTGTGCAAATTGTGTAAATGTACCGTTCGGACGCCGGTTTTCACGTTCACAACTCCATACAATATTTTCGGTTTATGGAAACAGAAACTCAAATAAAACATTAGCTTGATTAACCAATGAGATGCCGCGGAATCGTTTGCAATTTATTTAGTCAGATGTATGCCCACGAAAACCCTTAACGACAGGATTATTTTGTTTGAACAAAACGGAGGTAATTAAATTTGGATTGCAAATGCCTTCCCATTTTAGGGGGACCTTTGATGTAGGGGCATATGAATATATTTACACTTCATGTTTTCACTCTTTCTACATTCTAAAACCGTTGCTTTCTGTGCATAAAAAGTCTATTAAATAGTTATTGCACTTTCGTGTTTAGTGCAATAATCAGCTAAAGGTCGTTCGTCTCCTTTAATCCTTTACATGCATCTAATCAAATGTTAACTTAAATGATGAAGACTATAGTGACATGCCGTTATATGGACCTATAATATATTGCAAAGGTGAATATTTTCTATGCATAGATACTAAATACGTGAGCATGTGGAATACATATGAAAACTGTGCCTAAATAATTTGTTCTCATCTCGCTGTGCCTGTCATGGTCACATGTTTGTGCGGATTGTGATGCATGGTTAGTAGATTCATGGGAGCCCAGTCGTCTCAAGCGCCGCAATTTGCTGTTTAGAGTTGCGTCCCTTGGGCACGCCAGAACCCTATGTTTGTCGATTGGAATCCCGGTTCGCCCCGATTATATTTCCAGGGTTGTCAGCACCATACCCGTGCTCGTGGGTTTCACCAACGTTGTAAACGTCTGAAACCTGCATCACTTCGGGTTTCTTCACGCATTTACGCTGACACATCGTGATATAACAGCAATACTGTTAAAAGCGGCGCTACCCCCAAATCACTCACATACTCACCACAATATCTTTATATCTATGTAATGTATATGTATTGATTACTGTAAATAAACAGACGCACATACGTAGACCTCAAATACATATAACAAAATAGTTTAAATACTGATAAACAACATTACCACGTCTATTCACTTATCTATGTTTACTCGCACTCATCGCTTACCCTTCAAACATCACATCACATTGCCCTCCAACATATACATATCACACGTAACATGTATCTCATTCCATACATCTGATGTGCAGTATATCACATCCTTGATTATCACACGTGCACATACACTGCTGATGTCATTTTCTGACACCTAATTAACACACTCTCGGGTATTTTTAAAGCTCCAGTTTCTACGTATCCGTGTTCATCCATGTACATTCCCCTCTCATAGTTTCACATCGACTGGGCGAACAGAAAACATCTTTCAATGCTTGCATTGCCGCTTCCCATGAAGTACCGATACATTGACGTTGTACAATATTTAACTTTCGTGATTCAGGTTTACCACATCAAAGAATTGCCGTTATTTCCTGAATTATGATTACGATCTACTGAAGTCCTCGCATACAGACAAGACAAATAAAGTGTTCCCGCGGGTAAAGAAAGTATATTTATCGTGAATGCTCTCTAATCACATTTACCTTCAGCACCGCTGACCGTCACGGAGATATTCGCTGATCACTCGAAATAATGACAGCGTCTGCGAAGAAAAGGGTAAATTCTGTGAACTGAGGTGCCTGGTCTTCTAGAGACGTTTGACGTGAACATTGGTGGAATGTTTAACAGCAAAAAGTAATATTGTCAATGATTCCATAATTTTAGTCATTAGTAGTAGCGGGAATCAATGGTGTAATTCGTTGCATCTGATATCACAAGCACTCATAATGAAATCAAACAATGCCCAGGGCCATGTCATTACTGTACATGGTCTCTCCAAAACGCATCCTTTATGCAACTCTCCATCCATTCTTGAGTAACTTCTCTGCACCGGTGCACAGCATGCGTTATTCAAAATTATCGTCTCGTTTTACGTGTCAGCAAAACCAGTAAATGTGCATCCGTGTCACTGGATGTTCCGGTCCAACACTTGACGATCTGTTTTGTTTCCAGACCGCTGTCCTGTTACTACTGTACATGATCCGGCAACAACTGTTAACAGTTTGATGCAAATTGTGTGAGTGGGAATTTGGTTGGTTGGTTTGTTGTTTAACGCCACATTCCAGCTATATGACGCCGGTCTGTAAATAATGAGCATGGATCCACGCAATTGGGATCGATGACATGCATGAACCAAGTCATCGAGTCTGACCATCCAATTCTGTTAGTCGCCTCTTACGACAAGCACAGTCGCCTTTTACGACAAGCATGGGTTGCTGATCTATTCTACCCCGGATCTTCACGGGTCTATCGGTAGGGAAGGACATGCTTACCCTTTACGCGAACACCTGGTGTCATCACTGATTTTCTGTGATCCAGTCATGTCATTTTCACCGCTACTTGGCGCTTTTACAACGAATGTAATTTATTTCATCAGATAACTGGGACTGGCTCTTCCCTGGAGTTGACATTTTACATTATAATTAGACAACCTTTGATAAATGTGATTTTTGCATTATCATCACCCAGTCTGAATCGAAAACCTAACAAATGAAGGCATGTTTGAGATGCAAAGAGAAGTCAAAGTCAAAGTTCACAACTTCCTGAGCTGGGACTATGGAACTATGACTGACTATAGGGGTATTATAGTCACCTCGATCGCAAAGGCGTTTTGAATAGAAGTACAAAATGGCATGGATAACTATAAAGAGTGTTACATCTTAAAATCAACCGAGTCTGAATAAAACGGTATTTGCGTATCGTTATTTTGCGAAACAAATACCGTTGAAGCCATAATAAATGAATTATCCGATTTTCATCCCGCGCCCGACTTTCTCGAAACACCCACCCGCTTGTGCTCTATCCATCACCCACGAAACTAGAATCCAACATCTTGTTTTCGACTTGGAGCCTTCAGAACTGGTAAACAGACTTTTCGAGCATTGTGCGCGGTCAAAAACTACATCGTATCGCTTCAGGTGAACGGACAGAAGAGAGAAAAGTTGGTCAATAAAATGTGAAACGTGCATTAAAACATCAGTAGACATGTTGATTTACAATTTCAATGGCATTTCCTGTTCTGTTCTTGTACTGTCTTACATGACGAGATTAAGTTTACGGTGTGTACTTGTCTCGTTAACTAAGCCAAAAACAACAAGCACTTGGACACACATTTTCTCCTATGTCTTCCGGTGATTCAGCTAGAAAAATTCCTACAAATATAACTTAAAGTATTTTGATACAATGAAAGCGTACTTGAAACTATTATTTCACCAGGAATAATATATTCCAATGTCATGATATTTGTTTTGCAGCTTTAGGTACGTAAACAGTCCCCCAAAAAGAAACGCATAAGTGGTATGGAAAGAGGGATTTCAATTAAGTTTTAGGAAACTGTTTTAGATTGTAACATTTGTACCAGCGAAATGCTTCTTTACGTTCATGGAAAGGATCCAAAACGCACCAGTTTGTACTGTAACGTATTTCTGTGTGAGGTGGTGTATACTTGCTTGAACATGGCAAGGAGAAAGTGCTGTTTGCAGTATCCACTTGCAACTTTGGGGTTTCGTGAGCAATGATACTGCCTATGTAAAACCTCATGACACTCAAACATTTATTAACCACGATCTGCCTCGTGGATCAAACACATCATGCCACGTCAACGCCTACACTCGAAACATTGCCATCGGACGTCTGGAGGCTGATGAGTCGTCAGGTGCACGTCATCTAAATGTTCACCAGAGCAGCATTTCTTGTCTTTGGGAAAGATATCAGCAATATATTCCACCCAAGATCGGCCCCGAAGTGGACCTAGGATAAATACTGCCACCCAGCATCGTACATCCGGGTACTTCATTTGCGTAACCGGACTGTTGCAGCAGTTTGAGAAGAGTGTCAGCACAAAGCATCCATAATCGTCAGTGAGACAGAAGACCGACCCTATTTTTGCCCAGTGCTGTGGTGGCTATATCGACGTCGGAGGGTACAGTGTGCCCTACTGAACGTTCTAATACGGAATCTGTGACACTCGCGACTCTTTTGGTTTAATGATGACTCACATGTTTTCTCTACAGAGATGAAATTTTACATCACATTGTTCCCATTATTGACTGGCAGATGGAAATGTTCCAGCAAGATAATGCCAGGACACATGTTATTGTTAGAACAGATTCTGAATGAGAACATTACAGTTCTCCCATGACCTTCCAAATCAGAAGATATTAAGCCCATAACATATTTGTGGGATGACCTCAACGTCATCCGCCAACCCAGACGATTCAGCAATAATTCTGTGACATCTGACTACATCTGTGATGTACAAATTCGATTCATGAGTCACACATAACAGTACAATTTAAGTTGGTCTTTGTCACTTCCGAAGAAAATTAAGTGTCATTTGACCAGAACCAGAATTATTTTTTTCTACTGCCAGCTAACAGTGGTGGCAGCAACGAAAACCTGACTAATTTGACAATGCAGATTTTTGGTGACTTGTGTGAGCTGTAAAGTCAATGTTGGCATTTGTTTGCGCTGATTAGGGTTTTTCACCAATCGTTTTTCACAGAATGGATATGCTTGAACCATGGTTTAGGTTGGTGTAATGTTGTCATTCAAGTTTTACAAAGAGAAAAATTTTAATGGGCGCAGTGGTCGCGTTGACGTTTGGGGCTGGGAGGCTTCTCACAAACACTTGGTATCATCACTGTTTGATAGTGATTCATAAACACATGCTCAGTCGGAATGTTTGTTGTTCTATTACGATTTCCGATAATATACTCACACGCAAAAGAAAAGCAAGTGGTTTTAAGCAAATAGGTAACAAACACGAAACCATAAACTGATACGAGTTTTAGCATGTAGTGAAGCCTGATGGTGTTATCAATATTTTTAGTTGTATTTTGGAAGCCCCGAGTAAAAACGCAACATAAAAAACGAATCGCCAAAACGCAACATTTCAATGAATATTTGGGTATCATGCACCCATTTCTCGCGAAATCGTAAATGCACGAACTGTCACGAACTGTAGTGGGTATAAAACTGTGGACAATTCTTGGACCTACCACTCATTGTCAAATTCAGAAAAAAACAGGCTATCGGACGTTTGGAAGCTGGGGAGTCTGTCCAAGATGCTACCCGTCATTTCAACGTTAACATAACCACAATGTACCGTCTCCTGCATCGATACAATGCTACCCAGACCAAAGATGACCTTCCCCGGAGCGGTCGTCCTAGGGTCACTACACCTCGACAAGATCGGCAGATTACCCGTCAACACCAGCGACATCCGTTCCTAACTGCAAGTGAAAGTGCTCAACAGACCATAGGAACACAAAATCGACACATTAGCCGGAACACTGTGATCCGACGTCTCCGTTCCAACAACCTCAGATGTCGCCGACCAGCACGTCCTCCTGTTCTCCAAGCACGGCATCGACAAGCACGACATCAGTGGGTACAGGGTCATCGCAATTGGCGTCATAGTGAGTGGAGGCTTTTGTGTCTCCCATGCAGACGGAAGAGTCAGAATTTGGCGGCGTCGAGGTGATCGTTTCGCTGACAGAAACGTTGAGGAAAGGGATCCATGGGGTGGACCTAGCGTCATGATATGGGCAGGGATTGGACTTCATGCGAGACTAAGACCCATGTGCTTTCTGAATGTTGGTCAAGGTCGGGGGACACGGCGTCACTGCTCAGCGGTATATCGACCAAGTGATCAGACCCCACGTTGTTCCATTTTTTGCACAATATCAAACACACATTTTCCAGAAGGACAACTCTCATCCCCATGTTGCCAGAGCTACCATGGCCTTTCTGCAACAACACAACATCCGTGTTCTACCGTGGTCAGCCCTCAGCCCTGATCTGAACCCCATCGAACATTTGTGGGATGAAGTTCAAAGGCGTCTGCACAATGCGCGCCCAGTCCCTACAACTGCCGATGAACTACGCACAGCCGTCTGTGTGTGTGCAGGAGGATCCATAGGGCCTTCACAAAACGTCTGTTCGACTCAATGTACAGGAGATGTGTGGCAGTGATCAATGCTAATGATGGTCACACCAGGTATTGACTGACATTTTGGGTATTGACCCGAAACTGTGTAAGCCCTTAACATTTGAAAAAAACACAATTATGTCTTCAGTCAAATTTTTGTCAATCTTGCCCTATTAGTATTTCTTGTCTTTACTGTTGAAAATAAATAACATGTATACTGCATACTCGACTTGCGTTTCTTTTGCGTGTGAGTATACATAGGTAGCAGGATTTAGGTATGCCATATTAGTCGGTACTTATGTCGAAAGGATCGTCATCATCAGTGGAAAGGTGGTAAGGATATGTTTGTATTATCCTACCGTGACAGTCAGTGAGACCACCTACACCTTTATCTTCAATGACCATTTGTCAACTCCAATGTTAGTATAATTAAACCGTTGTCGAGACATCAAATTATCCATAGTGTTTGTGGGCACCGTTTCGAGTAAAATAAATTGCATAATTCTGTCACTGAGTACCTCATACATCTGTTTATGACTTGAACATGTGTCAAACGTCAAGACAGCCATGGTCACAAGAAAGGACGAAGGCCAAATGATACTAATCATTTGGAAGATTTGTCGCCTCCCATTCAGGAAACAGTGGGACTGCACACAGCAAGAACAAGACTTCTCTGTGTCATTGAAAGAAATCATACAGCAGCTTTTGCCGATGGTTGGGTCAGGAAACAAAAAAAAAACACAGTATCGACTAGAAGTATATTTATTGCTTTTAAACGTTTGGTTCCACTGAAGCAAAGATCACATATTCTTGAATTTAAAATTTGCAAATAAGAGGATTGATCCCTTGAATTTAAGTAAGATTCTGTGGCAAAAATCAAATTTCACATTTAAGGAACCACCAACAGTTACACTTTCCTATACGAACATCATTTCATCCAAGTTGTTCAGTTATAGGAACGTGATGAAGAACGTGAACTTTACGGCTAATAATACATTCCACTAATTGGGGCTGAAAAGACTCATCCTGCAGCTGCCAACCCGATGGCCATGGACAGGTGATGTATCTATTGTTGACAATAACAAACTGTATTTAATTATGCTCCCACAATATCGTGCGCTGCCTCCAACATGTACCAATTGGGATAACAACTTTAAAATCATCATGGAAGATGTCGAAGCATATGACAAAAATGGTCCAAAAGAGAACAGGAACCTGTTCAGTGTCTTTCAGAGTGTCAATTCAGTGCGTGATGTTATCATTGGTAGAATACACAAGCTAAAAAAATGGAAATGGAATTAACCCATTATGTCCCAACCAGCTGTCGTCCAAAGTGCCCCACATGAAACGTTTGTAGCTTGGCCTCATGTAACATAATCATAATTTGTAAGCATCACTATCTTAATTGTTCGATAAATGAACTTGGTTTAACCAACAAATCTGCTAAAACTATTCATTCCACGAAGGTTTCAAAGAGCATCATGTGACTCTTGCTCGAAAATGCTTTAAAAAGATGTTATTGTAGATATGTAGAGGACATTTCCTAATATGACGCATCAGTGACACGAATGATGTCCGATGCAATTCCTTATTTTGACTTGTACCATATGTTCCCGTGTTTTTTCAGGTAAACAGTTGACTTGCCTTTGCATGTTTTTGTGTCGGGTGCAACCATTGAGGCATGATTCCCTCACCTGGTATCATCACATTTTGATAGTGATTCATACACACATGCACGTGATACAATCGTACAATCGACTCTGCTTTTAGCAGAGATTTCTTGTGAATTTGAAAATATTGGTTTGTCTTTTTTTGTACATCATGAATAATTGCTTCAGTTTAGTTGCATTGAAGTCTCAATCAAATACACATTGATACTGGAACACTAGCAGAGGATGATCATGATGCTTGACATTCTCGCATTCCACATTGGAGATTTTCTTGTCAGTTGTTTTTATAACATTCAAAATATCCGGTTCGATATTTACAGGATATCTTCTGTCATAATGTGTCCATAAATTGTGGAATAGTAACCAATTCAAACTGACGTATCTCCATTGGTTCTAGTTCCATCCAGGGAATACGGAAACGTGATGAAATACACTCTCTCGAAAAAGAAACGCAACCCCAGTCTGAAAATGTTAGAAAGCCCCAAGAAGGAAAATGTTGATTGTAAATACAGTTTTTCTGATATGCACGTATACCATGTACACTGTTTATTAACCTAAGCGCCCAAACACACCCATATTCGTGCACAAGGGCATTTTATTGTTACTTTTATCATAGAGAGCAAAATTTTCACGTGGCCCATGCCAAAAGCCTCATGCACGTGCAATTCATGGAAAGAGCAGTAGAAGTATGGGTTTATAAAAGCACGTGTTGATTAGCAATTCACTCTATCGTTTTCACCGAAAGACAAGGTCGAATATGCCACTGTGGATCGTATTGAAGCCGGACAAAGCTTTGGAAACGTTGCCCCGGCACCTCAATATTCATAAAACAACGATTTCCCGACTTTGGAGCCAATATACCCAATTTCATGCAACTGAAGATCGCCCAAAAAGTGGTAGGCCAAGGGTTTCCACACCACCTCAGGATCGATTCATCCGGGTCACCCACCTACGTAATCGGCTAGCCACACCTACCGTCACTGCAACATAGGTGCCAGGTTTGAGAAGAGTGTTCGCACAAACAATTAGGAACCGTCTACGAGAGGCCGGTCTGCGTGCAGGAAGACCACTTATTGGACCTGTTTTACGCCACGAACATCGACGCCAACGACTCAGGTGGTGCACCAACGTTCAGAAACTGGAGGCGCGTCTGGTTTAGTGACGAATCACGTTTTCTCTTTCAACGCCCTGACGGAAGACAGCGTGTCTATAGAAGAGGAAACTAACGTTTTGCCCCGAAATGTGTTCGGCAGGTCGACAGATTTGGTGGTGGGAGAGTCATGGTGTGGGGAGCCAACGTTCAGAAACTGGAGGCGCGTCTGGTTTAGTGACGAATCACGTTTTCTCTTTCAACGCCCTGACGGAAGACAGCGTGTCTATAGAAGAGGAAACTAACGTTTTGCCCCGAAATGTGTTCGGCAGGTCGACAGATTTGGTGGTGGGAGCGTCATGGTGTGGGGAGCCATGTCTTACAACCAAAGATCAGACTTGGTGATCATTTGTGGCAATTTGACAGACCAGCGCTATATCAATGACGTTTTACAGCCTCATCTTCTGCCGATTATCGACCAACAGAGGGAGCTGTATCAACACGAGAACGCCCGGACGCACACTGTTCATGCAACAGTGAATTTTCTCCAGAATTCTAACGTCAACGTGTTACCATGGCCCTCACGATCACCAGACATCAACCCAATCGAACATCTTTGGGATTATCTGGACCGACGAGTACGTGCACGTACACCGCCGCCGCAGACGTTGGATGCACTAGCCGTTGCACTTGAGGAGGAGTGGAGAGCAATCCCTCAGGAAAGAATCCGGCGTCTAATCCGTTCTGTTCCTAGGAGGTGTAATGCTATGATCGCAGCTCATGGCGCTCATACGAGGTACTGAGAAAGACGCCCCCTTGCGTCAAGTCAATCTTAGTGAGAGAACTGTCGAAGCCTGGACTTAAATTTGCATAACTGTACTGCCACCATGCCAAATTTCATATTGTTGTCTTCAATAATAAATGCGTTATGATAACTTGAATATTGAGATAAACATCTTGAAAATATAGGGGTTGCGTTTCTTTTTTGAGAGAGTGTAACAGCCTGAGATGCAGCTCTTTCAACGGAATACTATTTACCCTCGCAAAAATATAACATATTAAATTAAGCACTTTCATTTTTCAATTATAGTAAATCCAGATTCTGTGAACATGATTCTCTCAATGCTGGTATGATACAAATATACTTGTTCTACTAAAAGAAATTAATCAAATGCACAATAACCTTTTTTTCGTACCAGGAATCATTTATCAAAGAATTTTTTTTTTATCTACTTCCGAAATATTTAGTGGGCGATGACTGCTGAAGCAAGTGGGATGTGGAAACAGACGTTTTTCTGTGTCACTGAATCCGTCCATCATGAAGCTGTTGACGTGGCTGTGTCTGATCTTTGACAAACCATTTCACCTTTGTATGACAAACTGCAATGTAAGAAATCCACAAGAGAAATGAAAACTAACTATATCTTACGGGACTTAAGCTTCCCATGTGAGATTAATATGAGGTTGTTCTCTTGAGCACAAGGTCAAAAGTATGTATCTTTTCCAGCTCCAGTTGAATTGATTCACCCAAACATTGGAACAATATTTCTGACTATATCATTGACTGACGGTTGATACAATTTTGCTAAATATGTGCATCAATATGGGCATCCAGTGTACAGTGTCAATCTTACGTGGACATCAATGGAATATATGTGTAGGCAATTCAAGCAACGGCCATGAAGCACCACATCAGAAATATGTGACTACAACTCGCCCATCGCCTTCTGTCTAACATCTCAGGGGCAAGCAGACAGGACATCCTTACATGTACGCAGACTGTTAACCTCTTGAGACTGTATTCGTGTAGTCAATCTGTGAATAGTAACAGTGAGTCTGTATATGGTGGTACATAAAAGGATCACAAAACACACGAAAATATGAAATGCAAGGGAAATAGCACGGAGCCATGGGATGACTGATCTCGAAAATAAATGTATGATCTTAAGCAGACATATTGAAAATTATACACAGTGTAGCTTTCTTACTTATTGATAGTGTGCCTTGGACAGAGAAGGCCAGGAGATGACTGTGGGTCCCCAGAGATACGTCTCGTCGGTTTTCTCGCTCGTAGTTTATCAAGGATAAAATAATTTATCAAATCTGGTGGCCACGAGTCAGAAGAACACAAATTTACAAACAATGTAAAACTTTGGTGAGCAATTTAGCTTTTGATAAGACTAATAAGACGCATCTCCTTGCAAAGAGAATATCGAAATGCACAGACTACAATTCGATTGAAACATACTAATTTTAGTATCGGTACCAAACAGTTCCACCCAAATATTGTATTTATGTGTGTTCACAACACCCACAAAATATTGCAGCTCAGTCCAACCGGCAGCTTGGTCTAACACATTAAATTTGGCAACATCGACCTAAGTATATTCGTGAAGATCAAGGGTAGATTAGGTCTTCAGCAACCTAGGCTTGCCGTAAAAGGCGACTAAGCTTGTCATAGGAGACGACTAACTGGATCGGGTGGTCAGGCTCGCTGACTTGGTTGATGCATGTCATCGTATCTCTCGAGGTTTATGATGTCAATCACTGGATTGTCTGGTCCAAACTCGATTATTTACAGACCACCGTCGTATAGCTGGAATATTGCTGAGTGCGGCGTTGAACAACAAACAAATACGTATATTGTTTTACAGTTTTACAATTTATTCTTTTTGCATTCAATTATGCTCATTTGAACTGATCTGACAATTTTCTGACACTGGCTTTAAACAAGAAGTAAGCGCATATTTTATGAGATATAAAGCCCTAACCCAATACCGTATGATAACGTGTTCTCGAGGGTGTATAAAAGCAACCACATTTAGGACTTCTCACCATGATTGATTACCCACCAAAGCCTCAAAGCCCCATGAAAGGTGCTGCTATGATTCGAGCCTTTTCCCAGATAGAACTGATGTTGTTGAAGCATTGGTGTCTTGAAATGTCATTACTTACACAGATAGTCGAAAGTCTAATTGCCATATGTACGCGGTGGATTCCGAGATAACTGAGCTATCATAATAAAAGTGTCTGCGTATATTGCATGTTTAAATATTTTAGGTTGCCTACGACTACACTTTTCATGTAGTCGTCATAATGATGCGATGAAACGGAGAGGAACTCAGGTAGCACGAACCAATTACTAAGTACATAACTGCTGCAGTCTGGGCATGTTGTCTGTGTCATAATCTCTGCAATATGCTAGCAATACACCGAAATGAAGACATGAACACGTAAAATGACTACAAAATCCGCATCACGGTAAGTTTTCAATCTAGTCACACCTGGTCAATAGCTCAATGTCCTTGACTGATAATGCGAGCGATAAAGATATGTACAATAGATAGTTCAACCTCCTTGTTTCGCAAAACGTCGCTTGATAGTTCAGCAACTGCCCTGTTGTTGTTTTTTAATTCACATCTTCGAAGCTCTGAGGAAGAGCATGAGCAGTGCTAATCTACTCTCTTAGTTGTTAAACGTGGCTGTCATGACTATCTAAACTGTGTCGATGGCTTTTCTGACCTCACTCTATCATTCAGTGCCCGACGATACCATCTGCTACAGATTACACACATTCCTCAACTCACTGGACATGAAACTATAAATAAACTATATCACATGTTCGAAGTTGCTGAAAAGTTCTGAGTTGCTAGAGATTTGACACACTCCTTGTCTCGTGAGATAGGAAACCTTTTCCTACAAAGAAGTGACTGAAAGGTTTTGAGCCTATCTATGATTGACTGCGTTGAAGAAGTTGCTACAGATTTGACACACTCCTTGTCTCATGAGATAGGAAACCTTTTCCTACAGAGAGGTGACTGAAAGGTTTTGAGCCTAACTGTGATGGACTGCGTTTATGGTGTCATGAGTTGGTGTCAAACATTTATCAACATTGTTTCCTCAGTCAAGATCCATGCTCTTCTGCCTTCGATGCTGGAGTGCCTGGAAACCAATGGAGTACAAGGTTTCCACCTGGTGACGTAAAAAAAAGCACAGCTGAAATGACGTCATTCTCATTTAGGTAATGCTTGCCCTTTCTACCAGTGTAGGAAGAGGACATTTGACGGTGGAATACGGAGGATGTTCAATGACTTCAAAGCCACATAATGCATTGCAGCCATAGCGACAGCAGACGTGTGCATGTCCTTGTGGGATCACACACCTTTCGTGAGATTTCCACGACATTTCGCCCTGATATTAATAATCTTGACAGGATTGTACGTTGTTTAACTAGTTCATTGCATGTGTATATTTGGTCCGTCGATGTCGTTTGTATATTAGTGACAGCCAGGGTCCAAATGGACTGAAAAGAACACCTTCGTGGAAAGCGTTATGACGACAATGTGACCTCAAAGCTACCGTGAACGTGTTTTTCAAGGTGGTTTCAGAAAAGATTTTGGTGACTGGATTTGAAAAGCTACACTATCGATATGAGAAGTGTATTGAAAAGCAGGGGGATTATGAAAAAAATATAATTACTTTCACATTTGTTGGTTTTGTTTGTTAGGTTTATAAATGTTGTTTTTTTACCAGCCCTCTCTACTACGTTTTTCTCAGTTATCTTTGTTTACCCGCTCTTGTCACCGAAGAAACATCACATTACTGTTTGGGTGGGGTTTCATTTGATAGGAATCGCTGTCTAAAAGAAACCAGTGTAAATGCCTCTGTGAAACTGATCTGTGTCATATTTTGATTTATGCATCAAGTGAGACAAAACTCCCCACAAGACAGCATGACAAGAGCTTCTGCTTGCAAAAGTAAACTTTCCGTTATTCCAACAGCTCCAGCCTTTGGTGTCTACATTGCACAACATTTTAGGTACAATCGAGCTTGCTCTATCTACGAAAACTTCAGAGAGCGTCATATTACTCGTTATATAACAAGCCTTTAGGCACAGAGCTTGCTTGTAGCATTTCTTAACGTTTGGCTTCAAACATGCCTCCTGTTCGGATTTGCAAAGTCAAAACAATGTAATTTGGCCAAGAAGTTCAACTTCTGATATCGTTCAATAACCATCAAATAGCCAATACCCTTCCACTGATTTTCCCACCTGAACTAGAAATAAAGGAGACCAGTAAGACCGCATCATCTGTTTCATATTATAATCTATGCATGAAGATTCAGGAAGACAAAATATTCTCCACTAGATTACATTACAGGAGGGATGACTCCCACTTTCTTCCACTTTCCCTTTATGTCGAGCATTATTCCTGCAGCTACAGGTACAATCGAGCATGATCTTTTTACCAAGATTTCAAAGAGGGCGATACGACTATTGCCCAGAAGCAGTTTGACGAAGGGTACAACATTCAAGGCTGCAGTAAAGGTTTCACAAAGTTTTATTGTAGACATATCGTGCACATTTCCAAACCTGACATCAGTGACAAAAATGACGACCTATGCAATTCCCTGTCCGACTTGTACAATATGTCCTCGTGTTTTTGCAGGTGAAGAATTGCCTTGCCTTTGCCTGTGTTTGTGACGGGATGGGGAGGATACGCTCACCATTAACACCTGGTATAATCACTATTTGATTGTGATTCATAAACACATGCTCATGATATAGTCGGAATCGTACAGAGGACTATTTTGGAAGAGATGTATTATGAATATGGAAAGGGTTTTTCTCTTTTTTATTTTATTTTATTGAGAGTGATTTCCGATGAATGATTTGTTGCAAGACCAAGGTATGCTGTATGTAACCAAAAGGATCAACACCAATATTCAACACGTTGGTCACCATGCGTTGATATTATCTAACTGCGGCAGTCATTCAGACAAATTCCAATTTTATTTTTCCAAAATTAAATAGCCATTTGACAACACTGATACTAATGATTGAACTGCATCAGTCCCCCATTTAGTCTTTTAACATCTCCACATGGAAGGAATCTGTGTTGATGTGTACAGTATGTGCACCTTCGTCGTTGTATGTGCATACTGACGTCTGTAGAAAAGAAATGGAAAACAAACTTACACAAGAAATGTATTCCCGAAAACAAAACGTGCTTGTCTTTGGCATCCCCGACAGTGAACAACCAGGTTTAGCGTGTCAGAAACTTTTCCCGGACATGGGGTTAACTTCCGCCTTGGATGTTGTAAACATTCAGCGGATGCCACGTCACACCACAAATGAACGTAAAAAAACTCTCCTAAGCCTAAAGTTGTAAAATTTGTACACATGGCCGATAGACAAGATGTTTTGCAAGCTAACTTCTCAAACTCGGCAAAGTTTAGAGAAAAATATCTACCTGTTGCTTTAAAAAAAAACCAGAGGCAAGTTGGCGACAAGGCATACACTCTCCGCACAGAACGTAAAGTGCAGACCAGAATCTTCGAGAAGGGCATCCATGTGATCCTGGAGTACAGGAAGAACACTTATTCTCCGTGGAAAGCCATTGGGCTTGATGAAAATATCGATCTGTGACATGAGCGTGAAATGTACGATCAGCTGACACTGACACACACAAACTAAGTAAGTCATGACAAGATAGATTGGGTCCTGGACCCTTGTGTGTACATTTATATATATCTGTTTTCATCTTGGATGAGTTTCGGTTCATTATTTGTTTAGTAAACATATGGATCTAACATTGAATCTTCATCGGATCTCGGTATGATTTGATAAAAAAGGAGGCCATGAGATAGCTTGCCGATAAACACGTGGATTTGTTGACAACTTTGACCACGTGACATCGTGAACTCTGAACCGGATGTTTTCATTTCCAAGGTGAAGGATACATTCACGTGTTTTCAGACCATGTCCATGCACCAGGGACAAACGGGTTTTATTGACTTTAACTACATCTAAGTAAAAAGACACATTCAAAAAGACTTTAAGATGTCAATGCTCTATTAATATATTACTCTTTACCATATGAGGCATTGATTTTTTGTCGTTGTACAACTGATAATACTTGCGTTCGATACGGGAAGTGAAGCTGTCACTGACGTTCGGCGCTATTTTACGTCCCTGACATTGTACTGACTTTGTTGTCGACTTAAACTTGGGCGGTTTCGGTAGGAACTCGGGATGACCTCAAAGGAAGCATATATGGTTTATGCTTCACTATGTTTATGTTTATGTTTCAAACAGAAAACCTTTTTTTCATCCAAACCTGCAGTGTGCAAATATAAAATCTATGCAAGACAAAACTATACCTATATATTATGGCAAAATATTAATTTATGACAAAATACAAAAAGGGGAAATTTAAGATATTAGCACTCAATTGTAGAGGCTTATATAATACTTTTAAAAGGAAACAAGTATTTAGTTTTTTGAAAAATAAAAAAAACAGATTTACTGTCTACAAGGTGTACATTTCACAGTTGATCAAGAACAAATAATTATACAACAATGGGGTTATAAAGAATGTTGTATTTGTCCTTTTAAAAAGCAATGCAAGGGGTTAATTTTGAATTCAAGGCTATGCCTTCAATTATAGATAAAGATGAAGGTAGCGTTGTGGCATTAGATGTTAGTATTGATGACAAAATATATACCATAATTAACTTATATGGAGCAAATTCGGACAAACCAGAATTCATTAAAAAAATAAAGAAACTAGCAGTAGAATTAACTGGAGAAAGAACCATTACATGTGGTGATTGGAATTTAATAATTGATCAAGATAAAGACACTTGTAATCATAAACATATTAACCACCCAAAGCCAGAAAGGACCTTTTGGAGACAGTTGATAGTTTAGATCTTAAAGACCAATGGCGAGAATTATATCAATCTGCAAGAAGATACACCAAGCGACAACCCACACCAATAAAACAAGCTCGTTTGGATTATTTTTTAGTTTCACACAATGTGCTACATTTAGTTGAAGACAGTGATATAATACCTAGTATAAATTCTGACCATTCTATTATATCTCTTACTGTTTCACTCTCAGATATACAAAGGGGAAACGGCTTTTGGAAATTTAATAACTCATTTTTGAAAGATAAACACTTTGTTGCAATGGTTAAAAAACAATTAACGATACTCTAGATCAATATGAAGACAAGACAGCTAAAATTGAGAGAGTATTTACAATTGATGACCAACTACTTTGGGAAATAACACTTTCAAATGTTACGGGAAGCTCAATCTTATTCTCATCAACACGTAAAAAAGAAAACATAACTTTGGAATCCAGATAAGAACAAGATTTAAATCGGCTTGAAAATAAGTTTGGAGAACAAAATACAGAGAGAGACATGGGAGAATTAATGGAACAATTAAATTCAGCTTAACTAGAATTGGAAGATTTGCATAGAATAAGAGCTGAAGGCTCTCTTATATTAGATCAAAGGCCAAATGGATAAAACAAGGTGAAAAACCCTCAAAATATTTTCTGCAACTTGAATGTAGAAACTTCTTAAACAAATCCATATCATTACTTGAAAAGGGAGATGGGACACAAATAAATAAACAAGACGAACTAATTCAAGAAGTTAGAGAGAGACTATTATCAGAAATTATATAAAACTGAAGATTGCACACAAATTGATTTAGAAAACCTATTTTCTGATACCCATGTGCCAAGACTAGATGATGATATAGCTTCTTCTCTTGAGGGAGAATTAACTTATGATGAGGTTCTTGAAGCATTGAAAAAAATGAAACATAATTAAACCCCTCGCCCAGACGGGTTTTCAGCAGAATTTATGAAATTATTATGGGTGGATCTTCATAGTTATTTGATAAATGCTCTAAATCATGCATATATAAATGGATCTCTATCAGTATCCCCAAAACAAGGATTGATAACATGTATTCCAAAACAAAATATACCAAAATTATTATTTTTATTAAGAATTGGCGCCCCATTTCCCTCCTTAACACATCTTATAAGTTAGCTGCAGCGTCAATCACAAACAGAATAAAACATGTTTTGCCTTTAATTATTCATGAGGATCAAAAAGGTTTTGTTGGTGGTAGACATATCGGTGAGATTGCAAGAATGATTTATGATGTAATGGAATATACTGAATCTTACCAAATGCCAGGTTTATTGTTATTAATTGATTTTGAAAAAGCATTTGACTCTGTTGAAATAAAATATATGCAAAATAATAACAAAAGTTTCCATGCCTTCTGGTCTTCTCTACATGCATGACCGCCTCCGTGGTCTAGTGGTAGAGCGTCCGCCCGGAGAGCGGAAGGTCCGGGGTTCGATTCCCGACCGCGTCATACCAAAAGACGTTAAAAGATGGCATTTGTTGTTACCCTGCCTGACGTTCGGCATTAAGGGGCTAAAACAAGGACTGGTCGGCTCTGAGTCAGTATACTGCGTCTGGTATTCATGTTAAACTGCGGCATGGTATCTCACTGAGCAAGCACTATAAATCGGCATCAGTCCGGACTAGTACAAGCAGCCACACAAACACACACACGTACATGCATGTCGCTATATGAGTGGAATAATCTTGGACGCAACGTTAAACCCCATTTCACCTCACCTCGCCCATCTCTACATGTATTATTTAGAAACTCTGTATAACTATGATATATGATCTGTCCATGCTACAAACATGCCAATAAATCCATGCACACTCTATGTATGATATTGAAATATAAAATATGATGGAAAATGGAATGATAATAAAAAAAGATTGAGTCATCTTCACTGGTGCAAGTTTCAGGGAATACAGCTCAAATGTCACAAGAATGTTTCTCTTTCATGACATTGCTATTTGCTTTTAGCAGATATTTATTATGATTATGTTTTTTCTCACTGTTATTACCACTCGTAAAATATATATTATGAGGTTTTTCACTTTCATATTAAATTTCAAATGAATCCAAATGCTGTACATATGGATGCCTTTAAGGCGACTAAAATGCTATGCTATGGACAGTGAATCAATCCATTGTAAAGGGATTCAAATTGCTGTGTCATCCCTTTTGTAAAACCATTTCAATGCACGCATGAAGGCTGTCATTTTCATAGGAAGAATGAAAGAAATTTCCAGGAGAACGAAAGTATATGTTACAAAGAGAAGACTAAAGCCTCTCGTGTATGGTTATTACGATTTATCAATATGCATCAAGGTAAATCATGCAAGATTAACGGTACTCCTTATCGTAAATGTGTCAATACACCTCGCTTATGACATTAATTGTGTTATATCTTACCAGCTTTGTGACATTTGCCACAGGTACTTGAGTGTCTGTGAAGATTCCATATGGAAGGACAAGCAGACAGGGCATCTTTACATATACGCATAACATCTGGAGACGGTATTCGTTTACTCAATCTGTGAATAGTAATGGACAAAGGAATCATAAAGCCACAACAATATGATATGTTAGGGAAATTCCACGGGTCTATGAATTAGCCGATTTCGAATATAGATGTGTGATCTTAAGCAGACATATTGCAGAATATAGACAACATAGCTTTCCAACTTGTTGATAGTGCACATCAGTTATTAAAGGCCAGGAGATGTTCGTCAGTCTGCAGAGATACCTCTCATCGGGTTTCTCGCTCATGGTTTATCGAGGATACAATAATGTGTCACCTGCAGTGCCCATAAGTCAGAGGCCACATACAACATTACTGTGGCTTTCAACGAATGTCTTTTTTTGCGTGGCATATGTAGTGAAAAATAAATAATCATTATTCACGCGAGAATAAGGATGTCAAAAGTTGCTTTCCTGACGGTAAGTATAGGTATATCTGTACATATATATTACCGGTTGGACAGCATCATGTATATTGATGATCTGATATGATTCAGTAATAATAAAATGGTCAAAAACCCACTGAATTGCCCCCTTTCAAATTTATACTGTTTGACAAGAACGATGACTTAAACTTTCAAACAGTCAACTTTCCCTTTTCGTCGAGGCAGCTCCAGCCTTTGGTGTCTACATGTCACAATTTTGCGGTACAATCAAGCATCTTCCTTGTAACGACGATTTCAAAGGGTGTCACATGACTCTTGCTAAAAACAATTATGATCAAGGTTACAACGTTCAAGGTCTCTCTCTGAATTAATTTTCTAAATTGAAAATCTGAAATGATATCAGTGCAATTACCTATTATAACTCGTACTATATCAGAGACAAAATGATGTCTGATGCAATGTTTTATTTTAACTGTACCATGATTATGTTGCCGTCGTTTGTTTCAGGTGAACAATTGCCTTGGCTTTGCATGAGTTCGTGACGGGTGTCACCGGAGGTGCAGGGTACGCAATTTGAAACTGATTTATAAACAAAACCTCATGTTATAGTCGGAATCGAACAATGAACTCTTACCCTTGATTCTTATGACTATGGATAGTTTTTTGTCGCTTTCAGTAACAGGTTCCTGCGTGAACTATATTTGCAAACTACGTAAAACCTATGCTTTTAATGCATAAAGAGTGGAGTAGCTTCACACTTAGGTGCAGCGTACAAGAAGAGAATGAAATCGGTAACGCTCGATGACCATCTTTTATCATCCAGGTACATTGAGTGAAAGGAATATAATGAAATGTTGGCAAAGCATAAGGGATACAGGAGCTGGTCACTGCATGGCCAACATTGTATTGAATAGGTGTACATTCTACAAAATGTATTGTTAATTTCAAAGTCATTACCTTGAGTGAGTGTCATGCAGTACACTTTATGTAATTGTTCTAATGATCGCAAGTGTCAGACATCCGGTATACATTACAGAACATGAATGAATCATTGATCTGTCACAGAGGGCGTTTTATGGCAGACATACAGGTAACACCAGGTACACGCACAACTAGTTTTAGGTCACGCAATGTTCGGGAAGGATGTAAAAGACATTTTGGCTGTATTTTATTATTGTATTTACACTGCAGTGTATAGTCGCGTGCATACACGTTTCTCTTCATATCCCTCCAGGCTGTACCACGTGGAGCGTTCTGGGGCTTCGGCCAACAAACAAAAGTGCTCTTGAAATAATAGCAAAAACATTTCAATCGATACCAATATAGATTATTATCACTTAGATTAAAAATAGATACGTGGTTTTGTAGAACAAAATTTAATATTTTGACGAATGAATTTTCATCCATCTCGCCGTGCTATTACTGTGCTATTTTAGAATGTTCATGGTTATGCCATTGACGACAATATCAATCTGCCGTGTTTATATATGCCATAATCACTGTAGATAAACAGATGATACTGATAAAACATATTACTATTTCACTCACTTATGTTAACTCGCACTCATCGATTACCACACAAGCATTACATTACTTTTTTGTGGTGAGTTTGATCAAAGAGAATCGCTGTGCAAAATAAATATTTCAGGTGTTCCTTACTAACATCACAAATTGTACAATACGCTTTGAATATCAATTATGCTCATACATTGCTAGTGACATAATGTAACACAGATTGAAGACATACTCCATAATTAGCTAAAGCCGCAGATTCTAATACTTCATCTCGTGTGAACTCATGCGTGTACATGTCTGCATTCATGCTCCATTAATATGTATTTCATCCACTGGGCAAACAGGACATGAAATGCTTGCATGAGCGCAATATATTTGAGGTTCATCTCCCATAAAGCATGCATACATGGTGGACGGTGTTAATGTTTAATTTCGTGTTTAAAGTTTACAGCCACATCAAAGAAATGTCGTTATTTTATGCATTCTAATTATGATCTACTGAGAAAATACCATGTGTACACAACAAAATAAAAATTGTTCCCACGAGTATGGAAAACTATGTTTGTCTTCAATGCTATCGAATTGCATTCATTTTCAGCATCATTGATCGTCACGAATATCTTCCTAGATCACTCGAAATAATGGCAGTAGCATTTATCAGTTATACTGAGTCGCCCACAAAAGAATTGTTTGGGCCGATACATTGAAACTGCACCCATCACCCAACATCTCTACTGTACTATAGTCAACTCTTTCTCTCTACTTGTGAACATTTGCAACATAACATCTTCACTTGTCCGCAGCATACGTAATTGCAAATTAAAATATCATACTTTTAGTTCCAACAAAATCTTGACTGATCCATCACGTGATTGTTTGGCCAAGACTCGATTGTTTACAGGCCGCCGTCGTATGCTGTACTGCTGTTCGGCGTTAGGCAACAAACAAACAAACAAACAAACAAACACATATTTATGCAAACTGTGTGAGGGATGAGTGCTACGGGTGTATGGGACATGTTTGCCCTTATCGCGAACACTTGGTATTTTCAGTGATCCATTCATAAAATTTTCACGCTATTTTTGCCCTTTTCGCACAATAATCGAGACTGGTTATTCTCTGGGGTTGACGTTTTATATTTACGAATGAAAATAAAGGGTATCTCCGGGGATACGCAGGACACCGCACACTATAGCACTCTGTATTGAAAGAATAGAATGAATACTGTGAACTGCAGGTGCCTGGTTTTGGTGGAGTTGCTTCCAGTGAATATGTTACAAGAAACAGAAATGGTTTCAATGAAACCACCATGTTACTCATTAGTAGGAACATGCTGGACTAAATGGTGACGTTTCGTTGCAGCTGCTAGGATGATCACTTGTTCATCAAATCGAAGGATGCTAAGGGTCATACCATTACCTTGCAGTTTTCTCTCCGAACCATATCTTTTATGCAAGTCGCTATCCATTATTAAGCAACTTCTGATTAGAAAACCTCTACCTAATTGTTACTTTCTCATTCCCTTACCATACCACAGCCTGGGTTCAGAAATCGACAAGACACCCTAAAAATAAAAGAAAGTTTGAGAAACAAAGTTTTGCAAGTCAAAATGCACAATAACAGTTTTCCAAACTTATGGGCCTATGAAACTGGATCTCGCGCACATGTTCCTCCTTTGATAAGGTTAAACCTTGCACACGACAAAGACTTCAAACGTTCAGATTTATTGAGAAAGGGGCATTATTTGCAAAGTTTGCTTTGATTGTTTGACTTATTTCAATGGATATATTAAATTAAGAAAGACTGGAAATGTCCATATAATGAATAGAAATGACGACATAAAGAATATTGGAACAAAACCGTGTTGCATCCAGTTGATCAATAACTCATCATGTGAGTCATGTCATTAATCGAATGCTATGGAATATTTTCTTTTCAGCTTATTTTCCATGGACCATGAAACTTTAGATTCTTCTAGACGTTTACTTCCTCCTTCACGAGCACATGCAGTGCTGCCACTCATTTCCGACCTTTCAGTTGAGCTTAGGAGGTTCTTCCGGACAACTCCAGGCTGCATCTGGCCATGAGCCATTTAGGCTGCCGTGGATGGCAAACGGTATCAGCGACCTTCACTCTTAACAGGTGCAAGTAGATAGTAGACTGATGGTGATTGTTCAATTTGTATGGGATCTTCCTTGCTTGATCCGTTCTCTTTGTACATGTGATGCGAGTAGTACATATCCATGGAATGGGGTTTCAATTCAAAGTTACATTAAAGCGATAACAAACATTTCCATCATCATAAGAAACCGACACCAAAAGCATAGTCCATTGTCCGATTCTGACCATACCACGAGCATGCGTTTATGAATCGCTGTTAAACAGTGATGATACCAGGTGTTTGCGAACAAGCGAGCGTGTTCTACGCCAGCAGTAGCACCCGTCACAACACATGCCACGGAAAAAACATGGAAACATCATAAGGACTTTCATACACTATCTCCCCATATACTCGTACTTATGTGTAGGAACTGTAATGAAACAATGCCGTTTGAGACCCGTGTTGAGAAAACCGCCGTCAAATAGCTGGAATATTGCTGAGTGCGGCGTTAAACAACAAATAAACAAACAAACAAACAAACCGTTTGAGAAAGGAAACAGTAATAAGCATACCAAAGTTTGAAAGAGGCTTTGCTCGCAAGATTGTAGTCGGTAGCCTCTTTCAGTTCACCTCATCTCATGTTTCAGACATAATAATTGATTTGGCACGTCGTCATATTAGATGCGTGATACAAAGGTTAAAGTTAACAGTTTTGTGGATCAGAGATGAACCTCCGAAGACATTGCACAGTGTCTCTGTCAAAGTGTATTTGTGTATCAATCTACAAAATATAAGCTTCATGTAAGACAACCCATGTACAAATGAAAGTGAATATACTATTCGAAACACCGTTGTTCTGAGAAGCTAATGTCCAAATAATATCACATCTACACATAAAAGGTTAATGTTGCAATCTGAACATTATTCTGTGTTACTTTCCCAGACAGTACAACATGATATGATTATCGAAATGGCCATGCACACTTACTCGATTCAGTTAGTTAGAGCGTTTAAGTCTTTGATATTGGAATATTTCCCAATATCTTCCTTTATGTGTACCGGTGTTGATAAATCGCGTACAATTACAAATTTAAATTTGAATATCCATAAACAATTAGAAACCATCTTAGTGTAATCATATTGTGATTACGTTTATGTTTCACTCATAGAACTATGTTTTCTATGACACGATGATTTATTCAACTTTCAATTCATTTAATGAATACATAAAAACGATTTCCATAATCATAAGAAATATCTACTGAAAGCAGAGATCGTTGTTTGAATCCGACTGTATCGCCAGCACGTTTTTTTGTGAATCACTGGTATTTGCTGAGGATATCAGGTATTTGACTTAATTGGATGTTTTGTTTGCTTGTTTGTTGTTTAACGCCGCACTCAGCAATATTCCAGCTATATGACGGCGGTCTGTAAATAATCGAGTCTGGACCAAGACAATCCAGTGGTTGATATCATGATCATCGATCCACGCAATTAGGATTGATGACATGCATCAACCAAGTCAGCGAGCCTGACCACCCGATCCCGTTAGTCGCCCTTTACGACAAGCATAGTCACCTTTTACGGCAATTATGGGTTGCTGAAGACCTATTCTACCCCAGAACCTTTCAGCCTCCCCTCGTATGTAGGAAACAGTTCCCTGTCCAGTGCGTCGAGGAGTGTGTAAACTCTGTAGCAACTCCATCAGCACAGACCATCATAGTTAGGCTCAGAACCTTTCAACCTCCCCCGTAAGTAGGAAACAGTTTCCTGTCCAGTGCGTCGAGGAGTGTGTAAACTCTGTAGCAACTCCATCAGCACAGACCATCATAGTTAGGCTCAGAACCTTTCCGCCTCCCCTCGTAAGTAGGAAACAGTTTCCTGTCCAGTGCGTCGAGGAGTGTGTAAACTCTGTAGCAACTCCATCAGCACAGACCATCATAGTTAGACTCAGAACCTTTCAGCCCCCTCTCGCAAGTAGGAAACAGTTCCCTGTCCAGTGCGTCGAGGAGTGTGTAAGCTCTGTAGCAACTCCATCAGCACAGACCATCATAGTTAGACTCAGAACCTTTCAACCTCCCCTCGTAAGTAGGAAAAAGTTTCCTGTCCAGTGCGTCGAGGAGTGTGTAAACTCTGTAGCAACTCCATCAGCACGGACCATCATAGTTAGACTCAGAACCTTACAGCCTCCCCTCGCAAGTAGGAAACAGTTTCCTGTCCAGTGCGTCGAGGAGTGTGTAAACTCTGTAGCAACTCCATCAACGCAGTCCATTATGTTTGGGTTCAGAACTTTGTAGCCACTTCGAGTTTGTGAAAGTTTTAAACACCATTCACGAGAAGCGCCCTCTATCACAGAGATGGAACCAATAACATTCAGTGTAGTCTGGATATTGTTCCCTTGATCGAAAGGAGTTTTGAAAACAGCGCTCCAAAATAAAGGCCATTTTACATGAGGCTTGTGTGAGGATTAATGTCTCTACAATCTGAGCACCCCCTTTATCTCTCCGGTTGTTGTAATACCCTTGCTGCCATATTGGTATCCTCATCGAATACAATTCACTTCATTACTGATTTTGAATACTTCTCAAGAGAGAATGTAAGTTTGTTTGTACGGGTAATATGTCTCCGATGTCCCCACCATTTTGTATTCTTGATGTCTTGCGCTACACTCAATAGATTACACAAGGAAAGACGTTCACAGTTTCAATGTTGTACATTTGCTTGAAACTGTCACATCAGTAAAACGATTGATCCGGCATAGTATGTTTCAACGAACTGCTTCTTAATAGGTCCCTAAATGACAGAGTTGTAATGATCGGTAATTTAGACGTGATTGTGTTTTGTTTATAAGATAAAATATGGGCGTAGTCTTAAAATCTCCAAGGAGTTGGTTTGTGAATGCCATTGTGAAACGAAAACGTGAAACAAATACTGGTATATGAATATAAAGGAACAAACACTTACCATATTCACAAGACATGTCGAGTATATTGTACGATTCCGACAATATCACAAGCACGAGTTTCTGAATCACAATGAAATAGTGATGATACCAGGCGTTTGCGAAATAGTGAGCGTATCCTGCCCCGCCGATGGCACCCGACACAAACACTTCCAAAGGCAACTCAATTGTTCACCTGACAAAACACAGGAACATATGGTCAAAATCTAAAATGGCATGAAGTCAGACATAAGTTTTTGGAATGTCCTCCACATGTCTACCATATCACTTTTGGAAAGATTTACTTGGGCCTTGAATGTTGTAACCTTGATCAAACAACTTCTGAGCAAGGGCCGTATGACGCTCTTCGTTGAAGGAGCCCTCCATTGATTGTATCAAAGAAATAAAGGGCTTGCTCGAATGTACCTAAAAAGTTGTGAAAATCGGACACCAAAGGCTGGAGTTGCTTGAGATGAAGGAAAAGCTGATTATTGGGAAATTGAAGTCATAGTCCTGTGGAGAATTTTTTTAAAACTCTCTTTCTGATTCTTTATGCAGAGATTTCAGCATGAAACATACAAGGCGGTCTCACTGGTCTCCTTTATTTTTAGTTCAAGTCAGTGAAAGGGAATTGGCTATTTGCTATATGCAAGGCTATCAGATAGATATAGATAGACCTGAACCTTACATTAAACCTTTTAGCCAATTGCCTTCTTTCGACTTTCCCATTCCGATCAGAGACTCATGTGCATATAGATTTTTACATAGATTTAATCAAGGAGGAATTCAAGTATTTCACGCATAGTTTTCTCGGTAAACTTAAGTTGATATTTGCTTACGTTTTTGACAATGTCCGGAACCTCTGAAGATAGATATGTAACTATACATATGGCCACCACGTTTAGAAACAAATGCCCCGTAGATCACGGAATGATGCTTTTGTTTGTCATGTGGTATAATGTTGTACCAAGATAAAAAAAAATCAAAGGTATTAAGAGAACTGGATATGGCTTCAAGTTTTAGAGTCAAATCAAAAGTTGGTACTGATGCATAGTTTTGGACGAGTTTACATTGCGCGGAGAGCTATCACAACGTCCGACACTTTCAATTTCTCTTATTTCACACATGAAATCCTCGAAAGAGACAATCATAGTTTGTACTGATTATATCATAACCATGACTAATGTTTATCGATGGTTGATGTTATATTGTCACATGTCAATTCCCAAATTGAAACAATATATTAGCCCAGAAATATATACGTAATGCAATTATGTGTGAAACAAAAAAAACCAATAACAAATGGTATACGATCAACAATTGTATGATAACATTCACATCGTTTACACTTCAATACAAATTACCGTACAGCAATTACTCTGGCAGTATACAATAGAGAGGTTGTACAAAATTCAATGGCAGTATAAAATGTGATAGCAGTGGAAATGGCAATGACTAGAATAATAATCTCCCCACCGCAACAGTGGTCAAACATCCGAAATCTTCAGGGGAAAACTGGTCTGTATGTAATGTCAGTTGAAATGTAAGTTGAAGTGCGAGATGACAGACACGCGCTCGCTCCACTTCCAGTACTTTCGACACAGTACTTGGCCAATCCAGTGTAACTACAACATCACAGAATATTCCACATGTTTCTACAACGCTTGACATCAATCCATGCTATACCGGAAGTTTCCAGATACTTCGAGCATCTAAATATAATAACTGCTTACTTAATGAAATGACCTTCAACTGAATCTCAACTTAATGTTATTTAGTTACAATCATTGTTTAACAATAAATTACACTTCGATTTAACACAATTAATACTCATACGTTAAACCATAGTATTTCTAAAATGCGTTTTAAGGATATGTCATTATCTTTGAATAAATTATGAAATGGTAACCTAACCAAATTGACGTGTACTCATTGATGCACTTTCCTTCCTCTGATGCCCTCGGGAATACGAAAATGTGATCACACATCACTCTGAGATGCATCTTTTCAGCGCATTGGTGTCAACACACCTAAACATATACATAATAGGGTTATGACACTTTTATAATATGAGTGAGTGAGTGAGTATGGTTTTACGCCGCTTTTAGCAATAGTCCAGCAATATCACGGCGGGGGACACCAGAAATGGGCTTCACACATTGTACGGGAATCGAAACCGGGTCTTCTGTGTGACGAGCGAATGCTTTAACCACTAGGCTACCCGACCGCCTCTTTAAAATAAGAGAGGGCTTCATGTATGTATGTTAAAATCGTATAACAAACATATACAGACACGACACTTCAGAATACATTCAGTTACAAACGAAGAACTATCTCGATTCAAGAGAATATTTTGCATCTCGTTTCGAAACATTCGTGTGGAAATGTTTGGTAATATTCGTTTGACGATTACAAATGCTTTGCTTTCTGGATCAGTGATAATTAGATTCAACAATCCATCACGCAAGGTTTGAAATGTCTGTGACTGACCTGTTGCAAAACCATCTCAATCTACATGTAGTTGCTCACTTTTATTGGAAACTGCGATGAATGAAATCCCCCAGAGAACATGTAAATCTATGTTACAAACAGAAGACTGAAGTCTCCCGCTCACTGATCAATTGCAGTCTTGGTACTGTTTTAGCTACAATTGATTAAATGCACCCAGGAATTCTTATTAAAAAGTAGATATAACAAAATTGATATATGCACGGTTCATACGATGGTAGCGGCAATGGATGAAATACAACCACAAATTCATGTTAGACAGTATGTATAGCTAATTCGATGTATGCACGGTTCATACGAGTTTCAATATAGAACTTCAGTTTCCAATGTGAATCTGGTTTGGTTTGTTTGTTGTTAAACGCCGCACTCAGCAATATTACAGCTATATGAGGGCGGTCTGTAAATAATCGAGTCTGGGTCAGACAATCCAGTGAATGATAGCATGTGTATCGATCTACACTATTGGGATACGATGACATGCATCAACCAAGTCAGCTAGCTTTACCACTCGATCCCGTTAGTCGCCTTTTACGACAAGCATAGTCGCCTTTTACGGCAAGCAAGGGTTGCTGAAGACCTATTCCGGCAGTAACTAAACCGTTGCACCAATATGGAGGTAAAGCATGCAAGGACAATGACGCACCACATTGGCTAAAGGTCAGATGATGGCCGTCTGCAGAGATACCTCTCCTCGAGTTTCTAGCTCCTGTATGATCATACACAATAAGGTATCACGTCTGGTGCCCAGAAGTCAGACGGACGTATATAACATTATTGTCGCTTTTCTATAGGTCATATTTTCACATTCAATATTCGTCTGAGAATAACCTTATTAGAATGTAAATAAAACATGTATGTTGCGGTTTGTAGGTGTTGATAATACGAAGAGTGTGCATGGAAATATGTACATTAAACAACATTGTATAACGAACACACTTATAACGAAATGACGGATATAACGAACTTATTTTATGGTCCCGGCCATTTGATGTATATGTGCTGTATATATGCTTATAACGAACTGAGGTTATAACGAACTAAAATCAGTGGTCCCTTTGACTTCGTTATAACCGAATTTTACTGTACATTGTTACAAGGCGATTTCCAAATTGAAACAGATTATTTTAAATAAGAATGCAACTCGTCTCGTCTGTACATACATGTACGTACATGTGTATGATATCATTGGAAGCCAGATAGCCTTATCTATCAGTGTGATAAAGAATGTCAACCGAGTACCTTTAGAAAATACGAACGCTTTAACACATCACAGCATCCAAATGACAGAGATTCAGAGATACACAGGGTGCGATATCGTGCATCACCACTTGTTAAAGTTCACGGCAGCTAATTATGGCTCGGGGTAAGGATCGTCGGCGAAATACTGCGAGAAGAGAACCCTAGACGTTAATTAAAACACATGGCATCTGACAGTTGTCTGAGCTGTTTGTTTTTAATCAGGGATTCTCCGCCAGCTTTGTGATCCGTTAAGTCCCTTCGCTAATAATGATATTTTGGCACCGAATAAAGTGAGGCATAATAGCGGTTGAACACCCAGACCATTGTCATATTTAGCAAGATTTGTTTATGAATTAAGAGCATAACAAAACTTAATAGATCTTTGCTTATGTCTGGATTGCTCATGGTTGTGGAAACACAAAGGGTGTTTAAACAGAGATGTGTAGATATGGAGATACAGAAATGGTTTCCTGTCACATTGTAATTCATACATTCCATTACTAGCGCCAGAGATGTACATCACATCGGGTGTTTTAGATAGACTTGATCTGTGTTGATCAGCTGCTGCTATACTGTGATCATTGTGATGAGTTAGTTGCTGAGAACGAGTACCATTTTGTGCTAGTTTAAGTCATAATATAAGCAAGAAGAAATACATGTATTCCACAATATTACCCCAAACATCCTTCTCGTCAAAATTAATTGAACTAATGTCCTTTACAACACATTCAACAATAAAAGTTCTTGCATTGTATCTGAAGAGAATTTTGAAAAACACAACAAAAAAAACATGATTATGTATTATGTATTACGTCACATATCATGGAATAATTGTAAACCAATTGTGTGAGATCCACAAATGAATTAGATATAAATGTATTGTACTCTGGGGCACGAGGGCTCCAATACTTATAATATAGAATCTATCTATCTATCAGATCGTGTTTTAAGTTGAATACCGTGGGATAAAGCCATCAGCTTGTCGGCCCGTCTGTCCGCCGTACGTTTTCGGTTTCTAGAGCAGAACTCTTAACCCGTTGAATATTTCTTGTTGAAACACTATACAGATCAGTCTTGCCGTGAACCGGTGCCTTTTGATGATTTGGAATATTGAAAACTGCTGAACAACATTATTTCTTTCTTCACTTAACTGAAGGTATTCATGGCACTTGACCAAAAGTGGAATTCAAGTAGCCAAATTCCGTTTCCGAAGTGCCCCATAGGTGGCGGAAAAGGCCTCTACTATCGACTGTGATTCTTTCTCGTATGTGAACCTTGGTGCAATTAGTTGGGTTTGAACGAGAAGAGCTTTAAAGAATGGTTTGATACTATAATTCCAAATTAGATTTATCCGACCTTGTATACATGGCAGCCTGGATCCTTCGAGAAGTTTCAGGATTGTCCAGAAGGCTGTCGTTATCTATGTGTAGGTTGGAACACGAGGATTTGGTGTCTGATCGTTGAGTTGGTCAGTTAGAGTGCGAGTGTTTTAACATATTCAAACCATGGCAAAACATTCAGATATCCCTGACATTTACTTATCTCAACGACAGTGTCTTGGTAACCGTATTTTACAATAAAATATTCAAGGCCCCCCAATGCTTAACTGTGAGAATACCGAGTGTGTCGCCCTTGCGTGATGCGAGAAATGTGTTCGCGGGGCCTTTCGCACGTACACCTCACATTTTGGCGTCTCAGGTCATGAAGTGCATGTCCCGTGGCAAGTATAACATTTATAAATGACCACCTCGAGAACGTTTCTCAAACACCTAAATAGTATGGGCCCATGTTCAATAATTTCTTTGCTATCTGCTTTCTGTTTTGAGCGAAAAGCTACTAAATGACACGAACGTACAATGCATAGAATAACATTATTAACGCACTGCATTAAACACATATTTCACCGTTCATAAACGCATAAACTATTTGTCGTTCTGTAAGTAAATATTTAGTTGTTAATTTCTTTGTATCGCCGTGGCAGAAAACTTTTCATTCATTCGCTTCCGGTGTTGAATCGCGGGTTGGAATCCCGCTGGAGACACTGTTTTTTCGTGAAATTGTTGTATCATCAATGGGTATGATAGAGGGAAAGAGGACGTCCCGTCATTGCCAACTGCTGTTACTAACAATTCACTTTGTTGTACGGTATAATTCAAAGGAGCCATGGTTTAAATAAGAGCGACAAAATGGCAATTCGAGGCCTTCTTCGACCTGACTGAAACCTCTTTCAAGACATTTAACAGTGACATTGTTCTGAACAGAGCACACTTACATTAATTGTAGGGCCTGTTATCTATTGCTGCTGACGGGGGGACGGGTGGCCTGTCGTCTAAGACGCCGCAATTTACTGTGCTGGGTTGCGTCCCTTGGGCACGCCAGAAACCATTTCTCGTGGGTTCAAATTTGCGTTTTTAGGATTGTCAGCATCATACTCGTGCTTTTGGGTGTCAGCAAAGTGGAAAACGTGAAAGCCCTGCCACACTTATTATTTACTGATGTAAATTGGTTACGTGGAGGACGGTTTCTTTGTAAACCAATGCGTTTCAATTTTGAAGTCCCCTCGTAACAGTTATGTATACTTCTGAGACCCCTTTCGTGGACTAGTAGGATGAGCGTGAGCCCAGAGAGTGGTACATCGGTTGTTCGATCCCGGCCGCGTCATACCTAAAACTTTATATATATAATTCAGACCACCTCATCTGTAGTTCATATTGCTCTGACAGACATTTGTCTGTGATGCAGAATGTGACACGCGGCTGAGAAGAATATATGTTACAGTGAAAACCCTTGATATTTATATTTAGAAAGGTACACACTAGACACATACTATATATCTACAGTGAAACCTCGTTAATTTGAACTCATTTAACTCGATGTAACTTAAGGTGGGGTAACCTGATGATCTTCAGTAACACAGTGTTGTGAATTTGGATTGGTCAAAATAGTTTTCTTCAAAATGTTCTCTTTGCAAAAACTTGAGGCAAATCATTTGCGGGATCATAAGTGCTTCATTGCAATTGTTGTATCACTGTGTATGTTTGTAAATTATAGAACCATTACTTATTATCTCTGATACCTAAGCCCCTTATGACCAGAAACACCAACACAACGATGCAGCCCAATTCTACAGCCGGTTATGATCTTTGCGTTATTCCTTTCAACAACGTCTTTCATGTATCCTTTTGCATTTTGAAAAACAATCCTAGAAGAAACATACTTATTAGTTTAAGCGTTTTGACAATTTGAGGTGGGAAATGCAAATATCAAGAGATTGGACTCTGCCTAGCACTATTTGTGAACGTGTTCTCATGACGAGTCGCCTGAAACCATCCATTCCTACTTGTCTTGGTTCGGTCAGTAGTGCTATGTCTTTGTGCACTAGGTAGGTTCTCACTTTCTGAGTCTCTAAATAGTTCAACAGCTTCCGTCTTTTATCAATAGGACATTACTCCTCAGATGATCACGAGTAGTGACGGTCTACTCTGGCGGCCATTGCTTGTTGCCGTCAAGGGTATCTGCAAGGTGCCGAGGGCATTTCCGAGCTCTAACTGGTGTTTCACACACTAAAATCCAGAAGATGCATCAGCTAATTTGACATAGAAACGTTTCACTGCTTGACTTACTGGACAGGAAACTATTTCCTGGACTTAACCTTTGGCAGAAACCTCGGCCTTCACACACTATCTCCATTTTAGTTTGGAGTATTTACTTAGTAGCAGGGCATGACACACATGATGACTATGGAAACCTTTGCGTTTTTGCGTGGAGTATCACCTGGGTATCATGATGCCTTCCCTTATCCTCCATGCACAACAATGAACTATTTGCAGGGCCTCAGGGATCCAGTTTTTAGAACGCTGCATTGGCCAACATTGTATTACAAAGCTGAACATTCTTATATAAAGATAGTTTCAAAAACCTGACATCGAGTGTAACACGCGAACACCTAGTGTCATCAATGATTTTCAG
Organism: Haliotis cracherodii; assembly: GCF_022045235.1. Taxonomy (NCBI): domain Eukaryota; kingdom Metazoa; phylum Mollusca; class Gastropoda; order Lepetellida; family Haliotidae; genus Haliotis; species Haliotis cracherodii. The sequence goes on along the minus strand of NW_027266264.1, from coordinate 2,076,631 downwards.
TGTTCCATTCATATAGTTTTAACAGATAAATAGATCTGTCGCTGTTATTTTTTATGCACTAACAACACGACTTTAAGTTGCATGTAAGTTTTAGTGGACGCTTTATTCTACTGTACTCTAAATGACGTATAAGCTTCATCATTTAATGGTATATACCCTGTTGAATAAAGTCGCGTTCATATTCAAGAGCTCTTGAAACAATGACGAAATATGTCAATCATTACCAATGTAAATTGTTATAACTTGCATTGAAACAAACCTCGTGTTTATGTGAAATAGATATGAATATTTTATCTAATGTCTATGATGCTAGTCACGGCGGCAGTTCATATAATCTAAATGTATTGATAACTGTAAATAAAAATATAATGGTTATATATATATATATATATATATATATATATATATATATATAGTCTTCCTGTGCCACATTTACACCAACATGGTAATGTTGACCTATGATACACAAAATAAACAGATTTAAATAATAATAAGCCATATTTACCATGTTTGCTCACAGTTTAGGCAGATATTTCTTCTGAATATGGAAAGGATTTTGGAAGTTATTTCATCTATGTTTACCATCGCTTACCCTACAAACATCACATGTCTGTTTATGCGGGATTTGATGCGAATCATTGTCGAAAACATATCACTCGTTCCTTGTACCTATCTTCTTCCATAGATATGATGTGCAGTATTCGCTTACCCTAGAAACATCACATGTCTGTTTGTGCAGGATTTGATCCGATGCGAATTATTTTCGAAAACATATCACGCGTTCCTTGTACCTATCCCATTTGACACGTATGATGTACAGCATGCTTTGCAAGTGACATTTTCTAACACCTATTTAACACGATTTTTTTTAATTTGCGGGTTCTAAGAATTTGTGTTCATGGCGAAACATGTTTGCACTCATGCTAGATGCATATTTCTAACATCCATTAGACAAACATGAAAACAGTCAAACGTCCCAAAGCTGGCAATATGCCACAGTTACAAGTCCTATAACTATTGGTACATGGTGGATGTTGTTTAATGTCTAATTTCGTGATTGAAGTTTAAAACCACATCAAAGACTTGCCGTTATTTCCTGCATTATGATTACGATCTACCGACATAACAACATGCAGACAAGACAAATAATGTAATCCCCAGAGGACAGAAATCATGCTTATCTTGAATGCTATCGAATTACATTCATTTTCAGCACCACTGAACGTCATGTTTCTTCCCCCAAATAATGACATGTTTACGAAATGAAAGAGAAGTGTATCATCAGGTTATGAAGAAATATATGGTGAACTCTGTCTGAACCGAGACACCGCCCACGCACCCTCGAAATAAACGACAATTTTAGAGCCATACGTTCAAAAATCAAAAGTGCAAAATTAACATCTTCCCAGCTAAAAAACTGTGCGAGCTCACGCTACATCTCATGGGAATATTTACACTGGCTTCTCACGTTGACGATTCAGTCCGCGCCATGGGTATATAGCATTCAGATGTTTTGCAACAGGTGTGTTAGGCATCTGTAAACGTTTAGTGACGGGCAGGGGGATGTTAGAAATGCTTGAAATACAAAAATTGAAACAAATATTTTTGCCGGGCATACGATAATTGATGAGCTGTGGGAGATCAGAAATGCTTTGTGGTTTAGGATCTGGTTTGTACATATGTCAGAAGAGTCGACCGACTTGACTCGGGTCATCAGGCTCTATCACCTGCAAAGATTGCCTGTTTTCTTGTAACGATTGAGTGTTGCTCCTTTTTGAATTTTGAGTCTCTTATATATAGGCTTCCATGATATAACTGAAAGATTGCCAACTGAGGCGGTTAACAAGTCATTCACTCGGTCATGTTACATGCCTATTCCCACAACATGCTCACAGTTAGGGTTTCCACTCCCAAGCTTAGCAGGTATTATATATTCCACATGAGTCACGAATACACCTGTCCATGCTGCAATGCATCGAAACCAAAGTCTTAAATACCTTCATTCAGAGCTACGGCTCTATCAACGGGTTGTACCATCTTAAGGTCCGCATATTTCGTCCAAAATTAGGTCCTGGGCTTAAAAACGCAAAATATGCATTTCGTTCAATTTAATTTTTTTGTTTCAAATTCAAAAGTAAACTTAAACACTAATGTGCAACGTAAACATAAAAACAAAACAAAAAAAACATCATGAAATACTACCTACGTGTGGAGTCTTATAAATGCTGGAAACCTCACAACAGAGTTTCAAAGTCGATCTTATCCATGTAAATCGTGACATACCATGTGTTTCGAAACATCCGCTGTGGGTGGATCACTTGGAATGGATTTCTTAATTTGAGCTCATTGGCAAAATCAAAACAACAAAATATGGTTTTTGAAGCCGTTGCCTAAAGAATTAAATGCTTATATTCCCGGTAATGTTGCAATTTAAATTAATCGTTTTCATAGGGTTTGGATTTTCTTGCAGAGTAGTTTAGCTTCGTGATAGACACGAGGAGCATTTTTGGCACGGTGTATGGCAAAACATCAGACTTGTCACGTTGACCGCATGTCTATTTAAGAGAGACTAATACCCAATAGGAATTTTAGGGTTTTACGCCGCTTCGAGAAATATTCAAGTATGTCACGGTAACACCAGAAATAGGTTTCAAACATTGTACTCATGTGCGGAAACGAACCGGCGTGGACTTGACGGGGTTACGATATATCCACAAGACTTCCCCAAGCCTTCCTACATCACAGACACCAGTCGCCTTGAAAATATCTTTATTTCACGTCTTGATATCATTCTCAGAAAGGTGGGATTGGGGACATCAAAGAGGTCATATTCGATACTTTTCTCTTGATCAGAGAGGTGCCGTTGAAGTGCATTAATAAGTGTCCCTGTTAAATACACATTTGTTGGAAAAGTCCCATACAGTTAAATAATACTTCAAACGAAACACCCTTATTCAAATGACACTGCGGGAAAGACATCTTCCAATCTTTATACATATTGTATGTGTACCTGCACCTGAGAGAGACTGAGAACATCTGTGTGGCGCCCTGTAACAATGATGCATCTGAATATCTCCTCCCAGACATCACAGCATGACATTGAATGGTAATGTGATGTGGCCATGTATACTCGCAAGTCGATACAGTATGTATGTATGTATGTATGTATGTATGTATGTATGTATGTATGTATGTATGTATGTATGTATGTATGTATGTATGTATGTATGTATGTGTGTGTGTCTGTGTGTCTGTGTGTCTCTCTGTGTGTATGAGTGAGTGAGTGTGTGTGTGCGTGCGTGCGTGTGTGTATAATGATAACTTGTTATACATACATATATGCCTTACCTCTTAATATTTATGAACCAATAAATGTTCCTTCCGGAAATTTAAAAAAATGTGGTAAATTAAATTTGTGCGACTATTCAAATGTTAAGGGGTGTATTTTTACCCGATGAATCAGCTTTTTAATGCATTGAAGTCCTCATCATGTATGTATTTCTACAAAAACTCGAGAAGCTGACAAACCACCTATGTTTTTGACAAATGTCTCCACTTTCCAGACACGTGGGTTACTTATCCCTGTGCAAAGACTTGGGAGAATATCTGCTCGAGAAATGTTTGGAATCGTTGAGTTTATGCCTGCTTTGGATGTAGAGAAGCTCAATTCCTCCCTGCATATGAATGGGAATTTCTGTTCCAAACAAGGGCATTTGGCTCGAAAGTTGAACTTAAACTTCCGATATACCGATAATGTGATGTCATTCCGTAATCGTAAAATGGTCAATTCCCTTTCACCGATTTACGGACTGGAACCAGAAATATGAGAGACCAGTGGAACCGTCTCATCTGCTCCATAGTTGGATCTATGAATAAAGATTCAGAGTGACTTTCCACGAGACTGAATGACAAGAGGGATGACAACTGTCCAATTGTAAACTTTCCCTTTATGTCAAGCAATGTTCCAGAACCTCCAGCCTTTGGTGTCTACATTTCACAACTTTTGGGGTACAATCGAGCATGCTCTTTCTACGAAATTCATCATCATTCACATGCCCGGTATTGTATAAAACATCATTTACATCATAACAAATGGCATCTGTCCCAACCTCAACGCTTACAAAAAACAGCATGTTTAAAATTAACATAAGCAGCAGGTACATCAACAGAACTTTTTCAACAACTTTTTGAGCCTCAATATCTTGATTCCGATCTGCCCATATACTTAACCTTGCTTTAAAATGGTACATGTACCATTAATATATGATTTTCAATATAATTGTATTCTGGTGATGGTGCTTATGGCTGGCGTCCTCCTCCGGGATTCTATCAATGTTTTCAGCAGATGTTATTGTACTGATATTTATCGCTAGCGCAACACTACGTTCATCCCAACTCATCTATGTTCCCAGTAGCTTACTTAATATCATTGTGTAGAGTAGCTTTAATGGCCAGGCTACATGTATGTATATGAAACTTGATTTGGCTCACCGCCGATGGACCAAGAAATGCATCAATATTGTTTAGGACACTTTATTACATTGATACACATAATGATAACGATTTATTCAATCAGTTCGTAAAATTTTCTCATTTGGAAATAATTCCGTTTTGTGTGTTTTTTTCATGGTTATTTCCCAATGAGAACCGTTTCCTTTAGGCTACACAGTGTAGTTGTATAATCAGAAAGTACAAGTAGCTGACGTTGCTGACTGGCCCATAGACCAGCTGTGGATCTGAAGGAACTTGTATGTTCTTGTGATCGTAAGTCACATCCTCCTTCGTGGCAGTGACACAACAACATCTTTAAAGCAACGTTATTGACACCCGTCTTCGTGGCAGTGACACTACAACACCGTTATAACGCAACGGAGAGTTGTGGCTTCGAAAGATCGACTAGGGACACACTCAATAGGCGCAATGTTGCACCACGAAGTGTGGTGCCTTGAAATACAGGGCCAACCCCACCCCTGTGAAGAGAGGTGAAGGTTATGACAATCATATGTTTTGACTTAAGAAACACATTGCCGTGGCATATTTCTTGTCAAAGCATACACACATGCCCAGTGTAAAAGGCAGTTAGTTCAGGCCTATGAATATCCATCCTGAAATAGAATACACTGGCAGCAACGGATAAAACACATTCAAATAACAAACATGATCATAGTCCGCAGCATATCCGCCAGAGTATTGCCTTCTGTTAATGTTTATAACTTCATATCGCTAAAGCAACATCTGTCATATATCCTTTGTACCCTCACGAATCCTATCATTTTCCATATGTAGTATGGTATTGTTTTCAATAGAGACACAGAGACGTAGGAAATTGATATATGAATTGCTTCTTACTGACCTTTATCTACCTTTTTTTACCACCACTCAACGCGATTACATGAAATCCAACAGTTCAAAATGGTGACAAAAGTCAATGACACCAGCGTATCTAAAAATAAAAGCGACAAACACTGTCTCAGTATTATTTCCCAATTGGACGATTCCGACTATATCATGAGCATGTGGTTATAAATCTCTGCCAAATAGTGATGATGCCAGGTGTTCGCGAAAAGGTGAGAGTATCCTGCCCCACCGGTGGCAACCGTCACAAACACATGAAAGGCAGGTCAATTGTCCATCTAAGAAAACACAGGGCCATATCATACGATTCAAATTAGGGAATCGCATCGAATGTCCTTTGTTGTCACTGATGTGTCAAATATGTCTACCATAAACTTTTTCAAAGCTTTAGTAAGGCTTTGAATGTTGTATTCCTGATCAAACAGCTTTTGAACAAGAGTCGTAAGACGCTCTTTGAATTCTTTGTAGATAGTGCATGCTCGATTGTACTTCAAAACTTGGGAAATGTAGACACGAAAGGCTAGAGATTCGGAAATATTGTTCGACATAAAAGGAAAGATTACCATTGAAAAGTTGATGTAATCCCCATTGTCAGACAATTTTGTCACTCTTAATATTGCCTTGCAGAGGGTTATTTGCCATTCTGAATGTTTTGCATTGGTCTACATATTAAACAGATTAGGCGGTTTCACATGTTTCCGTCATTTCTAGTTCAGGTGAGTATATCTGTGGAAGGAAATTGGCTATTTGACCATTATTGATCGATATGAGATCATCGATACAACTTAATAATGTTCTTGGCCTGATTGCCTTAAGGGAAGAAGGGGAGCACAATTGATGCCCATGGAGATGTCGACTACTTACTCCAATGTCTCATCCACGTTTATTAACTAATGCCCCTTGACCAAGGAGTGAAGTATTTCCTTTAATGTGTCGTGTGGGATGCTGGTAGACAAAGATGAAAATCCACATGCTGTTAATTCTACTTCTCTCAAATACGTTCTGTGAATAGAAAGAAAAGCCTTCCTTGATTGTATTAAGGGTTATGGGATTTGATGGTGCTATCTATCTTTCTACGGATATTTATGGAGCTTTATAATCCAGTACAAAGGAATGGACATGTCTTCAGGTTTTACAGTCAAGTCAAAAGGTGATATAATGATAGGCAGATTTATTCCTCTGATAAAATACTTGACTTATGTGTGGCATCATTTGATCTGTCACTTATACAAAGTTCTTTCATCAATCAATTTAAGTGGTGGTGCGTACAAATCATGGCTATATCATTTCAATCCCTGTCAGTGGGGACAACTATACACTATTCATTTAGGGCAACCAGACTTCTGAAGACAGCTGGCTGGGGCAGAATGAGTTTATTCCAACTCTGATTCCTCTTTTTCAGTTTGTGCATTCTACTAATGATAACATCACGCACCAAGATAACCCACGATGAAATGCAATCACCAGGTTCTAAAAAAGAAGGCGTCACTACATTTACATCGATGAGTCAACTGTCTGCCTAAAGCCAAGATATGGTGACATCACAAACATGGGGTTTCTTATTTGGAAAGTTTACTCCAGAAACTATGAATATATTGAGTGTGTTCAGGTCTAGCTGAGGGATGCAAGTCTCCAGACAACTATGCAGGCGTACTTTGAGTGTAATGTAGAGGCTGAACATCTCGTTAGGTTGTAAATCATAATGAACGATCAATATGTCGTGGCTCTGATCCTGTCTAGCTCCCATGAGTAGCTACAGAACACCTTACTTGCCATACATCTCACAGACTTACGTTGGGCCTGCAGCTACATTCATATCGAACAGAGGTAAACTAGGTGTAGTGTATGCTAAACGATTACCAGGAGTTAGTAAGGCTAGTCCAGAAAGCCCCGACACATCCGTCAGTGTGTGTGTGTTCTGGTTAATGCAGTAAATCAAGAACACGAAACAGTTCATTTTGAATACACGCTTGTGTGACTGAATGGAAATGGGATGACATTCTCATCATACGGAGGATGTGAAATGGTAATTATAAATATAATATAAATCTTCTGCGCCAGAGAATAATCAGTCTCGATTACCTGTCGAAACATATTGGGCGTAAAAGGCAAAATAGTGATGAACATTACATGAATCAGTGAAAAGGCGATGTCCTACTGCACCGGTAGCACCCTTACATGTAAAGCCATGCGTATTAAGAGAAAGATAGTACGTGATGATATGATACTGACACAGTAACATGTGACATGTGTCTAAACACACTGAATGTAAAAAGTTTGGTTAATCGCAAATGTAATGTATGTATTCATACGTTAATTATAACTTATCTTAAACGTAATCTGTTGTATAAGTCTGCTGCTGCCTCAAAGATATGCCGTATGTTCTGCATTATGATAACCAGCCATCACACTAACAATTTCAAGGGCAATTAATGCCATGTTAATTCCCCAGCATATCTGATAAGTTCATTTATTGCGCTTATGAACGAAAAACGAAAAATCTTGGGAATTCATCGGCTGGCGACTTGCAGGAAGACAATTGGGACGGTCATCTGATGCCACTGCAGTAGAGCACCATCCCACTAGTTTGTGTGTTATCTCATTTTCTGCGATGCTAATTGGCTAATGAGGAATAAAATTTAAGTGCTATTTTTGATGCTGCAGGAAAGACTTGCAATCCGAAAACTACTTTCTCTAAATGGGAGCGGTGGGGTAGCCTAGTGGTTAAAACGTTCGCTCGTCACGCTGCAGACCCGGCCTGGTTCGATTTCCCACATGGGTACAATGTGTGAAGCCCATTTCTGGCGTCACCCCGCCGTGATATTGCTGGAATATTGCTAAAAGCGACGTAAAACCATACTCACTCACTCACTCACTCACTCCTTGATGCGCCGACTGTTGATGGGTAGCTCCTCTCAGCGACATCTGTACTGATTCCAACGTCTAGCGATGGTAGCATGCGCTGCAAGTGAGTTTGGCTGCGTAGTGGACAAAGTAAAGGTTCTTCGGGTGTGGAAACAGTCGATATTTACAAACCTTTCCTTAAATGCATAGATCTTTCTTAATTATTTTGAAGCATTACTGATAGAATATCAGTTGCTTATAAATACAACTTTGATTCGATTACGATCCCTGATTAGGTACATCTCAGTGAAAGGTATATCTACAGGTATGTATGGCAGGGCGTGGGCTGACAGCATGGGGGCAGGCTAAAATAGACGCGATTACCATACTAGTCCGCTCGACATGTACGTGATCGTTTCCAGAGTGCTGCCCCCAATGCCAGAACCGCCCCTTGGCTAAGGCCAATTACTACAAGGCCAAATCACAATCGATGTCAATAAGCCCATAATCAAACTACGTACCTCCAACTGCTGACCAGTTTGCTGAAGTTTCATCGCGTTGCGATCGGTTCTGAATCCAGGACTGGGCAACTGTTCCTTCGCGGGACTCAGGTGCTACTTTTGATAGCATACAGGTAGAAGGCAGTTGGGGAGTATATTTGAATGGTGGCGTGTCCCGGGTAGGCTAGGGGAAGAAGGGTGGAGACAGGAGGCTTCACAGTTCATTACCGACTGCGAAGGGAAGTAAGGTTGAGGAAAGAAAGTATATGGTATGTAAGGAGTAAGGAATGAAGGTAAGTAAAGGGTGTACTACCCTTTAACACACGTCGCATCTGATTCAGTACTTGGGTTAAAGAATGAGGATGCAGTACAAAGAATACAGCATCAGGTGCGGCGTCTGGTGAAGGATGGTACGTTTCAGTAGAGGAAGTACGGTATCGAGTTGATTCATTTCTCTTGGCTCCTGGCCTCCACATACCTTTCGGCATTAACCGTTGTAACAGAGCATGGTCACGTCATCGTCACCCACAGAGTGCCTGTAAGACCATGTAACATTGTCTGCTGTATGGATCTGGACAACGTCACCAACTCATTTTTGATGTTCTGATAATTGCATTATTCATGATTGAAATATGACATCCTTTAAAGTGTGTTGTTATCCGACAGCATTGCCCCCTTGATTGAGTTGTGAAAGGTATCATATTATTTAGCTATCAAAAATTTATACTTAAGAAGCATTTTTTGCTCCTAATGGACGGAGATATAAGATGGGAACTTGGTGTCCGCACTGAGGTTGGTGGTCCAAATGGACAGTGATGAGAGGTGGTAGCTTGGTGTCCGCACTGAGGTTGATGGTCCAAATGGACAGTGATAAGGGCTGGTAGCTGGGTGTCCGCACTGAAGTTGATGGTCCAAATGGACAGTGATAAGGGCTGGTAGCTGGGTGTCCGCACTGAAGTTGATGGTCCAAATGGACAGTGATAAGGGCTGGTAGCTGGGTGTCCGCACTGAGGTTGATGGTCCAAATGGACAGTGATAAGGGCTGGTAGCTTGGTGTCCGCACTGAAGTTGATGGTCCAAATGGACAGTGATAAGGGCTGGTAGCTAGGTGTCCGCACTGAAGTTGATGGTCCTAATGGACAGTGATACGAGTTGGTAGCTTGGTGTCCGCACTGAGGTTGATGGTCCAAATGGACAGTGATAAGGGCTGGTAGCTGGGTGTCCGCACTAAAGTTGATGGTCCAAATGGACAGTGATAAGGGCTGGTAGCTGGGTGTCCGCACTGAGGTTGATGGTCCAAATGGACAGTGATAAGGGCTGGTAGCTGGGTGTCCGCACTAAAGTTGATGGTCCAAATGGACAGTGATAAGGGCTGGTAGCTGGGTGTCCGCACTGAAGTTGATGGTCCAAATGGACAGTGATAAGGGCTGGTAGCTGGGTGTCCGCACTGAGGTTGATGGTCCAAATGGACAGTGATAAGGGCTGGTAGCTTGGTGTCCGCACTGAAGTTGATGGTCCAAATGGACAGTGATAAGGGCTGGTAGCTAGGTGTCCGCACTGAAGTTGATGGTCCTAATGGACAGTGATACGAGTTGGTAGCTTGGTGTCCGCAGTAGAATTAATATGTTTTCAGACGGACGTATGGAGACAGACTTGTTCACCACGAATGTCACAATAACGTTTGCTTCAGATTTGAGCAAAGCATATCATATTTGAAACAAGTTTTGTTTATACGAGTCTCAGTAGAAGCTGAAAAGTTCTTCGTTTTCAAATTTCAGACGGATCGAGTGTATGTCAAAAAAGCTAACTGTTAAAAATATTGAAAAATATCATGATAATGCCGCATTAATTTGTAAAGTTGCGCGCAATGAAAATAAAATCTCTGATTGATGTGTATGTTCCATGTACCTTCGCTGTAATTTCAAGAAGGAGTGCCTATAAATCAGCACAAAAACTTACCAAATGTCACAAAGCCAAGATAAACAAAATGCGCTTTAGAATCCCTATCAAGGGTATTTGTTACTTGTATTGTTTATTGGCCATTACAAAGACGCATTTGTTGCGCTAAAGGAAATTACATGAAGCGGATCTGGCAAGTGAAGCGGATCTGGTAAGTGAAGCGGATTCGGCAACAATGCGCCCATTGCATAACGAAGGTCTGCAGTAAACTACTAAAGATGGTAGAAGAGCTGGGAGCTCTTTATGATCGGGAATTGTCTTTAACGCGAGGAAAAAAAGCTTCAGCTTAATACACGCGATCATGTGTGGTATGATTCCGTTCTCTTTCAAACCAAATGAACTGTTTTTTTATGAGTTGACATTGGTGTAATAATACTTTTTATGACATCTATTTCACTAAATTTATGAGTCATTCAACAGGTCATAAAATCATATGTTGTTTGATCACACGAATATGACAATCGGTTTCGTAATGTTAAGATTACACAGAAAACATTAGTACGTACAGTGTTCTTTTTTTCTAAAATAAAACCTGATTGTGAAATTCAGTGTGAAGTAAAACATGATTGTAGATTATAAGTGCAACATGACTCTAACATTTTAAAAATGATTAGTGATTAATGATAAACCAATAATTTTTATGTAATCTTCAAGACAAACACAACAGTAGTTCTGTATAGTTAATGTGGTTTTCCTTGGGGAAGACCAAACATCTTGGATATGCACGTTGTCGTGTACATGTGTTAAATTTGTTGTTAAACAATGTATTTCATTGTTTCTGTTGAGATTCAGCAGACCTTCATTGCATTGTATTTGGACAATGATTAGTTGTCAGGAATTTAATACTATTTCATGTCAGCAGTGGTGAGGAAGCTATGTTTAGTTGCGCGAATTATCTGTAAACTTCTGGAATAGCATGGATGGATGTCAAGCGTTATAGAAACATGTGGAATAGTTTGTTCTGTTCAAGTAACACTCGACTGGTCTGGCACTCTATAGAGAGTTCTGGAAGGTATTTGAATCCATATAGGGAGACAAGCGCATGCCTATAACATCACACTTTTCATCACATATTTCATCTGAGATTACATCAAGACCAGCCTTCGTGTGAAGCTCACTCAACACCATGGATTCCCAGCCAAGGCTTATCTCGGAAGTTTGTTGCGGACAGGATAATATTATTATCACTGAACTTTTTGGTATAACCACTGCCATCATATTTTGTATTACATACTGCTATTGTTCTACCAATCTACTGCATAATGCCATTGTAATCGCTGCGCGGTAATTTGTATTGATTTGTAAACCTAGTTGTTTGTTTGTTGGTTTCACACTAAATTCCTTTACGTACAGATTTTTGGGGTAACATATTGTTTCAATTTGGGAATTGAAATATAACACTTGTCATGTACGTATAAGTTTACTTACAGTGTTATGCTCAGAAAGGCTCAAAGTGTAGAAATTATATGTTTAATAAGATAAAAACAAAGTATTGCATACTCAGTATTGAAAATACTATATCTATATGAGTTGAGAGCTTTCAACTAATATGACAGTTATTACAATCATGTTGATATAGTTTGCGTCGACGATTGTCCACATGACGCACATGCTAGAATTAAAGTCGTCCTTCTTGTAAACATTGTTTTAGAGTATTATCGTTAAAATAAACACACACTAGTCTTGGAACTGCTACCAACCTTTTGGTCAAATAATGAGAGGTGACATTAACAACCTTCGTCAGTTATTCACAAACAGGCCAAAATATAGTGTCTGCAGACAGTTGGGATCAAAGTTCTAACTGATACTGTTGATGTAAATACCCCTAAATGGACCAATAGAACAAATGAACCTGTTGTATGTCTTTCAGCGTGGGTTAAGTTAGCGATTGATGTTCTTATTGGTAGAATGCATTAACCAAAAAAGGGGAAACGGGGAAACAGAATCGGAATAAACTCATTCTGTCCAAAGTCTGGCCGCCTTAAGTCAACAATTTGTAGTTGTTTCACACGAAAAGGCCTCAAATAACATAACCATTCGACGTAATCATCACTACAGTAAATAATACAGTAAATAATACCACGTCAATGAAAGAAAGTAGACTTGATTATCCGACGAAACAGATTCCATTTGACGAAAAGGGAAAAATAGCTCTGAAAACAATATGAACGGACCACTGAAAATCAATGATGACACCAAGTGTGACACCAAATAACATGGTATACGTGACCCATCCAACAATGCTACAGGTATGTTTATTGCGGAATACATTTGCCAAAACCTTGCATCAGAACTTTTGACTTGACTCTAAAACCTAAAGACGTTCCCATTTCTCTTTTGTACTGGCTGCCCAAGCCCCATCATAATCCATACAAAGAGATAGCACAGGAACAAAGGCCAGATTTTACACCATTGAAACAAACGCAAATACAGTAGAAAATGCATACTATGACCGGATTTACATATGTTTCCCGATATCAACTAACTTTAGGCGTTTTTTTCTCATGACGAAAAACCCACTGAAACATATGATTCTCGTGCATTGCCGTATGCACAAACACCATAGTCGTGAATGCTATGACCGGATTTGCAGACATTTCCAAGAATGAATTAAAAAGTGATACCTCAGTAAATACTTGATCAAAGAATATTTCCAATGCATTCCTTTGAATTTGAATAGGTGCTGGATTTTCCGACTCCTTTCTAAGTTTACTAGAGTTTGAAATATAAACATTTCCTTTGGAGCTAAAACGTTTGTAAATTTGTAAAGTTTCAAACGTTTTCATTCCTTAGAAAAGGTTGTATCATTCCGGATATCAAGGGTGTGTGTTTGAATAGTTTTTGTATGTTCATATTACCAGTACATAAACAAGAGGACTATATGAAATGTAAGGTTCACGTTACTATATTGTCTCTTATGTTGATACTCTAAGGGTCTGGCTAAGCAAAACACTATTATGCAAGTTGACACGTTCCCATTAGGACACCAGCTGAATCACTTCCCTTCACCGGGTTGCCAGTTCGTTCGACAATGGAGTGGGAGTATATGGAAGTATACATATATAATTCATTTTGAGTCTTTGAGCGTTTACTCAAATGCCATCATGTATATTGGTATTGACAGTTTGTAGGGGAATGCAGTGTATTAATACTCCCCTCCGGTCTCGTAAGTTTTACTCCTGTTCTGTTTCCGGTTTCAACTTCTAATTTGCATGAGTGTGTTCGTGTGTTGCACAATTTCATTACAGTGATACAAGAATAGTAACCGAGATGTTGAAAACACACGCTTATCTGGTGGGAAGGTATGAAGGGGAAGTATGATTATTTTCATATATTAACATATTGTACAGATCCCTCCCCTTCTCCCTCCTCCCTTCCCATACCTCGTGGGTTATTGGAGAATATACCACACGTGCATGTGTAAAACATACTAGTATTATAATTACTTATATTGTGTGTGCAGTGTATTTGATTCACTACACACAGAGGAATAAGAGACATGTAATATGGTATGGTGTTCGTGGAGACATCTGCCATCAATGTAATTAGTATATTGCATTTTTTCAATAACCTTACAAAGTTGTCATTTCTTGTAATTCTTAAATGAAATCGGCAATTAACTAAAGATGCCATAGAAAGAGTGCGACGCGAAGAGATTATATTTTTAGAAGATAAGAACGGAGTGTTTGATTTATGAAGCATGATCCAGTATTTGTAAGGAGACAGATGTTAGATTTGGTTAAAAAGTAAGGTGTAATATATGAGTGAACTCTGATAATAATAAAAACTCCTACCAGGTGAAAACTATCATTTGAAATCGAAATATCAAAGCAGAGCCTAGTCAACCACACACGCTTGGGGGAAAAGTGCATCAATACGACCATTTCTGGAAAGGAAAGTTAACTTTTTAATAATTTTGTAATATACGTGAACAGTTTCAATATTGCACATTTAAGATATAAACACTCACAAACTACTCCGTAATATTCGTGTAATATTTGTTAATATTCAAGTAAGTGTACATGTTCTTAGTATGTATCCCTTCCGAAAGAGTGAATAAGGCTTTAACACATGTTTTGTCATGTATATATTAGCCCGGATATTTCCTCGAAACCATGGGCGGCCATTTATTCAATGAGCATAGATCTGGGCAGACAGAGACTGCATTTCCTTCATGGAACAATTGTGTTCCCCTTCTTGCGGATCTGTTTCTTTGTGCATATGAATCGGAATTTCTGCTCAGTCAAAACAAGGTAATTTGGACAGGAAGTTTAACTTAAGCTTCAATTATATCGATGATCTGATATCGTTCAATAACAATGAAATAGCCAATTCCCTTCCACTGGATTACCCACCTGAACTAGAAATAAAGGAGACCAGTAAGACCGCCTCATCTGTTTCATATCTAGATCTATGCATAAAGATTCAGAGTGACAAAACTCTCTCCACAAGTCAGTATGACAAGAGGGAGGACTTCAACTTTCCAATTGTCTGTCAACTTTCCCTTCATGTGGAGCAATGTTCCAGCAGCTCCAGCCTTTGGTTGTACATTTCACAACTTTTGAGATACAAACGAGCATGCTCGTACCACAAAGTTTTGAAACAGCGTCATACGACTCTTGCTCAGAAGTTGTTTGATCAAAGATACACCATTCAAGTATTCAGCAAACCTTTCAAAAGGTTTTATGGTAGACATGTGGAGGCCATTTCCAAATCTGACGCATCAGTGACAAAAACGATGTCCGATGCAATTCCCTATTTTGATTTGTACCTTATGTTCCCGTGTATTTTTCAGGTAAACAATTGCCTTGCCTTTGCATGTGTTTGTGACAGGTGCCACTGATGAGGCAGGATACGCGCACCTCTTCGCGGAAACCTATCATCACTTTTCCATGGTGATTCATAAACACATGCTCGTAATATAGCCGGAATCGTACAATCGACTCTGCTTTATGCAGAGATTTCTATTGGATGTTGAAATGATTTTGTCGCTTTATTCTATCCCCCAAAACAATTGCGCTGTTCATTGGGATGATTTTGGGGTATGAAATTTGGATGTTACTTGTTCCCTCCCTGTTCTGGAACAGTTTTGTAAATATAATCGATGATAATATTTTAATATCAAGATAATTATATATACATCCAGTTATTTGAGTCAGTCTACATGAAAATAATACACTATGATTTCATTCCACTGATTCACGTATGACCTTATGCACTTGCTACATGCGTCACCTCATGAAAATAGTGAGGCAAACTTGTCGAAAACGTGTATGGTGCCGAGGGCGGCCGAGTATGAGAAACACAGAAACTGAAGAGTGGCTATGTGGACATTCCCGACACATTTCTTTTACAAATAATAAACTTGTTTTGTACACCGACATAGCGAAATGCATTTCATATAGTTGTAATATATCGAGTTTTCACTATAAGTGTAATCAGACATGGGACAGAAATAGTACATGCTACTGTAGATGCATGATTTGTATGAAGTATGCTCAATGCTATTCACAAACTTATTGTAGCTACAGTTCGGGATGACAGGACGGTAGAGTATTAAATTGTAACAACAATAAATAGACTTAATGATATGTCTGGAGGAAAGGATAAAATGTTTATACATCTCATGACAATAAAAAAAGTGTACTATATGGCCATTTGGCGTTACAGAAACAATTCTCGTACGAACAATAAACTAATTGTGAACGGTTTAGTAGAACCGCATGTTGTCGTCCGTGCTTGTACCAGTTATATAATGCCATATGTTGAGATATCATGCTAAGAGCAAGTAAAATCGTATAACGTCTGGTAACGTGTTTTAACGTTTGGTATGGTGGCCAATGGATCTAATCATCGACCTTTGCTCTCCAGGCACGTGCTCTTTCCACTATTATGAAATTTTCGGGGCAGATTTAGTATCACTAAAGGCGTTCTACACCAATATAAGATATGACGTAATGGATTATTATTATTACAATACTTATAGTTTTAGTCTCTGTTTCCTCGATCTCCATGGAAATGACCATAATTAAGTTGATATTATGAGTGAAAGGTACATTTTGTTATTGCGTTCCACATTTGCATGTACACGCATAAACAAAATCACAAAAAACACGTGAACGTAATATCCTTCAAATTAAGTGTTCTTGTGAACATGTTCATATCACCTTCAAATAAATAGAATAGTCAGGGTAAATCTAAACCTTGTCTGTTCATGATATCAATCACTGGATTGTCTGGTCCAGACTCCATTATTTACAGATCGCCGTCATATAGCTGGAATATTGCTGGAGTGCGGCGTTAAACAAATAAACAAACAAACAAACAAAATATAAACCTTGCCATTCACGAATTCAGGGGTAATGAAATCTGTGGCATCTATGAACAACATTCACGATTATTTCACACGTTAGAAAATCCATGAAAACGATGGCCATATTTACATACCTCTGGCGGCTTGTACTGGTCAGGGCTTATGCCCACTGAGATACCATGGCGCCATGCCGCAGTTTAACATAAGTACCCCACTCAGTGACAGGATACTGATTCCTGGCCGACCAGTCCTAGTTTAAGCCTCCTAATGACGAGCGCCAGACAGGGCAACAACAATTGACATCTTTCAACGTCTTTTGGTATGACGCGACCGGGAATGGAAACCCGGACCTTCCTCTCTCAGAGCGGAAGTTCTACCACTAGGTCACAGAGGCGGTAAATGTCATCTTACTTAGAACACAATTTGTGACATGCTGGACTTCGTAATAGCATTGATGTAACATTTGGGATTTGGGCATTAAGGCAAACGGTAGGCTTCCCCATGGGAACCAATATCGCCCTTCTGTTTCTTTGTTTATAAATAGGAATTCTTACTCTGATAAGCGTATATTAAAACAAGGAAATTTTGAAAAGGAACTAAGCTCAAGTTTAAGGTATTTCGATGATCTGATATCGTCAGGGAAACTATGCCATGCCAAGATTCAACCATAAGACTGTGACAAGTGTATGGAGCTGTGCAAGGGTGTCAAAAATAAAAATAAAAATAAAAATAAAGTAATAACGAAAACGTGGTAATAGGTTCACATGTTTCTAATAACCATTAATTGTACAAATGGATGACAATAAAAGATATAAAAAAACAATCTGATCTGACAAACGCCACTGATTAATTACATCAGCGCAAATATACAAGCGGCTTGGATAAACAACTGTATTACAACAATAAAGGAGTAGCTGAAACCTCACTTTGACAAGATGCCGACCAGATGCGTAGACAGCCAATTAAGTCGGCTGGTACCAATTAACACCTGACCAATTAACACAATTAACTCAACACTTTAATGGGTGAATAACTTCGGCTGGGTTAAACAGCAGGAAATAAACACAGAGGACCCATCCATGAAATAAGACCCTTAGACTACAAAATAGACGAGTACGTCTGGATAACAACAAGTCTTAATCGACTTAAGATTCACTCACTTTGACTGAACAAGAAACTACTACAATTAATTAAATACTCAAATAACTAGACAATGACGGAAAGGTTGGTCATCCATGGATCGCTGGAAAAACGGAGAGTGACAAACTAGGTTTAGTGCAGTACAACCAGAACAAGTCAAAATTTAGGTCGAACAGTGTCCCAAACCAAAGCAACGATTTTTACGAAAACTGTAGGTTAAAGACAAAGGGTCCTTATAAATTGGACAGAGCGCGGACCTCAGAGGAGGCAATCTCTTCGGGGAAAACACGAACAGCAAACTAACTATTATATTTATACCGAAGTTGTAAGTATCACACGCAAGCGCTGAACATGGCTTTCCAACGGTTTCATTAACGATATACAAGATATGTACAATTATTGATGAGGCAAATATGACCATAAATACATGAGAACTATCTCAGTGTACATATTAATTCCCCTAGTGTTTGCAAGTTGTACTTACAAAAACATTTTCAATACATCAATAACATAGCGAACATATAAGAGATAGCATACATCAAGTCAACACATGGTTTAAGAGTGCCATTAGATCACAAGAGAATGAAATTCTCTAAATTTCTAACGCAGAAGGTACTGACTCAGAACGCTTAAGACCGCCGGACTTTGCCGAACGGCGCCGGAAATAAAGCCTTAGAACAGAGCGATCACTAGACCGTGACATGAGCAAATGTGAACCACTTTGACATCAAGCAACATTCTAGCAGCTCCAGCCGATCAGCATTTCAATACTTTTAAGTTAAACTGAGCATGCATTTTCTTCGAAGATTTCAAAGCGCGTCAAACGATTATAGCTCCAAAATTGTTTGATCAGGGTTACATTTAAGTTTATGTTTATTACATTTGAAGATCATTTCCTAACTCGATGCCTCAGTGACCAAATGATGTCTGATGTAATTTCCTATTTTGACTTATATTCTATGTTCCCGTGTTTTTTTCTCAGGTAACTAATTGACTGGCCTGTGCATGTGTTTGTGTGTGTGTCGCGGGTGCCACCACACGGAAACATACGTTTACAAAGTACAAATTTATTGATTCATGAAAAAAAAATCGGAATCGCACAATGGACTTTGTTTTTAGCATAAATTTCCTGTGATTATGTAAATGGTTTTTCGCTTTTATTTTTTAATTATACTACTCCGGGCCTCACTGTCCAGCCTGCCTACGCCAGCCAGTATGTCCTTCGCACCTATATAGATAGGCACGTTAAGAATAATGTCGAAAGTGTAGTTGTCTGGAGTGAGATTATCCCAGCTGAACTCAAACCTGGCTTGGAGTCAATTTCGCAATTATCGTGAACAAGTTTGTATATTAGCTGGGTCTGATACACGGGTGCACCAGTTGCCAATACGCACCGACTAAAGAATAAATAATGTCACATTTTAGAAAATAACTACAAAAAACTACCGTTATAACGAACTCAGAGGGACCATTTATATTATTTCCTTATAACAGTAGTTCGTTATTAGCATATGTACAACATATATACAGCAAGTTCTTTATATTCGTCGGTTCGTTATAAGCGTGTACGTTATAAACGTAGTTTACGGTACAAAGCACTGGCTACACATTTAACGAAAAGCTAACATGATCACAGCTAAACATTAGGTGTATTCCTTATTAGCAAGGTTTAACATGTGCTACATCAATTCTGTAAATAATCTATTGTTACCCTGATTTGCATTCCGTTTACCACTGCAGTTGGCTACTTGAATCCTGACTAGGCTGACAAGTGACTGGATGTATGAGCAGCGATCCTCGACATCGGAATACGATGACTTGCTATCCTCCACGTAACGATGCCTGGCGATCGATCCACACCGTAAACTACTGAGCAAAAGAATGTATACACTTGAAAATTGGACCTGACCCCAAAGTAACAAACGTTTTAAAAAAGTCATTAACAGTCGCCGAAACATTAAAAACGTACGTTCCAAAACATAACTATGATACCCGTATTAAATACAGTACTGTTGAATAAATTAAATTTCGAATTTCTTGTTTGTTTCATTTGTGATCAAAGTCAACCATGGGTGTATACTTTCTGTTGTGCGTCAGTGTTATCGCGACAAGAAAAGTAAAATGGATGAGTTTATATATATATATACTCCAACTTTGTAAAATGTTCTCTAATCTGAGTCTGGTTCATTAGCGTAGTATTTCATTCTGATGCTTACTTGTGCATGACTGCTCAATTAGATATACCAAAGGCTGAAAATGGCGACTGCGATAGAAATTCTCGAAACTAACCGATAATTACGCAACACGCATTGTGAAGAATCAAATACAATGTTGTCATGTGAATGTCATGTATTTTTATTTTACCGCACTGCTGCTATTCTAAATGTGTCATTTGAGTTAACAGGCATACTGAGAGTATCTCATTACACATTATCGTTTATATTAATCGTTGTATCAATTTTAGACATAATGCTGAAGACAAAGGTTTGATCCAAGTGGCATTTGGCGATGACGCGCGGATAATGTACCCGACAAGCCACTACGATTGGCATGCGGCCAGGGGCAAAATAAGTTAAGTCTCATACAAAACTTCTAATGCTGTGGCTCGCTAACGAGAAATTCCAGTCAATGTGAAGGACATATTCCGTTAGTTCCAAATACATTTTTTTGTACTACTCCATGAGAAAGCTTACTTCTATGCCGTTGAAACCCGTGAACATCAGGGTAAGAATTAGTCTTCAGTCATGCTTGTCGCAGGAGGCTCGCTGATTGGTTGATGCATGTTGTCGTATCCCAAATGCGATGCTCATGATGTCAATCACTGGGCTGTCTGCTCCAGACTCGGTTACAACATTCAAGGCCTCAGTAAAGCTTCAAAAGGTTTTATGGTAGACATTTCCAAATTTGACGCATCAGTTACCAAAATGTGGTCCGATGCAATTCCCTATATGGATTTGTACCATATGATCCCGAGATTTTTTGGAGTAAGCAATTGACTTGCCTTTGCATGTGTTTATGACAGGTGCCACCGGTGGGGCAGGATACGCTCACTTTTTCGCGAACACCTGGATTCATTACTATTTGATAGTGATTCATAAACACATGCTCTTGATATAGTCGGAATCGTACAATCGACTGCTTTATACAGATCTTTCGGTTAGATATAGAAAGGAATTTGTCGCTTTAATTATCTTCAAAATAACTAATCTCTCAGGACAGTTCATGAAAGAAAGAACTATAATCTATCCGCTAGATAATCAGTTATGTACTTGACGTCACTGCATGTCATGTTCATGTGACATTCAGGGACCGCCCTCTTAGATCCACGAACTGATTCTTCTATTATCGTGATATTGGAGCGTTATTATCCTTGGTATCATGCAAGAAGTCAGATTTCTCACCCCATTACCATGGCTGATGGAGTATCATTTAACCAAAGCATTGATATTGTTCTGTACATTGTCCCTCTTATACAGGTCTGTTTCCATCACAAGCGCCTTATTGGCCCTTGTCCTGATTTAAGCACAATCATGCATAAAGTTTATGATGCACTTGTATGATGGTAGAAGCAAGATAATGAGAAAATAACACATATCAAGCCATATATCTGGTTGAAACGATTGGAATTATTCTGTTCGTCTCGAAACTTAAAAACAAAACAAATGAAGAAACAATGAATGCCATACCAGGTGTGCACACATTCTTGTCGATTTGTTTATCTATGATTAGCATTCTTCCAGCTCAGTCTACTCATGTTTGCGAAGTTGCGGAAATCATTGTCAAACAGAGCGTAATGGGTTGCGGGATCATACCCCGATATCTGAATTGATATTCGAGACATGTGGAAATTGCTGCAGAAACAAACGTAAGCTCTCGCTATAATTGAGGTTCTGGAGTGAATATTCGGACAACTAACGTCACAAATGTCTCGTGCTGGCCAGGTGGCAGTGAGGAAGGCAACAGCCTGATAATACCCTCAATATAACGAACGTTAAGCAATCTGACGTATTCAGAACAGAAATACGAATAAATATTATCATTGGCGTTTTTCACGTTATAAATGTGTTTAACATTTTATATTGACTTGTTTATCAGTCACACGTGATTTCTAAGTAAATCATAAAACTGAAGGAAAAATGTATGATTCGTCTGCGTGTAATTGTCTTCTTCATGAGATGAAACAATCTGTTGTGTCTACAGGGAGCAATCCCATTTGTTACACTGTTCTTCACAAAAATGATCAATCTTGTTCAGGTTGATTACATTAAAGACAAGAGATTGATGGACTTGTTCATAAGCCCATTTGTCATGCATTTGTTTGAAGTATCGGTACAAACAATCGAACTCAGATAATCCTTATATTACACAGGGACAACAGAGAGAGAGAGTGAGAGAGAGAGAGAGTGAGAGTGAGGGAGAGAGAGGGAGAGAGAGATTGCATTTCGTATTGCATTTTTGTTCTTATTGTATCTTTATCGGGTTAACATTTGACTTGCCTGTGCATGTGTTTGTGACTTGTACCACTGGTAGTACAGAATATGCTCACCTTTTCCAAACACCTGGTATATCATCACTATTTAATAGTTATTCATAAACGCGTGCTTATGGTATAATGGGAATCGTATAGACAATGCTATTAGCTGATGCTACGTATGACCATAGAGAGGAATGTGTTAACACACACTAATTTGTAAATCACATGGTGAACCACAGTAGGAGATATTAACAGAGTTCTCCATATTTCACATTAGTTCTTATCTCCTTACAAATACTGATACATTTGTTATAGGCTCCATAAATCAAACACCAAGTTCTCATCGTCCTAATTATATAATCTCTTTACGTCACCCTCTGTATATGACATCTTGAGTTAACAGCCGATATCATTTTGAATTTACAACATATGACAACTTATTGTTAAGTTCTAGAAAAAAAACGAATTACGCTAATGTTTGAGTTCACAACGAACACCATACACACTGCACACTAGACTGAGACACAATTGTAGCACACTACATTTCGACCTGTTTCGTGTTAACTTATCTGATATCTGATACTGTTTCCTGTAAATGCGACACCCCTTGTGCAAGTTGATTCCATTTCATTTTCGAATGTACGTTACATGACTATACGACTTAAGGCAGAAATTATTGTCAGTTGTTGTTAATTGTGGTTGATACCAAACGGCACACAGTATTGTTTTGGTAACCCAAACATAAATGTGTTACTGAATAAATAATATAATCTTTGTGTTTGCATACAACGACTAACAGATAAACCTAGATCTAAACACTAAACTGTATAATATAATTTTCCACTTCCTTTACATCATCAGAGTTTGTGTAACACATAAAAAGCCCGTTTAAATGCAAAGGTTTAATAAACAAATCAGGTGACATTCTATAAAACGTGAACGCCAGAGAATAACCAGTATTGATTAAACGATGGTGGCAGAGAGTGGTTGCATGGGCAACGGTGTTCGGCAGCTCGACCCCTGTTGTCGGTCCTGCCCCTCACTGAAGCACTTGAAGCATATGACTTTGTTCGTAATATGCCTCTGTTCTCCCATCTTTGAGTGTAAAGATGAGGATCATTGCCCTCTCTACATGCAGCACAGACAGTGAATGGAACTTCTCCCAGGAAACGCTGTCTAGTTGAACTCACCAAGAACTTGAAGGGGTGTGTTCTTAACAGCAAACCCGGGTACTCTTCCAATGTCCCCAGATTTGGAGGTACCAATTGCAAGTTTTCCAACTTGGGATGCAAGCGTGACATTTCGAAAGCAAGGTCCGCATATTTTCCATGTGTTTCCTCAATCTTGTTAATCACATATGTGTCAAAAGGGACAGAAAATTCAATAATGTATATAATTTCATTTGATTTATAAAAAGGACAAGTTTGTTTTCCTGGATACTTTTGAGGCTGATGACACAATACCTGTAAGTCACCCTGTAAATATTTTGAATTGGGTATTCAGACAAGTAATGGGGCGGGCGTTTTTGGGATCAGTCAAATCACCTTTCTTTGGGAGAATTATTGTTAGACATTTGCCCAACCAAGGCGTAACATCCCCTGTAGCCATTAGATAATTAAAACAGTGTAATAATGGTGTTCGGACACAAGGGAACAGTTTCCAAAACCGGTTTCGAATACCATCAGGCCCTGACGACGTATTAGATTTGGATTTTTTAATTACATTTTGCAGGCAATCAGGTGTAATGAAACAGAACAATAGTGATTTTATTTTTTCGTGTACCCGATAATTATATTCCTCTACCCTTGGTTCCTCGAGGTTGTAGGTGCCGGGTATAGACCACAACACTGTTTCCAAAACCTTTCACTGGAATCCATGGTGGGTCATTTCCCATCACTGCCATTTAGTTGTTCTGATGAAATTATTTTTCTTGCCCCTCTTCATTTCTGTCCAAACCTTTAACTTTGCTTTCAGAGAATCAAGAATTTGATTAAGAATCGTCTCTTGTGTTGTCTTGTATTTTGTTTTTAAAGTTTTCCAAACTGTTTTTTGCCGTTTTGACATTGATTGCATAATGTCAAACAAAGTTCTATCAAGGATATGTCTTTCCTTGTTTCATTTCGATTAATTTGGAACCGTTTTGTCTTTGGGTGATTTTGTTTATTACCCTTTTGTGGTTCATTTTCTTTGGAAACTGCATGGAGTTCCTCCAGTGTCCGAGCAGCGGCATACACGCAACAGTTAATGTCATGCAAAGAACAGTCCGCATTGAGAGTGACAATGATAATTTTATTTAATTTATCAAGGTGATTCTGTGGAAAAGATTTGTTAAATTGTTTAATTGGCCTCCGTTTCTCAATCAGTAAATCACAGATGTGATTATAGAATGACATATTATTATTATTATTATTATTATTATTATTATTATTATTCGAGAGACAATAACCACAACTACAACAAGTTTTTACCACAACTGCACCAGAAGATTTATCAATGGGCGAGCAGGATCCCAATATTTGTTATCAGTTTCTTCCAGGATGTTTGTATTCTGACATGGGACGATAACATCTGAGCAAAAAAACTTTGATTATTGGGTCTTAATCGAGTTTTAAATCGCAAGTTTATGAAAATCCCCCACGCCTTCAATTTAAAAACCATATTAGTATTATTCTGATTGTTGTGATATTTCTCTACTGCACACCCGTTTCAAGGTTCCAGGCCATGTCTTGCAAGCAGCCTTTGATCTCCTTAATATTGACCGAATTGTCTGGCAATGTAATTTGACCTTATTAAGAGTGATTGTTTGTTAAAATCAGCCCACAGGGAAGTGGATTCTTGTTACTTGTCAATATGACCTTTGGCCTTCTTCGCATAGACTAATAAAGGACAAGCCTTTGAAGAACAATCGGATCGAAATGCTTCTTATGTTTCCTTAAACTGTAATGCGTTTGAACATTACTCATTGAGAGTCTGTTAGCAGTTGACACGAAATTGTTTTGATTACTGTCCATGGGTTTGTACAGTATGAATAAAATCTCCTCCTGAATCCAGACGCACAAGGAAAGAGGATACAAAAGATACTTAGAATATGATATTGTATATTTCATGTCTTTACATTTAAAATATTTAATATAGTTTTATACTTCAGATAATTCTCATTTATTTCGTAAATATCTTTAATTCCGTTTCGTGCGCTATGTATCCACATGTGTGGTTTCATTCTTACAAACCACCTACAAAACGGCTTCTTCTTTCATGTAGCCCTCTTCCGACCTAACTTCTATCAATCCAGTTCAATAAACATTTTGTCAAGAAGGCAATTTGGATGTGTCAGTATAATATGTAGACTTCTTAAATTGAAAACGCTCTAATGCCAAGACAAACGTTGGCGATTACATGCAAGAACAGTATGGAAATACGTCTCCTTGCAATAACATTTTCTAACACCAAGAAAGTGTAGACAGTTAACATACCACCATGATTGTGATTGGAAATACATGTGAAAATAAACTGGCGTTTTACTTATTTTACTGTATGTACTGGTCAAAATGTAGTACACACATAGACATTAAGAATCTATTACCATGTCATCGATATACATAATGGGTTACCTACCCAAAACAACAGTACAACAGTTCAGCAATGTGAGTAGCTTTCTGAATATGTGTTGAATTAGATTAGTCGTAGATTTTTCTGTTGTTGGGTTTCTTCTTACAACTTATTCTCCATCTCCTACAAAGTTGCAGAACTTGTTGGCTGCATCATCCTTCACGGGCTTCTTACGTTCTGCCGACAGTGTCGACTTTCGCTAGCACCGAGGTTCCGGATCCTCATTCCATTTTTTTACATAGGAAGTCAGACAGCTGGTATTTTCTATGCAAATAGGAAATGCACTTATTTCTTTGTATTTGGGGTGGGGATAATCCGGTTTTGTTGTTTCTCTGCGATATGAAGACTCGGGATTGTATAAGTGAACGGGAGAAGTTACCTTGGCGTATCGTGGCTTGCACGGAAGACAAATAATAGAAAATTATAGGGATTGACATCCTTCATTCCAAGGATTTCGGGGTATCACTGTTTGACACAATTTCACAAGAACCCTGTGGGAGGAAGCAACAAGATTGAATAGAACAGTCGGTGAACACATTCTTGTCTCTTCCTCACAAGCCATAAGTAATGCTGTGGGGGTCTGTATTGTAATAATGGATAGAAGTTAGTGAAGTGGCCATTGACAAACACATGTTAGTAACGTAGACTCGGTTCATTCTATTCCTTTGCCGTAGCTTAGTTCCGACATCTCAACGCTTCTAAGCAATGTATAGGAGAAATTTGTCGATGTAAATGCATGATGGATTTGTGGGCGTAGCATTTGTCGGGCACTGGTTCAAATCATGACCTTTTCTATCAAGAACTGAAATCAGATGCCTCGTCTGCATGATCAAACTAATTTACCATCCAACAATTTCACAGAAAATAATGACATCATTGTAGTACCAAGTGTTAACATCTCTTTGTACTAAAGATCGTGTTGTTGATGTCACAAGACAATCTAATTCCGTCTATTAAAGATACTATTAGCACAACCATGGACAAAGCTACCCCTATAGATAACCTCACAGAGTGAACACGACCCTGATACAGACGCATTACCACAGCACCTAGACGAAATGGTGGTTGTCTGGACGTTATATTGAACCTACTCAGACTGAAATGAAGTACAAATTTGTTGTGGACATGTGCGCACTCTGGCGGCCAGGCAAAGTACATGGTCACTGCGAACGTTGTGACAAAGGTTATAATGATCTTCTGGTCCATATGATATGTCACTGCAGAGCATCAGAATTCATCAGGGATCGTATGTGGTGTGAAATTGTCAACTGTTGTCCAGTGGAATTGAGTGTTACCTTACACTCCATGTGTGACGTTGACCTAGTGTGCAGTCTGCTGTCATGCACACCTCCTTTACAAGCGAGTGAAGAAGACAATGAGCTGTTTGCAAGAACTGTGATCCAGAACATACACCAACTATGTTTGACACTATATCCTGACCCTTAACCTAATCTTGTTATTTCTCTTGTTAATATCTGTTTAACCGAAATGAATTGCATGTAACTCTCCTATGGAGGAATAAAGATGATAATAATCTGGTGAACAGGTGATCAATTTGCGTAAACTCACACAAAACTTGAGACACCTTAATCAGTTAATTAATTGTCTATGTACATGGATTTAAATGTGTATTATTCAAAATAGTCTTCGTGCTCATTGCATGAAATAGAAATGTAACATTTGTGTGTGTTGGTAGATTTCTAATACGGCTGTACTTTCATATACACCACGAGCCTCGAATAACTGTTTTGGACTTCTATCTAATTACATATTACTTAATACGGCTAAAGTAAACAATCCTTGTGTTCACCCTGTTACCGGAACTGACATGTAACATATCAGTACGCAAAGTTAACGTCTTACGTCCTCTGTAGTTTAGTCTGAAGAGTGATTTTTCGTTAATTATTTGAAAGACCCGATACAGTAGGTGGTGAAGCCCCGATGCAACAACGCATCAGCACACACGTAACCGCCAGGTTATATATCAATTTCCAGAGAAACAAACCAGGAAATCTCGTTACCTCGGAGTGAAAGGGACATGGCAATATACGTCGAGCTTTCTAAAGATCATACGCTGAATGCCCTACCGTGACAATATATACTGCACGTCAATCTGTCCAAAGAACACAGCTGATGATTTATCTGCAGACACAGTATATAATAGTATTTTACTCTCAATACAATGTCAACAAAATTGACGTTCCTGCATTTTCACAAGGCCTTATTCTTGAAATGGCGTGAACACTGACGGAATACTTACACATTGGGAATTCCCTGAACCAATTGCATACAAAAGCGCTGTTTCTGACAATTTATAGTCTTTCATCTTGAACAAAGCACATTAGCATACATTGAGAAACGTCAGAGATTTTTGTTGCTTGTCGATTCCCAAATTGAAACAGTATCTTACCCCAGAAATCTGTCATTAACATAATTTGTGGTGAAACCAACAGACAACCAACAAAGAGTATATAATAAACAATTGTATTACAACATTAACTAGATTTCAAATTGATACAAATTACTGCACACCAGTGACAAAGGCAGAACACAGTTGAATGTTAGTACAATATTGAATGATAGTATAAAATGACAAGAACAATAATCTCCCCACTGCAAGAGTGACCTAACTTCCGAGACAGGCCTAGGCTGAACACCAGCGTGAAAAGGGATCTTCACACGAAAGCTGGTCTTTATGTAATGTCAGTTGAAATGTAACATTAAATGTGAGATGACTAGCTTCGAGTACTTTCCACACAGAGCTTGGCCAGTCCAGTGTCAATAGAACACCACATAATATTCAACATGTTTCTACAACGCTTGACATCCATCCATGCTATTCCGGAAGTTTACAGATGATTCGAGCATCTCAATATAATAATTTCCTCATCACTGCTTACACTGACTAGTACTACATGCCTGACAAGTAATCATTGTCCAAATATAATGCAACGAACTTCTGCTGAATCTCAACGGAAACTATGTTATTTAGTTACAATCATTGTTTAACAATACATTACACTGCCATATTACAAAATTATCATTCATGCGTTCTACCATAGTATTTCTTGATTGCATCTTTAGGAAATGTCATTATCTTTTCATAAAATCTTTTCATGAAATGCTAACCTTACCAATTTGACTGATGCATGATACGGAAATGTGATCACATATCACCATGAGATGCATTTTTTCAGCGCATTGGTGTCAACACTCGTAAACATACATAGTAGTCTTATGACACTTTTAAAATATGAAAGGGCTTCGTGTATGTATTTTAAAATCGTATACATAAACATATGCAGATACGATATTTTAATTTTCAGAATACATTCACTTACTTAACAAGAACTATCCCGACTCAAGAGAATATTTTGCATCTCGTTTCAAAACATGTAGAAATGATTACTGATGTTGGTTAGACGATTAGAAATGCTATGCTTTCTGGATCAGCGATAATTAGATTGAACAATCCATCACGCAAGGTTTGAAATGTCTGTGACTGACCTTTCGCAAAACCATCTCAATCTACATGTAGTTGCTCACTTTTATTGGAAACTGCGATGAATGAAATCCCCCAGAGAACAAGTAAATCTATGTTACAAACAGAAGACTGAAGCCTTCCGTTCAGGATCAGTTGCAGTCTTGGTACTGTTTTAGCTACAATTGATTAAATGCACCCAGGAATTCTTTTTAGACAGTAGGCGTAATTAATTGATATATGCACGATATATGCACGGTTTATACGATGGTAGCGACAATTGATTAGATACATCCACAAATTCATGTTAGACAGTATGTATAACTCATTCGATGTATGCAGGGTTCATATGGGTTGCAATATGGACCATCAGTTTACAATGTGAATCTGGCATTGATTGAACCGTTGCACCAATATACAGGTGAAACAAGCATGGGCAATGGCGCACCATTTCGGCTCCAGAAGCTACAGGTAAGGAAAAACACCTCTCCTAGAAACACAAGAACATGAATAAGAATAATCACCTCTCCGCGCTTCCGAGATAGGCATCGGCTGAACACCAGGATGAAAAGTGACCCTCACACGAAAGTTGGTTTTGATTAGATGTAAGGTGAAATGTGAGATATCAGGACATGCCCGCTCCATTCATATCATCTAACTTTCCACACAGTGAAGTAGTAGTAAGACGAGTTCTATGGATGAACAACTTCTTTATTACAATTAGTGCGACGTTTCGGTGTAGATCCTAACACCTTTATCAAGCAAGTGAAGTTGTTCATCCATAGAACTCGTCTTACTTCATCACACCAACTTCTAAATGCCACTCAAAGAAGTTCCACACAGTGGTTGACCAGTCCAGTGTCACTGGAACATCACATATTCCACATGTTTCTAACACGCTTGACATCAGCCATGCTATTCCGGAAGTTTACAGATAATTCGAGCATCTCAATATAATAATTTCCTCATCACTGCTTACATTGAGGAGAACTACATGCCTGACAGGTAAACATTGTCCAAATACAATACCATGGACATCTAGTGCATCTCAACAGAAAGAATGTAATACAGTTACAATCATTGTTTAACAATAAATTACACTGTCATATAACTGTTTGACTGCATCACAGTTTATGAATATCCTATTTAACAAGACGAAGAAACGCACATCCAAACTAGGCTTATCTTAGTATCCACAGCAATCTCTGACCTTACCTAAGTATCTATTTGACACATCTTTATAATCATTTTCAATGATCGGCCCATTCATCATGATGGCCAAGACACGTAACAAGACGAGACCGTGCTCTTGAAATGACGTAAACACTGACGGACTACTTCCACATTCCAGAGGAACCCATGGGAATTCCCTCGCACGAATACATACAGGAGCGTTCTTTCTGACCCTTTCATCGTGAACTCAGCGTTTTAGTATACACTGAGAAACGTCAGAGAGTTTGACTGCATGTTCGATGATAAATATCTTCGCTACGACCCATCCTAGTGAACAGAACGAAGAAATGCACGGCCAAATTATCGTAGTATCGACACGAGAGACAGTCAACAGCAGTCCATGAATTTACCTAAGTATCTACTTGACACATCTTTAATCACCTTTCAATGATCGGCCAGTTGGTCAATGATGACTGAAAGACGTAACCGCCACGGCTTGTTTAACACCTCCGGAAATATCTCCCGTCACGTTTCTCGTGTCGGCAATTTGACGTCTTGTACTTGATGTAAATGCATTGAGACGCGATGTCATTGTGAATGTCTTACTGAGGTAGTTCTTAACAGATCGTTCCGATCCCATGATTGTTTGAATACATTTGTTGTATATAAAAAACAACAGATGTTCCTGCATACGCTCACGTCATCTCTCTTTTTTAGGAACTATATTATTCATAATACAGCTTGTCGCAAGCTCCGGCGTTCATACAGTTCATACCCTCCCTCAATGGAGATTCGTCACAGCTGATGATTGCTCTGTAGTGAACATGTATAATTTACGTCAATTTGTCCATTATGATTGTTCAGAAGGGTAACGTCAGACCAGATGTCTCATTATGAGAGCAATCCTGTCTAATTACTTGGCCTTCTCCAGTGATTACAGATATTAGGCGATCTTGGCTCTATTGGAAGTAAGTGATGTGGGCTTTCATTATACTGGAAACTTAAAAACATATTAACGGTATCTGACCTATTGACTTATTGCAGTGATAATGACATTATCCGTCGCTTGACAACAGCTTATATTGTCACGATTATTACGAATCAGTAACCTAGACGTACTCACCAAATCAGGGCATTGGGAGTGCAGATCGTGTAGACGTCATACTTCTGGACAAATGCAGAACTTGTGATAATGGAAAGGGTTTTATTGCATATATTAACTTGGCATTAAAATCTGCATTGCCATCACATCTTGACGTTGTCAATAACATGAAATTATTTCGAATAAAAACATTATGAACTGAATGCAAATTACCTTAAGAATAAAGCGGTGCATACACAATATCAGGTGTTGTAATTATACCTGCATGTGGCCAGGACATGCTACGCCCCAGGAAATGTATCATTCTTTCATTTGATACCCGCTCAATGATGAAAACATGAAAATCGAATACAAACACATTCGTTGTCCCGAAATGATTATTAATACAGGAAATGGGTAATATATCAGTCACATCAAACAGTTTATGTTCCCATCAGTAGTTTGTTTCTATATACATGCATATTCAAGTTCTGCTCTTAGCATAGATTTCCTTTCATGAACACTGACATACTTTATTGTAAACGTCCTTTTGTGCTCACTGACGTTCTTTCGTACACATTGTTCTTTCTTATTTTATGACGTCTTTTCGCAACATTTGACAATTAATATTGCGTACTTTTGACGTTTATTTCAACTTTGTATTTGTTTAACTGGTGTCTGTTTGTTTTGTATGTTGACCTTTATCAGAAACATTTAAAACTTGATCAGTAACCTTTGACTTTTTTTGCATACTTTTGAAATTTCTTTCAGCTTCGTATTTTTTTACCGTTTGTTTTGTATTTTGACCTTTCTTTGTAACATTTAGTTCTTTTTTTCGTAATATTTGACCATTACTGCGTAATTTTGTCCTTTCTTCCAGATTTCTATTTTTTTACCGTTTGTTTTGTATTTTGACCTTTCTTTGTAACATTTAGTTCTTTTTTTCGTAATATTTGACCATTACTGCGTAATTTTGTCCTTTTTTCCAGATTTGTATTTTTTACCCATAGTTCTGACTTGTACCATGTGTTCCCGTTGTTTTTTTGTCAGGTGAACAATTGACTTGCCTTTGCACGTGTTTCTGACGGATTCCACCGGTGGGGGAGGATACGCTCACTTGTTCGCGAAAACCTGGTGTCATCACTGTTTGTGAATAGTGAATCATAAAACACTTGCTCATGATATAATGGGAATCGTACAATCGAGATTTCGTGTGTGGCATTTATTATGCTTATGAAAAGGGTTTTCTGTCTTCTGAAAAGGGACTACAGAGAGAGAGAGAGAGAGAGAGAGAGAGAGAGAGAGAGAGAGAGAGAGAGAGAGAGAGAGAGAGAGAGAGAGAGAGAGAGAGAGAGAGATCATTTTTTAGTATTTCAGGTACGTCGTCTTATCAAACACCAGACATCCTGTAAAAAATCGAATCTTGTCCAGACAATCTAATCACTGATTTTGTGAGCAATATCGAGATACGATAACACACAATATCTATCAAGTCACCGATCCTGACTACTGATCCATTTGGTATGACCAACATAGGTAGCTGGGGATCAGTTTAATTCTAAACCCCATGGGGGACGAAAAAAATGACAAGTTGAATATGTAGTACCAGGGTTAAGTTTCTGTGAAAAATGACTTGCAAAACATTTATGGATGCCGTTTTATTGTTTGACTTGAAATGGCGGCGTTGTCCTGTGCACAACACACAGGAAACAAATCATGTGAAGTTTTATAAAACGTGAACGCCAGAGAATAACCAGTATTGATTAAACGATAGTTGTAGAGAGTGGTTGCATGGGTAACAGTGTTCGGCAGCTTGGCTCCTGTTGTCGGTCCTGCCCCGCACTGCCTCTGTTCTCCCATGTTTGAGTGTAAAGATGAGGGCCATTGCCCTCTCTACATGCAGCACAGACAGTGAATGGAACTTCTCCCAGGAAACGTTGTCAAGTTAAATTCACCAAGAACTGGAAGGGGTGTGTTCTTAACAGCAAACCCGGGTACTCTTCCAATGTCCCCAGATTTGGAGGTACCAAAGTGTCCAACTTGGGATGCAAGCGTGACATTTCGAAAGCAAGGTCCGCATATCTGCTATGTGTTTCCTCAATCTTGTTAATCACATTATTGTCAAAAGGGACAGAAAATTCAATAATATAAATGATTTAATTGGATTTATTAAAAAGGACAAGATAGGGTTTGTTGTCCTGGATACGTTTGAGGCTGTTTCCGGACCTATTCCAAAGACTTGTATTTATCACTTTCCATGACGCCTTCTACATATTCAGGGTCGTACACCATGTATGGACCTCTGTGTCTAAACCACAAGCATGTCGAAGATGGTAATAAAATGAGCGAGCCACTCCATCATGTCGCTTAAGATACTGTGTTTGTGCCAACGCAGGGGAATCCACTGACAATGTGTTGGACAATCACATTTTGAAGAAAAAACACACATTGACGGTTTCAAGTGGGAAGTGACTGGTCCTGAGCAGCAAACAGATGGCACTTAGCTTAGTTGACACTCATTTCTGTACAGTCTAGCATAACACTACCATCAACAAAATCAACACTAACATAACGTAAACTGTGGAATGTCTTGTTTTCATCATGAGTCCTGACATGCTTCACAAGAGGCTCATCAGACAAATGAATGAGTGCAAAAGTGCACAAAACAATCCTATCATGAAGAGCCACCACGCCCTCCTATCATAATTGGTGAATATAGGCGATTGAGGGAAGAGCGAGGGTGGTGGGATCTATTGTCTGCCATGATTCTTCGTGTGATGACAGTACCCTGAATTTCTTGTTTCGTCCAAACAACAACACCAAAAGAATACGAAAAGACGGGTACAGCATAAGTATTTGTGGCTTTGACTTTATTGTGAGCGTTCAGCTCTGAACTCCAGGTTTTCTTAAGTCTTCATTTGTTTTTCCTCGATATGGGCATTCTGTCGCCTCATGTTAAACCTGAAAGCACTGAATAATGTAGGCAATAAACCGTCAATTTGGAGTGGGTCTTGATGTTGTCTGGTTCCACTGAATGGTTACAGAACAACTTGTACGCCACAGCTCACGGACTAATCCAGGGCTGTAATTTCCGTGCGTAATATCACAGCAGCATCTGCATCAGCTAAGAGGTAACCTGTTCTCTGTATGGTTCGACATGCACTAGCAGCAATAATACAATACCATATCTTGCTAATCGTCTAATGTTCACATTACAAACAAGTATTTCAGGTTGAGTTCGACAGTTGCCATGGAATACTAAAGTAACGCTGATTTCTACATCATCATCATCATCATCATCATCATCATCAGGACGCCCTCATTAGTCATAAATCCAAGCCCTTCTCCCTTGAAAAGTGAATGGTCAACGCATTGTATCAACTCATCTAATGGTCGTCCACTTTCCTGATACACATTTATTGTGCGTATTTCTTTGAAAACCGTAGTCAAGCAGGCATTAGATAATCTTTACATTTTAAATGTATGTATTTTATATGGGCCAGAGGCCGTAGTATAAATAAAAGACTTCTTCTTCTTCTACACAGTTACATCACTTATTGTTTCAGTTGTACTGTATGTTTGCATTAACATGGCGTTATCATTGACACTACAGTTATCATCTTACTTGATACAGGTTCCATTAAAAGGACACATCTAAGTATAAAAGTAGTAAACAAGGTATTGCTGTGGGACAATGTTGAGAGATGCAGCACATGTTCTGTCGCCTGTTGCAAGTGGGTTTATCTTTAATGCTATCTGGTTGCATTAATTTGCAGCGCCGGTGAACGTTGTGGTTATTACCGTCGATGACTCACCTCGTACCACCAACATCGGTACCTGGGGATGAGGATAATTCTAAACCAAAATCCCCATGGTCGACGAAAACAGAGAAACGATGACACGTTTAATATGTAGTACCAGGGTTAAGTTTTTGTGAAGAATGACTTGCAAAACAGTTATGGATATGTTATCCCTTCAGAACTGGTTGCATTTTGCCTGGTGCTTAATACTAAAGTTTAATAAGAAATTGTGTCCCCCTATTTTTCAAATATTGATCCATTGCAATGATGTTGGTAAACGGACGGTTGGTAAACTAGTTGCGTCGCAAGGTTTAACATATGATGTCACGATGATTTCATTTTCAGTTAAATGAATAAATCTGTGACAGATCCGATCAACATCATTGTTTAATATTTCCGGTACGTCAATTCAAACACCTGGCACATTCCCCAGTTAACCCTGGTAGATCTTGTTTACACTACCGTTTCATGAATGAGAACACAAGTAAGTATGTATTTGTCAGTCATTCAATCTCGGGCTCAGGTAAAGGTTTCGTATCTATTTGTATTATTAGTCATTCAGAGTTTGGCGGACAAAGTGTTGGTTGCATGTTGTTGGTGCTCATTAGTCATTTTAATAAATCCGCAGAGTCTATAAACATGAGAAACTTATGTGATGTTATGTTATTAATATAAAACAATAAGAGAAAATCAAAAGTAAAGGGTATATTTTATCTAGCATGGTAGAGGTCACAGTTCTTTATGCACACTTTATGTAGCTAGACGGAAATAAGGTCAAGGTCATTATTTGTTTACGTTACCCAGATCAACGTATCATATAACTCGGAATGCTGTATATTTTTAAGTTAATAATATTTTGTAACATTTATTTTAGGTTTGTTTTGCTAGGTAAGTATGCCATTGAGACTAATAGTTTTAATAATACTGACCATCGAAAGAAAGAAATATTATAGGAATATGGCAAATATTCTTGAGTTCATTATCATGTACTATGTAATGGTTATTGTTTAAATTGTTCTGGGATTCTTTATTAGTTAGGTTGTTACATACAACACTTGCACAATTTGGTAGGGATAACCAGTATTACATCAGAAGATAATTGAGTTCCCACATTACAGCATTGTTAAAGTACACACCTCTATTAGGCGTGAGAGCTGAGTGTTATATTTTGTTTCTGTGCAAAGTGAGACTCTATTATAACAATAGGGAGCAGAAGGAGAATGGTGGCGCGGTCCTTTGCACATTATATTATAATAATATAAGACGCTTGATGTCGGTCCTGCTCCACACTGAGACACCTTAAGCAAAACACTTTGTTCGTAAGAAGCCTGTGTTCACCCAGCAGTGAATGCCGGTAGGATGACATGGCAATGTGACTGTTAACCCTCTAGCTCCTCACAGGCAGCTTGGTTTGTATGGTCCTCAGGGATCTGAGAATGACAATCGAGCGAGTGCACACTAATCCATTGACCGACGTAATAATAACGTAGCGCCATGACCATTCATTTGGCGAACGGAATTTGGCGCAATACACATGAACTTATTATTTTAGTTCTTGATAAACAATGATCATAACTACACTTACGTGCTCATGAGTATACGCATTACCACAACCGCTCCGTAAGCTTGGTCAAAGACAGTACAGGATCTCATCATTTGTTATCCGTTTCTTCGAGGGTGTTTATATTCTCACATGGAACGATGATAACGTCAGAGCCGAAATAGTGATTTCTGGGCCTTGAAGGAATTTATAATCTCAAATTGATGATTTTCCTTCAAATCCCCTACCTCTTAAATATGAAAATCATATCAGTATTATTCTGATCGTTCTGACATTTCCCGACGGCACAACAGTTTCAAGTTTCAAGACCATGTCTTGCAAGCAACCTTTGATCTCCTTGATATTAACTTATTTGTTTGGCAAAGTAGCTTAACCTCATTATGCGTTATTGTTCAAGTCAACCCACAGGGAAATGGTCTCTTGTTACTTGTCATATGACTTTTGGCCTTTTCCCCGAGGACATAACAATGACAATCCTTAACAGTTGTCACGAAATGTCTTTGGGTCCATGAGTTTCTACAGTCTTGTATAGAATGTCCTGTGTGGAAAGTATGTAACAAGTGGCTCGACACACGAAACAGAAGAGGATACAAAAAACATATGATATTGTATACAATGTATTTAATATATGTTTTCGTATAATACTTCTGATACATACATTTCTCTGATGTATATGATATACAACCATCCTAATTACCTTTACTTTAGTATAAGTTTCATGCATTATGTATCCACGTGTGTGGCGGCGTTCTTGCAAACCAACTCCAAAATGGCTTCTCCTTCTCAGGTGTCCTCACGTACCACGGTCATCATTCATTTCAAAAAAACATTTTGTCAAGAAGACAATTTAGGATGTGTCACTGTAAGATGTAGACTTCTTGAAATGGGAGAAAAGTTCTTATTCCACTACAAAAAATGACGACTTTATACAAGAACAGTTTGGACTTGCGTCTTCTTGTAATAACATTTTCTTACTCCAAGCGTGTGTTAACATGTCACCATGTGAAAATAAACTGGCCTTTTACGTTTTTTTACCAATGGCCTGTACGTACTGTTCAAAATGTAAACTCACGGGCAAAAGAAACGCTGGCTTCTAATATTCGCATCTAATAAAGACATATGAAAAATTATGTCAACAGATATCATTTTATTCTACAGAAACAACAATAGACATCAGGTTTACGAAGTCTGACAGCCACGTGATGATATATTCAGGAATTATGAGCATTTTTGGAAGAGGTGTTTGAATGTCCATAATTCGATCGTGTTCTTTTTCTTGTTGTCAAACAATAACACACCTGAAAATCACAATTAATCGTCAATATCGAGTGTGTCCACCTCTAGCACGTATGCACTCCCTGACACGACGTCGTCCTGATGTTACCAGTCTCCTCACAATAGCTGGAGTGATGAGAAGCCACTCTTCTTGCAGCGCCTGCGTCAAGGTCTGTCTGTCATGTGGGGGATGCTGACGTTGCCGAATACGTCTCCCAAGATGGTCCCAGAGGTGTTCTATTAGATTCATGTCAGGGGGTCGGGCTGGCCACGGGAGAACTTTTATGTTGTTTGCATTCAAAAAGTCTCTTGTAACACGAGCAGAATGTGGAGTGGCGTTATCCTGTTCCAACAGCGTTCTGGGATTATTCTGCAGGAATGGAAGTACGGCTGGTGTAAGGACCTGGTTGAAATAGCCGTTAGGGTTGAGGTTTGCATTTATAACCACCAGGTCGGTCTTGGTGTCACCGAAAATACCGCCCCAGATCATCACACTGCCAACGTCATGGGGGTGCACATCCTGAACGCAGCAACGTGACGTACGTTCACCTCTAGGCCGGTAAACTCGCAATCGGCCGTCAGCACTGAAAACCTGGAACCTACTCTCATCGGTAAACAGCACTCTTGTCCCAATGTCGTCTTTGCCAGCGTTGCACTGTACGAGCTCACCTCAATCTGTTGAGTCTATGTTGTCGGGTCAAGGTCATTCCCCTCAAAGGTCGATAAGCACTCAAACCAAAATGGCGGAGACGTCGGGCTACAGTCCTGCTGACGGTGTGTTGGAAAGCATTTTGTGCTGATGACGTCATAGTGAGGAATCTGTTACGTAGGTGCAACATACGCAAATAGCGGTCTTCGTTGGGCGTGGTTACTCGTGGTCTTCCACTTCGTGGTTGGTCTGATGTCCGGCCAGTATCTCTTAAACGTTTCACCATTCCCTCGATGGTGGTTTTGTGACAGTTCATGATTTCTGCAACTCTGGTCTGAGTTTCACCCATCTGCAACATTCCTATTGCTCTCTCTCGCTGCTCAGACGTCAAACGTGGCATTCTGGTAGGTGAAATCTAAACAATTCAATGCTACAGAAAGTTTCTGTGCACAATTTATACCTAAATCTAGCACGAAATTTTCCAATTGCATTTTTTACAAAAAGAGGGAAAAAACGTATTTCTCCGAAAATCACATGCTGCAGATTTCTCCACGACCCCTAGGAAATAATTAGTGCGTTTGGGAGAATGTTTTTATATGGTATCGAATCATGGATTTAGGTTTTGATCAAAACTGTGTCAACGTTTATAAAACCAGCGTTTCTTTTGCCCGTGAGTTTAGTACATACATTCCCATGTCATCCTTAACATTAGAATTCTTCAGCAATGCCTGTAGCTTCTATTTCTAAATAATGTATTATTCGTAGAAATATTTGTGGCCAGGTTTCTTATTCATCTTATTCAGATTATTCAGATTAAATGCTGCTCCATCACCTAAAATGTTACCGAACTTGTCGACTGCATCATCCTTCATGGGCTTCTTACGTTCTGCTGACGGTCTCGACTTTCACTAGCACCGAGGTTCCGGATCCGCATTCCAAGCTTGTTATTTTTTTACATAGGAAGTCAGACAGCTGGTATTTTCTATGCAAATAGGAAATGCACTTATTTCTTTGTATTTGGGGTGGGGATAATTTTCTTGGAATTTGATTAAAGAAACACAATCCGGTTTTGTTGTTTCTCTGCGATATGAAGACTGGGGATTGAATGAGAGAACGGGAGAAGTTACCTTGGCGGATCTTGGCTTGCCCGGAAGACAAACAACAGAAAACTGCAGGGATTGACAACCTTCATTCCAAGGATTCCGGTGTACCACTGTTTGACACAATTTCACAAGAGTGAGTGAGTGAGTATGGTTTTACGCCGCTTTTAGCAACATTCCAGCAATATCACGGCGGGGGACACCAGAAATGGGCTTCACACATTGTACCCATGTCGGGAATCGAACCCGGGTCTTCGATAATTTCACAAGAACCGTGTGGGAGGAAACAACAAGATTGAATAGAACAGTCGGTGAATTCATTCTTCTCTCTTCCTTACAAGCCGTCAGTATTGCTGGTGGGGTCTGTGTTGCAAAAATGGAGAGTAGTTAGTGAAGTGACCATTGACAAACACATGTTAGTAACGTAGACTCGGTTCATTTCGTCTAAACTAATTTACCATCTAACAACTTCACAGAAAATAAGGACAGCATTGTAGTATCAAGTGTTAACTTCTCATTGTACTAAAGATCACGCTGTTGATATCAATCAAGACAATCTAATTCTGTCTATTAAAGATACCATTAGCACAACCATGGACAACGCTACCCCTATACATAACCTCACAGAGTGAACACGACCCTGATACAAACACATTACCACAGCACTTAGACGAAATGGTGGTTGTCTGGACGTTATATGGAACCTACTCAGAATGAAATGAAGTACAGTCATCTGGTGAACAGGTGATCAATTTGCGTAAATTCACACAAAACGTGAAACATTAGACATTAGACATTTTGCATGTAAATTAATTTCAATGTGTAAATCGCGAAACAGTCTTCGTGTAACATGTGTGTGCGTGTGTGTGTGTTGGTAGATTTCCAATACGGCTGTAATCTCTCATATACTACACGAGCCTTGAATAAACGTTTTGGACATGTTACATATAGGAACGTAATGATAAGCCGCCATCTTCTGCTTAGTCCGAAGTGTGGATTATTCGGTAATTATTTGTTAATTTATAGGCCCCGATACAGTGGGTTGTGAAGCCCTGATGTAACAACCCGTTACTTTCAGGTTATATATGTATTTCCAGAGAAAGAAACGAGTAAATCTCGTCACCTCGAAGTTAAAGGGATAAATGGTTATATACGTCAAGCTATCTAAAGATCATACGCTGATTGCCCGACAGTGATAATATATACTGTGCGTATATCTGTCCATAGATCTGTCCATTGATCTGCAGCGACACTATATAGTTTACGTCAATCTGTCCATTATGATTACTTGGTGTCGAGTGAATGTCGCTTTCAGCAATAGTCCAGCATTATTACGGCATGGACACCAGAAACGCACTTCACACAGTGTTCCACAGTGTACCCACCTCCCATTGGTCAGTAAAGTAAGGTTAGAGCAGATATCTCATTGCACCAGTGATTACAGTTACATCCCACTTCTACCTCCTTGAGGGGCGGTCGGGTAGCCTTGTGGTTAAGGCATTCGCTCGTAACGTTGAAGACCCGGGTGCGATTCCCGTCATGGGTACAATGTGTGAAGCCCATTTCTGGTGTCCCCCGTCGTGATATTGCTGGAATAAAGCTAAAAGCGGCGTAAAACCAAACTCACTCACTCACTCTACCACGTTGCCTGGGGCAACCATTCATAAACGTATCCTTTATATTCTTATCAGGACTCTTTTCGGAAAAAGCTGTTTTGTTTATCTTTTTCACTTGACAGTTTTGAAAAAAGAACAATTCATTTCATCATTTTGTTTCCGCAACATACATGACATGTCGACGAATTTTGCATTTTACTTCTGCTATGTAGTGAGCATGCAACACTTCAGAAAATTATTTCCAGAGAGGTTACATCATTTGGTTTTACATATAACAACAAAATACTTTTTTGCACATCCTCAAGCGTCTGACACTGAGGGATTCCTTCTTTCAGTTTAACTCTCTGTACTCAGTTTGAAGGACTCGTTCTTTTCAGTTTTAACACTGTGCTCGTTTTCACTGTCCAGGAATGTCGCTTATTTGAGGGCACGGGGTGCTGCAATTAATCTGAAGTGTCTTTGTTCATTTTATCAGAAGTACGCTTGTAGACACGAACTGCATTGCTTCTGTGTCCGGTCCTTTCAATAATTAGCCGTTTCTCAGCTATTGCGTCTTACAACGTGGTAGCCAAAGTTACCTTTAAAAATGAGAGCAAATAAAGTTAAACTTTAATCTCTTTTTCTTTTGAAATTCCATTGTTTGCATTAATCACACTGAGGTACTTGATTTTCAATCGTGTGGTACACACTCTTCAAAGTGAGTTAAAATTTAACTTCGCATCGGCATTATTTCAGGTATATAGAGACAAATAATTATGTCTTCGGGAAGCCAACTACACATCTGGGATAACCTGGCTGGGCATGCTGTTTGCTATCTCTGCAAATTATAAAGAACCATTCACGGACTTTATTCATTAATCCATGTCTGTATCTTATCTATATGATGAACAATAAGCAAACTGAACACAACTCAAATGTATATTAAAATTCCAACGCCCAAAAGATAACTTAATGTTTAGGTTGATAATACAGAGGATGTAAAATGCCAATCGCTGAAATAAATAATAACATACAACTAGGATTACTCTGTATTTTACCGCTTTGTTTGAGTCATCCTTGGATGTTTTTTTAGGTTTACCCTGTAACGTGTATAAGCTCTCCAATATGGAATTTTATCAAGGAAAACGGCGACACTTGAAGTGTTCGTCAGCGGCCTTCAGTCCGAATATGTTACAGTTGCATAAAATAAACTGCATTTCAGTAGATTTTTAGAGTTTTGAAAATGTCGCAGTGCTCCACAATTCTTCTTACTCGGAACTCCTGACGGGTTCGGCTCGGCATGTCTTAATACCAACACTCTTGCTGTTTATTTGCTTCATTACACCATCAAGTGTAGCCCGA
Organism: Haliotis cracherodii; assembly: GCF_022045235.1. Taxonomy (NCBI): domain Eukaryota; kingdom Metazoa; phylum Mollusca; class Gastropoda; order Lepetellida; family Haliotidae; genus Haliotis; species Haliotis cracherodii. The sequence goes on along the minus strand of NW_027266264.1, from coordinate 2,033,360 downwards.
AAGTCACACAAATCATGATTACGTTCATCCATAAAATAGAGATCCGACCGTTTACAAGTCTCAGGTAGATATCACCATATTCCCATACAGATGTTTTCCCCAGATAAAGCTGGATACATCTACCGTCCTGTCTCTTTGCTTCACCAACGAATCGACACATCCAGAAATCCAACGCACCTGCAGTAATTTCGGCCGAAAGAGGAGGTACATATTTCTCGCTTGTACTCGTTCCTCCTTGTGCAACGCGTGTATTTCTTTTGATGGCCCATGAATCGTGTTCCCGGCCCACCATTTTGTTTTTCGTGATGGATTTTAGGGAATTCTTTCTTGTTGTAAAGCTTCAATAAATTCACCGCTAACCGGTTCACCAAACCTCCATTTTGCGGTAAATTTGAAATCACCAAAGTCATAAAGTTCTTTGAGAGGCATTTAGAAGTTTGAGTGCTAAGTGAGGATAAGATATACAGATGAACAACTTCTTTATTACAATTAGGAGCGACGTTTCGGTGTAGATTCTAACACCTTTATCAAGCAAGTGATGATAACGGTGTTAGAACCTACACCGAAACGTCGCTCCTAATTGTAATCAAGAAGATGCTCGACCATATATCTTATCCTTACTTGAATTCATCCTTGTTGTAAAGTTTCATTAAATCAACCGCTGATCGGTTCACCAAACCGCCGTTGTTCTTGAGAAGCTGTAAGTTTGAAGTCCTCTAAGTCATAAAGTTCAAATGTGTCTTCTCCAATCTGAGAAAGCACAATGTCACCGTCCTCCTCAAAATCCATGTCGCCAATGCCTCTCAGATGTATCTCAGTTGTGCAAGCTTCACCAGTTGCTACACGTGCAATAAACATGAATTGCACGAGCAAATTGTAATGGATGGCAACAACCTTACTATAAATTTTATTCATTCATTAGTTGAAGGGGCCCCAAAAAGGTTTTAATTATTCTGTAATTGTTAGAACTACTCGGTAGAAGTGAGATGCAAGACAGTCATTACCCCATTTCTTCGGTGCATCGGCCTCAGAGGGCCTCAAGGACGAAACAATCGTGATATTGGCCAAAGGGCCCCACTGCCGAAACTGTCCTATTGGCTGATACAACTCGGACAGGGGAAAAACAACTAAATATTGGGCGATCAGGGCTCTATAAGATGTATATATTGACATCATTATTACCAATAAATAACCGAGATGTACTCATCAGATCATCGCATTCGGGATGCAAATCGCAGAAACTACATATTCCTGAACAAACGCAGGACTTATGGAAAGGGTTCTATCGCATATATTTACATGGTATATGATGACGTTGTCTTTAATATGAAATTATTTCTAACATGATGCAAAACATCAAATGAATTCAAACTAGCTCAAGAATAAACCGGGGCAAACAAAAATATAAGGTGTTTTGAATTCGGTATCTGTTCATCTGTGATTTTGTTATTTTGTCTAAAATAGCGAGATATCATACTTAGATGGGAAAGATGCAGTATGCTCTAAGTTCTTTGCAGAATTAATTACTATACAGATACATATTCCATTTTCTTGAGAGTAAGTTAAATGAATGTAGATAAGAAGCGAACAAAACCCTTTCCGACTATATCATAAGTACATGTTTATGTGATGTTATCATGTTTTTGCGAAACGGTGAGCGTATTCTGCACGACTGGTGACACCGCCAAAACACATGCAAAGGCAAGTTAAATTTTCACCTGAAAAAAACACTGTCAAAAAAAGGTCAAAATAAGGAATTACATTGTAGGTAACCAGGCTCCCCTGACACCAGGACAAACAGCACGTTCTGCCTGTGTCACCATGTCGAGGAACACAGTGCTGCAGACCAAGTAGGTTGTCGTGACCACGTGTCTGGTCAGGGCAAATATCGGATTCAAACCCATGACCCAATTGCGGGTAAAGACCGCAACCCTGTACAGTGAATTGTGACACCTTAGACCATAAGCCCACCCTTGCTTTCATAGCGGAGATAGTGGAGTGGAAGACGGATGTGGCAAGATGATGAAGAGACTACACTTCAAGTCAAGATTACGTCATTTTAAAATATACAAATCATTTTAAAAATTGATATTTATGCGATTTTTCTTCATTCTGGTGTTAGCAATTTAATAAATTAACTCTGAAACTGTATTGTACGTTTGTAAACTTGTCCTAGAAATAATATGAGTGAGGAGTAAGAGGTTCGTCATGTGATTTAACAATGCCAGTCAGTTAAAAAATGAAATCCGATTAGTCTAAACATAATGAGAGAACACAGACGGCATTGGGATTGGCCCAAAGCAAAGTGGCATTGGTATGAACTGCATCGCATCTAACAAAATATCACGCAAGCCTGTAAAACTGCGGGTTTTGATCCGTCATTCTTAATAACAACAGAAACCTAACGTCAGAGTTAATTAAGACCATTTTGGAATCTGCTTCTAAGTCTGCCTTTGCTTTGTATTGGAACACCGACTCTCCGATTTGGTCTATTTCTGTATTTCTTCCTGCTGTCAATCAGTTGGATGTTGTTTTAGTGTCTTCAATCCAGATACATCATCCTGGAGATACATAACAGTGACGTCGGAAGTATGTCAAAGATTACGACAGACTTACATATACCAACAAAGATCTAAATAAGTAGAACATTATTGCATCTTTTAATTCAACCTTATTCCGCGTTTACGACGATTCTTGGCTTGGACAAACTAGTCTATAAATAATAAGGAGAACTAAATTATGCAATAGTTTCTGAATTTGTTGTAATTATACCTACACGTGGCCGTGACATGCTACTCTCGTGGAAATGTATCATTGTTTCATTTGACACTCGCTCAATGACGAAAACATGAAAGTACAATGAACGCTGCTTTAAGATATATTTCTATATTCCGATTCGTACAATGAACGCTTCTTTAAGATATATTTCTATAGTCCGATTCGTACAATGAACACTGCTTTAAGATATATTTCTATAGTCCGATTCGTACAATGAACACTGCTTTAAGATATATTTCTATAGTCCGATTCGTACAATGAACGCTGCTTTTACTAGAGAGATCAGTTGTTATTGAACGCTGCTTTTGCAAAAAATTCGTACAAAGAGAAAGATATCTTGCAAGATTCAGCAAATGTACCACCAAATCCTTGTCTCAAAAATTAACCATAACCTTGAATACAATCTAGGAAAGTCTCCATCTACGAAGATTTCAAACAGCGTCAACGGACTCTTGATCAAAAGAATTTACATAACAAACAACATAATAAAGGTTTCAACATTCTTAAGGCCTCAGTAAAGCTCTAAAAAAATTATAGCAGGTATGTGGCGGACATTTCTAAATTTGACGCATCGGTGACACAAAATGATATCCGATGTAATTCCCTGTTTCGGCTTGTACCATTCGTTCCTGTGGGCTTTTTTCCGATGAACAATTGCCTTGCCTTTGATTGTGTTTGTGACGAATGCCACTGGTTGGGCAGGATACGTTCATTTGTTTGCAAACACCTGGTATCATCACTATTTGACAGTTATTCATAAATACATGCTCATGATATATATTTTGTTTTGTGGCATTTATTTTGCCTAGCTTATGGAAAGGGTTTTCTGTCTTTTTTATTTAGAAAGGCTATTTGTCTGCAACATAGAACATTTAAAATGTAATGTTTTGGACGCATCCGAGTACAAACTTCGCATCCTGTGCTGCGGCCCATATCGGAATATCACGATGACACCCGCAATGTAGTGAACGTTAAGCAATCCGGCCTATTCGGAACAGAAATACGACCAAATATTTCCCATAGGGTTTTGGACGTTATAAATGTGTTTATAACATTGTATATTGTGTTGTTTATCGGTCATACGTGATTCCTTTGTAAATTATAACAACACGGACGACTGATCTGTGTGTAAAACTGCATATATTGGTTTTCTTCTTCATAAGATGAAACAATCTGTTATGTCTACAAGGAGCAATCCCATTTAATACACTGTTCTTCACAAAAATAATAAATCTTGTTAGGGTTGATTACATTAAAGACAAGAGATTGGTGGGCTTGTTCAAACGTCCATTTGGCATGCATTTGTTTAAAGTATCAGAACACACAAATGAACTCAGATAATTCTTATGTTATATAGGGACAGCAGAAATCCGCCGAAGCCTGACGTTAAACCTGAACGCACTAAACAATGTAGACAATAAACCATCAATTTGGAGTGGGTTTGATGTTGTCTTGATCCACGGAATGGTTACAGAAAACCCTGCACGCCACAGCTCACGGACTAATCTGTAATTCCAGTGTGTAATATCACAGCAGCATCTGCAGCACCAAAGAGGTAACCTACTCTCTGTATGATTCTACATGCACCAGCAGCAATAATACAATCGTCTAATGTTCACATTACAAACAAGTATTTCAGGTTGGGTTCGATGATGGCTATGTAGTACTAAATACTAAAGTAACGTTGACTTCATCGTCATCATCAGCAGCAGCAGCTGCAGCACGCCCTCATCAGTCATAAATCCAAGCCCTTCTCCCTCGAAAAAGTGAATAGTCTGTGCATTGTGTCAACTGATCTAATGGTCGTCCACCTTCCTGATACACATTTATTGTGCGTGTGTTTCTATGAAAAGCGTACTGAAGCAGGCATTAGATTATCTTTACACAGTAACATCACTTATCATTTCAGTTGTACTGTACGTCTTTATGTTTGCATTAACATGGCGTTTTCATTAACAATACTACAGTTGTCATCTTTATTGGTACAGGTTCCGTTAACAGGGCACATCTAAGTATAACAATGATAAACAAGGTATGGCTGTGGGACAATGTTGAGAGATGTTCTGTCGCGTGTTGCAAGTGGGTTTATCTTCAATGCTATCTGGTTGCATTAATTTGCAGCGCCGGTGAACGTTGTAGTTATTACCGTCGATGACTCCAGGAGGTCACCTCGTACAACCAGCATCGGTAGCTGAGGATGAGTATAATTCTAAACCAAACTCCCCATGGGTGACGAAAACAGAGGAACGATGACACGTTGAATATGTAGTACCAGGGATAAGTTTCTGTGAAGAATGACTTGCAAAACAGTTATGGATATGATATCCCTTCAGAACTGGTTCAAGTTTCAAGACCATGTCTTGCAAGCAACCTTTGATCTCCATAATATTGACTGATTTGTTTTGCAAAAGTAGCTTAACCTCATTATGCGTTATTGTTCAAGTCAACCCACAGGGAAATGGTCTCTTGTTACTTGTCATATGACTTTTGGCTTTTTTCCCGAGGACATAACAAGAACAATCCTTAACAGTTGTCACGAAATGTCTTTGGGTCCATGAGTTTCTACAGTCTTGTATAGAATGTCCTGTGTGGAAAGTATGTAACGACTTGTTCCACCCACGCACCAGAAGAGGATACTAAGAACATATGATATTGTATACATTGTGTATTTAATATATATCTTCGTTTAATACTTCTGATACATGTCTATCTCTGACGTTTATGATATACAACCATCCTAATTACCTTTACTTCAACCCGTGAAGATCCGGGTTAGAATAGGTCTTCAGCAACACATGCTTACCATAAGAAGCGACTATGCTTGTCGTAAAAGGCGACTAACGGGTTCGGGTGGTCAGACTCGCTGACTATGTTGATGCATGTCATCGATCCCAACTGTGTGGCGGCGTTCTTGCAATCCAACTCCAAAATGGTTTCTCCTTCTCAGGTGTCCTCACCAACATGCGCCCCCACTTTCATCATTCCAGAAGGCAATTGAGGATGTGTCACTATAAGATGTAGACTCCTTGAAATGGGAGAATGGGCCTATTCCACTACAAAAAATGACGATTTTTTATGCAAAAACAGCATGGACTTGCGTCTGCCTGTAACATTTTCTTACTCCAAGAGTTTGAAATGACCTGTATGTACAGTTCAAAATGTCGTACATAGATAGACATTATGAATCTATTACCATGTCATTCGTAACAACAGTAGAAATTTTCAGCAATGCCAGACAAAATACAAACAGTAGAAAATTGCAGGGATTGACATCTTTCATTCCAAAGACTCCGGGGTACCACTGTTTGACACAATTTCACAAGAATCGTGTGGGAGGAAGCAACAACATTGAATAGAACAGTCGGTGAACACATTCTTATCTCTTCCTTACAAGCCATCAGTATTGCTGGTGGGGTCTGTGTTGCAAAAATGGAGAGTAGTTAGTGAAGTGGCCGTTGACAAACACATGTTAGTAACGTAGACTCGGTTCATTTCGTAATGCTGTAAGTTAGTTTCGACATCTTAACACTTATAAGATATGTATAGGAGATTTTTGTCGATTTTAAAATGCAAAATGGCATAGTGGGAGTAGCATATGTCGGGCACTGGTTCAAATCATGACATTTTCTATCAAGAACTGAAATCAGATGCCTCGTCTGCATGATCAAACTAATTTACCATCCAACAACTTCACAGAAAATAATGACAGCATTGTAGTATCAAGTGTTAACTTCTCATTGTACTGAAGATCGCGCTGTTGATATCACAAGACAATCTAATCATGTCTATTAAAGATACCATTAGCACAACCATGGACAACGCTACCCCTATACATAACCTCACAGAGTGAACACGACCCTGATACAAACACATTACCACAGCACTTAGACGAAATGGTAGTTGTCTGGACGTTATATGGAACCTACTCAGAATGAAATAAAGTACAGTCATCTGGTGAACAGGTGATCAATTTGCGTAAACTCACACAAAACGTGAAACACCTTAATCGGTTCATTCATTGTTGTCTATGTACATTGATTTCAATGTGTATTATACAAAATAGCCTTCGTGCTCATTGCATGAAATAGAAATGTAACATTTGTGTTTTGGTAGATTTCTAATACGGCTGTACTTTCATATACTTCACGAGCCTCGAATAACCGTTTTGGACTTCCATCAAATTAAGTTATAAATTCAGGTTATATATGTATTTCGAGAGCAAAAAACTAGTAAATCCCGTCTCCTCGAAATGATTTTTTAATTTGAAGTTTACACGATATCCGACTTTTCCATTGGCCGAGAGGTCGGTCACATGACCGCGACATTGACGTTCATAAGTGTATGAACGACACAATTTGACGTTCATACATTTTTCATGAGACTGTGTTCTTGAAATGACGTAAACACTGACGGACTACTTCCACTTTTCTGGGGAAACCCCTGGGAATTCTCTGACACGAAAACATACATAAGCGTTGTTTCTGATCTTTTAGATCCTTTGATCTTGGGGGGCGGTCGGGTAGCCTAGTGGTTAAAGCGTTCGCTCGTCACGCCGTAGACCCGGGTTCGATTCCCGACATGGGTACATTGTGTGAAGCCCATTTCTGGTGTCCCCCGCCGTGATATTGCTGGAATATTGCTAAAGGCGGCGTAAAACAATACTCACTCACTCACTTTAATCTTGGTCTCAGCGTTTCAGTATGCATTGAGAAACGCCCGAGAGTTTGACATAATTGTTCACGAATATCCTCGCTACGGCCCATCCTAATGAGCAAACGAAGAAATGCACATCCAAACTATCGTAGTATCGACTCGATCCGTGTCTAGGCTGACAGTGACCGTCTTCAGCAATCTATGAATGTACCTTAGTGTCTATTTGACGCAACTTTAATCACCTTTCAATGTTCGGCCAGTTGAGTAATGATGACTAAGACATGTAACCGCCACAGGTTCATTAACAACTTCGGAAATCTCAACCGTCACGTTGATCGTGTCGGCCATTTTGACGTCTTGTACTTGATGTAAATGTATTACGGCGCGTAGTCATTGTGACTGACCTACTGAGGTAGTTCCTTACAGACCATTCTCATCTTATGGTAGTATTATTTGAACACAGGTGTTGTCTAAGATGTTTCTGAAACGCAAGTGAGGCATCCATACGCTCATTTAACCTCTCTTTTTGAGGAACTATTTTATTCCGCGATATTGCTGGTTGTTGTATGGCTGTCAGTGTAAACATGAAGTCACACGAACCAAATAAAACTGTGTTCTTATCATGGCCTACATCCTTTGAGGTAAGACATTGTGATACAAAAATTATAAGAATTGACTTTCATTTTGTGTGAGTTCATTCGAGTATGAACCTTCATAGAGAGAGGGCAACAAAGTGAAGGTCAATTCTTAAGTTAAAGGGACAAATGGTAATATACGTCGAGCTATCTAAAGATCATACGCTGATTGCCCGACAGTGACAATATATACTGTGCGTATCACCATAGATCACAGCTGATGATTGATCTGCAGCGACACTATATAGTTTACGTCAATCTGTCCATTATGATTACTTGGTGTCGAGTGAATCTCGCTTTCAGCAATAGTCCAGCATTATTACGGCATGGATACCAGAAACGCACTTCACACAGTGTTCCACAGTGTACCCACCTCCCATTGCTCAGTAAAGTAAGGTTAGAGCAGATATCTCATTGCACCAGTGATTACAGTTACATATCACTTCTACCTCGTTGCCTGGGGCAGCCATTCATAAAAGTATCCGGTTAAGTATCCATATCAGGACCCTTTCGGACAAAGTCGTCTTGTTTCTCGTTTTCGACCTGACAGTTTTGAAGAAAGAAAAAGTACATATTTCATCAATTGTTTTCCGAAACATACATGAGTTGTCGACGAATTTTGCATTCTTCTTCTGCTATACACTTCATAAAATGATTTCCAGAGATGTTCCATGAGGTCCTTTACATTTAACAACAAAGCACTTTCTGCACATCCTCAAGCGTCTCTGTACTGACACTGAGTGGGTTGTTCTTTCAGTTTTACTCTCTGTACTCAGTTTGAAGGACTCGTTCTTTCCAGTTTTAACACTGTGCTCGTTTTCACTGTCCAGGAATGGTCGCTTATTGGATGGCAAAGGGGGCTGCCATTCGTCCGAAATATCTTTGTTAATTTCATCAGAAGTACGCCTGTAGACACGAACTGCATTGTTTCTGTGTCCGCTCCTCTCAATAATTGGCTGTTCGCCAACTGTGGCAAAAGGACAAGGGGACAATGGCTCTGCATACTAACTGCATGTCTGTATCTTATCTATATGGTGAACTATAAGCAAATTGAACACACCTTACATGTGCATAAAAGTTACCATGTTTAACGCCTAAAAGATAGATCTATGTTAGATTAATAATACAGAGGTTGCAAAATTTCAATCGCTGAAGAAAAGAATAAAACTGACTTAAACTGTATTTTTAGCGCTTTGTTTGAGACCTCATTGTTTGTTTTTGTTGTTCACCCTGTAAATTGTATAAACTCTCCAATATGGTCTTTCCCAACGGAAAACTGTGACCCGTGAAGATTACCGTGTTCGTCAGCGGCCTTAGTCGAAATATTTTAACGTTTTAAAGTAACTTTATTCAGTAGACTTTTAGAAGTTTGCAAAGAAAATGTCGCAGAGCTTCACAATTCTTCATCCTCGGAAATCCTCATAGGTTTGGCTCTGCATGTCTTAACACCAATACCATTGATGTTTATTTGCTTCATAACACCATCAAGTGTAGCCCAAAAGTCACAAAACTATCATACCTTACCTTCATCCATAAAATAGAGATTCGGCCTCTTGCAAGTCTCACATAGATATCGCTATATTCTTATACACGTTTTTCCCAGATAATGCTGAATAAACACTATCGTAGTGTCTCTTTGCTACACAAACGAATCGACACATCCAGACATCGAACGCATCTGCAGTACTTTCGGCCGAAAGGGGAGGTACATATTTCTCGCTTGTACTCGTTCCTCCTTTTGCAACGCGCGTATTTCTGTTGACGGCAAATGAATCGTATCCCCGGCCCACCATTTTGTGTTTCGTGATGGATTTGGGGGAATTCTTCCTTGTTGTAAAGCTTCAATAAATTCATTAAACCTCCGTTTTTCTTGAGGAGCAGTAAGTTTGAAGTCCTCTAAGTCATAAGGTTTAAATGTGCTTCTCCAATCTTAGAAAGCACATTGTCATCTTGTGCAACGCGCGTATTTCTGTTGACGGCAAAAGAATCGTATCCCCGGCCCATCATTTTGTGTTTCGTGATGAATATGGGGGAATTCTACCTTGTTGAAAAGCTTCAATAAAGTCATTAAACCTTCTTCATTTCTTGACGTTGCCTTTAACATGACATTATTTCGAAAATACTGTAAAACATTATCAAACGAATGCAAACTAGCTCAAGAAGAAATCGGTATGTATCAATCTGTCATGTCCTTTTTGTTTAAAATAGCAACAAATTATGCTTAGATAAGAAAGATGCAGTATGCTCTAAGTTCTTTTTATAATTAATTACTATACAGATACATATTCCATTTTCTAGAGTGTAAGTTGAATGAATGTAGATAAAAGCGACAAAAACCCTTTTCCATAAGCATACAAATCAATAAAAACGCCCCAAAAAAAGGTATTGCCCCATTGGTGGTACCATCAAAAACACATGCAAAGGCAAGTCAAATGTTCACCTAAAAAACAAGGGAACATGTGGTACAAGTTAATATAAGGAATTACATTGTAAGTAACCCGGGCCCCCTGGTTTCTGCCTGTGTCCCCATGCCTTGTTGAGGAACACAGTGATGCAGGTCAAGTGGGTTATCGCAACCTGGTCAGGGCGAATATCGGATTCAAACCCATGACCTAATTGCAGGTAAAGAACGCAATCGTGTACTGTTGATTGGGAGACCTCAGACCATTAGCCCACCCTTGATATTAAAAAATAAATATTTATGCTAGTTTCCTGCATTCTGATGTTATTACTTTAATACAATTAACTCTAAAACTAAATTGTAAGTTTGTAAATTTGTCCTAGATATAATATCAGTGAGGAGCATGAGGATCATCATGTGATTTAACAATTCCACGCTGCCTGTTTGTCAAAAAGGGTTCTAGAGTGCCATTGAGCTAAACTCACAAACATATATTGAAAACATAAAATGCAGTGTAGTAATTGTCAAATGGTCTGTGTGGTTTGTCGTGTATAAATACAAATATGAAGCCCTATATCTGTTGAGGGTCGTATCAATAACAGAATAACACCAATAGAACCACAATCCAGTGTGGACAAGCTATCACTGCCTAAAAGGGACGTCACTCCATTGAATGACATCCAGCCTGTCTAAACATAATGAGACAACACAGACGGCATCGGGATTGGTGCAAAGCAAAGTGACATCGGTATGAACTGAATCACATGTAACAAAATATCACGCAAGCCTGTAAAACTGCGGGTTTTGATCCGTCATTCTTGATAACAACAGAAACGTAACGTCAGAGTTAATTAAGACCATTTTGGAATCTGCTTCTAAATCTGCCTTTCCTTTGTATTTGAACACAGACTCTCCGATTTCGTCTATTCCTGTGTTTCTTCCTGATGTCAATCAGTTGGATGTTGTTTTAATGTCTGCAATCAAGGTACATCATCCTGGAGATACATAACCGTGACGTAGGAAGTATGTCAAAGATCACGACAGACTTACATATACCAACAAAGATCTGAATAAGTAGAACATTATTGCATCTTTTAATTCAACCTTATTCCGCGTTTACGAAGATTCCTGGCTTGGACAAATTAGTCTACTGTGAATAAAGGAGAACTACATTATGCAATAGTTTCCGAATTTGTTGTAATTATACCTACACGTGGCCGTGACATGCTACACCCGTGGAAATGTATCATTGTTTCATTTGACACTCGCTCAATGACGGAAACATGAAAGTCGATTAGTCGATTACCATAAGTTATGGTGTCTTTACTTGCCGTATACGGTGTCATATTAGGTTAGCCGAGAAATATTCGTCGAGGCGTGAGCCCAATATTTCTCTGCTAAACTGATATGACACCGTATACAGCAACAAAAGACACCATGACCTATTTATTATGCGGAAAAGTGTACACTATTCGGCATCTTCATCATGTGATGTCAAAATAAAAACTTGACACTTACAGCCAGTATAAATGACAGGACCAGTACATAATGATTCCGGTACAACGCCTTACGCTTTAGCTTAAACACAAGCGTTAACAATTGATTATATATATAATGCATTAAATGTGGACGTTTAAAATAACATTGCTAAATGGATATAATTATCATATAAAATTGCGCGCAGAAATAAGAAATCCACTGCACTTGAAAGCAGTCCGCTTTTCCCGAACGATGGTCTGCTATATATTGCTACGTGACGTCATTGGCGGCACGTTTCTTGTTTGTGACGTTATCCTATATCATGTTCGATGACGTTGCTATTTGTAAATCAGTGAGTTCCGTTGTGAGCTTTTCTTCTCTCTATTTCTTTTTAATAAAGTCACGAACATGGTTTCACCAAAAACTAATGTTCTCGTACATCACAATTAATTACATAAAACACAAAACAGTGCCGAATAACAAATTTCTGAACAAGAATTTTCAAGAGAAATATGTGAGTTTGGTGTTGTAAAATCCAAAAAGGCTGCTACTGACGGTATACGGTCTCATATATTAGGTCAGTAACAGCCATCTTGGATTTTTACTGATGGTATACGGGATCATATGGGGTCAGTAGTTCTGCTCTCTGATTGGTCAATCTCACTTTGAGGCATAATAAAAACGTTGTCGTTGTCCCGAAATGATTATTAATACAGGAAATGGGTGACATATCAGTCACATCAAATAGTTTATGTTCCTATCAGTAGTTGGTTAATATATACATGACTGTATATACAGGTTATTTTGAAAGCGTTTAAGCCAATATACAAAAGCCGGCCATCGTTAGTTGTTGCTCGTATGTGCCTGAAACAACACGTGGGGGATTCATTTTGACAGAATGCGATGACATCGAGGATTACTTTATCATTACGACATCCTAGGATTCATACAAAGAACGCTGTTGTAAGCATAGTATTTCTATAGTCCGATTCGTACAATTAACGCTGCTTTGGCCAGAGAGATTAAATTAACCATAACCTTGAATACAATTTAGGAAGGTCTCTGTCTACGAAGATTTCAAACAGCGTCATAGGACTCTTGCTCAAAAGTTGTTACAACATAACAAACAACATAATAAAGGTTACAACATTCTTAAGGCCTCAGTAAAGCTCTCAATATTTTTTATGGCACACATGTGGAGGACATTTCTTAATTTGACGCATCGGTGACAAACAATGATAATGCAATTCCCTATTTTGACTTGTACCATTCGTTCCCGTATTTTATTTTCATGTGAACAATCGACTTGCCTTTGAATGTGCCTACGGTGGGGCAGGATACGCTCACTTGTTCGCAAACACCTGGTATCATCACTATTTGATAGTGATTCATAAACACATGCTCAAGGTATTATCGGAATCGTATAATCGAGCGCTTTAGAGATTTATTGTGATTACGAAAATGTTTTTGTGGCCTAGAAAGTGTTTGCTGTCTTTGTTTTATTTAAAAAGGTTATTTGTCTACAACATAGAACATTTTAAACGTAATATTTTGTACGCATACGAGTACGAACTTAGCGTCCTGTGCTGCGGCGATTGTCGGAATATCCCGATGATACCCTCAATGTAGTGAACGTTAAGCAATCTGACGTATTCTGAACAGAAATACGACCAAATATTTCCCACAGGGTTGTGACGTTATAAATGTGTATATAACATTGCATATTGGGTTGTTTATCAGTCATGCGCCATTCCTTTGTCATATAGGGGGCACGCCAGAAACCTATGATTGTGGGTTCGAATCCCGGTTCGCCCCGATTATGTTTCTAGGTTTGTCAGCACCATACCCGTGCTCGTGACACGCCATGATATAACTGGAATACTGTTTAAAGCGGCGTTAAACCCAACTCACTCACTCCTTTCTCAAATAAAACAGCACATATCCATGAAATGAAACAATCTGTTATGTCTACAAGGAGCAATCCCATTTGAAACACTGTTCTTCACAAAATTAATCTTGTTAAGGTTGATTACATTAAAGACAAGAGATTGGTTGGCTTGTTCAAACGTCCATTTGGCATGCATTTGTTTAAAGTATCAGAACACACAAATGAACTCAGATATTTCTTATGGTGTATTGGGACATCAGAAATCCGCCGAAGCCTGACGTTAAACCTGAACGCACTAAACAATGTAGACAATAAACCATCAATTTGGAGTGATGTTGTCTGGATCCACTGGATGGTTATAGAACACCTTGCAGCCACAACTCAGACTAATCCAGGGCTGTAATTCCCCTGCGTATCACAGCAGCATCTGCATCAGCTAAGAGGTAACCTGCTCTCTATGTGATTCGACATGCACCAGCAGCAAAAATACAATACTATCTCCAGCTAATAGTCTAATGTTCACATTACAAACAAGTATTTCAAGTTGGGTTCGATGACTGCTATGGAGTACTAAAGTAACGTTGACTTCATCATCATCATCGTCGTCGTGGTCATAGTGATTATCATCATTATCAGTACGCCCTCATAAGCCATACATCCGAGGGATTCTCCGTCGAAAAGTGAATGGTCAGCGCATTGTATCAACTAATTTAATAGTCCTGATACACATTTATTGTGCGTGTGTTTCTTTGATAGTATACAACGTAGTAATTTCTTATGTCGCTTATTGTTTCAGTTGTACTGTATGTCTTTATGTTAACATTAACAATGTCATGGTTTCTTCACTAACAACACTACAGTTGTCAGCTTACTTGTGACAGGTTCCATTAACAGGACACATCTAAGTTGAAAGATAATAAACAAGGTAAAGTTATGGGACCTTGTTGAAAGATGTAGCAGATGTTTTGCCGAGTGTTGCAAATGGGTTTATCTTCAATGCTCTATAGTTGCATAAATTTGCAGGGCCAATGAACGTTGTGGTCACTACCGTCGAGGACTTTAGGAGGAAGTTCTGTTCGAAGTACTGTTTCTTCACAAAAACCGCAATATTCCAGCCTGTTAATAATCGAGTCTGGACCAGAAAATCTAGTCATTGATATTGTGAACAATATCGGGGTACGATAACACACAATCTGCTTAGTCAACAAGATTGGTGACGTCAACGCCAGAGAAAAACTAGTCCCGATTAAATGCAAGGTTAGTTGCGGAGAATGGTTGCTTTAGTAACGATGTTCGGCAGCTTGACTCCTGATATCGGTCCTGCCCCACACTAGAGCACCTTAAGCATATGACTTTGTTTTGTAATATACCTCTGTTCATCCAGCGATGAATGATCTGTTCAGGGCCCTTGCCTGCGGCCCAGACAGCGAATGTGACTTCTCGTAGGAAACGCTGTCTCGTTGAACTCACCAAGAACCATTCGGAGACTCCCCGACACTGCAGCCTTCTGCATTACCCAGGGTTTCAGAGGGGTTGTGTTCTTCACAGGAAACCCCGGTACTCGCTCGATGTCAGTGAGCAGATTGGGAGGTACCAAACCAAAGGTACAGACAACAATGGGGAGTTGGACAACTTGGTACTTGGGATACAAGCGTGACAATTCGAAGGCGAGGCCTGCATATTTGCCATGTTTTTCCTTGTCAATCACATTACTGTCAAAAGGGAGAGATGATTCTATGATATTAATGATTTCATTGGATTTATCAAAAAGGACAAGATCAGGTTTGTTGGCCTGGATATATCTAAGGCTGTATACGGGCCTATTCCAAAGGATTTTGTATTAATCATTTTCCATACATATTCATGGTCGTACCATGGATGGACCTCTGTGTCAAAACCACAACCATGGCGATGACGGTAATAAAATGATCGAGGGCATGGGCATCCACTCACAATGTGTTGGACAGTCTCATTAAATTCATCACATAATCTACATTTCATATTCACATTTTGATGCAAAATCACACATTGACAGTTTCGAGTTGGAAATGACTGGTCCTGAGCAGCAAACAGAAAGCCCTCTGTTTCACTTTTCAGGCCAGCCGACTTCATCCAAACTAAGGACTCTGCAGGATTGCTGATATTCTCAACACACTGTTTTTAAACTCGATGCAGTGGTCGTTCAGAAAGCCTCTCCTTGAAAAAAATATTATTATTAAATGCAGCAAAGAGGGTTTGGGTGATCCTGGCACAGTCAGGCTGGTTAGGCTCATTATCAGCTCAGGGCCCTTGCCCCCTCTACACGCAGCCCAGACAGCGAATGGGACTTCTCCCTGGAAGCGCTGCCCAGTCAAACCCACCCAGAACGTTTCGGAGAATGTGAAGACTCCCCAACATTGCAGCCTTCTGCAGTACCCAGATTGTCAGAAGGGCTATATTCCTGGTAGCAAACCCGGGTACTCTCCCAATGTCAGTCAACAGATTGGGAGGTACCAAACCTATTATTATTATTAGTAGTAGTAGTATTATTATTAGTATTATTAGTATTATTCGAGAGACAATAACCACAACTACAACAAAGTGGTGGGCTACTACGCCCTTTTACCACAACCGCACCAGAAGATTTATCAATGGGCGAGCAGGATCCCAATATTTGTTATCAGTTTCTTCCAGGATGTTTGTATTCTGACATGGGACGATAACATCTGAGCCAAAACAACTTTATCATTATGCCCTGAACGAATTTAAAATCGCAGGTTGGTGGAAATCCCCCACGCCTTCAATTTGAAAACCATCTGTAAACTATCCTTAATATTGACCGAATTGTGGGGCAATGTAACTTGACCTCATTATGAGTGATTGTTAAAATCAGCCCACAGGAAAGTGGTCTCTTGTTACTTGTCATATGACTTTGGCCTTCTACGCATATACTAATGAAGGACAATCCTTTGAAACAAATATGGACAAGAGTGTTTGTCATGTTTCCTTGACTATTATGTGTTTGACATTTGTGAACATATTGCTCATTGAGAGACTGTTAACAGTTGTCACGAAATCTCTCTGATTACCGTCGCTGAGTTTCTACAGTATGTTTACAACATCCTGTGTAGAAATTAACACACGCTAAGAAAGAGGATACAACATATATTTAAGAATTGATGTTTAACTTTGTTGATCTCAAACAAAATGAAAGTCAGTTCTTATAATTTTATTTCACAGTTTTCTGCCTTAAAGGATGTTGGTCTAGATCTATACGCAATTGTATTTGGTACGTGTGACTTCATGTTTACTCGAACAAGACGTCAAGACGTCAACATTGCCGACACGATAAACGTGATGGGAGAGATTTCGGAAGTTAGTAATGAACCTTTGGCGGTTATATGTTTCAGTCATCATTGATCAATTGGCTGATCATGAAAGGTGATTAAACATGTGTCAAATAGACACTTAGGTAAATTCATAGATTGCTGTTGACTTTCACTGTCAGCCTAGACACGGGTCGTGTTGATACTACGATAGTTTAGGTGTGCATTTCTTCGTTGTGTTCACTTGGATGGGTCGTAGCGAGGATATTCGTGAACGAGCTTGCAGTCAACCTCTCTGACGTTTCTCAATGTATGTTAAAACGCTGAGTTAAAGGTTGTATCAGTACGATATGTAGACTTCTTGAAATTGAAAACGCTCACGTTGACGATTGATTGCAGTATGGAAAAACAGTATGGAATTACGTCTCCTTGCAATAACTTTTTCTTACACCAAGAATGTGTAGACAATTAACACGTCACCAGGATTGTGAAATGAAACGAAGTGTTTTTTACTTTGTGTGTTGAATTGTATTATTCGTAGATTTTTCTGTTGTCGGGTTTCTTTCTACAACTTATTCGACTTAAATGCTTCTCCATCACCTACAAAGTTGCAGAACTTGTTGGCTGCATCATCCTTCACGAGCTTCTTACGTTCTGCTGACAGTGTCGACTTTCGCTAGCACCGAGGTTCCGCATCCTCATTCCAAGCTTGTTATTTTTTACATAGGAAGTCAGCCAGCTGGTATTTTCTATGCAAATAGGAAATGCACTTATTTCTTTGTATTTTGGGTGGGGATAATTTTCTTGGAATTTGATTAAAGAAACACAATCCGGTTTTGTTGTTTCTCTGCGATATGAAGACTGGGGATTGAATGAGAGAACGGGAGAAGTTACCTTGGCGTAACTTGGCTTGCCCGGAAGACAAACAGTAGAACATTGCAGGGATTGACATCCTTCATTCCAAGGATTCCAGGGTATCACTGTTTGACACAATTTCACAAGAACCGTGTGGGAGGAAGCAACTTGATGTAATAGAACAGTTGGTGAACACAATCTTGTCTCTTCAATCAGTATTACTGTAGGGGTCTGTATTGCAACAGTGACTTGCAGTTAGTAGAGTGGTTATTGACGATCACATGTAAGTAACGTAGGCACGAAATAGAAATGTAACATTTGTGTGTGTTGGTGGTGTTCCAGTACTCTCTCTCATATACACAACGAGCCTCGAATAAACGTTTGGGACTTCTATCAAATTAGATGACTACTTGATACGGTTACTTGATATCGACCCCAATACAATTGCGAAGCTACGATGCCGGAACACATCAACACACACACACACACACACACACACACACACACACACACACACACACACACACACACACACACACACTAACACTAACACTAACACACACTAACACTAACACAAACACTTCTCATGAGGCGTAGGTGCTTTATTCTATCATGTGTTTTTACTCGTATGTCATTTTGACAGAATGCGACGGCATCGAAGATTACTTTATCAGCAAATGTTTCACCAAAGCCTTGTCTCAAAGATTAACCACAACATTTAATACAACCAAGGGAAGGCTCTTTCTTCAGAGATTTTCAAAAAACGACATACGACCCTTGCTCAAATGTTATTTGATAAAGGTTACATCAATCAAGGCTTCAGTACATCTTACATTGTTTATGGTAGACATGTGGGGGACGTTTCCAAATTTGAGGCATCAGTCCGCATCAAAACATATGTCCGATAGAATTTCCTATTTTGACTTGTTCCATGTGTTCCCGTGTTTTTTTCAGAATAATAATTGACTTGCCTTCACATGTGTTTGTGACGGATCCCACCGGTGAAACCTTGTATCACTATTTGATAGTGATTCATAAATACAGGCCTATGGTGTAATCGAAATCTTACAATCTATTCTGCTTTTTGGCATAGTTATTTTGAATATGGAAAGTGGATTTCACGCAATATGGATTCTTAAAAAATCACGACGCCACTATCACTATGTACACCACTATCCGTCACGACAAACATAAGGAATACTTCATCCATTTAGGCAGGAGGTGGGCATCCCCATAGGAGGAATATTCCAGCAGTGTCTACGCTTCACAACTTTTGAGGCACAACGTTTGTGACGGGTGCAACCAGTTCCGCAGCATACGCTCCACTTCCCGCGACCACCTGGTGTCATCAGTATCTTATAGTGATTTGTAAACACTTGCTCATCATATAGCTAGAATTGTAAATCGACTCTTCTCTTAGCAGATATGTCCTGAGATAATGGAAACGTGCTATGTCGCTTTTATTCTGATTATGAAAAAGTTTTGTCGTTTTTTTGTGTCTGTATCATACACAGTTTTAAATGTCATGTTTTGTATGCTTGTGGGTACTATAAGTTGTGGCCCTGTGCATTCGTCAAGATCGAGATTGTCATTGTTACAAGAGGCATTCAGGTTTGTATTATACTTCTAGGTGATTTAACTGTAGATAAGTACTTATTAACTCCTGGTTTTAAGCTGAGTAATGCACTATATAATATATTCACAAAAACTGTCGTATATATATAGAAAATGCGCTTTAACCTTTAACAGTTCTGGAAAAAGTCGTCTTTCCATAAAGTCTATTTCGGGAATAAACATGTTCAGGTGAGAAATTCAGCCGTTTGCTCTCATAATGTTTGAAGTAAATGGCATTGCATTTCAAAATAAGCATGCCAGTTTTGCATATCTCTCTCTAACTATATACATATGTAATATATGTTTTCACACGTGCATATGTACAATTTCTGCGAGCGTTATCATATTCAACAACACCTGTTACACACACAGTGCCCGTCCATGGCACATGCAGGTGCTCTTGAAATATCAACAGTTGTCTATTTTCAGATAGTTTCAGAGAACAATTGTTGACTGGCTGTCCACATTGAAGATACGTTGGAACTGTATACAGAGTGATAGTCAATGTGTTATCCTCTCAGAGTGTCGAGTTAACGTAAAAGTCAATGTTTATGTTTATTGCCCTATTTGGTATCTCGATGCATACGCAATGTTATGTGTACTGTGACGTCATGTTTATTCTGACAGCCGTAAACAGCATGTGCCTCGATGAACAGATAGTTCCCCAAACCGTCAGATAACGTGTCCAGGATGCCCCAAAGTGACATCCTTGGTCTGCTAGTTATGTCAGTTAGTTGGTGTCCATGATGGACATCTGTGTCATCACTGATTTTCAGTGGTCCATCCTTATCATTTCCACAGCTATTTGCCCTTTACGTCAAATAGAATGTGTTTCGGATGGTTATTCCCTTGCATTGACAATTTATATTTACAAATAGCTTTGATTACTATTATCATTAACATGACATGTACTTCAGTTACAGAATCCCTGTTTGACCGACGCGATCAACGCGACGGAGAGATTGGTCACTGAACATATGGCGATTAGGTGTTGGGCGATCGTTTCATTAGGCGAAGACGTAATTTCACAGACTGTCGTAAAACGTTTGATCAACTATCGAACAATATCACCGTCTGAGTAACGATACCCACGATTATATCATATACACACATTAATTCGTCGTCTACCTAGATATGAGTACTATCATCTTATACGCTTGGAACCATTCAGAACAGTCCATCTCGGTTTTGGTTGTACCTGGAGTTGGTGATGGTACACGCTGTGTAAAAGGGAGAATAAGAGAGGTTGTATATTTAAGTCGCACTTTCTATACAAAGACATCATTCGAAAAAAGAATGAATGAATACAAACATATCATGCAGATTACATTCTTCTTGGTAATGAAACAGATTAAATATAAAGTAAGTAGCTAAAATGGACAGAAACCACCCGGTGGTTATAAGAGAATATTAAACACAACGACAACAGTTTGGTATAAATATTATTCAAATGCAGACAATTCAAAATAAGACAATACGAGCGCATGTGATCCCACACCCTCATGCATACCCCTGTTCTCTCACAAACACACACACGCACACACGCACACACGCACGCACACACACACACACACACACACACACGCACGCACGCACGCACGCACGCACGCACGCACGCACGCACGCACGCACGCTCACATACACATACAGACGCACACACACACATACAGACATACAGACAGTGGGGCGGTCGGGTAGCTTAGTGGCTAAAGCGTTCGTGCGTCACGCCGAAGACCCGGGTTTGAATACCGACATGGGTACAATGAGTTAAGCCTATTTCTGATGTCCCCCGCCGTGATATTGATGGAATATTGCTCAAAGCGGCGGAAAGCCATACTCACTCACTCACATACACTCGGACACACGCATACACACACACACACATACAGAGACATACACAGAGACATAAACGCACATACAGACACAGACACACACATGCCCTCTCAGAAACACACATGCATACATACACAAAAACACACACACATACATACATACATACATACATACATACATACATACATACATACATACATACACAGAGGTACACACGTATTGGCCGTTCCAACACACAGGGGCAATATCGGAAGGGTGTGCTGGTATGCTACTGATTGCTCTATTTGTTTGCTAGCAGTAGCGTATATGTGGAGTTATGTTTGCGACTATTACAGTGATACAACAGCGAAGACAATTGTTGACCACATTCCTCAAAACTTACAAACAGTAAAGTCTGCGCATTATTCTACAACTAAAATAAATGTGACCATTATTGACTTGAAATATTACAATTTGAATCTATCTGAGAATGTTCAGCTGCATATGTTTTTTGCACTTTTTCGAACCCTCAACCAGGTAGCCATACGTTCAGGGACTACGATGACTAATGATGGTGCTCGGGCGCATGTAACGGTGAACACGCATTTATAATGGACGCCATATTACAGCTGTGACATTCAATGTGCACAATCTGTATTCTAGGATCTAAGTTGAACATAAGCTCTGCCCGAAACAATACATTTAAAACAAAAAACTCCTCTGGAAATTGTTTTCAAAATCTGAGTTCAGATCTAAATTGCAACTCTCGACAATGTAAACATTTTGCTTCATCAAAACTGTCACTATGACGTGGAAGGAAATACCAGATGAAGCAGCTTGTTGACGTTTACATGGGCTTCCAACCGACAGCCCTGGAGCGGGACGCCACTCAGCACAACGTATTGTATATATACTCGAAGAAAGTATTTCAGAATTCATACATGTGGATTCTTAAACATTCACTACACCACTATTCTTATGTACACCACTATCCTTCACGACAAACTTAAGGAAATACTTCATCATTTAGGCCGGAAGTAGGCTTCCCCATGATATCTATTTGGCTCCACTTCTTGGTGATCTCCTTTTTTAATGCATATAAATCGAATTTTTTGCTTGGAATGTCAAAATAAAAACATGACAAATTGATCAAGAGATTTTCCTTAAAATTTCAGACATATCGATGATGGTTCTGTTGCTGTTAATTCCTTAATCTAGTCAATCACATTAGTGTCAAAAGTGAGCGAAAAAAATAATTTCATTGGATCAATAAAAAAGACAAGATCATATTTCAAACAATAATGATAGAACCATGCCTACCTGTCGGGGATTTTTTTATTTTTCCGTACAGTGAACTGGAATGACTCGTGACTTAACTTCTCCTAACTGGTAGTGTAACCGCTGACTATGGTAGTTGATTACTAGATCCGGCTTTTGATGTCTGAGCTGTGTATGTGCTCCAAGCTTGCATGGCTGAGCAACAACTGTGTACAGATGTAAATATTGTATATCGGTTTCACTGACTCATTCCCCCACTCAAATGAGGTCAAAGTAATCTTATCATTATCACTTGATAGCATGTCTAGCATAATCCTTCAAGTGAACATGGGTTCTATGTGGATATTTGGGTTATTCCTAAGTAATCCCTAATTAGATGATAATGTGATACGCTGTGATTATATCGGCTAACTTGGCGACGTGCATGTGGACCATAACATGCATTCCGTCAGAAGTGTGAAGGTACTGCCTTAGATATTCAAACTACAAAATAACAAACACCACAATGATTACGAATATAGCATGAGATTCCTCAGGTTTTGCAAATAGGTATATCTTCAATTTTATCTGATTACATTAATTTACTGCGCCAGAGAAGATAGCGTGGATTGATCAACCTTCGGGGGGTGGGGGGGCACGGCCAAGTTTAGAAGCTTCCAGGGCTCAATAGAAGTGAGATTCAAAATCTTTAGTCCCTGGATGATCCTATTACAGTTGACTTCCTCATCATAGTATGTAAATCGTTCTGCTATCTGGAAAGATTATGACTTTGAATGAAGGATAAACAGGCTCGGATAATGCGAGTTGATACTGAAGCTAGTGTTGCTCTTAGCAACGTCTGTTGGCATTGAGGATCTCATACTTCGTTCTTATCCTCAAAACTTTCACGAAGCCTTGTGTAAATTCAACACATGCTTCTCCCCCGACACGGCGTCTGGATAATGTTGTTTCTCACTGACTGTTGGATGTATTTTGGAATCTGAAATTTGGAATTTTATTTTTATACTTCGAATGAGATGCTGTGAAAACCCCAAAGGAGACTTTGTGAATGAATTTTCTGCTCTTTAAAGGCAACGCGTCTGATTTGTATAGATCATTGTCACATTTACCCTGTGTGCATTGGTGTCTGGTGATTTGACCAATTGTATTCCTTGACTTAACTTGAACATTGCTGATGCAGCGCTAATTAACTCGTACACGACTACCACCACCCCTACCCCCCCCCCCCCACCCCGACAACCCCCACCCCCCCCCCCCCCCACCCCCCCCCCACCCCCCCCACACACACACCTATTTGATATTGTGTTGTTTTCAAATGAAATATTTCAATGTATTCCCTACTCTGCTATAAATAACAACTGTATCAGTCACAGTCCTGCTCTTATCTTACCTCTCCCCGCTGTCTGTTCAATTATCCAAGACCATGTCAGTTATTACCTGTGCCACACATAGATCACTAACGGCATATGACATAGAAGTATGTTTCTTCATCTGTATTTATGATATCTACTGCTGGCCAGCAGTCCATCATGCATGACCCACGACGTATCATGCTTCTAGAGGTACTTGCTAAGTAAGGGAAGGCAATCTCCTTTCGGTTGTCCAATGGACTATAGATTTAACAGTGACATTTGAATGTCATCCCGATAGCTCAGTCGTGGTTTCTGAATGACGAAAGGCTGATTGCTCTGAGGAAATACCAAATGAACGTCTGTCATTCAGGCGCCTGGTGCTGTCAGATATCATTTTTTACACTCCATCATGTTATTCACTACCCCAAAAAATCATAACTAAATGAAAAATATGGATTAAATGCTGCTTCGTAACACAAAGAAGTTAAACTAAATACGTAGTTTTTTTTACGACTCTTACGTGGAGAGTGGGTCGCTGTGTACACCTCATAAACTATGGTTGTATTGCTCTCAACACTGTACAAACAATATGGCAATGTTATACACAATGAGCAAACGCTGTCGGGATTCAGCAAGATTGCATGAGGAGACAATGTTCCAAGAACAGGGTATCCCTGAATCTCATACGTCACAAATACTTGAGGCCATTTTTTCAAACTTGCGTCTGTCATTCGACACTCTCAGGAAACGAGTCATGCTACATCAACAAAATCAGTGGAGTTCTTTGAGAGGCATTTAAAAGTTGGAGTGCTAAGTAAGGATAAGATTTATGGATGAACAGCTTCTTTATTACAATTAGGAACGACGTTTCGGTGTAGATTCTAATACCGTTATCAAGCAAATTGTATTAAAGAAGTTGTTTATTCATAAATCGTATCCTTACTTAACATCAGTGGAGTAAATAGGAAGTCCGAGTCTGAATATATCCTCCGGGAATCTATTGATTGTCGTGGGGGCGACTAAAGGTGTGTTTATATTTACTGCTGATTTATATTAACGCGCCGGTCTAACATAGCTGAATATCACAGCGAAATTCAATGTTGGCAATGTGGTAGCCTAGTTGATAAAGCATTCGGTCGTCACGCCGAATGCCCGGGTTCGATTCCCCACATGGGTACAAATGGTGAAGCCATTTCTGGTGTCCCCCGTTGTGATATTGCTGGAATATTGCCAAAAGCGACTTTAAACCATACTCAGTCACTCATAAAAGAAAACAATTTTCCTTCACGAGACTGTGTTGTTTGAGTGCACTTTGAATTTCTGTGGACATTTATGGAATGCCATGTGTACAAGATGTCAATTAATATACTGGGTCCTGCCAAATGGCAGCATAACGTATTTTGAAAACGTGCCTCACATATTAACTATATCAAACATATGTAATGTCGCGTTTATTTAAACTGACGCTTCAATATTCTCTTTTCTAGATGTACATAAACATGATACGACATGCCACCCCAAGAACCTTCAACTTGTTTATTGCAAGAGATGAATAATATATTTTAGCATTGCAGTAACTGACACAGATACTATCAACCTTGTCCATACCTTAAACATCAGCATGTGCAAGTTGTACGTTAAACTTACCTTTGCTAATTAGAAACACATGTTTGACGGATGCGAACAGTATTTGACTTCTTGCTTTCAAACTACCATAGCCCCAATGGGCAGGTTTAAGATGAGGGTTTAGGTATGAAGGAATTCGGCAAAGAAAAGGCAACTTTGATCTTGTATCGGCAGGTGATGCGTCTATGTCGAACAAAGAAAGTGAATACCGACGTGAGAATATGTGTAGCAGGATGGCATGGCAGATTGCACAGTTTTAGTTGTACTTCTATTCAGGCTTGAGTATATTCTGAACAGCAGCTTCACAGTACAAGGCATGGATAGTGGTCTAACTCCCGATTACTGGTGTAATTGACTTTTCTTTCTAGAGTTGAAAGAGATACAATATGAAATAGCACATTAGAATTCATTTGCATATCAGTGACGTTATCAATGATGACAGGATTGGTGATTTCTACTTTTATTGTGTAAATGAAATATTTCGGCGCAGATGTGACTAGATAAATGTACTAGTTTCTATACCGAAACGTCGCATTGAAGGAGTAATGTTTCTATAGCACATGGCCAGAATCCCCTGGTTAGATGCCGGGTCAGATTAGGTCCCCAGTACCTCAGTATCCCGGTAACCAGTACCTCATCGTTTTCGTGGAAAAAAAACTACTAAAGTGGGTCAGGTGGTCGGTGACATGTCTAGTTGCTTTCATTGACTGGAGTGCCTGGACCAGATGATTTACCGAGCGACGTGGTGTAGCTGGCATATTGCCAACATTCATTCAGTCACTCAATGCGCCTCTGAGGAAAGTTTTTTTCTCCAGCTTTTTTTGACAACATGTTTAGACGATGTGCAAAAATCAGGGGCGGTATTCATAAAAGAACTTAAGTCTGAAAAAAACCTTAAATCTTGAAAATAACTAAGTTTTTTACCTTATCTGACTTAATTTTTAAGATTTTACTTAAGTCATATTCATGAAGCGACTTAGGCTTAAGTTTTACCAATTTCTGTCTTAAATCTTAAGACTGGGTAGGGGTAGGCTTAACTACAAGGTGTTTGACTTAAGTCAGTAAACAAAATGGCTGCCGTACCGCTAGGTCGTCGTTCGTTTCATCAAAGAAGACAAAGTCTTGTTGAATACAACGATGAGGAGTTGATACGGCGATACCGTTTAGATGGAAATGGCATTAGGTACGTAGCTAATTTAATAGCAGCTGACGTGGAGCCTGCAACCAACCGTAACCACGCACTTGACGAGGTACAAAAGACGCTGATCACATTAAGGTACTTTGCAACGGGAAAGTTTCAGTTGTGTAATGCAGATGATCAAGGTGTCACCCAGCCCACCATTTCCAGAGTTGTAAATCAGTGTATCACCAGTTTGTCATCTGAAAGGATTGTGAAACAGTTTGTCCGCTTCCCACTGCAACTCGGGGACATTAGGCGTCACCAAACAAACTTCTATCACATTGCGAACTTTCCCGGAGTTGTCGGGGTGATCGATGGAACCCACGTACAAATCCAGGCACCAACAGTAAACGAAAATGAATACGTAAACCGTCATCACTATCATAGCATAAATACGCAGATCGCTTTTGACAGCGACGACAGAGTCATTGACGTTGTTGCTCGTTGGCCGGGATCGACACACGATTCACGTATGTTGACAAACAGCGGGCTCTACCAGCTTTTCGAGCGCAATGTTCTCCCCATCGGATGTCACCTCCTCGGTGACAGTGGTTATCCCTGCAAGAAGTGGCTACTTACCCCTTTCCTAAGACCATTGCCGGGACCACAAACAAACTACAACAGGTATGTAAAGTTTCATGTTACGTTGCCGAGCGTAATCAACAACTTAGAGTGATGTCCCTTATATTTGCCTCGATTACATATTTGCCCCTCTTTTTTTATAGAGCACAAACGCAATATTTGGTCTGGATAATCGAAGCAATTACAAAAATTACAAAAACATTCTTAATAAAATACGGAATATTATTCACACCATAACCATATGTTTTTATTTCAACATCTATTATTATGTCTTTGTTAGTTGTTCTAAATGTACAAGTAATCATGTGCTGCTTTGGTAAATATGCTGAATATTGGTGGTAATTAGGAATATTTTTTTTTAAACATTACCGGTATGAATTTCCTACATAATCCGAAGTGTAAATTATTGTTTTCACATGATCAAAATTATTTCTTCAACAAGTGACATTTATCAATAAAAAGATAAATATATATTTCTTAAACCCTGTTGAAGATTAATGTTACAGGTTACACTCTGATATGTTATGTTATTTTCAGGTCACACAAAAGAACCAGGAGCACCGTTGAGAGGGCCATCGGTCAACTCAAACGCAGATTTCCTGTTCTCCATGGGGAAATCAGGTTAAAACCTGAGAAGGCTTGCAAGGTAAAAATTATGATCAACAAATGTTAATTTGTGTGCACTATTTATTTGCCACACAAATAAGTTAAACAGAACAAAAATGTAACAAGGCTAAATGACAATAAATATATAAAATAACAATTCCTAGAGAGGAAAGCAATGATTGAAAAAAGCAACAAGATTTTATTGAGTTACATAATTATTTCAAACATGGTTGTTTGAATTTATGTTAACAAATGCCATTGAGAATATGAAAAGAACAATGCAGTGGCTCATCATCTATTAAAGTTTGTACATGGACATGAACATGTTCAGATTGACTTGTATCTAAATCAAGTGAATATATAGTGAATATATATATACAGTTTGGTATTTAAGGCAATAACAGGGCAGTTGTAGATTGGTAATGACTAGGAGCAGATAAGGGAAATGATGGGGTTGTATGAACTTATTCGTTATTTACAGTAATATTTGTATGTTCAACTGAGGCCAGGTAAAAGCCTAAATGTTAAGTGTAATGATGTTAATTTATCATTAATGATTTCATATTTTAGGTGATAATAGCATGTGCTGTCCTACACAATATTTGCAAGGACAGAAATATCCCAGTTCCACCCACTGATGGGCATGATGGACTTGGCAGGCTTGATGGGCAGAATGGAGCTCAAGCAGTGACTGCTCCACCAGTAGCTGCACTCCGATACCGGGAGCACTTTGCCAATACCAACTTTCCATGTAAGATTATTTTATTTTAATTTTCAACATTTCCTCATAACAAATCCAATTTGTATCAGCAGTACATTCTTTGCAAAGTATCTTTAGTTTTTAATCATCTTAATTAGCCCTCACCCTCTTAAATATACAATATTCTAAATGCAATGTAGTGAATGTACTATTTCTCAAAAATGTTCCACAAAGGTCTTTCTACCAGAATCTGTTGTATCATAACATTGGGCTTACCGGTAGTATGTATTGTGACATTAAATATTCAAATATATAAATAATTCTTTAATGCCCAAACAACATGGATGATACTTTTAGCTAATTCAGTTTCGTGATTTTCAATTTAAGGTATTCCTTTTTCAAAGTGAGGCATTCGATTTCAAGCTTTAATTTTTGCTTCAACAGAGTTTCCACGGTTGGTGAAGTGAGGGTCCCTGTGACATCTGGCTCCTTGGAATACATGTTGGCTCCTTCTGGTTGAGGATGTGGATCTGACATGGCAGTGTCATAAATCTCCCTGAAACAGAAAATATTAAAGTTTTAATTGTAATTTTCACATAAATGTTCTTTTCAATTTCAACAAGCCTGTTGTTTTGTGTTATTATAATGAGAACATTTACATTTATAATCATATCTTAATTGTTTAAATAACAATTGACTTAATTTGTGCACAATTGAGGTGTTGATATTATAAAAAAATATACATTTATACTAAGTTTTCAAATAATAATTAGGTCCACAGCAAGTGGTTTTATAAGTTATTCTTGGTGTAACATTTATAAAAAATTTCATGTGATTACAGAACAGCAAGTTATACATATTAGGATCCCGGGAAAATGCAAATACCAAATATTAGTAGTTTCAGTTAAAGCTTTTTAGATAGATGCTAGCCTAGCTAAGGTAACATGAACCTATCTCCCAGACATACTATTCAACAAGACAAAAGTTATGTATACATGGTTTTATAGATTCAAAGCTTTTAGATAAAAACTAGCCAAAGGTAACAAGATCCCATCTCCCAGACATAATATCTAATAAGACAAAAGATAGTGTTATAGATTGCCTTGAACTATTTTAATTAAGCAAATCTGTCATCACCTATACTAGAATAACATTCAGAAAATACTTCAATTTGGACTCATTAAGGATAAGCCATATACAAGCTCGTCTATAGTGATACCATAATCCCTTTCCAAGCACCCAGTATTTATGTCAGAACAGAACCATGATAATTTTCTAACCCGAAAGGTATCTCATATCATTGATGTACCTGTCAGTAGGTGGCATCAGATCCAGCACCTGCAGCATTGTCGTGTCAATTGAACCTGGCACACCAGTTAGGGTCACGTTGTCCTGGCCTAAGATATCAATGACTGCATTGGTCACTGGGCTGATTGGTGCTGGTGCTGGTCCACCTCCTGTATAAACATTTAATTACAAACTGTAATTTTTTATATCGTTTAAAATTTTATTATATATGTTCGTTAATGGAAGGGATAAGACAATAAAATTTCTAATCATCATCATTATCTAAATGTATTTTGGAAATGATATTCTTCATACAAAAATACACAGAACATTATGATTGATAATTGATCTATTGGTAATACCGTATTTATAATGACCATTGATAGAAGAGTTGTCATGCAATAACCCTGACTTGTATACAGTATGTATGAAGGGAAGAAAAGTACTTGCCAGTTCCTTTTGTCAGTTTCCCAAATTCGGAGTACTTGTGTTTTGCCTGGCTTTTCACGTTCTTCCATTTTTTTTCCACCTCTTCCTTTGTTCTCGGGTGTGAACAAGAGGAATTGAGGGTAGCTGTAATAACCTGTAGAGTTAAGGGAAAGTAGTAAGTGTCTTACAATTGTGGAAATATGAAGATAATAAGGGGCTAAACAGTTTGTGAGGGTGCTGAGATTATATTAAAAAAGTAGTCTGATCCCAAATATATATAAAAAATATTTTTCTCAAGTTAATTTATTCAGCCGACAATTAAGATGTTAATATTTTGGATATCACTTCAAGATTTCATATTTAGCCCCAAGTCTGCTGCAAGGGCACTGTCAGTAAAAAAAACCTCAAATTGGAAATAACAAATGTCCCAGTTTATCATAGTAATAGAATATGTTATGGCAAAAGTAGAGGTGACTTAAATTCCACTGATAACAGAACCAATCACCAATAGTGATGATTTCATGCTCAGTGGTAGAATGTTGCATTAAATCTACATGCAGTGGTAAATACTAGTGAAAATATTGTTACTGAAAATCAGCAAGTTGATTACAAGTTGGACAGGTGATTTATTATGGGGGTGTGAGGTATTTGTTATACTAATATTTAAATAACGTTAGATTTAATCGATTTAAAAAAAATATTATTTCCTCCAGCAGGCTCCCTCTCCACCCCTACCCCACAACAAATTGCAAGTCCCTTAATCATGCATTTATAATCGCTTGATTGGCGTACTAATATATCTCGAATAAGTTAAATTAGTAGATGAACACTGCTAAAATATAACTTCATAAAACTCATGTCTGGTGTAAATACTACATTTGTGTACAACGACTGCCTGAGTGACTGACAACAAGTGTCACTGTACCTGCCACGCCTCTTGACGCCTCGCCGATGTCACGCCCGGACCAAACTTTCCTTCCAACACATGTACATTTGCTTTCACTAGTTCCGTCAACAGTAAAACCTCCTCTTTCGTCCAGTTAGGCTTCCTCTTCTTCATATCGGCCTCTGACATGACGTTGGCAATGTGGACAAAGTTTCGCTGTGTGTGTCGTCTGCCGTAAATAGCAACCGGGAAATCCCACCGAAAAAGACGTTCACACCTTTTTTTTAAAGAGTTCCACCGGAAGTTTAAAAATAGCCGGGATTCACCCTAGTGATCACGCGCGTACGTACTACGAAACTGACTTAGTTTTTCTTTTGAGACTTAGCTAAGTTTCGGACTTAGCATCTTTATGATTATCAACTTAAGTCTCAGACTTAGCTAAGTCAGATTTCTAAAACTTAAGTTTACACTTAAGAAAAATCTTAGTTTCTTTATGAATACCGCCCCAGGTGTTTACCGTTGTGTTTTGGTATTAATCAATTATACACTTGAAAAATCAATTTTACTCACTGCACTGCAAATTCACATAAGTTAAACTCAATTTTTTCAACAATTATGACTTCAAAGGGATTTATTATAAAATAGTAAATTGCTTTGAAAGACTATTTCTGCCAAATTGCCATATTCACATATTTCAATCTGAGATACCCAGACGGAATTTAACATGAATATCCCACTCAGTCACAGTATACTGACTCCGAGCCAGTCCTTGTTTTAGCCCCTTAATGCCAAGCGCCAGGCAGGGTAACGCCAAGTACCGTCAGTTGACGTCTTTTGGTATGACTCAGCCGGGGATCGAACCTACGACCTTCCGCTCTCGGGGCAGACGCTCTATCCACTATACCAGGGAGGCGGTCGTTTATGATATAATGTGACCACCAAGGTATTAGATTCGGAGATATTATGACGAGATACATGTATCAAGTTTGACTGCCGATTGATGCTAGATTTGACATGACAAAAGAAGTCTTCTATTGAGAGTTTCATATAACCTTTACAATGAAAACGGAAAAACTCAGTTGTAGTCATGGGGACCAACTGATTGTGATATTTAATGCGTAGGTTCATGGCGGAGCTGATTTGAAAGCTCCCAACATGTTTATGGTTGGCAAGTGGAGGGCATTTCTAAATTTGAACCATCAATGACAAAAATGAAGTCCGATGCAAATTCCCGGGTTTGACTTGTACTTGTTTGATTCTGTGTGGCAGAATACGCTGATCTTTTCGCGAACGCATGGTACCGTCACTACTAAAAAAGTCTTGTTAGAGATTTAGGAAACAGTCGAAATCGTACAATCGACTTTTCGTTCAGCAGAGATTTTTATGATTATGGAAAGGGTTTTGTCGCTTTTATTTCATTGTATTGTTCTATTGATCATGCTTGCAACCTCTTGCGTGTAGTGCTCTATGATGGAGTCATCTCTCTGTCCCCGTTCACAATATATATTGTCAACATGATCATCATCTATTTTCCTTGGATAACGTCGTCCGTGGATACCTTGTGTGAATGTCCACAGTTCCCACGTTCCGGGGGCACACTGAACACATGCATGTTGGATTCACTCGAAGTGTGTAAGTGTTCGTGTAAGGTAAATGATTTCAATGAATTCATATTATCAGTTGTTTGTTGTTTTATGAGAGTATTCTATGTGTTAAACTAGATGTTGATCTGTGAACAAACAATGCCATTTGGAAGGTGGTCAAATGTAACAAATGTTATATTTGGTAAGGATAAGAATTCATGGATAAACAACTTCTTTATTACATTTGTTTATCCATAAATTCTTATCCTTACTTAGTACTCCAACTTCTAAATGCCTATCAAAGAAGTTATATTTGGGATAACAATTTCTTAGTAAAGTACAGATTCTGTTTCCCTCTGTGTAAATTGCCACGGCTCCCATTGCCGAAAGCTATGAACACATAATGGCATTCAGAAAGTGGTCAAATGTAACAAATGTAACAAACTCTGGCAGTATGGGTTCGAATCCGGGATGGGACTCAACCCACAAAAGTACTAGAATGTGTACTTTACTAAGAAAGTGTTAACCCAAATATAACATTTGATGTTGATCTGAATCTGTAATACCACCAGTAGTGATACCTTTCCCACATCATCAACCCGTCTCCATTAACAACTCAGGTGTGCGGCTTCCCTCAATGCATCGGCCTCTGGGCCACAGCTGCTAAAGTTTGAAACACATCAAGAAAAGAAGGAATGAATATAAACATATCATGCATATTACATTCTACTTGATATTGAAACATAATAAACAAAACTCTATATGTACTAAAATGGACAGAAACCACACAGAGGTTATAAGAGAATATTAAATTCAACGACAACAGTTTGGTATATATATCATTCAAATGCAGACAATTCAATTTAATACAATACGAGCGCACGTGATCTCACACCATTATGCATACAAATGATCTCTCACACACACACACACGCACGCACGCACGCACGCACGCACGCACGCACGCACGCACTCACGCACTCACTCACTCACTCACTCACTCACTCCTGCCCAATAGATTACTTGATCATCCCCAAAGTGGAACGCTACATACAGGACAAACGATTGAAAATGGAAGAAATTGACATCCTTCAGCCTGTGGATACTGTTTGACAGTGTAGTTGCTTGACACAGTTTCACAAGAAACATGTACACGTACAGGGAAACAACTTGATTGAATAGAACAGTTCGTGGCGACCTTTTTGTGTCGAGCATCAGCGGATGATATATGTGTGACATGTACATAGCAATTAGGTGGCGCTCTCTAGGTGCCACTTCAACCAATTCAAATAGACAAGATGGCAATCGAAGGCACTGTGTTTTTGTAGCTGAAAACGCCAAGTCTCTCGGTAAGTGTAAGCATCTGATATTACTTGTGACCAGCTCTGTGGCCCTTATGGGATATGATATGTTAATAGAAACATGGAATGACATTACCTTCTCATGCACTCCATATATGGTATGTGAATAGAAACTCGGAATGACATTACCTTTTCGTGTACTCCATATATGGTGTGTGAATAGAAACATGGACTGACATTAACTTTTCGTGTACTCCATATATGGTATGTGAATAGAAACATGGAATGATATTACCTTCTCATGCACTCCATATATGGTATGTGAATAGAAACATGGAATGATATTACCTTCTCGCGCATTCCATATATGGTATGTGAATAGAAACTCGGAATGACATTGCCTTTTCGTGTACTCGACATATGGTATGTGAATGGAAACATGGAATGATATTACCTTCTCATGCACTCCATATATGGTATGTGAATAGAAACTCGGAATGACATTACCTTTTCGTGTACTCCATATATGGTATGTGAATAGAAACATGGAATGATATTACCTTTTCGTGTACTCCATATATGGTATGTGAATAGAAACTCGGAATGACATTACCTTTTCGTGTACTCCATATATGGTATGTGAATAGAAACATGGAATGATATTACCTTCTCATGCACTCCATATATGGAATGTGAATAGAAACTCGGAATGACATTACCTTTTCGTGTACTCCATATATAGTATGTGAATAGAAACATGGAATGATATTACCTTCTCACGCATTCCATATATGGTATGTGAATAGAAACTCGGAATGATATTACCTTTTCGTGTACTCCATATATGGTATGTGAATAGAAACATGGAATGATATTACCTTTTCATATATACTCTACATATGGTTGGTTTGTTTTGTTTGTTGTTTAACGTCGCACGCAGCAATGTTCCAGCTATATGACGGCGGTCTTTAAATAATCGAGTCTGGACCAGACAATCCAGTGAGTGACATCATGAGCATCGATCCACGCAATTGGGATATGATGACATGCATCAACCAAGTCAGCGAGCCTGGCCACCCGATCCCGCCTCTTACGACAAGCATAGTCGCCTTTTACGGCATGCATGGGTTGCGGTAATGTCATTGATAAGCACGAGCATGGATCTCATATCACGAGTTTGGATACCTGATCATGTGCCTAAGAACACTGACGTGAACAGGATCAAACAAAGGTATCTAGAACTGACCGCCAACAGCCTCATTATGGCGTCAGTTCACTGGCAGTAATCATCGTGATAAGCGGGATGGCAAACTTAACGTAAATGTCGAACCTCCGATAATAACGGATGTGTTCATTACAAACTCGAACTGATATTCCCTTGCAGTAGTGCCACAGCATTTAAACTAAATGGTAGGTGTCTGGCTTGTGTATAGATACCCATTACTGTGTAACGAAGTACAACAAGACAATGAACAGACGACTGGCTTCAGTTAAGAGATATACCGGATGTTGAACGTTTTGAGTCTCTTGCGCAGACACAACCAGGAGTCAACAGTCAGGGAGACACGCTCCATGGGCTGACCGTATCTTGCAGACACCAGCGTTTAAGATATGCACATGACAGTTTAAATGTAGCTTTTCAAATATTGTAGAGCTAAACTAAAGCGTCAGCGTTTTCTAGCTCATCGATTCCTATTTATTGTTGGCAGCGTGCCCATTTACCTTATTTCCGTCACAGAGCAACGTCTTTGGCTTCTGTCTATTAAATAGTGTCAGAACCGAGAGAATTTATGTATAATCACCACTTCTTCCTTAACAGTATAACGATGTCAATACAAGATGCTACTTGGCAGCTGAGACTGGTACAAAACCATAACTTTTCATTCAGTTCCAATGAATACCTCCCGATGTTTATGGCTTATCCGCCCCTAGGGAGAAGCCCTGTGTGTTTTACACTAACCGTATTTCGCCAAAACAACATTTTGTAATAACCCTTTTCAGACTCAACTAAATAAAGATATAGCGCATAGACGCGCCCTCTGAGCCCCCAGGGCCATGTTTGCTTACTTCCCGCGAACTTTAAAGATCAAACTACAAGGTTTATATATACAAAACGTATAACTGAAACACTATTCCGTTTCCCACAGACTTATCTGTGTGTTCATGTTGTTGACTCTATACTTTGATTCATGCTGTAACAATGACTGGTGATGGGAAATAGTTAACACAAATACTTGCCTTTCGTTTGATGTCTCAGTATGGCATGTATGCCTTCATTGCTGTCGGTAGGTAGAAACTCGCCCTTTATTCATACTGTTGATGTGAATTTAAATCATTTCTTCAAAGACAGTCAGTGAGTATGGTTTTACGCCGCTTTTAGCAGTATTCAGGCAATATCGCGGCAGGGGACACCAGAATGGGCTTCACACATAGTTCCATGTGAGGAATCTAACCGGGGCTTTGGCGTGACGAGCAAACGCTTTAACCACTAGGTTACCGGACCGCCCCATATTTCTCCAAAGAAGATACGTCATACTATTAGATGTATAATGTATGCTACGGTATGTATCATTGTGATGAACGTTTTTTCAAGTTTGAGTGGAGCGACACAAATATTAAGGATAACATTTAATGTGCGTTGATGGAAGACCAACACTGAGCGGTAGACGATGCCGCAATATTGATATGAGAGTTTGGTAGCTGATATAACATCTTTGTAACCTTATTCTGCATAAGAACTTATGATAAATCCCCCCTTCTCAGTCAGAGACCGCTGCATCCCTTCCTGCGCATAAATCATGGTGTGTTTCTACGATTCCTTGATCAAGTCAGCTACGAGATGACATTGACTGTGATGAGAGTGATAGACGATGAATATAACAAGGGCATGATAAGGAGTCAGCATGGAAGACTACCTCATAAATACCATCTGCTAAATATCAGTAATGCAACAATGTTCAATATGTTTGTCTCATTTTTAGGGGATAATTCCAACGGCATTTCCAGGATAATGCTGGACCATATAGTCGTTATTCCCCTAACCGGGAAGGGCGTGCATCACAATTACTGTGGAATACTCATCATGGCAAACTGGCAGCCAGCATTGTTTCAGTCAATACTGGAGTTAAGGTGGCGATATCGACCAATTCGGAAGTCTGTGTTACGGAACGGGACTGAAATGCCACAAGGTTGAGGACTGCAATATTGGATCATGTACGTCTTTGTGTCCGTTTATTATTTAGATCCCATGGCTGTACACAAGATGTTACTGGATAACTGCCTTGAATATCCGAGTCCTCCTTACTGCCGTGCCTCTCCGATTCCTCCTTACTGACGTACATTTCCGAGATCTTACTGTCGGGCATCTCCGAGACCTCACTGTCGTGCATCTCCAAATCCTCCTTACTGCCGTGCATCTCCGAGATCTTACTGTCGTGCATCTCCGAGTCCTCCTTACTGTCGTGCATCTCCGAGACCTTACTGCCGGGCATCTCCGAGACCTTACTGCAGGGCATCTCCGAGACCATACTGCCCTGCATCTCCGAGACCTTACTGTCGGGCATCTCCGAGACCTTACTGCCGGGCATCTCCGAGACCTTACTGTCGTGCATCTCCGGGACCTTACTGTCGTTCATCTCCGAGACCATACTGCCGGGCATCTCCGAGACCTTACTGCCGGGCATCTCCGAGACCTTACTGCAGGGCATCTCCGAGACCTTACTGCCGGGCATCTCCGAGACCTTACTGCCGGGCATCTCCGAGACCATACTGCCGGGCATCTCCGAGACCTTACTGTCGGGCATCTCCGAGACCTTACTGCCGGGCATCTCCGAGACCTTACTGTCGGGCATCTCCGAGACCTTACTGTCGGGCATCTCCGAGATCTTACTGCCGGGCATCTCCGAGACCTTACTGCCGGGCATCTCCGAGATCTTACTGCCGTGCATCTCCGAGACCTTACTTCAGGGCATCTCCGAGACCTTACTGTCGTGCATCTCCGAGATCTTACTGTCGTGCATCTCCGAGACCTTTTTGCCGGGCATATCCGAGACCTTACTGCCGTGCATCTCCGAGACCTTACTGTCGTGCATCTCCGAGACCTTACTGCCGGGCATCTCCGAGACCTTACTGCCGTGCATCTCCGAAACTTACTGTCGTGCATCTCCGAGTCCTCCTTACTGCCAGGCATCTCCGAGGCCTTACTGCCATGCATCTCCGAGACCTTACTGCCCTGCATCTCCGAGACCTTACTGCCCTGCATCTCCGAGACCTTACTGCCGTGCATCTCCGATAGCTGTTATTTGCCGAGTTCCACCAATAAACTGTTACAATAGTCAATAGGCCAATCTGGACAGTACAGGCATCTTAGGGTGTGAGCACTCCCCCGGGTGATCTGCTTCCAGATGGTCCTAATAACAAGAAGGTGATAACAATTCGCTTAAGTCAAATTTCCCACTTGTAAGACCAAAGATAGATTTGAATCTGGCAAGACACCAAGGTCTCTCACCTGCTTTGATTATGTGATATTAGCTGATCCTATGTGTATATTGTCCTTGTGGATTTTATCCAAATTCATGCGTCTGTCAACAAACAGAACTTCAGTTTTGTCCGCATCGAGCTTCAGCATTGACGTAGTCATTTTCCATGTCTGGATTTCCAATGTGCAGTACTCAATCTGATGTTGTATTGTCTGAATAGAGTCCAGTCGAAAACCATTCTGTCATAAGCGTTTGAATAGTGAGACTTTGTGAATTTATCTGTGATAGAAGCGCGCTGGTTCATTTAAAGTAAGAATACTACGGGGCTGAGCACGAACCCCTGGAAACCCGACAAGACAATGAGGTCTTCTCTGAGGGATATCCTGTCGACAGAACGGATTGACTCCCATCAGACAAATATGGGGAAATCCAGGAGGGAACCCAACATGAAGTGATGATCAACAGTATTGAAAGTGGCATTTAAATCCACAAGAATTAGATATGTCACTTTCCCTCCATCAACAATGCATCCAGAAGCACAATTTCGGTCGATAGTGCGGCCGGAACACTGATTGATATTTGTCCCGTATTTGTTGATTGACAAATCATCCATCACTTTCATTGTGGCTGCTTTCTCAACCAGGTGAAATAAGAGTGTCAGATTAGAAACCGGGCCGTAATTCTTCAAGGTGTTATCATCAAGATTTTTATTAGAGGTTTGACAATGGCATCTTTCAATGAACTTGCAAATATCCCAGCCATCTCTTCCTTAGACGTTTGTTAGCTATATCTGTTATTGCAGGAAGAAGGATGTACAGATGGTCGGTCCATCTCAATATGACTTGGAATAGGGTCAGTGAGTCAAATTGTCTTGTTTGATGACGAGATCAGAGATCTAGCTTCCAGATGAGAGGAGAGTTGGAACTGGAGGAGTTGGTTTCTATCAGCATGAGGTTCCTCCACAAAATTATCTTGCTCATCGAAACCTTTTTCTAATATCTTAAATCTTAGTTTCAAAGAAAGAGTTGTTATGATCGGCCAACTCTGTGGAACTGTTACCCCTCTATTCATTCTGCCTGCAGTAAAGACACTTCACTTCACGAATAATTCTGCAGACCTTATTTCGTAAAGATTAAATCGTGCCATCTACTTCTAAGCGAGATTTGCGCAAACTTTGGTGCTCGCTTTGTTGTCTGGTTTCTGCACATTCTATGACAAGGAATGATCCGGCATGAGAACTTCAACAGTGACACGGGTGAACAAAGCTTCATGATCCTGTGTGGTCACAACCCACACTAAGTAATGTCTTGATTTGTGTGGCGCTGTTGCATCATTATGCTTCAAAGAATGTCAATTAAGTCTCCTACTTGTATGATACCCTGGGTATGATGAAACTAATCTTGAGAGATCATCATGTTAATCAGACTGAGAAAGTATATTTCTGGATGAAAGCAGTGGGCGATATAGACACGCTATTCTGGCAGTTGCTTTGCAAGATGCTATGGTAACAGTAAAATCATTGCGTGAAGCAAACTATCTTTAAGGTTTAGAATATCATTAACAAGAGATGCCTTCAACATAATGTCACACATCCGCCCAGCTTGTCTGTGCACAAACTTGTGGATAAAACCATCATGTGTCATGTCACATATTAGAACTTAATCTCCTGCATCGAGTGGCCAGGACCCAGTAAGAAGCAATGCATGTATATCGCAATCCATGATCGTACATGTATACGAAATGTCAACAGTACGATTTTTGAAGACTGTGCGTTTCAATCCGCTACATCTAAGTTTCTGCGATCTGGTTTGGGGTGATCATTTATCAAATTAAACCTGTCAAACTGATTTTGACATTTTCTCTTTGTGACATTTTCAGATCCTCTTGTAGTTTGAATAACGGATATCTTCGTTTGTATCATTTTACCGGCATGTTTACTTCGTGTTGTCTATATACTTGTTGACAAGACCAGTCGTTGTAAATATACAAAATGCGAAGGTCTAGCCACATTTAAACAATGAAGGCAGTGGTTTCACTTGGGAACCCTGCAGTACATGTATGAAGTTGACAGACCAAGATCATTATCGTGACGATAATGGGATTCGCCCTGAGATCCAAAAGGTGATGTTAATCAATGCAGATTTATGGCAATTACGATAATCACTCAGTTGTTCTTGTACATGGGAATCTACTACCACGGAGTCGGATATGTGAATACATATAAAACTAAGGTGGCTAAGTGGAAGATTTCATTTATTGTCTCCATGGAAGGAATGTTCAGAGAGAAGTTGGAATGAAACGTGTTCAGATGGGCCTGTATGTCTACAGGAATGTTCAGAGAGAAGTTGGAATGAAACGTGTTCAGATGGGCCTGTATGTCTACAGGAATGTTCAGAGAGAAGTTGGAATGAAACGTGTTTAGATGGGCCTGTATGTCTGCAGGAATGTTTAGAGAGAAGTTTGAATGAAACGTGTTAGGATAGGACTGTATGTCTGCAGGAATGTTCAGAGAGAAGTTGGAATGAAACGTGTTTAGATGGGCCTGTATGTCTGCAGGAATGTTCAGAGAGAAGTTGGAATGAAACGTGTTTAGATAGGACTGTATGTCTGCAGGAATGTTCAGAGAGAAGTTGGAATGAAACGTGTTTAGATGGGCCTGTATGTCTGCAGGAATGTTCAGAGAGAAGTTGGAATGAAACGTGTTTAGATGTGCCTGTTTGTCTGCAGGAATGTTCAGAGAGAAGTTGGAATGAAACGTGTTTAGATAGGACTGTATGTCTGCAGGAATGTTCAGAGAGAAGTTGGAATGAAACGTGTATAGATGGGCCTGTATGTCTGCAGGAATGTTCAGAGAGAAGTTGGAATGAAACGTGTTTAGATAGGACTGCATGTCTGCAGGAATGTTCAGAGAGAAGTTGGAATGAAACGTGTTCAGATGTGCCTGTTTGTCTGCAGGAATGTTCAGAGAGA
Source organism: Haliotis cracherodii (assembly GCF_022045235.1). NCBI lineage: Eukaryota > Metazoa > Mollusca > Gastropoda > Lepetellida > Haliotidae > Haliotis > Haliotis cracherodii. The sequence continues at coordinate 1,991,682 of NW_027266264.1, read as the reverse complement.
AGTTGGAATGAAACGTGTTTAGATAGGACTGTATGTCTGCAGGAATGTTCAGAGAGAAGTTGGAATGAAACGTGTTCAGATGTGCCTGTTTGTCTGCAGGAATGTTCAGAGAGAAGTTGGAATGAAACGTGTTTAGATAGGACTGTATGTCTGCAGGAATGTTCAGAGAGAAGTTGGAATGAAACGTGTTTAGATAGGACTGTATGTCTGCAGGAATGTTCAGAGAGAAGTTGGAATGAAACGTGTTCAGTAAGGCATGTATGATTGCAGGAATGTTCAGAGAGAAGTTGGAATGAAACGTGTTCAGTAAGGCATGCATGATTGCAGGAATGTTCAGAGAGAGGTTGGAATGAAACGTGTTCAGTAAGGCATGTATGTCTGCAGGAATGTTCAGAGAGAAGTTGGAATGAAACGTGTTCAGTAAGGCATGTATGTCTGCAGGAATGTTCAGAGAGAAGTTGGATTGAACGTGTTCAGTAAGGCATGTATGTCTGCAGGAATGTTCAGAGAGAAGTTGGAATGAAACGTGTTCAGTAAGGCATGTATGTCTGCAGGAATGTTCAGAGAGAAGTTGGAATGAAACGTGTTCAGTAAGGCATGTATGTCTGCAGGAATGTTCAGAGAGAAGTTGGAATGAAACGTGTACAGTAAGGCATGTATGTCTGCAGGAATGTTCAGAGAGAGGTTGGAATGAAACGTGTTCAGTAAGGCATGTATGTCTGCAGGAATGTTCAGAGAGAAGTTGGAATGAAACGTGTTCAGTAAGGCATGTATGTCTGCAGGAATGTTCAGAGAGAAGTTGGAATGAAACGTGTTCAGTAAGGCATGTATGTCTGCAGGAATGTTCAGAGAGAAGTTGGAATGAAACGTGTTCAGTAAGGCATGTATGTCTGCAGGAATGTTCAGAGAGAAGTTGGAATGAAACGTGTTCAGATAGGACTGTATGTCTGCAGGAATGTTCAGAGAGTGGTTGGAATGAAACGTGTTCAGTAAGGCATGTATGTCTGCAGGAATGTTCAGAGAGAGGTTGGAATGAAACGTGTTCAGTAAGGCATGTATGTCTGCAGGAATGTTCAGAGAGAAGTTGGAATGAAACGTGTTCAGTAAGGCATGTATGTCTGCAGGAATGTTCAGAGAGAAGTTGGAATGAAACGTGTTCAGTAAGGCATGTATGTCTGCAGGAATGTTCAGAGAGAAGTTGGAATGAAACGTGTTCAGTAAGGCATGTATGTCTGCAGGAATGTTCAGAGAGTGGTTGGAATGAAACGTGTTCAGATGGGCCTGTATGTCTGCAGGAAGGGCGTGGAGGGAAAGGGAAAGATCGAATGTGGGATCCGATGGAAAGTGAGACATGTGAGAGAGATACTGACTGAATGAGACTTGGGTTGAAATTGCTGACGACAACTCAGTATTAGTTGGATCAAAGTCTACGTATACATGGGGTAGAGAGAGCTGTGTCATTACAAGGGATTTGTTTCTGTATGACATGGTAAAGTTCTGTATGATAAAATGTTCTGCATGATACGACAATGTTCTGTATGGTACAAAGTTCTGTATTGTACAATGTTCTGTTTAATACAATGGTCTGTATGATACAAGAGTCTGAATAATACAAAGTTCTGTACGATACAAGGTTTTTCATGATACAAAGTTCTGTGTGATACAAAGTTTTATATGATACAAGGTTTTTCATGATACAGGGTTCTGTTGAGATTAACATCAACAACGGTCCAAAATCCCATCAATTCTCATCCCTATTCATTGTAAAAGGAAACTAAATAAGCGATGTGAAAACCTTACTCTGTGTAAGCACATAGGGATATATGGTGACAGGCCGGGGTTACTGCGGTGGCAGCAATTCATAACGGCGTATTGATGTCGTGACGGACGCCGCGGGCGCCTTTACACATAGGAAACAGGAACCGAAAAAATAAATATATGTCAAGTACCCATGTACATTAATATGTCGACATAGCTAAGAGTACACCAGCAAGCAAATGGCTTGATGAGTCTCAAGTACATATCCACCACTTGAACAGTTGGAAAATGTACACCTACAGATGGCTGCAAGTATTTGATTGAATTTGATTTTAAGGTAACCGTCGACTAGAGTCTATTTTAAAAGCTAGTCTAGACGTAGTAATTAATAACCAAGCGAGATGGAGATATTATCTATATAATTTGGGTAACATAGTGGCAGGTAAGATGAGTTTAGCAGAAGAGCAAAGTGTTGATTGAATTACCTGATTAAAACATGATATGTCTTGGCTTGATAATTGTCTCAAGACGAATGCCTTCATATCCTGTTATGTCTCCGCCACGATGAAAAATATAGTCAGTAATTTTAAAGCTTATTGATGACACCTTCCACTGCCATGAAGCATCAGTTGAACCTAGGTATAACGTGAGATGAAGGGTGCATCAACATATCACTCTGTTTATGGACGTATTCATTGTGCGCTTGTATCTGCCAGTGGTGGCTGACCGTCGTGTGAAGCAACAGACTTCGGAGTACACGTAGTAACAAGGTGGTAACAAGGTCATCAACCTCTCTTTCAGCATGTCCAGGGATAAATTTACTTTTCCCCATTTTAATGTAATCACATAACATGATGACATAATCTCCCCTGCTACACCAGAACGCTGCGCTGAAGATAATCGGTGATATGTTTTCAACGTCACATTTAATGGAACATCCATGCTCTTACATACATGTGCTGCAGCTGTTGTCGTTCCTGTCTGTGCTGCTTTTTTCACATAACCCGACTACGTGTAAATATTTTTTGCGCTGTTACATGGATAAAATTCAAAGCCGTATGTTGCGCTTTTATTACAGGCTAGTCTATGTAGTTTTTTTTGGCTTGGATACATTTGAATCCGTTGATTGCAAATTTATTCAAGGGAACGTTTATGGTATGATGTGTTTAGTGATGTGAGTAAAAAATGAATCCTCGTGTTTTAGGAATGGGTCAATCAGACGATGGTGTGAACATTTTAACCATTACCTAAGACAGATTATTATGTTTAAATTGCAAATATTAATGTCGTCATGTTTTATTCAGCCCTTTCATCCAACATCATCAAACTAACATCAGCGGCAATTTGAAATAAATATGATGAAGCCAAGTTAAGTAACTCCTGCGAGAAGGTCATAAAACCTGTACCATGTCACACACACCAGTGATGTCGGAGTCTGAGGTTCTAATATTGGCATCCAAGGACAAAACAGTCAATAACTTCACGCAAAGACGAAAACCGTCATTTCCCTCGCCAATAGTGCCTCGTGTCACATGTTAACTTAACGTAGTGTTGATGGCAATGGTTATTTTTCGTGGATTGACCAACCAGAATCAATCAGACTTAATCTTTGATCAGTTTCTTTACTGATGCTATTTCAGAAATGAAACCTGAATACTGGTTCGATCTTTCAGCTGATCTTCCGCGAGCCCCGAGAACATATAACAACAGTCGCCAATGGAAGCGTCAGTTTCGGACAACTGTACTGGGAATTCTACAACATACGACGATGACACCATGTGTCTCCACGAGGCTGGAGAGTATTCTCGCCATTGCAGTTACGCTGAAGGCGGACGTCACTATATATCTATCAAACAGTTGTCTGTTAAGGAATACCTTTTTGCAAGTCGACATCCTCAAAGCGTGACAGTTCTCTTAAACTAAAGTAAGGGTTGTGTCCAACAGTGACAATTGTGGCAGTATTTCCTCGACACCTGCCCGTGTTCAAAGCAAGACTTCTTTTGAGTACGTCTTTTTATTCAATCTTTGGCATGGCATCAACGGTTCGGCTCTAATCTGAGAGTATGGTTTTCTTATATGTCTATTAGGCGTTGTAAAACCGGAACATTTTTTTGAAAGCCAACGGGCATTGGTCGAATAGCAACTTCTCTATATTTGTTTCAGTGTGTTTTTTTTCGGAATACGTTGAGGAGGTGGCGGTAGCATAACAGTAGCATAATGTCATAAATACTTGTTCCCCACAACTTCTTGTGACAGCTGTGGTATTGGTGGAAACTGTATTCCACATCCGGTATTGGTGGAAACTGTGATAGCTGTGGTATTGGTGGAAACTGTATTCCACATCCGGTATTCGTGGAAACTGTGACAGCTATGGTATTGGTGGAAAGTGTATTCCACATCCGGTATTGGTCGAAACTGTGATAGCTGTCGTATTGGTGGAAACTGTATACCACATCCGGTATCCGGTATTGGTGGAAACTGTGACAGCTGTGGTATTGGTGGAAACTGTATTTCACATCCGGTATTGGTGGAAACTGTGACAGCTGTGGTATTGGTGGAAACTGTATTCCACATCCGGTATCCGGTATTGGTGGAAACTGTGACAGCTGTGGTATTTGTGGAAAATGTATTCCACATCCGGTATCCGGTATTGGTGGAAACTGCGATAGCTGTGGTATTGGTGGAAACTGTATTCCACATTCGGTATTGGTGGAAGCTGTGACAGCTGTGGTATTGGTGGAAACTGTATTCCACATCCGGTATTGGTAGAAACTGTGACAGCTGTGGTATTGGTGGAAATTGTATTCCACATCCGGTATTCGTGGAAACTGTGACAGCTATGGTATTGGTGGAAAGTGTATTCCACATTTGGTATTGGTGGAAACTGTGATAGCTGTGGTATAGGTGGAAAGTGTATTCCACATCCGGTATTGGTGGAAACTGTGACAGCTAATGTATTGGTGAAAACTGGGATCCCCATCTGATATTGATGGTGACTCTGGTCCACATCCGGTATTGATGGAAGCTGTGATAGCTATTGTATTGGTGGAAACTATGATCTACATCTGATATTGGTGGGAACTGTGGTCCACATCTGATGGTGGTGGACGCCGTGATCCACATCCGGTATTGGTGGAAGTTGTGACAGCTATTGTATTGGTGGAAATTGGGATTCACATCTAATATTGGTGGCAACTGTGGCCCACATCTAGTATGCGCCACCATCCATATTTCACTATCTGCGCCACCATAAATATGTCAGTATCTGCGCCACCATCCATATGTCGCCATCTGCACCACCATCAATATGTCACCATCTCCGCCACCATCAATATGTAACCATCTGCGCCACCATCCATATGTCACCATCTGCACCACCATCCATATGTCGCCATCTGCACCACCATCAATATGTCACCATCTGCACCACCATCCATATGTCACCATCTTCGCCACCATCAATATGTAACCATCTGCGCCACCATCCATATGTCACCATCTGCGCCACCATCAACATGTCGCCATCTGCACCACCATCCATATGTCACCATCTGCGCCACCATCAATAGGCCACCATCTGCGCCACCATCAATATGTCACCGTCTGTGCAACCATCAATGTCACCATCTGCACCACCATCCATATGTCACCATCTGCGCCACCATCAATATGTCGCCATCTGCGCCACCATCAATATGTCACCAACTGCGCCACCATCAATATGTCACCATCTCCGCCACCATTAATATTTCATTATCTGCGCCACCATCACTATGTCAGTATCTGCGCCACCATCCATATGTCACCATCTGCACCGCCATCAATATGTCACCATCTGCACCACCATCCATATGTCACCATCTGCACCACCATCACTATGTCACCATCTGCGCCACCATCAATATGTCTCCATCTGCACCACCATCGATATGTCACCATCTGCACCGCCATCAATATGTCTCCATCTGCGACACCATCCATATGTCACCATCTGCACCACCATCACTATGTCACTATCTGCGCCACCATCAATATGTCACCATCTGCACCACCATCACTATGTCACCATCTGCGCCACCATCAATATGTCTCCATCTGCACCACCATCGATATGTCACCATCTGCACCGCCATCAATATGTCTCCGTCTGCGACACCATCCATATGTCACCATCTGCACCACCATCACTATGTCACTATCTGCGCCACCATCAATATGTCACCATCTGCACCACCATCGATATGTCACCATCTGCGCCACCATCAAAATGTAGCCATCTGCGCCACCATCAATATGTCAGTATCTGCACCACCATCGATATGTCACCATCTGCGCCATCATCAAAATGTAGCCATCTGCGCCACCATCAATATTTCTCCATCTGCGCCACCATCAATATTTCTCCATCTGCGCCACCATCACTATGTCAGTATCTGCGCCACCATCAATATGTAGCAACCTGCATTACAGTCTGCGTCATCATGTCTGTCACCATCTGCTTCATCATTTGCGTCGCTGTTTATATTACACACCAGGAATATGTCCCCACATGTGCCACCATAAGAGTCACTACCTGCGTACATCATGTAGTCATTTCGGCTTAGATATGTGACTGACAGCTTGAATCGCAAGAGTGTTAAAGCACACACTACTCCTATGGTCAAACAGGGGGAATAACACAAATAACAACATCATAAATACTCAGTCAAAACCAAAAATGTGTATGGGTGCGCCTCCCTATTAAATCACACTTTATGTCGAATATTATGTTTATGTTTATCTTTTCAAGTTGCTTTGTACATAACAATGGCATGTTCCATACACACATGTATAAAAATGGTTGAGTCAGAGGCAATAAACACAGTTTTAACAATATTACGACTTGATTCTCCATGCAAACTTAGACCATAATGAGGCTCCGGTGGTCACACTACATGATGTGACACCGTCAATCATGTCGACTGGCGTGCCGAGTGCAAGTACTGGACGCCGCCATGTACATCTGTTATATTTATCCTTAATCAAATAAATCTAAACTATTGCAGGTAATGATTATTACCAAAGTATTCTATTTTTAAAATATAATCAAAGTGTGCACTTAGTGATTTAACGACGACTTGTATGTTATCGAGTCTGGACCAAGCAAACGAGTTGTTGATAGCATGAACAACAAACCACGATGGTGGATAATGATTACCCGGAATCCCTCTAGGGTAAAGCTGTGGAAGGAGATAGCAGGAAGTTAATCTGACGTAGCAGGCGTAGTTGCCCCTCAGGAAGGCCACTTGTGGCTGCTCATAATCACTGCCGTCGGTGCTCCACTGTATATTGAATCAGACGCGTCACAAGAAGGTCGACATGTCTGTCAGTCTATTAGGCTTGGAATACAACTATTCACATTGATGTTTCTAATCATCAATATGTGTGCATGGAGATATGTACATAAAACATACGCTAAGTGATTGTCACAATACGCATGTTTGCATGACACAAGTAATTAGCATTTACTTGAACTCTACTTATGCAGTCAAATGAATCCGAACGAAAATCAACCACGTTTCATTAATGTATCACATTGTGACTTCAAGACAGATAGTGGATCTTCACACGACAACCAGAGACAGAAATACACCCGAAGTGGTCTCCGAAGAAGAAGCACAACAGAATCGCGGACTATCTTTAACATTCATGAGAACGGCAAGCAGGGCCAGCTGAAACCTAATTTGATCACCTTATCAAATATAGATAACAATATCTCTCCTAGCACATAAATGACATAATTTGGTTCTAAGTTTCCTTTATCAGGTCAGCGCCAGGATGGGTTCCAAGATTGCCAACCGACTGCGTAAGGGAAAACTCCTTCACAAATCGGGGTAAATCCACCAAAGTACTTGGGGCATTTTCTGGTATCATTAAACATAGCAAACGTACATGATATGGACTCTATATCAGAAAGCTTCTGTTGCAAGTATTAATGTGTATGAAATACGTAATTATACTTAACAAATATCTTGGGTGTCATACTTTGTGAATGTCTCAAGCCATGTTAATTTGGCGCCACGAAAGCTGCCGTGGTGAGAGAATGTTGGCAAAGTGACAGTCCGTATGGTTTCAGTCAATCCGGGCGTTAATGTGTCGAATTCAGCTTATTTGAATGTCCCTATCACGGGACATAGGAGTGAGATGCCACACAGACAACTACAACGTGGGGACGAGTGTGTCGTGGTGTAACTTTATTGTTAGGAATAATGGCTAGGTGCCAGATGCTTGTAGTTATCGGTGCTACAGGGGTCGAGGGACAGCAACTTCCCCTGGAGATTGAACCCAGTTGTTGTGTACCCACATCTCAGTGCATCAGTGACGACATTTCCTCAGGCAAACCATTTGTACTTTTGCGTTCTGATGCTTGCACGTGGTGTACATCGCGTTATGTACTTTTACAGATCGCTAGATTGTTTTCCATGCGAGCAAACCACACATTCGTTTCTTTACGTTACATGTCTGTATGTGTGCCATAAGTCTAATGAAGTGAGGGCAGTGGGTAGCCTTGTGGTTTAAAGACCCGCTTCAATTCCCTACATGGGTACAATGTGTGAAGACCATTTCTGGTGTCCCCCGCAGTCTCACTGACGTTTATGTTCCCCATAGCCATGTAGTGACAGTCTCACTGACGTTTATATTCCCCATAGCCATACAGTGAAAGTCTCACTGACGTTTATATTCCCCACAGCCATATAGTGACAGTCACAAGGACGTTTATATTTCCCACAGCCATATAGTGACAGTCACAAGGACGTTTATATTTCCCATAGCCATGTAGTGAGAGTCTCACTGACGTTTATATTCCCCACAGCCATATAGTGACAGTCACAAGGACGTTTATATTTCCCACAGCCATATAGTGACAGTCACAAGGACGTTTATATTTCCCATATCCATGTAGTGAGAGTCTCACTGACGTTTATATTGCCCATAGCCATGTAGTGACAGTCTCACTGACGTTTATATTCCCCATAGCCATATAGTGACAGTCACAAGGACGTTTATATTCCCCATAGCCATGTAGTGACAGTCACACTGACGTTTATATTCCCCACAGCCATGTAGTGACAGTCACAAGGACGTTTATATTCCCCATAGCCATATAGTGACTGTCTCACTGACGTTTATATTCCCCATAGCCATACAGTCAAAGTCTCACTAACGTTTATATTTCCCATGGCCATACAGTCTCACTGATGTTTATATTCCCCATTCCCATGTAGTGACAGTCTCACTGACGTTTATATTCCCCATAGCCATACAGTGACAGCCTCACTAACGTTGATATTGCCCATAGCCCTTTAGTGACAGTCTCACTGACGTTTATATTCCCCATAGCTATACAGTGACAGTCTCACTAACGTTTATATTCCCCATAGCCATACAGTGACAGTCTCACTGACGTTTATATTCCCCATAGCCATACAGTCAAAGTCTCACTAACGCTTATATTTCCCATAGCCCTTTAGTGACAGTCTCACTGACGTTTATATTCCCCATAGCCATACAGTGACAATCACACTAACGTTTATATTCCCCATAGCCATGTAGTGACAGTTTCACTGACGTTTATATTTCTTGCCATGACCATACAGTGACACACACACCGTTTGGGTTGCGGTAGAAATAGTTATTTAGATATTTTGCTATTAAATCTTCATACACTGGACATACACATAAAAAGTGATATTCAGTGACAGTCTCACTGACGTTTACATTCCCCATAGCCATGTAGTGACATTCTCACTGACGTTTATATTCCGCATAGCCATACAGTGACAGTCTCACTGATGTTTATATTCCCCACAGCCATACAGTGGCAGTCTCACTGACGTTTATAATCCCCATAGATATACAGTGAAAGTCTCACTGACGTTTATATTCTCCACAGCCATACAGTGACAGTCTCACTGACGTTTATATTCCCCATAGCCATGTAGTGACAGTCACACTGACGTTTATATTCCCCATAGCCATGTAGTGACAGTCACAAGGACGTTTATATTCCCCATAGCCATGTAGTGACAGTGTCACTGACGTTTATATTTCCCATAGCCATGTAGTGACAGTGTCACTGACGTTTATATTGCCCATAGCCACGTAGTGACATTCTCACTGACGTTTATATTCCCCACAGCCATAGAGTGACAGTCTCACTGACGTTATATTCCCCATAGATATACAGTGAAAGTCTCACTGACGTTTATATTCTCCATAGCCATACAGTGACAGTCTCACTGACGTTTATATTCCCCATAGCCATACAGTCAAAGTCTCACTGACGTTTATATTCCCCATAGCCATATAGTGACAGTTTCACTGACGTTTATATTCCCCATAGCCATGTAGTGACAGTCACCATGACGTTTATATTCCCCATAGCCATGTAGTTACAGTCACATGGACGTTTATATTTCCCATGGCTATACAGTGACAGTCTCACTGACGTTTATATTCTCCATAGCCATGTAGTGACAGTCTCACTGACGTTTATATTCCCCATAGCCATACAGTCAAAGTCTCACTAACGTTTATATTTCCCATAGCCCTTTAGTGACAGTCTCACTGACATTTATATTCCCCATAGCCATACAGTGACAGTCTCACTAACGTTTATATTCCCCATAGCCATACAGTGATAATCACACTAACGTTTATATTCCCCATAGCCATGTAGTGACAGTCTCACTGATGTTTATATTTCTTGCCATGGCCATACAGTGATACACACACCGTTTGGGTTGCGGTAGAAATAGTTATTTAGATATCTTGCTCTTAAATCTTCATACACTGGACATACACATAAAAAGTGATATTCAGTGACAGTCTCACTGACGTTTTTATTGCCCATAGCCATGTAGTGACATTCTCACTGACGTTTATATTCCGCATAGCCATACAGTGACAGTCTCACTGATGTTTATATTCCCCACAGCCATAGAGTGACAGTCTCACCAACGTTTATATTCCCCATAGATATACAGTGAAAGTCTCACTGACGTTTATATTCTCCATAGCCATACAGTGACAGTCTCACTGACGTTTATATTCCCCATAGCCATACAGTGACAGTCTCACTGACGTTTATATTCCCCATAGCCATGTAGTGACAGTTTCACTGACGTTTATATTCCCCACAGCCATGTAGTTACAGTCACATGGACGTTTATATTCTCCATGGCCATACAGTGACAGTCTCACTGACGTTTATATTCACCATAGCCATATTCATCTTCAGTACAATCAGTTTTACAAATCCTACAAAGTCTGTGTTCTCTTGCAATACCTTCAGATCTGCCTGTTTCAATAAATAGATCATGTGAGCCACAACGGAACCGAGAAAGAGCTGTTCTAAACTTATGTAAATTTACACTTAATAGATAAGGTTCTAGTATAATAGTAGTCTTAAATGTAGTGTAGTAGTTTGCTGTTCTAGAACTGGACAAAAACAATGCCATTTTTGAATGTACATATCTTTTAAAGTCTGTGTTAAACGGGAGAAGAAATGTTGTGGCATATCTACATGTTGCTGTAACCAAATATAACCATATCCACATTCGTATAACATGTTTTTAACTTTTGATGCCCAATTTTGTTACCCATGGCTGTCGTAGAGAAGCATCATATTATAACATTTTTTCGGGTATCTTGAAGATGGCATATTTAATAGCTTGACCCAGTATTTAATAACCTTTAAATAACTACTGATGTACATGGGAAACCGTCCGCATTCACCATATACCCTTGCGTTTTCTGTGCTAGATTTTACCCCCAAGAACCGTTTACATGCATATAAATGTATTTTCTCAATAACATCCAAATGTTCTAGGCCCCAAATTTCTGATCCATACAATAGCATCGGGCTTATTTTTGTATCAAATATTTTAAAATAAACATCATATGTAACATTGTCCAGAACTCTAAGACTTTTTAATATGCCTACAACAATTTTCTTGGCCTGGGCCAGGGACCATTGTTCATGATTAGACGACCAGGGTGGAGAGTCTAGATTCGATGATCAGACCATATGGATTGGAGCAGACTCTGGATCGTTGCATTAACACGGTATAAATGGGTGTCATAGCAATAACGAAACATTTCAACAGGAACAGCACAGCTAATTAACACCTGGAGTAATAGGATATCTGGTCTAATTATTATCATATTGATTACAATACATGTATTTTCAACGTAGTTAATATATCGTCGCCAGCTGCAATTTGTCACATAAGTATTAAGGAATCCTGATAGGTTTTACCGCGTAATAAACCTATATTCCCAGACAAGTGTTGCCATACAGCTGACCGTGAAATAGAATAATAAGAAAATGCTTAGCCGACATGAACATGTGTATCGCCACGATAACTTCTGGGAAGGCCACGTCCGCCAACCAGTGCATCTAAATCAGTATATATAAATCATATATATCTCCTTTCTGTTAAATATAAGCTCTGAATGCAGTAAATAAATGGCATACAGGCGGGATACAAGTAACTACTAAAACTGTGGGTCCTGCGTTATATGCCGAGCGGTTGTTGGCCTTGTTCCTGCATCTTGTTCCGACCGTTCCTGTAGCTATCAGGTGGGCATCCGTGTACACGAGTGGACTCTCGGTATCAGAGGCTGGAAGATTTGACAACATGTCACTGTGAATGGCGAGTAGACACATCAGCCGCACAATAAACGTCAGGAACCTGACGAAGCGAGGACACAAGTGCCAATTTAATTTACAGATTTTGCAAATGTTTTCTAATGTTTTGAAACAGTTTTTGTCTTTGACTGACGACAGCGGTAATTCTGATTTAGAGTCAGGAGTACATACATCGCCCAGACATAAGTACAGCCTTAACGGGATGCTACCAACGAGACAATGGTGCCATCAAAGTAATCAAACTGCTGTTTTAACATCGGTATTCATCATGGCGAATAAAGCATTGACAAAAATGTCTAGCAAAGTACCTGAACACTTGGCAAAACACACGAAAACAGCCATTGTTTTAACACTCAACAAAGTTAAAGGTAAATAAAGGCACCACCATGAAACAGATCTGCTTCCTCAGTCGAAGCCGCACAGAACCTGGAGACTGTTTGGTCAAGAGGCCAGAGATAATGGTATTGGCGTGTGTGTACTTCAGCATAAAACCAGGCATAAAATATAAACGTTATGGGTTTCAGACCAATATTTAGGTCTTTACTCAGTGGTGATGTCTTTGTGCATTACAAAGGAATACAAAGTGGACGAAGATGGTTTATAATTGCGTTGGTTTAGAGCGAAATGGATATAAATCCACTTTCCTCACACTGCAAGATAACAAAGCGATCTGTAGAAGCTATTACTTCCCAGACAAATAGTCCGATGTCTGAAGTGTCATTGATGTTGGATAGCTCTGTCTCAATCCCGTGTTTTCTGTTGAATGTTTGCAGGTAATTAGCGTCTCCTGCCACGTAACATCTACTGCCATATTTGTATACCAAACAACGCTGTTTACGTACAGCTGGGGAAAGGAGAAGTGTAGGGGTTCAGATGGCCCTGTACATCCCCGGGGGTGGAGGGCGGGGCGGGGAGGAAGAGGAGGAGCGAGGCCCAGGTGGCGCTTCACCAATGCACGTGGGAGGAGAGACCGTGACCGACCTCGGGCTGCGCAGTGGAAGTCTGTGAAGATGTCGAGTTTACGATCCTAGCTGTCTTTCTGAGATCGCTTCAGGAACGTGCCCCGGCCCTTCTGTTCAGTCCAGATGGTGTTTTGTTTCTGTAGGGTTGAGGATAGGTGTGGAGGAATGCGAACTGTTGTTTAAAGAGTGGATAAATGAAAATGGTTTTGGGTGAAGTTACAAATCTACTCATTTGAGGGTGAGTGAGTTGGGTTTAACGCCGATTTTTTACAGCGGTCCAGTTATATTATGGCGCATCAGCTAAATGTGGGAAGAAAGCCCGAAGTGATGCAGGTCTCAGACGTTAACCAATATGGTTCGACCTAGGACCACGGGTATGGTACTATCAAAACTAACCCGCAACCGTAGGTTTCTGGTGTGCCCAATATGCGTTCTGTACAGCGATATGCTGTGAATCTACTCATGAAAAGAAATGGCACCCTGTTTTGTTTTTTTTCTTGTACATTTACTACCCGGTAGTACTGCTAGGCTGTTCTATTTATCATCCCTAACTGGGGCGATGGAGTAGCCTAGTGGTTAAGGCGTTCGCTCGTCACGCCGAAAACCCGGATTCGATTCCAAACATGAGTACAATGTGTGAAGCCCATTTTTGGTGTCCCCCGCCGTGATATTGCAGGAATATTGCTAAAAGCGGTGTAAAACCATACCCTCTCAATCACTCACTCATCCCAAACTGGCCTCATTTAAATGTTGAAGCAAAAATCATGCGACTGCCACTGACCTCGAATAATGACTCGTCACATGATCAGTATTGACCTGCCACGTGATTAATATTGACTCGCCTGATAGAAAAGAAGATGGCGTCTGGTACTAGCATTTCACGATTCGCAACTGAGTGATTATAATGAAACAGCTATTGTAATGTTCAAAGGATTTATGAACTTTAATGTGAATTTCGGTATAGCAAACAGAATAATTACGCCTGACGAGGTCAATATGCGACCTGCGGTCTCGGTCCGATCAGACCACCGCAGGGGTCAGGTCCTCGGGTCCTCGGGTCCTCGCATGCTGACCTTGTCAAAAGAATTTATTTGTTTAATATGGCCATTATGTAAATGTATGGTCAATAATTGATAATTATCATTGCAAGGAAATTGGATCACAATGCTTTTCTCTATATTGTGATGTCACCGGTGATGTCACAATCGAATGACATGACTGATCTCTTTGCCGCCGTATAGCTGGAATATTGCTAAGTGCGGCGTTCAACAACAAACAAACCAACTTCAGCTGATTAGCTGTACTTTGTACACTCACGACCTTCTTATTTCTGATAACAAACTGAAAAAAGAATGTTTTTGGAGGATAAATAGAATCTTTCCCTCGTGTCTTGTTATACCAAATATATCAACACTCGTCGAAAAACGTCTGAAAATCCGAGACTTAATTTTTATAGATGTATTTGAGATACAAACATATACTCGGATGAGATTCTCTAATTATTATTACCCATAGTTAGTGTCAAATAAAGAATAATGTATGAAATATCAGACAGAGGATTATTTATTGAAGAATATTATTCTGGTTACTTGACGTCATCTCGAGTTGTGACGTCATGAACAATATATAACTCATATCATATTTCCAACGATGCAGGAGTATGACGTCATGTCGTGACTGACCAATCAGCTGTAAGAATTGCTAAAATGCACATTTGCAAATATCGGAAACTAATTACACTTGATCTGTCAGTCCTTGTGGGTTATATGATGGTGTTGTACATCATACATAATAGGCTGCCCTATACGAAGTATTTATATCTGTGAGGACGTGCACTGATCAGCCTGTCGTGTGTGTGACCGGGGAAGGTGTGGCAGCAGAGATAATGGGAACGGCTCGGGTAACCTTCTCCACTACATAAGTAAAGACTCAAAGGAGAATGTAAAAGGTTTCATTAATAGCGGTTATATGTCAGAGGAAATTAAATGGGTGACAATAAGGAAACGTGATATGAAGATAGCGATTACAACACCCTCATAAGATGCCATGGTTCGTGCGATAACGACTACAGGGCCTTGGAAGAGTAGGACATTTGCGAAATGGAATCCAAGACCTGAGAATAGACATCACAGAGGATGTCGGAAAGGGGAGGAGGGGTGCAGGTAGACTGCTGGAGGTGATGGTCGTGGTAAAGGGGGTGTTCGGATTTTGTCTACTTCTGAGGGAAAAACAAGAGGAGATCGAGTAGGTTCAGACAGCTCTCAACCATCTGTAGGACAAACCCGATCGGGTGAAAGAGAAGTAGGAGAGCGAGACGGTTCAGGTTGCAGATGGGTATTGTTGTAGAAGAACACGGGAGTGAGGTCACAGACAGAGGTGAAAAGACAGCAGGAGGAGGTCCTGGCTTCAATTAAAGGGCAACTTGCCGAGGTTAAGGTTGGTTATGGGAAGGTGTCATTCAGACAAAACTGGAACGATGAGTAAAATTGCGACGATGTAATTATACACTGAGAAGTTAGAGTCCAGTGTCAGGGCACTATCTCGTACTGTGGAGTTGCATAAGGTGACGATCTCCGCTTGGAAGGAAATGATATTTCGATCCATCTACGGGGATCACTGAACACAATATGGTTCTCAGGGGCAGTTTTATCGTGTCAAAGATGCAGAGAGGGTGACAGAGTAATGACATGGTGAAATATACATGAAGCGTCCCTTGAGGTGATTTTATATATCGAAAGGCGATGAAAACGTTCCGATCCTGAGCTAGAGATACGGGCGAGGCAAAGGAGAAACTAGATATGAAGTTCTTTCATTGTGGTTGTTTGGGGATTTGATCTGCGATGGGATGTGGGCGGGGATGTGGTGCTGTAGACAGGATGGACAGTGGAGGGTTAACTTAATGATAACTCTCTAGTGAAACTAGAAGCAGGACTGTAGAAAGTTATATTGACTAGAAGAGACCACCGCCTTCTATCTTGACGGAGGCAAGAATCACGACATACCTGCATGTGTTTTCTATTCCTACAGCAGTGCGTATATTGTTGCGGACGCACGAGGAGATGTTAAGCTGATGATGAAGATCATTGAAGATGTATGCGTTGTCGAGTTTCTTGTTCCCATATAGCTACGTCAGTGGTGATGAAGATCATTGAAGATGTATGCATTGTCGAGTTTCTTGTTCACATATAGCTACGTCAGTGATGATGAAGATCATTGAAGATGTATGCGTTGTCGAGTTTCTTGTTCACATATAGCTACGTCAGTGGTGATGAAGATCATTGAAGATGTATGCGTTGTCGAGTTTCTTGTTCACATATAGCTACGTCAGTGATGATGAAGATCATTGAAGATGTATGCGTTGTCGAGTTTCTTGTTCACATATAGCTACGTCAGTGATGATGAAGATCATTGAAGATGTATGCGTTGTCGAGTTTCTTGTTCACATATAGCTACGTCAGTGGTGATGAAGATCATTGAAGATGTATGCATTGTCGAGTTTCTTGTTCACATATAGCTACGTCAGTGATGATGAAGACCATTGAAGATGTATGCGTTGTCGAGTTTCTTGTTCACATATAGCTACGTCAGTGGTGATGAAGATCATTGAAGATGTATGCGTTGTCGAGTTTCTTGTTCACATATAGCTACGTCAGTGGTGATGAAGATCATTGAAGATGTATGCGTTGTCGAGTTTCTTGTTCACATGTCTGGAGCCCATGTTAGTTTCTCAATGCAGGTATTCAAGCTGACAGGCCATGATGTGACTGAAATACTGCTCAAAGGTGTGTTACATCCGCCTCACTCACTCACTCACTCACTCACTCACTCACTCACTCACACACCCAAATCTCACCCACCAAAACAACCCACCCACCCACCCATTCACTCACTCACTCACTCACTCACTCACTCACCAAAATCCCACCCACCCAAACAACCCACCCACCCACCCATTCACTCACTCACTCACTCACTTTCGAATGTGAGATGGCATTTATATCGGTTCCTCATTTAACTGATCCTGACGCTAAGAGTTCATACCCCATCATATGGTTGTTGGTAACACTGTACCCTTGGTATCCTTTAACTACGTTGGCTTCGCGACTAGTGTTTTGTAGTGTCTAGGTACGGGAGTACCAACCCCATCTATGGTCTGTAGCTCTGTACTTGATATGTAGGTTATATTAGAAACAGGTAACTGCAGTTTTATTTCACATATTAGCGATTTCATGCCTTTTCGCTCCTGTTGCCAAGCATCCCTAAATCTCTTTGTCAATTCCAGCGATCGGGATGCTGGTGCCGCTGACGATGTGTCGCTCTGTTGAGGAGGGGAGGCCTTAAAGTTGCATCATAAAAACGGGAAAACTCTGTCACAGACAGCAGTAATGGTTGCAATCAAATAAGTCCTCGCTTCTTATATTGGAATGTCCAACTGCAGTGTACGGCCCTGTGCAGTGTATAGATTATTACTTAACGCTGAGAAAACCTTGACTCGGTGCCCTTCACGTCAGAGCCCGATGGGAGGTTGTGTTATGTGGTACTTGGTAACCACTGGTATGTGTTCATACAAGTGTTTTGGTAGAAAGGTTTGTTTTTTGTTTGTTTGTTGTTTAACGCCGCACTCAGCAATATTCCAGCTGTATGACGGGGGTCTGTAAGTAATGGAGTATGGACCAGACAATCAAGTAATTGACAACATGAACATCGATCCACGCAATTGGGATCGATGACATGCATCAACCAATTCAGCGAGCCTGACCACCCGATCAACAATAGTCGCCTCTTACGACAAGCAGAGTCGCCGTTTACGGCAAGCATGGGTTGCTGAAGACCTGTTCTACACCGGATCTTCACGGGCCTAAGGTAGCAATGTGGTATAAATGTCCTATTTTTGCATTGGGTTTATACGGCAATTTATTGTTGTTCATTTAGGTTATCTGCAATGTCAGTTTCATTACAAACTCCAAATAAATATGTTAAAGGATTCATCACAGGAGGAACATGTTAACCTTGTAATCGTTTGATCTTTGCAGCCGTGGAAAAAATATCAACTGATGAAGCCCTTCTAAATCCCATTCAATCATCAGGGGGCCTTGGATGAGGTCATACCATTGATTATTTTATAAGTAGACTACATGGGGACTCCAACTTGGTTTCGGGGCCGACTAACCTCCTTACTCTGTAGCCTGCATCTGAGCATCAGTCAGACAGGATTACACCAGTCAAAGAGGCTAGAGAGGGATTGTTAACCTTGATGGCGGGGAACGATTCTACCACTGGAATAGTTCTGTTGGTCTATTCTTGTGCTACATATCATTGCATGACATCGGAATATGGAATACAATTGACTGTCATCACCTTATGATTGTAGTTAAGCTTATAAGGATTTTATCATGGTCTGATTTGAAAGATGCCCTCGTATTTGTTATTGCTGGATAGGACAGCTGTACTGAAGCATTAAAAGGTAAAAGTTTTTATCCAAAGTTCATCTGCTACAGACACAAGGCCTTGACTTACCATGTGGCATATAGAGGCGAACGTAAAATCCCGCCGTTGTCTGGAAGTTGTTGCAGGAAGCATTGCAAGCCATACATTGAGATGTGTCGGCACTGTCCCCATCTGTAAGACTTTGTCCTCGCTACTCCAAATAGAATCACGAGATATCGCGATGAATACATTACGAAAATAGCTGTATGTGTGCTTATACCTCTAAAGTGCAAATATGCCATTCCGACGATTTTGAATACACGTGTATATCGCTAATTTCACTTTTTACACATATGCAGCTATCCTCTTTATTTAAACATCGGGATATATCGCATGGTATCTCTGAGGGCTTGCACTACAATATGGGTATTATAATTAGTCCGGGCTAGTACAAGAAGGCACATGCACGCACGCACACACGCGCGCACACACACACTCACTCGTGCATTCACGTCGCTATATAAGTGCAAAAAACGCACCTCACCTCAATTCACCTCACTTCAAAGCTGTAGTAATTCAAATAATCAATATTTATATACACACATAACCTCACTGCAGACTTGCTCGTGGGACACATACAGTGAAAATGCGATGCAACTATTTTTCGTATTTTTGTAATAATACTTATAAAAAAAATTTGTATTTTCTTCCATTGCATCCATGGTAGACGTTTAGTGCAACCTGTTGCAATGAATACCGCTCTTAAACACGCCAGACAAACATTTCACATCTACATTATAATAAATCTCAACTTGTTTTGACAATACCCCGGTTATACAAAAAGATTACCAGTGACGCAAAATCCTTGCATGGGTGTTTTCGCTGTCGTCGCCCCCGCTGTGACAGCAATGTTGGAGGCGATGTAATCGATACACGAATAAGTTATTTTTCATAATCATTTGACAAAATATGAAATACGATTCCTAAAGGCAATACACAAATACATGTTATCCATGCAAGTTATACATACTCCTGTTGCACTTTGATTCGTCTTTAGAATCATATTAGAAATGAAATAAAAAGGAGCTGCAAAACGATCATATGATTTGAATCCATACGTGAAATGACAATACATGCTAACAAACTGAACAAGTCATCATAAAGGTCAAACGATATAAAATCCATATAACTTACATTACAGAATCTATGGACTTGACATTACATAGATCGTGTTGGTGATTAAATGGCTTTACAATGACGCAGTCAATAAGAACTGAACTTGTTTGTGTTATTTTACGCCAGGCTAAGCAATATTCCAGTTATATGACAGCGGTCTGTAAAATACCAACAAATCAGTGATTGAGTTTATGAGCAACGATGCACGCCGTCGCGGAACAGTTCCACATACGCCATTAGCCGATCACTGAGTCTCATCACCAGATCCAGGATTCATTAACTCGCTTCATACGGCCAGCATAGGTTGCTGGGGACAAGTTCTTACAAACATCACCAATTTAGTCGCCTTTTACGACAGGCAGTCCACCCCGAGTCCTCATGGGAGATAAATAACGGAGCTCTGCGATATGACGGACGGTTGTGTTCTGCTGACCTCATTGCACGACTACGTGAGAGATTTCAGTTATGTTTCGACATCTCTGTCTTCAGAGGTTCAGGACATTTTCTCAAAAATGAAAGCAGATATCTTCTGAATTTTACTGAGAAGGCAATATATGAAGTTTGGGGATCGGACACGTGGGCATCCCCATGGGCACCGGGTTGCCGCCTCCTTTCTCATCTGTTTTGTTTTTCATGCACACGAGTGAGAACTTCTGCTCGGACTGGCTAAATAGAAAGAAGGAAAATTTACCTAGAACTTAAACTTATGCTTCAGGTATATTGTTCAATAATGGTCAAATAACTAAAAGTGAAGAAGAAGAAGAGCAGCGTCTGTTTCATATTTAGGGGGGCGGTCGGGAAGCCTAGTGGTTAAAGCGTTCGCTCGTCACGCAGAAGACCCGGGTTCGATTCCCAACATGGGTACAATGTGTGAAGCCCATTTCTGGTGTCCCCCGCCGTGATATTGCTGGAATATTGCTGAAAGCGGCGTAAAACCATACTTACTCACTAACTCATATTTAGATCTGTACAGAAGACATTTGACTCATCAGTGATCAACATGGTGTCCGATGCAATTTCCTATTTTGACTTGTACAATATATTTCCATGTTTTTTTTCAGGTTAACTATTGACTTGCCTTTGCATGTGTTTGTGACATGTGCCACCGGTTGGACAGGATACGCTCACTTTTTTTGCAACACCTGGTATCATCACTATATATCTATAGTGAATCATCACACATGTACATGATATGGTCGGAATCATACAATCGGCTCTGCTCTTAGCACACATGACTGATGAACATGGAAAGAGTTTTGTTCCTTTTATTGCTCTCGTCGTGTTTAGTACTGTGTTTGAATCCTTCACAGAACTTAACAGAACTAAGTGTTTTCGAGTTTGATCACAAGATGTGAAGAATCTAAACCAAGAAAATGAGCCAAACGTGGCAGCGTAGTTCAAGTATTCTATATATCAACCATGAGTGGAATACCTTCAACAATGTATACATATTGCGTTGAGTTATCGAAACCCAGGAAATGAGCTAAACGTGGCAGCGTAGTTCAAGTATTCTATTGATCAACCATGAGATGAATACCTTCAACAATGTATACATATTGCGTTGAGTTATCGAATGCTTCGTTGGCTAGATGTGACACATAGACCTGAACTCAGGTATCAAGCTTACGTCTCTATAGCATAATTAGGGTTACAACATTCAAGACCTCAGTAAAGCTTTCAAAGAGGGTTATGATGAGCATGCGTGGGACAGTTCCAACTTAGACGCATCAGTGACACGCATGATGTCCGATGCAGTCCCTATTTTGACTTTACCATATCTTCCCGTGTGTTTTTTTTCAGGTAAACAATTGACTTGCCTTTACATGTGTTTGTGACGGGTGCCACCTGTGAGGCAGGATACGCTCACGTTTTCGCAAACATCTGTTATCATCACTATTGATAGTGATTCATGAACGCAAGCTCATGATACAGTCGGAATCGTACAATCGACTCTGCTTTATGTAGAGATTTCTATTGGATATGGAAAGGGTTTTCTCTCTTTTATTCAAACAATCGTCGACATGCACTCATGTAAAATGTTATAACAGCAAACATCGGTTCCAAGTGATCAAATATACTTCAAGCTATAAACCATGTTCGTACATAGACAGGTTAGTTCATCTTTTACCCCGGCCCTTCGAAGTCTAGAATGCGTTTTCTACAGCTCTGTAGTTCTCGATCTGGTCCCGATCTGGTCACACATTGAAACATGCTTTCTTCACAACACTTGGAAGTGACATAAAATATACGTTGTGTAAAATTCACCGCAAGAGAGACAACTCTTGCTAGACTGCATATGAGAAACTCTCTGAAAATAGCACTTTGTCAATCGTAACAAATAACCCAAAGCGACTAGGAGGAGGCGACTAAATAGATCGTGTAATAATGTGGTGTGAGGTGAGGGAGGTTAGATGAAAAGGGGTTTAACCTCGTTTTCAAGAGTATTTCACTTGAAGGAGACGTGCGTGCGTGCGTGCGTGCATACGCTTGTCCGGGCGTATGCCTGTTTTATCATGCTAACACACTGAGACTGAGTTTATTTTATTCTCTTAATACCAGGTGCCAGGCAGGTTTACAAGAGTTAACATTTTTCAACATGGGATGTCGCAGCTAGGGGTTCGAAGCACCGACCTTCCACTAGGGACACCTTCTATGAACTACGCCACCTAGGCGGCTTCGTGTGGTTAGTCGGCTCGGTGAGTCGCTTCACGGCGTGTCGCCGTACCACGACGCCGTGGATCGATGCTCCATATATCAATCACTAAATTGATAATAACAATCATGATAACAATACATGAGCATGATATTAAGAGCTCTCTAAAAGCAGAGTTCATTGTAAGATTCTGACTGTATCTAGGTCATGTGTTTATGAAACACAATCACAAAGCCAAGACGTCAGGTCCACTTAAGACGTTTACTGGAAATAGGTGTCTCTTACGTCAATGAGTCCACGTTGACAACGTTCACCAATGTGTAATCTCCGTAAAGGCAGTTTTTGTATTAAACGATAAGTAGTTGTTGCAAACGAGAAAGCAGTGTTCATAGTTTTAAGTAGTTGTCAGCGCAACAGTGTTCGTCGGCTAAGTGGTTGGTAACCAAGTGGATGAGAAAGACAGCGCCGTGGGTAACGCGGGCTACATTTTTTGTGAAGGACGTTGAAGTACTACGCTTTACGGAATGAAATGGAATGAGAGGCACACTTTGCGAAGTAAATTAAACTTCATGAAGGGAAGTGACGCTCATCGGAATTTAAACTTCATTGTCATGTAGCAGCAAACGGCCGGCGACTTGCATATCCTGGTAAATTCAGAAGTGTCTTTTTTTCACTTTTTTTTTCAATTCAAATCAATATTTTTAGTTTGGACACTACACTACACACACTGCTCACTTTACACACACATCTACACACAACACTACACAAACTACTCACTATACACACACATCTACACACCACACTACAAACACTGCTCACTATACACACACACACATCTACACACCACACTACACACACTGCTCACTATACAAACACACATCTACACACAACACTGCACACACTACTCAATATACACACACATCTACACACAACACTACTCACTATACACAGACACATCTACACACCACACTACACACACTGCTCACTATACACACACACATCTACACACCACACTACACACACTACACTCTATACACACATCTACACACCACACTACACATACCACTCACTATACACACACACATCTACACACCAAACTACACACACTACTCACTATACGCACATCTACACACCACACTACACACACTGCTCACTACACACACACACATATACAGACCACACTACACTCACTACACTCTATACACACCACACTACACACACCTCACTATACACACATCTACACACAACACTACACACTGCTCACTATACACACATCTACACACAACAAAATATACACACACACATCTACACACCACACTACACTCTATACACACATCTACACACCACACTACACACACTGCTCACTATACACACACATCTACACACAGCACTTCACACACTGCTCACTATACACACATCTACACACCACACTACACACACTGTTCAATATACACACACATCTACACACAACACTGCACACACTACTCACTATACACACATCTACACACAACACTACACACACTACTCACTACACACACACATCTACACACCACACTACACACACTGCTCACTATACACACATCTACACACAACACTGCACACACTACTCACTATACACACATCTACACACAACACTACACACACTACTCACTATACACACATCTACACACAACACTACACACACACCTCACTACACACACACATCTACACACCACACTACACACACTACACTCTATACACACACTCATCTACACACCACACTACACACACTACGCTCTATACACACATCTACACACCACACCACACACACTACTCACTATACACACACACATCTACACACAACACTTCACACACTACTCACTATACACACACATCTACACACAACTAAATATACACACACACACATCTACACACCACACTACACACACTGCTCACCATACACACATACATCTACACACAACACTACACACACTGCTCACTATACACACACATATACACACAACACTACACACACTGTTCACTATACACACATCTACACACCACACTACACACACTACTCACTATACACACACATCTACACACAACACTACACACACTACACTTGATACACACATCTACACACCACGCTATACACACTGCTCACTATACACACACATCTACACACAACACTACACACACTGCTCACTATACACACATCTACACACAACACTACATACACTGCTCACTATACACACACATCTACACACAACACTACACACACTGCTCACTATACACACATCTACACACCACACTACACACACTGCTCACTATACACACATCTACACACCACACTACACACACTGCTCACTATACACACACATCTACACACAACACTGCACACAGTGCTCACTATACAGACACATATACACACCACACTACACACACTACACTCTATACACACACATCTACACACAACACTACACACACTACACTCTATACACATATATACACACCACACTGCACACACTACTCACTATGCACACACATCTACACACAACACTACACACACTACTCACTATACAAACACACATCTACACACAACACTGCACACAGTGCTCACTATACAGACACATATACACACAGCACTACACACACTTTTCACTATACACACATCTACACACCACACTACACACTATACACACAGCACTACACACACTTTTCACTATACACACATCTACACACCACACTACTCACTATACACACACATCTACACATCACACTACACACACTACACTCTATACACACACTTATCTACATACCACACTATACACACTACACTCTATACACACACTCATCTACACACCACACTTCACACACTACTCACTATACACACACACATCTATACACAACACCACACACACAACTCACTATACACCACATATCTACACACACTTCACACACTACTCACTATACACACACACACATCTACACACAACACTACACACACAACTCACTACACATACACATCTACACACCACACTACACACACTAACTCTATACATACACATCTACACACCACACTACACACACTACTTGTTATACACACACATCAACACACCACACTACACACACTACACTCTATACACACACATCTACACACCACACTACACACATTATTCACTATACACCAGACATCTACACACCACACTACACACACAACCCACTATACACCAGACATCTACGCACCACACTACACAGTCTACTCACCATATACACAGATATCGACACACCACACTACACACTTTACACACATCTACACCGCACATCACACACCACATGCCATTAAACCTGACACATATCTAAACATGAAATCCTCTGTATTTATGTTTATCTGTCCATCAACTCAACATTAAACTAATCATGTCGTTATGAATTTAGAATCCCCAGATGCACAGTTGTGAACTGTCTGGTGAAGTCGCCCTATCTTCCTGGATTGCATGCCCGATGTTTGTAATGCCTGCACACTGCAGACGGAATGTGCATCTGCACGTTACCACCCTAATTATGACAGATATTATCTAAATGTGTCCAATATAGGAGGATGAATGAGGAAGTCGACTGCATCAGACGAGATAGCAGATCCCTTCCCTCTTTGAAATATTGAATTGGGGGACTCTGCGGACAAGCATTCTGGATGCATGTGTCCCGGACACGATACATACGAAATAACATCTAGTGTGAGAAATGGCTTCACGGAGAACACATACACACGTAGGAATGCTAGCAATGGGTACATGGACAGCTGGAATATGTAATGTATATCCATTTACTGATTCTATACTGACGGTTAAATCGGAAACAATGATGTATGTACTACATGTCTTTATGACACCTTTAGTTGGGGATTATTGTTGGTAGTCTCGTCATTGCTTCAGGACATATTCCTGTATGTATACACTCGTCAGGTTATCGATTAATCAAGTGAACAATTTGTTTTCAAGTGAAACATAAGGCAGACAGGTATATTTTCAGCTTTTATTACTCTGGAATTCTACTTCTGGAGCTGATTGTTTGTTCGACTAGTTGACATACATACTGCAATACCCGTCATCCAAGGCCTCAGTGAAGCATGTAGAGGACATTTCCAAATGTGACGCATCAGTGACAAGAATGATATCTGATGCAATTCCTTATTCTAAAGTGTACCATATGTTCCCAAATGAATAATTGACTTGACTTGCATGTGTTTGTGACGGGTACCACCGGTGGGGCAGGATACGCTCACCTTTTAGCGAACACCTGATATCATCACTAATTGATAGTGATGCATAATCACGTGCTCTTGATATAGTCGAAATCGTACAATCAACTCTGCTTTTGGCCCAGATATCTTATGAAAATCGCTTACTTGCTCTCTCATACATAGTCAAACAGCAATCATGCACACATCAGCGTCAACTGGACCTCAATGAGGTCGTCAGCACGAGGTGCGGATGCTATTTAACGTGCGTTGAAGATGCACAACAACCACAGAACATTCGCCCGCGACGGGTTATAAAACATGATGTAAGGAAATGGAGCAGCGTACAATATTCCGCTACTTGTTGCTTCTGCCGCTAGATCCCTGTCAAACGTCATTTGGCACCACAAACACGGACTCAGCAGTGGGTATTTCTGAAGACCTTCTGGCACCGAAGGCGACTATTCTCAATTGATGCTATTGTCGGACTTTTTATCTCCATCCAACAACTGACGCACACTTCAACCCGATAGGATAATTTCTATTGTCGTGTTGTGTAACCAGTGAGGGTGTCAGCTGCTTGCAAGTTTACCATCAGTAAATGTCTTGTGCAAACCTTTTTCCCCCATGAGGTTTTCCAAACACGCCATCAAAGAAATAGAACACGTTCTACGGCACCATGGTAAAACCCGTTCTTTATGGCCATAGAAGTGATCGCTATCTCTGATGGTTAATATAGTGTCCCTCTTGTACCGACTTTTCAGTGCCAGGTTTCAGCTGTTCTGGTAATTGATATAAACTCGGATTTCAGTTATTTAATCATCAGTTCGTTTTTGCTGTGTAATAGAAGATGAAAACGTTACCACACCGTTGTTACCTCCCATGGAACGTAATGGGGTAAAATAATCCCTATAGTCTCTATTCTATGTCCTACACCATAACGCGGCGATGGGTGTAAACCGGTTTGACCAGCATTTCAGTTGTATCTCGGCTTGTCAGCTTAATTAGGGAGGAAAGCCTGAACTGAAATAGGCCTCAGACTTTTACCACATTTGTGAAACCCAAGATTCTGCTGCTGACAAACCCGGAATCATTATCTGGTCAATTCGGGGTTCAAACTCAAGACTAAAGGCTTCTGCACGCCGAGCAGGTGTACATCTGAACTAGGAATTCCGGTGCTTACGCGACTGGGCTAACTGTACGTCCTTAGACGATATTTATTCACTTAGTCGATGTTGCATCTGCCAGATCAATAGCTGGGTTTATGTGGCGATAAACAATAATTACATTCCATTAGATTCAATATTCAATTTCTGAGCATGCTGCTTAATCAAACGTTCACGATGTGAAATATTAATCCAGATCAGCCTAAGATAATGAAATAACATTTTTGTAAAAACGGCATTTTGCAGCAATCATCAACGATGGAATCAATAATACTAGAATATGACATTCAGAGAGCGTTTGGAAACAGAAAAAATAATAATCGTCTTGCCTCTGTTTTGACGAGAAACAGTCGTGGATATAAACTTTATAACCAACCCAATCTAATACTATGTGCTCCCGCGGGCTGTGAACACACTCATCAAATACCAACATATATAGAAGCGTTTATAAGCGTTTATGAAACCAGCCAAGAACCACGCGCTTAATATGGATTTAACACAGGAGACTACAAAAAGATAACAGACGACGATAGAAGCTAAACAAGTTCCACCAGTCTCATCTCAAGCAACATCATTCATTAATTTTGTTTTCCAACATCAACAGGTACTTTTTATGACAACTGTGTGGCGTGCTTAACGCTTACCCTTTTCGCGAAGACTTAATGTCATCACAAGTTTTCAATTATCCATTCATATAATTTCAATTACTATTTCGCCTTTTGCCCCCGATGGAATCTGTTTCGGCATATAATCGAGACTGATTCTTCTCTGGCGTTGTCGCGGTTAATATGCGCGCTTGACAATTGCGAGATCCAAATTCATGCCACAACATATTGATAAAAGATGATGTAAAATCAAATCTCCTAGTAGCTAATGGGGATATATCCATGAATTTACTGAAATGACATCAGAGGTGGGGTTAGGTGAAATGGGGTTTAACGTCGCGTCCAAGATGATTGCACTTATATAGCCACGTGCATGTACGTGCGTTAATGCCGAGCGTCAGAAAGGGTAACAACAAATACCATCTTTTAACGTCTTTTGGTATGACGCAGCCGGGGATCAAACCCCGGACCTTTCGCTCTCCCGGCGGACGCTCAACCACTAGACCACGGAGGCGGTCCAATGACATCAGAAGACGTAGACCAAAACCAGAACCAGAAATATATAACTACATGTGGGTGTTTATCATCACAAGATTAGAGTTTCATTCATTTCCTTAACGCAAATCAAAGATAGAGCCGGCTTTTGTTTACTTTGCTGATAGCATCAACTCCATAGCCACGTGTGGATAACCTCAACCAAAACAGGAACTTCCTTCCGTCCATTCCGACATAACATTGACTTAGGATGTAGATTAGATACATGCATCAGTGTCTGGTTCCACGTTGTGAGAAAGTCCATGGGAATATTGGAGGAGCTGAGGGCACCGGCGTCATACTTTGGAACATTGCTGGATGTACGGATACGACGAATCTGACGTAGAAGAAATATATCTCAACTATGATTACTGTTATTCCTCATACGAAATTAGGATTAATAACAACAACAGTAATGATATAAAAAGTGATTGATATACTGAACCGCAAAAGAAACGTCGCCATGGATAGATATATGAGATAATGTCCAAACACTGTAAACATACTTTGAGACATATTGAAAAGATGAAACTTGGCAAAACTGATCATCAAGGTTGATATTAAAGTGTCAAATGTTCTCAAAGAGTCAAACTAGTTTCTGAGAAAATGGCATCACAAGTCAGTATCTCGTGTGTCCGCAATGTGCATTGATGACTGCCGTGCAACGTAGATACATGAAATGGATAAGGCGGTTGATGAAGGCCAACGTAGTTCAGCTGCAGTTGTCGGACGTCACTCAGCCGTCTTTGAATCTCGTCCCACAGGTGCTCAATGGGATTTAAATCGGGACTGAGGGCAGGCCACTGCATGGTTCTGATGCCATTCTGCTGAAGGAAGTCTCTTGTCGCTCTCGCAGTGTGGGAACGAGCGTTATCATGCTGAAACTCATGGTTGCGGCGACGTGCAAAATGAGGTATGGTGTGTGGTCTCAAGACATGATAGATGTACCGAGCTGCTGTGACACCATTGCCTCTCCCTGGCCCTATGTTCTGGTAGACCGACTGTGCAAGACCATTACCACCCCACACCATGATGCTCGGACCACTCCACGAGTATCTCTCAACAACACAAGCATCCGAATAACGTTTCCCATGGCGTCGCCAGACTTGAAATACATTGACTACTTGCCGGGCGGTTTGTCCAGCTTGCAATCACCTAAGGGCTTGGTGTCGCTGATTTCTTGTCAATCTTGGCATGTGGTAGCAGTTCAATAACGAATAAATGTTATCCGATCTAGATTTATAGGTCAAGAAATGGGGGAACGCATGTGCATTTCAATTTGCACGGAAGTCACTTATATCGGGTTACCATGGCCGTTGCTGTGATGCGTTTGGGCGATCGTTTTTCCTAAAAAAATATTTTTCTGCACATGTTAATGCGAAATTTTAGAAACTTTGACAAACATTACATGCAATGTTACTTGGGATGACGTTTGTTTAGCGGTTCAGTATATACTGAACATGTAGAATCATGTAGATCCTTATCAAGGAAGTCTGTTTCTAATTAACAATGTTTCGAAAATAGGGGGAATTAAACACACAAAATATTTTCTAACATTCGGATCAGGGCACCATTAGCCAGATAGTTCAGGGCATCAGTCTTTTTCTGATTAATGGACTAAGAAGCGATAAACGCCTAAGACTGTATTGCTTTGAGCTTTCCTGTCACACAGGTTTATGTGTGAGATTCAGTGTGAAGCTCTGTGTTAAACTGACGCAAGGGATCCCAAAGCGATATTTTGGAAATATTTAGATCAAATAAACGTAAATACCAATGGCGATATACACGTCATTGTATTGCGTGAGCTACTCTACCAGTCAGAAGTCCTATTCTTCATGTGCGTGTTGAAACCGATAATTGACCAGAACATGTAGACCAAGACCCACCGGCTACCATTCTATCTGTCTGCAAATCCATCTATTTCACAGATAAAACATTAGTGGTCACCGTATTTAGATGTTATGTGAAGGCTAGCTTGTCTACCACCATCGACCCGTGGTGGAGGAAACACATTTATCTAGGAAGAACGAATTTATCGACTTAATTACATGAGATTTATTTATTGTTAAGTCTGTGGGTACCCATCTGATAAAGAACCTCAGAGGGTTCAGAACAATCGGAACATCAGTCATTGCTGTACATATTTGGCAGAGACATTAGAGCTTCCATTTATCGCCCCCTTGGTTCATAGCTCACCTGCGACATGTTCCCTTTTA
Organism: Haliotis cracherodii; assembly: GCF_022045235.1. Taxonomy (NCBI): domain Eukaryota; kingdom Metazoa; phylum Mollusca; class Gastropoda; order Lepetellida; family Haliotidae; genus Haliotis; species Haliotis cracherodii. The sequence goes on along the minus strand of NW_027266264.1, from coordinate 1,960,273 downwards.
CAATATAACCTTCACTGCAATGTTACAATATAACCTTCACTACAATGTTACAATATAACCTTCACTACAATGTTACAATATAACCTTCACTACAATGTTACAATATAACCTTCACTACAATGTTACAATATAACCTTCACTACAATGTTACAATATAACCTTCACTACAATGTTACAATATAACCTTCACTACAATGTTACAATATAACCTTCACTGCAATGTTACAATATAACCTTCACTACAATGTTACAATATAACCTTCACTGCAATGTTACAATATAACCTTCATTGCAATGTTACAATATAACCTTCACTGCAATGTTACAATATAACCTTCACTGCAATGTTACAATATAACCTTCACTACAATGTTACAATATAACCTTCACTGCAATGTTACAATATAACCTTCACTGCAATGTTACAATATAACCTTCACTGCAATGTTACAATATAACCTTCACTGCAATGTTACAATATAACCTTCACTGCAATGTTACAATATAACCTTCACTGCAATGTTACAATATAACCTTCACTGCAATGTTACAATATAACCTTCACTGCAATGTTACAATATAACCTTCACTGCAATGTTACAATATAACCTTCACTGCAATGTTACAATATAACCTTCACTGCAATGTTACAATATAACCTTCACTGCAATGTTACAATATAACCTTCACTGCAATGTTACAATATAACCTTCACTGCAATGTTACAATATAACCTTCATTGCAATGTTACAATATAACCTTCACTGCAATGTTACAATATAACCTTCACTGCAATGTTACAATATAACCTTCACTGCAATGTTACAATATAACCTTCACTGCAATGTTACAATATAACCTTCACTGCAATGTTACAATATAACCTTCACTGCAATGTTACAATATAACCTTCACTGCAATGTTACAATATAACCTTCACTGCAATGCTACAATATAACCTTCACTGCAATGTTACAATATAACCTTCACTGCAATGTTACAATATAATCTTCACTACAATGTTACAATATAACCTTCACTGCAATGTTACAATATAACCTTCACTGCAATGTTACAATATAACCTTCACTGCAATGTTACAATATAACCTTCACTGCAATGCTACAATATAACCTTCACTGCAATGTTACAATATAACCTTCACTGCAATGTTACAATATAACCTTCACTGCAATGTTACAATATAACCTTCACTGCAATGTTACAATATAACCTTCACTGCAATGTTACAATATAACCTTCACTACAATGTTACAATATAACCTTCACTGCAATGTTACAATATAACCTTCACTGCAATGTTACAATATAACCTTCATTGCAATGTTACAATATAACCTTCACTGCAATGTTACAATATAACCTTCACTGCAATGTTACAATATAACCTTCATTGTAATGTTACAATATAACCTTCACTGCAATGTTACAATATAACCTTCATTGCAATGTTACAATATAACCTTCACTGCAATGTTACAATATAACCTTCACTGCAATGTTACAATATAACCTTCATTGCAATGTTACAATATAACCTTCACTGCAATGTTACAATATAACCTTCACTGCAATGTTACAATATAACCTTCACTGCAATGTTACAATATAACCTTCATTGCAATGTTACAATATAACCTTCACTGCAATGTTACAATATAACCTTCATTGCAATGTTACAATATAACCTTCACTGCAATGTTACAATATAACCTTCACTGCAATGTTACAATATAACCTTCACTGCAATGTTACAATATAACCTTCACTGCAATGTTACAATATAACCTTCACTGCAATGTTACAATATAACCTTCACTGCAATGTTACAATATAACCTTCACTGCAATGTTATAATATAACCTTCACTACAATGTTACAATATAACCTTCACTGCAATGTTACAATATAACCTTCACTGCAATGTTACAATATAACCTTCACTGCAATGTAACAATATAACCTTCACTGCAATGTTATAATATAACCTTCACTGCAATGTTATAATATAACCTTCACTGCAATGTTACAATATAACTTTCACTGCAATGCTACAATATAACATTCACTGCAATGTTACAATATAACCTTCACTGCAATGTTATAATATAACCTTCACTGCAATGTTACAATATAACCTTCACTGCAATGTTACAATATAACCTTCACTGCAAGGTTACCGCTGTGATATTGTTTGAACCACAAGACGACCTATGAGTCATGCACTCCCGTTAATGTAGCAAGCAATAAAGGAGTATTTATACGCAAAAATGATTAGGAATCATATTGCCTTGGAAACCATACAAGTATCTGAAATGTTTGAAACCCCGTAGAACAAAAAGTGTGTTTCTATCCTGAAGTTTAATGTCACGATGACTGACAAGCATCATACGGCCGACATCGTATATCTCGTGCAGGACTATTTCCATCTGGCGGAACAACGTGTGACTATTAAAAATTGTGTAAACGTGTTAGGATATATTCTTACGCAACTTCTACTGCTGAAACGTAACACAAAACAAAACGTAAGGACTTTGCACGTATGCAAATATTTACTTTTTGCCTGTGCATGTTCTCATATCTCAAGGTGTGATTTCATCGTCTTTGCTGCTGTTCCAAGACGCGTATGCATCATTACTCAAATTGTTTGTAAACAAGAACCGACACCGTCATAAACATCACATCAGGATACAACTATGTATGCAAGAGGAATGGGAAACGAGATACGAAGCAGTATATAATATGTCATTATTTAACATGGCAGATTTCACTAACACGTGGTTTCGAATCGTTCATCTTATTACCTTTCCTGTGTCGATACGTCATCTGGACACGTCATCTGTAACCATGACGTCCAGTACATGTTGTACACCTGTACTTACTAACCTGGGTTGTATTCACGCAGACACCTCTCGTAGCTACGAGTATGTGTGTTATTACAATGTAGATCCTTCATAGACATAAGGGTAAAGTGATTACATGTTGTTGTGTACCAGATGTTCGTTCACGTAAGCTAAAGGCTCTTAAGTAATTGAGATCCTTCACAAGCGGACCCGTACCACATTCATATACAGCCAGAAATGTGCCACATCTTAATATCCAAAGTGTGTCTCGAGCTACTTCAATATAATAAAGTTATAAGCACTTCAAATGTAACGACATCGATTACATTTTAGGATAACAAATATGCCAAATGCAGTACTACCTCTAGCTACCTAAATAACAAAGTTATAAGCACCTCACATTTAATGACATTCTTACGCGTCAACTTCCAAACTGAAACAATTATATAAGTTAACCCATAAATCTATATGAAAAGTATTCAGTGTGAAACCAATAAAACAACAAAAGAAATAGTGTACAATTAACAAATGTATTATAAAAATAACTAAGTTTACAACTCAATACAAATTACTGCAAAGTAATCACAATGGCTGTACACAATAGAGTGGCAGTATACGATTCAATGACAGTACAATTTCAATGGCAGTATAAAATACAACAGCAGTAGTGATAGCAAAACGTCATTGAGAATAATATTCACCTTGCAATAACGGGGTCAAGCTTCCAAAATAGGCCTAGGCTGGATAACCCGGGTTAAAAGTGATTTCCACACAACCGCCGGTCTTGAAGTAACGTGAGATGAGCACACGCTTGCCCCACTTAAAATGTGTAAATAACTTTAAATATAATTTCATAAAGTGGTGGACTATTCTAACTGTTCCTGAACATGTCACATTACACTTGACTTCAAAAACAGTAATTTCCACACCACTGCTTACATTTAATAGCACTACATTCTTGATAACCAACCTTTGTCAAAACACAATGCTATGAACTACTGAATCTCTACTTCACTCTCAATTTCAACTAATCACATGATTATTTCTAGTTGAAAACATGCCCTTGCTCATACAAATATCTCAAGACGCAGAACTACCTATCATCCCTGTGTCCTTGGTCGTCAATGAAGTTTTATGAACCATAATACATTTTTTTTATTTTGTGTGTGTTTGACCTTGCTCTTCAATATCAAAGACAGGTATTTCAAAAACATTGATATTCAAAAGGGCAATCCATCGTATAAACCAAATATGATGTCCCTTGGTGGAATCAACGTAACAACGAAACCTTAGCATTTGCTTCTCTTTGAGAGTTGGTCAGTCACCTACCGCTGATATGATAAGATTGTCATCACGTGTTATACATATGTAGTCAAAAGATAATACAAACACCGCAGACAAGGACGATACTTTCAGAAAAACATTGAGTGTGACCTTATGTATAGGTCGCTCACCTTTTTAGATCGCAGCCCCCACTACAGTGATAACATGTACCGATGGTCTGGTCTGGTAACCTAGTGGTAAAAGCGTTCGCTCGTCACGCCGAAGACCCGGGTTCGATTCCCGACATGGGTACAATGTGTGAAGCCCATTTCTGGTGTCCCCGTGATATTGCTGGAATATTGCTAAAAGCGGCCTAAAACTATACTCACTCACTCACTCACTCACTCACTCGTACCATGTTTCATTGACATACAATAAATGGTAAAACCTCGAAGATGATCTTGACCTTTCAATGAATGGACCATGTGTTTGTACAAATTCCCAGGGCTATAAAGATTATGTACATTATGACTATACTATATCCTTGATATCCCAAGGACCCGTGAAAATCATGTTTAGTGTTGGTCTTTGTTTTTATTTTCGAGTAATTATTGCAAAGTAAGAATAAATATGGATGAACAACTTCTTTATTACAATTAGGAGCGACATTTCCTAATTGTAATAAAGAAGTTGTTCATCCATTTATCTGGTCCTTACTTCGTGCTCCATCTTCAATTGCCTCTCAAAGAAGTTATTGCAAGGTATCGGATCTCCACTGGGTTACTCGTTGTATCGGAATGGTACTTCAGGTCATTAAAGCCGATTACATGTGACCACACCTGAATCACGTGACAAGCATAACGTTACACATTCCTAATGACTCGCCCAATCACTGCTCTCCCATAATGACGCTCTCGTTTAACTGGAAATAGTAAACCTGTAATCTGCTAAATGGCATTTGCAAAACACAGGACCCATTTTTACATCGGTGCAATTACAGGTAGATGTTTGAGGCCTTTCGGAACAAGGGACGTGGGCGAAGCACCAAGAGATGAGTCGTGTATTAAAGATAGGACAACATCACACAACGCCTCACCGCGCACGAGGATAAAATATTATTAAAACCTTAACTGACGTGCCAGGGATGTTGGAAGGGGGTGGCTCAGTAAACTATGAGTTATTCCTGGAGTCTCCAACAATATGAAACGGGCGCTGAAACGTATTGCAGATTTAATTAGATTAAGTGGCATTTTGCTGTAAACATGAGAGCGAGACAATGAATATTAACTTTCTGTTTTCGGGGGAGTATGGAGTTTGGTAATCTGGAAGAGAAGTCAGAGGGTGTGGTTGGACACCTAATGATTATTGGATTTATGATCACGGCGGGGTGTTCTGTACCTGTGTCTAGACCACACAAGCCAGCCATGAACGGGCAGCAGCTTCCTGCCTTTGTAGGGGCAAATAATTAGACAAGTCACAGCCAAGAGTCATACATCCTCATCACGTTGGGCCGCCATTTGGCGGACCCAATTCCCGATGTTTTGTCTTGACAGGTGGGAAACTTTGCAGATAGTCAGGATAAGTTATACTTGCAGCATTGGTTGTGCGGGGCAATCGCTCATAAAATACCTCCCAGAAATGTTGGAGAGCGTATTTATACTGACATATGCGTGTACCGCGTCCGACGAAAGACACATCACCCAGATTTTGTTGCGAGAACTGACACTACCTTACCCGAGATATGATAGACATCAGTTGGGAAGGTAAATTCGCATCCTGAGTGCTACACTTCCTTGTGCCCCTGCAGCTTGATGCTTAAACTGTGGTCTTCATCTTTCACACTCGAATTTACCAGGCAGGCCGACTTGTTAAACGTGAATTACTATGTAATATTTAAATCCTTTGCAAATCCCGACATCTTCAAAGTGAAGCACGATGCGTGCAGCAATTACACAATAATAGCCCATGTGTAACACGACTGTCTTAATGTCAGAACACGTTTTAAGAATAAATGCACCCGTGAAGATCCGGGTTAGAATAAGTCTTCAGCAACCCAAGCTTGCCGTAACAGGCGACTATGCTTGTTGTAAGAGGCGAATAACGGGATCGGGTGGGCAGGCTCGCTGGCCTGGTTGATGAATGTCATCGTTTCCCAATTGCGTGGATCGATGCTCATGATATCAATCACTGGATTGTCTGGTCCAGACTCGATTATTTACAGACCGCCGTCATATAGCTGGGATATGCTGAGTGCGGCGTTAACAAAGTATAAAAGTCGTATATCAATTCACAGGAAAGTTTATATTTCTCATTTAGTTATTTTTCAGGTGACACTTTTTATGCGAAGGGTTGCGACGACTGTGTTTGCACTTGCACCGTACGTGTGAAGACAGCTGGTTCCCCAACACCCGCCAGCTCACGGTGGTGTGACGAGCATGTAGGCAGCCCGGGCTCGACAAGATGTTATTGTTTGTGTGTGACCCGTGACCCACTCAGTTTCTTGCCGTGGCGTGACTCAAGCTCGCTCAATGCGTGCATACTGATCTTAAGTGCAACAAATGCAATGTAAATCTGTAAAACCCAATATAGCAAGGTCAAGGTCACACTGGTTTCTCTGATTCATTTGATGCCGTGTGAACAAGTCAAAGGTCACATCAGTGACGAGATCATGCCAGACTTGACAACAACTGGTGTCGTGAGATAACAATACCACATCTTCTTTGAAGGGAGGATATCGCGATCACTTGATGTTGAAACAAGTTTCTTAGGATATATCGATTTCAGCGAATTCTGTCTTTTCATAGACACCGACATAGTGACTTTTCAGAAGAGAAGAACGGCGCGACAGAATGATCGTCCCAAGTCAATGCGGGGCATCGAACCAGTTATTACAACGGCTAATATATCCTCAGTGAGATGGAAATGTCAAGAAGTAATTATTCAACAGTAACGTTTATAAACGATGCCTACACCTTTATCGAATTACATCCCCAAATGAAAAGGTAAATGCGTGAGTAAGCGTAACTGTACGCCGCGTTAGCACTATTCCAGCCATTTTGTGGCACCAACAATTGGGGCTTCACGCAATGAATCATGCGAGGAATCGAACCCTTCTCTTCGGAGTTACGAGGGATATATTTTACATGGTACATACGTGTATACAATCTTGATACACACTATCGTGGCACATACAAATGCGACCCGTGAAGATCCGGGGTAGAATAGGTCTTCAGCAACCAATGCTTGCCCCCCTGTGAAGATCCGGGGTAGAATAGGTCTTCAGCAACCAATGCTTGCCCCCCTGTGAAGATCCGGGGTAGAATAGGTCTTCAGCAACCAATGCTTGCCCCCCTGTGAAGATCCGGGGTAGAATAGGTCTTCAGCAACCAATGCTTGCCCCCCTGTGAAGATCCGGGGTAGAATAGGTCTTCAGCAACCAATGCTTGCCAAACAAGGCGACTCTGCTTGTCGTAAGAGGCAACTAACGGGATCGGGTGGTCAGACTCGCTGACTTGGTTGATGCATGTCATTGTCATTGTCACTATGCTTGTCGTAAGAGGCAACTAACGGGATCGGGTGGTCAGACTCGCTGACTTGGTTGATGCATGTCATTGTCATTGTCACTATGCTTGTCGTAAGAGGCAACTAACGGGATCGGGTGGTCAGACTCGCTGACTTGGTTGATGCATGTCATTGTCATTGTCACTATGCTTGTCGTAAGAGGCAACTAACGGGATCGGGTGGTCAGACTCGCTGACTTGGTTGATGCATGTCATTGTCATTGTCACTATGCTTGTCGTAAGAGGCAACTAACGGGATCGGGTGGTCAGACTCGCTGACTTGGTTGATGCATGTCATTGTCATTGTCACTATGCTTGTCGTAAGAGGCAACTAACGGGATCGGGTGGTCAGACTCGCTGACTTGGTTGATGCATGTCATTGTCATTGTCACTATGCTTGTCGTAAGAGGCAACTAACGGGATCGGGTGGTCAGACTCGCTGACTTGGTTGATGCATGTCATTGTCATTGTCACTATGCTTGTCGTAAGAGGCAACTAACGGGATCGGGTGGTCAGACTCGCTGACTTGGTTGATGCATGTCATTGTCATTGTCACTATGCTTGTCGTAAGAGGCAACTAACGGGATCGGGTGGTCAGACTCGCTGACTTGGTTGATGCATGTCATTGTCATTGTCACTATGCTTGTCGTAAGAGGCAACTAACGGGATCGGGTGGTCAGACTCGCTGACTTGGTTGATGCATGTCATTGTCATTGTCACTATGCTTGTCATAAGAGGCAACTAACGGGATCGGGTGGTCAGACTCGCTGACTTGGTTGATGCATGTCATTGTCATTGTCACTATGCTTGTCGTAAGAGGCAACTAACGGGATCGGGTGGTCAGACTCGCTGACTTGGTTGATGCATGTCATTGTCATTGTCACTATGCTTGTCGTAAGAGGCAACTAACGGGATCGGGTGGTCAGACTCGCTGACTTGGTTGATGCATGTCATTGTCATTGTCACTATGCTTGTCATAAGAGGCAACTAACGGGATCGGGTGGTCAGACTCGCTGACTTGGTTGATGCATGTCATTGTCATTGTCACTATGCTTGTCGTAAGAGGCAACTAACGGGATCGGGTGGTCAGACTCGCTGACTTGGTTGATGCATGTCATTGTCATTGTCACTATGCTTGTCGTAAGAGGCAACTAACGGGATCGGGTGGTCAGACTCGCTGACTTGGTTGATGCATGTCATTGTCATTGTCACTATGCTTGTCGTAAGAGGCAACTAACGGGATCGGGTGGTCAGACTCGCTGACTTGGTTGATGCATGTCATTGTCATTGTCACTATGCTTGTCGTAAGAGGCAACTAACGGGATCGGGTGGTCAGACTCGCTGACTTGGTTGATGCATGTCATTGTCATTGTCACTATGCTTGTCGTAAGAGGCAACTAACGGGATCGGGTGGTCAGACTCGCTGACTTGGTTGATGCATGTCATTGTCATTGTCACTATGCTTGTCGTAAGAGGCAACTAACGGGATCGGGTGGTCAGACTCGCTGACTTGGTTGATGCATGTCATTGTCATTGTCACTATGCTTGTCGTAAGAGGCAACTAACGGGATCGGGTGGTCAGACTCGCTGACTTGGTTGATGCATGTCATTGTCATTGTCACTATGCTTGTCGTAAGAGGCAACTAACGGGATCGGGTGGTCAGACTCGCTGACTTGGTTGATGCATGTCATTGTCATTGTCACTATGCTTGTCGTAAGAGGCAACTAACGGGATCGGGTGGTCAGACTCGCTGACTTGGTTGATGCATGTCATTGTCATTGTCACTATGCTTGTCGTAAGAGGCAACTAACGGGATCGGGTGGTCAGACTCGCTGACTTGGTTGATGCATGTCATTGTCATTGTCACTATGCTTGTCGTAAGAGGCAACTAACGGGATCGGGTGGTCAGACTCGCTGACTTGGTTGATGCATGTCATTGTCATTGTCACTATGCTTGTCGTAAGAGGCAACTAACGGGATCGGGTGGTCAGACTCGCTGACTTGGTTGATGCATGTCATTGTCATTGTCACTATGCTTGTCGTAAGAGGCAACTAACGGGATCGGGTGGTCAGACTCGCTGACTTGGTTGATGCATGTCATTGTCATTGTCACTATGCTTGTCGTAAGAGGCAACTAACGGGATCGGGTGGTCAGACTCGCTGACTTGGTTGATGCATGTCATTGTCATTGTCACTATGCTTGTCGTAAGAGGCAACTAACGGGATCGGGTGGTCAGACTCGCTGACTTGGTTGATGCATGTCATTGTCATTGTCACTATGCTTGTCGTAAGAGGCAACTAACGGGATCGGGTGGTCAGACTCGCTGACTTGGTTGATGCATGTCATTGTCATTGTCACTATGCTTGTCGTAAGAGGCAACTAACGGGATCGGGTGGTCAGACTCGCTGACTTGGTTGATGCATGTCATTGTCATTGTCACTATGCTTGTCATAAGAGGCAACTAACGGGATCGGGTGGTCAGACTCGCTGACTTGGTTGATGCATGTCATTGTCATTGTCACTATGCTTGTCGTAAGAGGCAACTAACGGGATCGGGTGGTCAGACTCGCTGACTTGGTTGATGCATGTCATTGTCATTGTCACTATGCTTGTCGTAAGAGGCAACTAACGGGATCGGGTGGTCAGACTCGCTGACTTGGTTGATGCATGTCATTGTCATTGTCACTATGCTTGTCGTAAGAGGCAACTAACGGGATCGGGTGGTCAGACTCGCTGACTTGGTTGATGCATGTCATTGTCATTGTCACTATGCTTGTCATAAGAGGCAACTAACGGGATCGGGTGGTCAGACTCGCTGACTTGGTTGATGCATGTCATTGTCATTGTCACTATGCTTGTCGTAAGAGGCAACTAACGGGATCGGGTGGTCAGACTCGCTGACTTGGTTGATGCATGTCATTGTCATTGTCACTATGCTTGTCGTAAGAGGCAACTAACGGGATCGGGTGGTCAGACTCGCTGACTTGGTTGATGCATGTCATTGTCATTGTCACTATGCTTGTCGTAAGAGGCAACTAACGGGATCGGGTGGTCAGACTCGCTGACTTGGTTGATGCATGTCATTGTCATTGTCACTATGCTTGTCATAAGAGGCAACTAACGGGATCGGGTGGTCAGACTCGCTGACTTGGTTGATGCATGTCATTGTCATTGTCACTATGCTTGTCGTAAGAGGCAACTAACGGGATCGGGTGGTCAGACTCGCTGACTTGGTTGATGCATGTCATTGTCATTGTCACTATGCTTGTCGTAAGAGGCAACTAACGGGATCGGGTGGTCAGACTCGCTGACTTGGTTGATGCATGTCATTGTCATTGTCACTATGCTTGTCGTAGGAGGCAACTAACGGGATCGGGTGGTCAGACTCGCTGACTTGGTTGATGCATGTCATTGTCATTGTCACTATGCTTGTCGTAAGAGGCAACTAACGGGATCGGGTGGTCAGACTCGCTGACTTGGTTGATGCATGTCATTGTCATTGTCACTATGCTTGTCGTAAGAGGCAACTAACGGGATCGGGTGGTCAGACTCGCTGACTTGGTTGATGCATGTCATTGTCATTGTCACTATGCTTGTCGTAAGAGGCAACTAACGGGATCGGGTGGTCAGACTCGCTGATTTGGTTGATGCATGTCATTGTCATTGTCACTAGGCTTGTCGTAAGAGGCAACTAACGGGATCGGGTGGTCAGACTCGCTGATTTGGTTGATGCATGTCATTGTCATTGTCACTATGCTTGTCGTAAGAGGCAACTAACGGGATCGGGTGGTCAGACTCGCTGACTTGGTTGATGCATGTCATTGATCCAAATTGCGTGGATTGATGCTCATGATGTCAATCACTGGATTGTCTGGTCTAGACTCGCCGTCATATAGCTGGAATATTACTAAGTGCGGCGTTAAGCAACAAACAAACAAACATACAAATGTATACAATATTGTTCTGCTCAGCTTACTTCTGCATTCCAGTTGTCTGACACCACCGCCCTCCCAACCGCAACACACGATTGCAAACAAGATATGATACCTTATACATTTATTTCAAACACAATTTTGATTTTTATCTAGAGGCAGATACATTTTTGACGCCACGTTTCAGATAGTCACATGACAAGATGAAACAAACTCCACGGCCCGTTACATCTTCATCTGATACTGTTGTTCTGCTCATGACCGCGCAAGTATGTGAGATGAATGCCAAATCCTCCAGGACAGCTTCAAAGTCCTACTGCTGAGGATGATAATCAGTACAACCACTATCACGTTTCATTGGGCTGCGTTGTATTATCCCTCATGTGTGTCATGCTGTACGTGAGAATGCACCGGCTGTCACCCGTCCCCAAAAAGCATGCAAGGCTTATGACGGCGACCTAGACGTCAAACCACGTCTCCACAAACAGTTGACAGACTGGCTACATGTGTGTTACTAATAGGAATTCATTTACGGATTTTTTTCTAAAGCAAGTGCAAACAGCAGGTCCAATATTCGTTGGGTATTTGTTATAGATCGCCGCGACAAACAAAGGTGTGATGCTTGTGCGACTCGTAAGTTTAATGCGATGGATATGTAAGATCGTGGACGATGCCATCACTATATAACCACTGCACATGGCAAGCTCTCTACGGCATCAATGGTGTCCCTTACTTGCTAGGATCCGTTCGAAGGTTCGACTCCAGATTCGTCCTACTGATGGTCCCTGCACCTTTCCCGTGTTACTGGGTTTTACCAAAACTGTAAACATCTAAAATCTGCATCGCTTTGGGGTTTCATCTTTAATTTCTTGGTGAGCTGATCTATAATTGTCGCAAATTAGAATTCAAACTATGATATTTTCAAGAATTGTTTTCCCCGTTGAATGGTTTCAACAATAAAAGCTAATAAGTGGACGTAGTTTGTTTTTTTAAAAACGATTCATCTACGCGTTATATTTCAAAGACTACAGAAACTGTTGCAACTCCTGCGAACAACGTTGAAGGTGCAACTATGCAAGCGTTCTTTACAAGTCAACATACATCGATTTCATATCAGAGACATCTACAGATATGTGATTGAGTCACTTTCTGGACGAATATGGCATTACGTAGCTTGAGGTGATCAGCCTACGTTCAATTTGCTGGACAATAATACTCGTTACACTGTGTATCAGGTCTAGACAATCTGCAATCAAATCAGGTGGCAGTTTCAGCGACTTAAAGAGGGGCGTGTTACTGAATATTTCAGGAATAATGAGCATTTTTTCTTCTCAGAATAGGAAATATACTTAGATGTTGTCAAGGGAGAGTGGAAGATAGAATCGTTCAATAAAGGATTGAAGTTGTATTTGTTGACGTTCATCAGCTGATGAAGACAGTGTCTCACGTAAGCAAGTTCCATGACATTTGTTTCTGTTGTCTTTTACTCACTGACTGACAGAGACATGACGACAACTTGACTAACACTTACTGAAGGAATTAATTCCTATACCCTTGCATGTTGGCTGTGTGATGGGACTTCAAGGGGTATATACTTCGGTATGGTAGCGAATGCAAAATGTTCAGAATTGTTTATCCTAAGAGTCCACCTTTCTACCTTATTTACCTGTAACCTGTGCTTTGTGTTTTATTCAGTGTTCGAGTCCAGAGGGAGTTAGCTCACATTATTACAACTGCAGAATAAATGGTCAACCGTTCTATTTTGTTCTATTGCTGATACAATCCAGCGTACCCTCGTCCCACGTGCTGGATATGGCGCTCGTGTTATTGTATTCAGTCTGCTCGCTCGTGTTGAGCTGCGCGTACTTTTCAGTTGATTGATATTCTACCCTTCTACCCTATATACATATACCACTGGGATGCTACTTGGCCTCTCGCGTCGTCACACTGATGTGAAAGATGAGTCACGTGACAGCGTGAAGGAAGACCTCCCATGTCCGCCGCCCCCGAGTGACATGTCATTAACGGCTGGTGAAGAAGCAGCAAGACAACGGCCAGGTAAAATACAACATGTCAGCCGCCCTTTTATCGTGATCTTTTTTGGTTTTGTTTGTTTGACGCCATACTCAGCAATATTCCAGCTAAATGACGGCGGTCTGTACATAATTGAGTCAGGACTAGACAATCCAGTGATTGGCGTTATGAACATCGATGTACGCAATTGAGATGCGATGACAACCATTAACCAAGCCAGTGAGCCTGACCACCCGATCTCGTTAGTCGCCTTTTACGGCATGCATTGTGTGCTGAAGACGTATTATCGTGATCTTAAATAATCATTAAATTGCTTGGATTAGGATAAAGTTGGTCACGATAGTTTTTTACACGAGTGAAAGTTCTACAGGGAAAATGACGCAGATCTACAGGGAAAATGACGCAGATCTGGACGGAAAATGATAAAGATCTACACGGAAAATCATGAAGATCTAGACGGAAAATCATGAAGTTCTAGACGGAAAATGATAAAGATCTACACGGAAAATGATGAAGATCTAGACGGAAAATGATGAAGATCTAGACGGAAAATGATAAAGATCTAGACGGAAAATGATGCAGATCTAGACGGAAAATGATGCAGATCTAGACGGAAAATGATGAAGATCTGGAAGGAAAATGATGAAGATCTAGACGGAAAATGATGAAGATCTGGACGGAAAATGATGAAGATCTAGACGGAAAATGATGCAGATCTAGACGGAAAATGATCAAGATCTACACAGAAAATCATGAAGATCTACACGGAAAATGATGAAGATCTACACGGAAAATGATGCACTTTGAACCAAAGTAATAATCATGGTTTTCTTAATACTTTTATTTTAGATTAAGTTATCGGTTCATAATAGCTGCAGTACCAGTCATCATCTCAGTGCTGCCATGCTGAAACTACATAGTAGCTATGTGCAATAAACCAAAAGTTGTTGTCCTAACGTTTTCATTGCGGACCAATGTTGAAACTACAAAATTGTGCGACCAGATGCTAAAACTGTTTACCAGTGCGGCCCTATGAACTTGAACATGACGTTAAACCCCATTTCACCTCACCATTATCGTAGGTTTTGTCGACCCTTCTAACACTATTACAGTAATATCATGACGTGTCAGCTGTTTGACGGAAAGCCCGAAGTGTTGCAGGTCTCAGACGAAACCACCGAACGTTGCTATGGTGCTGACAAACCTAGAAACATCATCGGGGCGAATTGGGATCATAGGTGGAACGCGACTCTGCAACTCCCCCACCCTCTCCCTCCCCCCGTACCCCCGAAATAATAATGACTGTCAACTTTTTTCTTCCCTTTCTCGAAAGCTGAATATATTTGAATCTAAAATATCTACATAACCCAAGCCCTGGCTGGGGAAGTACTGAAGGAATAAAGTGAACATGATGATAAAAAACGGGGGTAATATTCTATGCTGATGTCTATGATCTATCCTTGTGAACAGTCGAGTCAGACATTGCACCCTACTTTTGTCCACTTGTGTATCCCGAGATGTAGGTAGACTAAACAGTGTGAACTAGTTCGCTAGTCATCAATAACTATCTGTCACATTTACGAATTTCCTAAGGTCACGGCTGGCAACGGATTGCCAAATGATTGTGAGATTAAGCTCGTAATCATAACTTCTGTCTGGAGACATTCATTACAGCTCTCACCGGTCAGAGGCCACTCCCTGTTCGTGGAATGGCTCGCTACCGACTTCATAGGGGAGTAACAGACCATTGCTGGAGTGTGCGTGAAGGCATGAACGAGTGAGTAAGTTTGGTGTAACAACCCTTTGAACATGGCTTTACTAATATCACGGTGCGTCAGGTAAATGTGGAAGGAAAGTCTTATATAAAAATATATTAAACACGGTACACGGTCTGCGGATGAACTGTCATCATGGTGTCGGCTTACACACCGGTGCCCCACCTCCACCACCGACATAACACCACCCCTGCCCCCGACACACCACCGCACCACCCTACCTCCGACACCACACCACCCACCCCCGACACACAGACGCACACCACACCACCCTACCCCCGACACACAGACACACACCACACCACCCTACCCCCGACATACCACCGACACCACACCACCCTACCCCCGACACACAGATGCACACCACACCACCCTACCCCCGACACACAGACGCACACCACACCACCCTACCCCCGACACACAGACACACACCACACCACCCTACCCCCGACACACAGACGCACACCACACCACCCACCCCCGACACACAGATGCACACCACACCACCCTACCCCCGACACACAGACGCACACCACACCACCCTACCCCCGACACCACACCACCCTACCCCCGACACACAGACGCACACCACACGACCCTACCCACGACACACAGACGCACACCACACCACCCTACCCCCGACATACCATCGACACCACACCACCCTACCCCCGACACACAGAGGCACACCACACCACCCTACCCCCGACACACAGACGCACACCACACCACCCACCCCCGACACACAGATGCACACCACACCACCCTACCCCCGACACACAGACGCACACCACACCACCCTACCCCCGACACCACACCACCCTACCCCCGACACACAGACGCACACCACACGACCCTACCCACGACACACAGACGCACACCACACCACCCTACCCCCGACATACCATCGACACCACACCACCCTACCCCCGACACACAGAGGCACACCACACCACCCTACCCCCGACACACAGACGCACACCACACCACCCTACCCCCGACACACAGACGCACACCACACCACCCTACCCTCGACACACAGACGCACACCACACCACCCACCCCTGACACACAGATGCACACCACACCACCCTACCCCCGACACACAGACGCACACCACACCACCCTACCCCCGACACACAGACGCACACCACACCACCCTACCCCCGACACACAGACGCACACCACACCACCCTACCCACGACACACAGACGCACACCACACCACCCTACCCCCGACACACAGACGCACACCACACCACCCACCCCCGACACACAGATGCAAACCACACCACCCTACCCCCGACACACAGACGCACACCACACCACCCTACCCCCGACACACCCCCGACACCACACAACCCTACCCCCGACACACAGACGCACACCACACCACCCTACTCCCGACACACAGACGCACACCACACCACCCTATACATGCATGTTGATGTTTCGAACTTAAACGAATAGTTTCCAGATATATCGCCAAAAGATGTACACGGGTGTGTTGTGAATTCGTTACTCGTCTTGTGTTGTGTTTCTGCAATCTTGTTTGATGAGTTTATCAATAATGCTTACCATATGTCCACGTCTATCACAGCTGATGGGCGGTACAATAATTAGATGTGTTGGCAAGTTGAAAAGATTCACTAAGACAGACTGTGGATTTACAGACCTTTTTAGCCACCTGGTAATTATAGGAACAAAGCTCGTCAACGTAACTCACACGAGAGCCTGGCGGGGAATGAATGGTCAGCTACAAGCTGTTCAGGCAATCAGCCTGCTTGCATCAAGGCTTCAATTGGAGCGTTAAAACCCTCTCTTTATTACACTATAGAAATCTCGGGTGTTCAGAATGAAGACGAACGATTCTCAGTGGCACAAACCCTGCCTTGTTTAACTTATAGCGGAGGACATTTGGTCACTTCCTGAACATACATATTGCTGCTACACGCTCTTCACGAGCGTACACGACAAACATAACATAATTATGTTTCATTTTTCATAACATCCGAGCGATAAAGAACCTGGCGCGAAGCTGTAATACGAAAGACACGAGTTAGGTATAAATCAATACACACGACTTGCAAATGTCCCTAAAAGTCCCCAAAAATGTAGTCCTATTCGATTGCAACTCCCCAAAAAATGTAGTCCCATTCGATTGCAACTACCAAAAAATGTAGTCCCATTCGATTGCAACCTTGGGCCACAAATGTCCTACCTGTCCTCTTCGATTGCGAGAGTTGGCCAAAACTATCACTATACCTAAATAAACATACGAACCATTCACCTAGGCGTGGTCAAGTACTGTGACACGAAAGGTTTGCACACGGAAGAGGGGGCGCTTGTTTTAAACGGTAGCGTGTATTATATACATTTAAAGTTACTCGCTACTATCATTGTTTCCAACATTCTTAGGAGGCTCAATTGACAACTTACAAACTGCAAGATAATCCAGGTGGTTCGCGGTGGCCCACAAATACAATCTGCGTACCGAAATAACGACTACAATCATTTGTTCATAATACTATTGATATCGTAGACAGAAGGTGGGAGACGGCCTTACAGAAGCATTGGCGCGCGGTCATGTTGAAAGGGGGTTGTGTCTCATCGTGCTGAAGACCTCAGATTGATTCCCCACTTGAGTACACTCTGTGATGTCATTTCTTGATGTTTTATATCTGTCTATATATATATACACTCACTCACTCACTCACAGTTGGGGCTGACATTAAGTTCCAAGCACCGTCTCTCGATCAGGATCACTGGCAGACTGTAATGTACGCAATGTTAAACAGAGAAGGATTGTGTCTTACCTGTAAAGTAGATATATCAATATATAACAATGGAAAGCTATATACACATCCAGTTTTATGTGCCCATGTCGATCAGTTATCGAATGTTTTCAATACCAAATTATTCCTTTAGAACCAGAAATAGATTGACAATGAAATACAGATGCACCAACACCATGAACAGTATATCATGAACTGTATACAACGAACAGTATACCATGAACTCTATACCACGAACTGTATACCATGAACAGTATACCATTAACAGTATACAATGAACTGTATACCACGAACTGTTTACCATGAACGGTATACCATGAACAGTATACCATGAACAGTATATCATGAACTGTATACAACAAACAGTATACCATGAACTGTATACCACGAACTATATACCATGAACTCTATACCACGAACTGTATACCATGAACAGTATACCATTAACAGTATACAATGAACTGTATACCACGAACTGTATACCATGAACTGTATACCATGAACAGTATACCATGAACAGTATACCATGAACTATATATAACGAACTTCATACCATGAACAGTATACCATGAACAGTATACAATGAACTGTATACCATGAACTGTATACCACGAACTGTATACCATGAACTGTATACCATGAACTGTATACCATGAACAGTATATCATGAACTGTACACCATGAACAGTATACCATGAACTGTATACCACGAACTGTATACCACGAACTGTATACCACGAACTGTACACCATGAACTGTATACCATGAACTGTACACCATGACCTGTACACCACGAACTGTACACCATGAACTGTATACCATGAACTGTATACCATCAACAGTATACCACGAACTTTATACCATGAACTGTATATCATGAACAGTATACCATGAACTGTATACCATGAACTGTATACCATGAACAGTATACCACGAACTGTACATCATGAACTGTATACCATGAACTTTATACCATGAACAGTATACCACGAACTGTATACCATGAACTGTTTATCATGAACTGTATACCATGAACAGTATACTATGAACAGTATACCACAAACTTTATACCATGAACAGTATACCACGAACTGTATACCATAAACTGTATACCATGAACTGTATCCCATGAACTGTATACCATGAACTGTTCACTATGAACTGTATACCATGAACTGTATACCATGATCAGTATACCATGAACCGTATACCATGAACTGTATACCATGAACTGTATACCATCAACAGTATACCACGAACTGTACATCATGAACTGTATACCATGACATTTATACCATGAACAGTATACCACGAACTGTATACCGTGAACTGTTTACCATGAACTGTATACCATGAACAGTATACCACGAACTTTATACCATGAACAGTATACCACGAACTGTATACCATGAACTGTTTACCATGAACTGTATACCATGAACAGTATTCCATGAACTGTATACCATAAACTGTATACCATGAACAGTATACCATGAACTGTATCCCATGAACTGTATACCATGAACTGTTCACTATGAACTGTATACCATGAACTGTATACCATGATCAGTATACCATGAACTGTATACCATGAACAGTATACCACGAACTGTACACCATGAACTGTATACCACGAACTGTATACCATGAACTGTATACCATGAACTGTATACCATGAACTGTATACCATGAACAGTATACCACGAACTGTATACCATGAACAGTATACCATGAACTGTACACCATGAACTGTATACTATGAACTGTATACCATGAACTGTAAACCATGAACTGTACCCCTTGAACTGTACCCCATGAATTGTAAACCATGAACTGTACCCCATGAACTGTTTACCATAAACAGTACACCATGAACGGTATACCATGAACTGATTACCATGAACAGTACACCATGAACGGTACACTATGAATTGTATACTATGAACTGTATACCATGAACTGTACACCATGAACTGTATACTATGAACTGTTTACCATGAACTGTATACCATGAACAGTATACCATGAACAGTATACCACGAACTGTATCCCATGAACTGTATACCATGAACTGTATACCATGATCAGTATACCATGAACTGTATACCATGAACAGTATACCACGAACTGTACACCATGAACTGTATACCATGAACTGTATACCATGAACTGTATGCCATGAACTGTATACCATGAACTGTATACCATGAACAGTATACCATGAACTGTACACCATGAACTGTATACTATGAACTGTATACCATGAACAGTATACCACGAACTGTATACCATGAACAGTATGCCATGAACTGTACACCATGAACTGTATACCATGAACAGTATACCATGAACTGTAAACCATGAACTGTATAATATGAACTGTATACCATGAACTGTAAACCATGAACTGTACCCTATGAACTGTACCCCATGAACAGTACACCATGAACAGTACACCATGAACAGTACACCATGAACTGTACACCATGTACAGTACACCATGAATGGTATACCATGAACTGTTTACCATGAACTGTATACCATGAACAGTATACCATGAACTGTATACCATGAACAGTATACCATGAACTGTACACCATGAACTGTATACTATGAACTGTATACCATGAATAGTATACCATGAACTGTGCACCATGAACTGTTTACCATGAACTGTATACCATGAACAGTATACCATGAACAGTATACCATGAACAGTATACCACGAACTTTATACCATGAACAGTACCCCATGAACCGTATACCATGAACTGTTCACCATGAACTGTATACCATGATGAATATACCATGAACTGTACACCATGAACTGTATACCACGAACTGTATACCATGAACAGTATACCATGAACTGTATACCATGAACAGTATACCACGAACTGTATTCCATGAACAATATGCAATGAATTGTATACCACGAACTGGATACCATGAACAGTATACCATGAACTGTATACCATGAACAGTATTCCATGAACTGTATACCATGCCCGTGCTCACTGCAGTGCGTGGCTGTACACAAATCGCCTATACTGGCCATTAGTCTATAGCTGCGACAACGCAGTGACACGCCATGTCACACGCAGACCTATAAACATAAAAGTAGAATAAAAATAATCTTTGCAGAACCTGAATATAATTTGTGAAAACCTTACGATTTGATTGAATCGTGTTCTTATAACAACAATAATTGTTATATTATCTAGCAAAACATAAAAGTCATGTATTTTATAAGCAAATATAAATATCAACGCCAGAGATTAATCAGTCTAAATCACCTGCAGAAACAGGGTCACTGAACATCAGTGATGGCACCGCGTGTTCAAGACAAGGGTGAGATGGTCCTGCTCAACCAGCTGCACCGTCAGAGTAATCACGCACAGCTGTAATCAACAGGAATTAGTGATAAAACACGATGTGGTATACTAGTACAAGAAGGAAACATCGGTTTGCAGGGCCTTCACAATACCCTAATGCCATGATCGTAATGCAAGTGGACACGTCTGGCAACTTTAGACCGTCTATTTTAGTGCCCCATAAATAACTGAGCTGACATACTCACTTGGTAAGGAATTTAAGTTCTTGGATACATTTTAAAAGTACAAGCTCTCCCAACTTGACGATCATGGACACAAACACTCACTTGTTCCTTTATAATATATTGTTCTTTTACCTACTTGAGTACTTTGACGGGTAGGCCTATAAAATGCTTACGTTTCATGAAAGATCACTCGCGTCTGGGAAAGAGTGCCAAGTCCGTCAGTTCCGTTAACAAGATGAATGACTGCCACAAAATAGCCTACCGTCGGGCAAAGCGGCAACAAGACTAATTGATATGAAAAACACTCGTGCAAAGGAGTTATGTGTAACGCCATGCTTTAAAATCTCGTCATTGTCTTTACCTTCAGCTATAAGAAGCCATCACTCTACGTTTGTGGAGACCTTGTTCCTTCACGCTTCATGTACTGTGGTTTAACATTGCGCGGTTTCCATGAGACTGTCTTGCTTAATTGATGGGCTGATGTACGCGAAATTCTGAGGTGAGGTGAAGGGGGGTGAGGTGAAATGTGTTTTCTTGCACTTATATAGCGAGTGTGTGAGTGTGTGCATGACTGACTGACTGCTGGTACTAGTCCGGACATTTATGCACATCTGTCCCACTGAGACACCATGCCGCAGTTTAACATGCATACCCCACTCAGATACGATATAAACTCCGAGCCGACCATTCCTTGTTCTATTCCCTTAATGCCGAGCGTAAGGCAGGGTAACAAGACGCACTCTCTTTCAACCTATTTTGGTTTGAAGCGGTCGGGGATCGGGGATCGAACCCCCGGCTTTCCGTTATCCGGGCAGACACTCTATCTCTCCACTAGGCCACGGAGATGGTCGGTTGTGCTAAATCAGTACAATATAATGTATGTCGTATAACGACGTTCGGATAAACAACACATAATGTTCCTACTTCCAGCTATGATCAGCATACACGATCATCAAAACATGAATTCCTGAATGGAGCCGTCAGCCACTTATGGATGCTAATACCGCACCGAGTTTCATCCACGTCCATTTGTTGGTTCCGTCTGTACACAGCTGTGCGGAAGTGCAGAAAAGGTGCACATGAATGAAACGTTCATGTACTATTTATTTATTCATTTGCTTCAAGAAATATACATTTACGTTCTACTTTACATTTCTCTCATCTTTTTCCAAAAAACTACGTGTGTTATTAGGATCCAGTTGGGAATAATTAACCATTGTTACAAAGTGTATGAGAATATAATGCCTTCCTTTGAAAACGAGCGACATCAGAGGAACTGGTGACGTAGGCATAAATCAGCCTGTTTCAATACACGCAGGATATGCTCCATGTGTCAAGATAACTTTACAAAGTATGCTGAAATCAGCTGTCAGAGCTGAGGTAGGCGTGCCCTGTTTGTGACAAGCAAGCAGAGGCTTCCATTACGGTCGAACAATAAAGCATCTGCTATACATCTTCAATCTACACCGGTAACGGTCATGCGATCACGGATGATGATGTCGCTGTGTGTGATATATGCCCGCGGTCACTTAATGTAAATGTTACACAGTAGATACTTTACATTGCAAGCGAAAAA
Organism: Haliotis cracherodii; assembly: GCF_022045235.1. Taxonomy (NCBI): domain Eukaryota; kingdom Metazoa; phylum Mollusca; class Gastropoda; order Lepetellida; family Haliotidae; genus Haliotis; species Haliotis cracherodii. Next base: position 1,936,914 of record NW_027266264.1, on the reverse strand, counting down.
CATTATATTTATGACATTTCTCTTACAGTGAGATGAAGCGAACCTATAGACTTCCTGATGTACGTTACATGATATTGTTAAAACGTTTTCGATGAAGATTTATTTTGAGATTGCAAAGTTGGAATGCTAGTATATCATTGTCATGGAAACGAATCATTCCTTCTTTCGTATTTGATGTGTTGAAATCCGGTTTATCCAGATACAGTGTAACTGGTTTGGTAAGTAACTTTTGAGATGAATGAGTGAGTGAGTTCGGTTCAACGCCGCTTTGACCAGCAGGTCTGTTTATCCTCTGTGTCTCAGCTTAAAGTCGTAGACGTGTCTCACTTTCATGAAGCCATCTTCCAGAGGCAAGGGAGGAACTTGACTGTAAGAGAACAGTGCCCATCCTTGCCGAACTTGATTGGAATTTCTGGCTATTACGAGTTATGTCCCTTCTATGTCCCTCTCATTGACCAATCAGATTCCACCTCTCATATCACTTACATTTGCTTCAAACAAAATGGCGGCGCTATGTCAAGACGATCTGGTAGATAATCAAAAGCTATTAAAGTATTAAATCACGTGAACACCTTGATAACAAACAAGTTATATGGCAAATATCTGTTGACGCTGAGTTGGCGGTACACATGTTTTGCAAATCCTGCAATCGACCGAAATCTGCACGTCAGTTTACGGACCGGATGTCGATTTCGTTACACAATTTTGATTGGACTATGCATAGACTCGTTAGTCCAGCCAAAATATAACTCCATAATTCCAGCCTACTTCGACAAGGGTAAAAATGGACTTTTATAGGCAGTTAACTTCCTTGCATCGGGAAGATGTGATGAACTTGGGTTGATGTTTTCCACTTTGGTTTTAAATTGTTTGATAGACATTACTTAGAAGTTGACGGAGCTTTGGTGTTACCAAGAGCACGTATGCTTCAAAATATAAATCATAACCATTGCGAATCATGGCGAATCATGGCGAATTCATGGCGAATCATGGTGAACCAAAGTGAATCATGGTGAATCATCGCGAATCATGGCGAATCAGGTCGTTCCTGGATAGCATGACTAAGTAACTCTAAAGACGGTATTGCAGTGCCTTAGACGACCAGGACATTCGTGCCCCATATTAGGGGTAAGTATGTTTTACTTTTTACTAAGTAAACAGAATATAGTCCTCTTGTGTTCTGTGTGTTTCATTCCACTCTCGATAGATGATTTCAGTATAACGCCATCACAGATACATCTCATACCTGAACAGATTTAAAGGATTCCGTTTCAAACAGCGGAGCCATCAAAAGTCCCGGCGGCCATGTACCGATGTACTTGTGACGCTTCAGCTTCCGGAGTGAGTGAGTATATATCTATTTACGCCGCACCACAAATCTTCACAAAGTAGGGTTAAGCCCCACGACCCTCCAAGTCGGTGATTAAGAGACTGCAGCAAGTCTAGAGTCAGGGGACCTGATATCACTCTTTTCAAACAGTGCGTGTTTTCTTGCCAGTGTGCCTAGTCGTTGACGGCTAAGCTTACTGCAATAATTTGTCCATGAAACTGCGACTGTCAATTGTACATTACAAGGTTGAAGTGACGAAGTGTGTATATTTTCATGCCATAAAAGATTATGTGAGAGATTATATGGCATACGACGCCTTTGTAACAGAAAGAGCGATTGAGAGCTATACTCTTTGATGTCAGAATAAAGGAGGTAATATATACAACAGCAGTACTTATTTTGTCCGCATTCCGTACATATGTTGCGCTTGAAATATCTTGTATATTTGTATTTATTCGTCGAAATAACTTCTTAACTTCCTTTGTCAAATTGGTCTGCACTTGCGTCACTGAAAGAGTTGAGTAACGCATTGTTAAAATTCCAAAAACAAATTCCATGTCTTTTTAAAGTAAAGAAGTATATGTATATGTGCTCTGATCATAGACCTAGGGTGGGTGTATTTACCACATACATGTTGATATACGTTCCCTGTTGATGTTGTCGTTTTGAAGTTATTATCGTAAGATGTGTTGAATCTTGAACGACAAACAACACAGTCCCTTTGGGCGATATAGATATAAGTGGTTTGTTCCCTGTGATCGTTCAGGCATTTTTAAATCGTGAAACTCACATCTGGAAGAAAGAGAGGACTTGTTCTTCAATGTGTGTGTGTGATGCTTTCAAGATAACGTTCGACATATATTGCTTGAGGTATCCCTCACAATATTGTGACATTCTAACATATCCCCAGATATTTCCCACATTACATTGTAACACATCACCAGATATCTGCCCCACAGCATTGTAACACAATCCAGATAATTCTTACATTCTATAGATTTCCCACATTACATTGTAGCGTATCCCAGATATTTTTCACATCACACTGTTCTGTAAATCCAGATATCTCCCTCACAGAATCGTAACCCATGCTCAGATATTTCCCTCATTACATAGTAACACATGCCCCTATATTTCTCACATTAAACTGTTATATATTCACAGATATGTTCAACATTCAATTGCAACACATTCTGGATATTTCCCACATTACACTGTTACATATATCAGATATTTCCCACATTACACTGTTACATATCCCAGATATTTCCCACATTACACTGTTACATATCCCAGATATTTTCCACATTACACTGTTACATATCCCAGATATTTCCCACATTACGCTGTTACATATATCAGATATTTCCCACATTACGCTGTTACATATTACAGATATTTCCCACATTACGCTGTTACATATTACAGATATTTCCCACATTACGCTGTTACATATTACAGATATTTCCCACATTACACTGTTACATGTCTCAGATATTTCCCACATTACGCTGTTACATATCTCAGATATTTCCCAAATTACACTGTTACATATCCCAGATATTTCCCACATTACGCTGTTACATATCAGCGATAGTTCCCACATTACACTGTTACATATCCCAGATATTTTCCACATTACACTGTTACATATCCCAGATATTTCCCACATTACACTGTTACATATCTCAGATATTTCCCATATTACGCTGTTACATATCTCAGATATATCCCACATTACGCTGTTACATATTACAGATATTTCCCACATTACGCTGTTACATATTACAGATATTTCCCACATTACGCTGTTACATATCTCAGATATTTCCCACATTACGCTGTTACATATCTCAGATATTTCCCACATTACGCTGTTACATATTCCCAGGTAGTTTCAACAATACATTGTAACGCATCCCCAGATTCCCACTTGAAACTGTGACCTCCCTAACAGCATTGTAACGTTTTTCTCACATTGCATTGTAACATCGGTTTAACATATCTGCAGATATTTCTCCCAAGGTGACCTTTTTCCACCACTGCATTCAAATTAGTACCATGATATATGCCCCCCAACTATATTGAATCACGATTAATGGGACAAATTGGGACTCCAAATTGATGCAGGTGTTAACAGTGAACCACTTTACCGAGTCACACGGGCACGAGTGAGTGAGTGAGTGAGTTGGGTTTTAACGCCGCTTTTAACAGTATTCCAGTTATATCGCGGCGTGTCATCTTAATGTGAGAGGAAAGCCCGAAGTGATGCAGGTCTCGGACGTTTACCACTTCGGTGAAACCCACGATCATGGGTATGGTGCTGACAAACCTAGAAATATAATCGGGGCGAACCGGGATTCGAACCCACAATCACAGGTTTCTGGTGCGCCCAAGGGACGCAACTCTGCACAGCGAATCGCGCCGCCTTAGACGACTGGGCCACCCGTGCCGCCACACGGGCATGAATACGGCATTGCAATTTCAATAAACATTATCAGTGCGGATCCTGGATTCGAATCTATGATCGTTAGTTCTTCCTGATGGACCCCACTAGATACAGCGAGGGACGAGGCCTCCCCAATACAAGCCAAACGCACTCAGTAGTACTGACGTTGAATATATACTGAAGTACCCTTTGAGAAACATTGACCGCCACAGCTATGATCTTTGAAGGGAATAAGTGTTGACCATCTTGTAAGTTCAAAGTTACTTGTGTCAGAGGAGAATCTTCTTTCTGATGACTGAACATTCCAAGTGCTGTGTGAGAAGACGCTGCAAACTTCTATTCATTTCATTTTTCCCAAACGTCCTCAGACGCACCTTGCTGGTAAACATAATTCTGCTTGGTCAGCCCTGGAAAAGAACTAGTGTTGACATACTATGGTGAATATTCCTTCAATAAGCCGAAAGTGTTCCCTGACACTGTGACTAAAGGTTAACCAGGCGAGGAATGATTTTGTTGTAAAGACAAAAGGAATTATTCTTCTTGACTCAAAGACTTGCGGTCACGACATTAACGCCCGTGCTTACAGTGGTCAGGGCAGGGCTGCTGTGCACTGATTGTGCACGGCCAACTGCATTGTTGTGTGGTGTTAGTCATCACTGTAATAATCTGATACATGCGGATACACGTTACGAGGCTGACACCGGCACGGAAAGTGACACATACTTACTTCCTGTCATAAAACAGTTTTGCGATGTCGGGTAAATACTATTGTAACACTTATCTAAATATACACCGTGAACGCTTGAGAACAATCAGCCTCGATTGAACAATACAGGGGTTGTCAAACACATTGGTGTTGAAAATGGACAATTAATATCAGAAATAAGCTTTTCTATGCTTATCTGCATTTTAAAGGCGACTAGAAACGTGAAAATTGATTGAAGGAAGCCGATACTATTTTGTGTAAAATGGAACCTCCTTAGTCAGGACACATACAATAAAGCAGGTTTTCCGGACGAGGCAATCCCGAGTATTTGAGGCACATGAGTAATGGGAGGTTTTGTAGACTTTGTATTGCATCTCCGATTGCCCAGGATATAGATTGTCATCAGTTACATGGCGGGAACAACGCGCTTCCTTGAGTGCAGTATCTTGTCATCGGGTATTGTTGCCGCGTTATACAACGCAATTATACAGCGTAATTATACAGAGTAATTTGCCAACAGAGAATTCGACTTTGTTCAGATGAGCAACCTTTGAGTCCTGCATCCTGTCTACATTGTGATGAATAATATTCGCAGTTCCATAACTCCACACTCCTACACAGGATGTTCGGATTGGTATGTGTAGAGATTTAATCTCTCTGACATCATCATCGTCTACATTTAACTTTCTCTCCTTTGTATAAGTACAAAATGAATTAAGTATACAACAATAAATATGACTGTATTGCGAGTTCAAGTAGATCCTTTAAGTTTATCGCCTCTGTATATGATCCCCGCAAGGACGAGTGACCATGCTGCATATATTGAGATATATATACTTCCTCTGAGCAACGCAGAAGGAAGTCTGGCTGGCCTTTGATCAGTCACACGGGGACTTGGGTACACATTATTACAGCGCACCGAGACACACAGGCGTGGCGAGGATACGTAATATTAGAATATGTCCCCAAAATTAAAATAGGTAGAATATTAAGTCAAATATTTGTGAGTGTATAACACAATGTTATTTACATGTTTGAGGACTGTTGCCCATGTCGTAGTTTCACCCAAGCGAGTAAATGCTTACCACCTGTTTTCGAAATCCAAATTGACTTAAACAATCGTGGAGGTTTTACTCTCGAAACACAGGAGCATGGTATAATGCTGAAAAAACAAAGGTAATGGGCGGTATGAATGTGAGATTCGAACCCACACGAAGCGGTTCTTGGCAGCGACACATCTTCATGGGCCTACTATCATCACATTATTCAGTGGAAAAGAATGTGTTAAACAGACTTCTCTTTTTTAAAAAAAAAAAAATTCTCCGCAGATGCATATTTAGACCATCATTTTTTGGAAACAAATGTTATATTAAGACTCCTACAACTTACGATGCCTGAGATCTTATCAGAGTCAATATGAACAATATTAACAGCACCCGACACGTTTACCGATGTTTGTTTGAAGACGATGGTGTAAGTTATGTTATCATGAGCTAAGTCTTGCACATTAACTAACACCAAATGTGTGCATTAAATACCCACAAACATGGGAAAGCACCGCCCATGTGTTTTTGTCTGCACGGACAGGGAAAGCCACGCCGATGTAGAAGTTAATGCAGGTTTACCCACGGCAGGTGTATTGCTAATTTGTGTTTGTGTTTGTAACTGCATGTGTGAGCAACCTGCTTCTGTTCTACCACATGAAGGTAGATTACACAACCCTTCTCGTGTTCCAGTTCGCCCAATCACCAGAATGTGAATAAATAAACCTCCGAGAAGTGTTCGTGAAGAATGTTTGTAACCAGAGTCCGAAATTAACGTCTGGGATTCAATTGCTGGAATTGTCGAGCCAAGTTAAACACTATACACATTATCTATACATGGATACAATGCAAACTTATTTAAAGGGCGGTTGGATAGCCTAGTGGTTAAAGCGTTTCACTCGTCACGCTGAAGACCCTGGTTCGATTTCCGACATTGGTACAATATGTGAAGCCCTTTACTGGTGTCCCGGGCCGTGATATTGTAGGAATATTGCTAAAGGCGGCGTAAAACCATACTCACTCACTCATACCTATATATGTATGGAAAGGACATCAGCAAATTGACAGATTTACAATAAAGTGTTGTAGTTATTGTACGGTCCTGTTTGAAATGAAACTAGCTTAACTGTTGCCATTAAACGTGATACATGTCAGTTGTCTACCAATATGTGACACTATCACCTTAACTGTTTCCTCCCATGAAACTTATTATTGGACCGACCTGTCTGCGTAACTGGGAATATACTCCAGGTCTAGGCTTAGGTGCGGGTTAGGTGTAGCAAGACTATAGTAACTGGTGCATACAGAGAGATACAAGCCGACTCTCCTGGCGATGTAAAAATGAAACGTCATCACTAGAGAAGACCCATTCTCGATTATTCGCCCAAAGATAAATCCAGTGTTCGTAAAGGAAAAATGGTGGTGAAAATTATATGAATGGATAACTGAATATCGGTGATGACACCATCTACCATGTAAGAATGTACCTATGTCACAGTGTCCTGACGTGGAGCCTCTTCAACTGACGGATGACTTTCCACTATGTACTAAGTACTGGTTTCTGGGAACATTTCAACACGGTTTGTTTCAGACAGTTGGAGGGCATTCCAAATTTAACACATCAGTGACACAAAAAATGTCCGATGCAATTCCCTAGTTTTACTTGTACCATATAGTCACGTATCTTTTGCAGGTGAAAAAAATTGACTTGCCTTTGTATGTGTTTACTACGTGTGTTACCAGTGGGGCAGGATACACTCACCTTTTGTCATCACTATTTGATATTGATCATACACAGTCACAAACACATGGTCATGATAGAGTTGGAATCGTACAATCGACTAGGCTTTTAGCCCAGACTTTTTATGAATATGGAAAGGAGCTTTTATTTACATTTCTCATATATATATTTCTACTATTCCAACTTGTTTCCGTCAAAAGGAGTAAATTCTTGATTAACGAGCTCCGGAAGACAGGGGTTCCTCTGTATACGGGCTTAGTTCATTCAACAAAGTCGGGAATCAGCATGAACGTCATATCAATGGTATAGGTGACACTGCGTTCTGATGTTTCCAGGTGGACGAACCAGGTTCGTATGGTAAACCATGAGCTCGCCTTTAAAGTATGTGAGTACAAACCTCCTCAAATAGCATCTCTAGCTAATGATGTTGGAGAAGAATGCCAGACACCATAATCATGATGAGCATCACACATCCTGTGTAAAGATGTACATCGCGCATTCATCATCCCTAATATCTGTAAGGGACAGTATCACATATAACATGTACATTTCTTACATAGGGACGACCGTAGTCCCTGTACAGGTGTAAAGTTACCCGTACACACGTCTTCTTTTTCTTGGAAACGCTTGATGATTTTTCTAAAAAGTAAATCTTGATGATATTACTGCAAGGAATAGCTAAATACTATTCTACAAAGTAAAGTTGATGATAGAACTACAAAGTAAAGCATGATATTTTACTACAAAGTAAAATTTGATAATATTACTACAAAGTAAAAAACCTTGATAATATTACCACACAGTAAACCTTGATAATATTACTACACAGTAAAACTTGATAATATTACTACAAAGTAAAACTTGATAATATTACTACAAAGTAAAACATGATATTATAACTACAAAGTAAAATTTGATAATACTACTACAAAGTAAAACTTGATGATATTACTACAAAGTAAAACTTGATAATATTACTACAAAGTAAAACCTGATAATATTACCATAAAGTAAACCTTGAGGCCGTCACTACACGGCCCCCCGTGTACAGCGTGTAACACCTGATAACCTAGGGCGTCAAGTTCTGTCCAAACCGTGTCAGGTTCACCGCAGGACAAGCTGACCAGGCCCAGAATGAAAGGATACAATTGCCACGAGACGGCAAAATTGTTTTTAAATTGTCTGGGCATTGTACAAGGGTGTAACCTCCTCGGAATCACGTCCCGGCTGACCCCGCGACTGACCTTGTCCACTCTAAATAACGCCGTCAGTCGGTCAGGGGGGCAAAGTGGGACAGCGGTAGGACCTGTGTAGGAGTGGTCGACCCATGACATTTAGGAGAGAGTGGATGGACAAATGGTGGCAATTCCGAGATGTTCAGATCCATGCTGTAGTTTAAACCCACATGTGAAATGTAACTGGATTCATATGGATCCATATATATCTTCCACTGCGAGTGCACACACACACACACACACACACACACACACACACACACACACACACACACACACACACTTGTCATGAGGCGAACGTGCTTTATTCTATCATGTGTTTTACTCGTATGTCATTTTGACGGTATCGAAGATTACTTTATCAATACCTTACTCGGCCTCACAATCTCACAATGTAGAAGGATTCGTACACGAACAGCTGCTTTCATCAGAGATCTCCTACAAAGAGAAAGGTATATTGCTAGGCTCAGCAAATGTTTTACCAAAGCCTTGTCTCAACATTTAATCCAATCAGAAACGTTGCATTGTGCTACGAAGAGTGTGTACGTACAAAGAACAGTTGAATCGTACCAGGAACAGTTGAATAGTACGTGGAACAGTTGAATCGTACAAGGAACAGTTGAACAGTACTTGGAATAGTTGAATCGTACTCGGAACAGTTGAATAGTACTTGGAATAGTTGAATCGTACAAGGAACAGTTGAATTGAACTTGGAATAGTTGAATCGTACCAGGAATAGTTGAATTGTACCAGGAACAGTTGAATCGTACCAGGAACAGTTGAATCGTACGTGGAACAGTTGAATCGTACTCGGAACAGTTGAATAGTACTTGGAATAGTTGAATCGTACAAGGAGCAGTTGAATTGAACTTGGAATAGTTGAATCGTACCAGGAACAGTTGAATCGTACCAGGAACAGTTGAATACTACCAGGAACAGTTGAATCGCATCAGAAACAGTTGAATCGAACTAGGAACAGTTGATTCGTACTGTAATAAGTAAATTCGCACAGTTGATGCGAACAAATATCAGTTTAATACTGTATTTACATTCACATTAGTTGTGCAGAAAGTGCTGCTGCATGCCTTGGTATGTGTTGTATAAAGATATAATAACGACGGTCGGTGTGCACATAGCGAATATAATGAGCTTATGTTTATCATATGTTTCAAACAACTCCTTTCGTTAGAAAAAACGGTTTTCTTATGGGTTTGGTCTCTCTATATATTTAGTTATGCGAGAGCACGGGCTGGGATCCGGACATTCCTTCTGTGGCAGATCGTCCTTCTGACCAGCGAGCGATATACAACAGGCAATGCAAATTACCACCAATGCAAAGTTGCATCATTCCCATTCGAGACATTTTTTTTGTAAACAGCCCATTTGTTGCGTGCTACACGGATCGTTGTTGTAAAACTCCCATAAGCCTCTCCCTTCTATCACACATTGTGAACAGTGTTCGTGCCGGTTTGATTGAATATTCTCACTGCACTTTGTCTCCATTGTGTAGCAGTGTAGATTGAAACGGCTGTTTGAGTTTAATGTTCGTTCATGAAGTAAGCGTCCCTATTATTCTCCTTGAGCTGAAATCATGGGTTCGCCTGGCGTATTTCAGCTGAACACTTGGAAGCTTGCTAAAAACACTTGGAAGCTTGCAAAAAGATCAGTTCGGCTAAATTGATTTGTCAGTTTAAAAGGTTATACTGTCGGCGGAACGTTCTTAACGCCCCTATCAATCGGGCTTTGATTAATTTCAACAAAATATAAGCCGTACAATAACAAAACTTCTGATATAACGGACGGTCTCTTAACAACAATGGAACTGTGGCCCAATTTCCGACATACCTGACACACCTTCGGGGGTGTTTGCCAGATAAATATACTTTACACGTATACAATTCTATCATGGGCGAAGGTAGAAAAACCTTATAACACACAGGACGTATTAACTCTTGACATAAATCTAGCTGGACCTACACAGTGACGCTTCAAATTCCATTGGTTTTTTTCTCCTATCGCAATCCAATTTCCATTACCTTGCATTAACGGTTTAGTCTAACATCACTCCTCGAGAGGTATACAAGAACATTTCTTGGAGAATGTTCATCAACAATGGAGACCAAATATAGCCAGGATTCAATACCTAGGCCAAGGGTATCGTGACATGAACCAGCTATACAGTTAGATCAGGCTTTCTACATAGTCACACACAAACTATGTCGATACACAAACTATGTCGCAATCCTAAGATAGTTTTTTGTCGTTTGACGTTGAAGGACGTGTCCGAGGGGATTTCCTGATATCAACGTCCTAAGTAAGACATGATTGCTGAAACCTACGATCGATATTTCATTCCAGTTTCTCGTTCTTTGTCATTATTTATTTCCAGAAGTTCAGTAGCACTCCCATCACAAGTAGAAGATACAGTGCTTGTGTCAGCTGGACCGTTGCGAGCAGAGCTTCCAGTGTTGTAGGTACTGTATAACGGGCTCCATGCGCTGTCTGTGGAATCAATGTCGTAATCATGTACACAGCCCCTCTGCTGGGATGTGGTGGAAGAAGAAACTAATGTTTTGCAACAGCCATATGGCACAACTTCGATTTTCTTTATTATATCAGTTTATTACAAAGCAGAGCTTTCCGGCACATTTACACAATGAGGAATGTTTGCGATGATTTAGTCGAGAGGGAGTGAGTTAAAATTTATAGGTAAATCGGTATTTCAGAGATATCGATTTAGTAGAGAATGTCCGACTCGCTTGAGCGTGGTATGATGATGATGATGATGATGGTGATGATGATGATGATGATGATGGTGATAATGACAGACCTGTTAACCAGGGGTATGTGCTACTTCCTTTATTCTCCAATTCCAAGATTTTGTAAATCTTGAACCGTTAAAGATTTTGTTGGAGCAAGGTTGAAGCATTGTCGGGGCTAATCTTACATGTTGCAAGAGTTTAACAAGAGAACAGAATGCGGTAGTGTGATCACATAATAATTACGAAGAATATAGTCATTCAAAATTTGGTTTAAACGTTTTGTTTAGGAAATAAATATATGACAACGGTGTAAGGATCTGTACCGAAATGTCGCTTTTTACAGTATTAAAGAAGAGTTGTTATCCATAAAAATGAGTCCTCCTTGTCATCCGTCAACTTCTAAGTAATGCCTATCAAACAATGTACTGGATGTTTTGCAATATTCCTTTTATTCATGCTTTGTCAGCGATGACCACCACTTAACATGTTGTTTCTCACCACAGTAGTTGAAGCCCGTGCCCCAATACGGAGATGGGTTTGGTCGCTCACACGAAATACACCTGTCACTGTACAGATGGAGTTTGGCAACGTGTTGAATTGTTTGTTATCGCAGGGTCTCACACAACACACATGCACCCAGCAGAAACAAATGACAAACACTTCAACATCGGCCAAGAAAATGTCAATGTTGCTGCTAAAATACGTGCGTTCCTCACACTACACGTCACTGACCCACGAACAACGTCATTAAAGAGACAGTAACGGGTGTCAAATATACCATTTATCCCGGGTTTAAACACTGATTAACAATGGGGTGAAGTTAGACGTATATCCCGGGTTAACACACTGATTAACAATGGGGTGAGGGTAGACGTTTACCCGGGGTTAACACACTGATTAACACTGGGGTGAAGGTAGACGTTTAGCCGGGGTTAACACACTGATTAACACTGGGGTGAAGGTAGACGTTTAGCCGGGGTTAACACACTGATTAACAATGGGTTGAAGGTAGACGTTTACCCGAGGTTAACACACTGATTAACACTGGGTTGAAGGTAGACGTTTACCCGGGGTTAACACACTGATTCACACTGGGCTGAAGGTAGACGTTTACCCGGGGTTAACACACTGATTCACACTGGGTTGAAGGTAGACGTTTACCCGGGGTTAACACACTGATGAACACTGGGCTGAAGGTAGACGTTTACCCGGGGTTAACACACTGATTAACACTAGGCTGAAGGTAGACGTTTACCCGGGGTTAACACACTGATTAACACTGGGTTGAAGGTAGACGTTTACCCGGGGTTAACACACTGATGAACACTGGGGTGAAGGTAGACGTTTACCCGGGGTTAACACACTGATTAACACTAGGCTGAAGGTAGACCTTTACCCCGGGGTTAACACACTGATTAACACTGGGGTGAAGGTAGACGTTTACCCGGGGTTAACACACTGATTAACACTGGGTTGAAGGTAGACGTTTACCCGGGGTTAACACACTGATTAACACTGGGTTGAAGGTAGACGTTTACCCGGGGTTAACACACTGATTAACACTGGGCTGAAGGTAGACGTTTACCCAGGGTTAACACACTGATGAACACTGGGGTGAAGGTAGACGTTTACCCGGGGTTAACACACTGATTAACACTGGGGTGAAGGTAGACGTTTACCCGGGGTTAACACACTGATTAACACTGGGCTGAAGGTAGACGTTTACCCAGGGTTAACACACTGATTAACACTGGGGTGAAGGTAGACGTTTACCCGGGGTTAACACACTGATTAACAATGGGTTGAAGGTAGACGTTTACCCGGGGTTAACACACTGATTAACACTGGGTTGAAGGTAGACGTTTACCCGGGGTTAACACACTGATTAACAATGGGGTGAAGGTAGACGTTTACCCAGGGTTAACACACTGATTAACACTGGGGTGAAGGTAGACGTTTACCCGGGGTTAACACACTGATTAACACTGGGGTGAAGGTAGACGTTTACCCGGGGTTAACACACTGATTAACAATGGGGTGAAGGTAGACGTTTACCCGGGGTTAACACACTGATTAACACTGGGCTGAAGGTAGACGTTTACCCGGGGTTAACACACTGATTAACACTGGGCTGAAGGTAGACGTTTACCCGGGGTAAACACACTGATTAACACTGGGTTGAAGGTAGACGTTTACCCAGGGTTAACACACTGATTAACACTGGGCTGAAGGTAGACGTTTACCCGGGGTTAACACACTGATTAACACTGGGGTGAAGGTAGACGTTTACCCGGGGTTAACACACTGATTAACACTGGGTTGAAGGTAGACGTTTACCCAGGGTTAACACACTGATTAACACTGGGGTGAAGGTAGACGTTTACCCGGGGTTAACACACTGATTAACACTGGGCTGAAGGTAGACGTTTACCCAGGGTTAACACACTGATTAACACTGGGTTGAAGGTAGACGTTTACCCGGGGTTAACACACTGATTAACAATGGGGTGAAGGTAGACGTTTACCCAGGGTTAACACACTGATTAACACTGGGTTGAAGGTAGACGTTTACCCGGGGTTAACACACTGATTAACAATGGGGTGAAGGTAGACGTTTACCCGGGGTTAACACACTGATTAACACTGTCGTGAAGGTAGACGTTTACCCGGGGTTAACACACTGATTAACACTGGGGTGAAGGTAGACGTTTACCCGGGGTTAACACACTGATTAACACTGGGTTGAAGGTAGACGTTTACCCGGGGTTAACACACTGATTAACACTGGGCTGAAGGTAGACGTTTACCCAGGGTTAACACACTGATTAACACTGGGTTGAAGGTAGACGTTTACCCAGGGTTAACACACTGATTAACAATGGGGTGAGGGTAGACGTTTACCCGGGGTTAACACACTGATTAACACTGGGGTGAAGGTAGACGTTTACCCGGGGTTAACACACTGATTAACACTGGGTTGAAGGTAGACGTTTACCCGGGGTTAACACACTGATTAACACTGGGCTGAAGGTAGACGTTTACCCGGGGTTAACACACTGATTAACACTGGGGTGAAGGTAGACGTTTACCCGGGGTTAACACACTGATTAACACTGGGTTGAAGGTAGACGTTTACCCGGGGTTAACACACTGATTAACACTGGGGTGAAGGTAGACGTTTACCCGGGGTTAACACACTGATTAACACTGGGTTGAAGGTAGACGTTTACCCGGGGTTAACACACTGATTAACACTGGGCTGAAGGTAGACGTTTACCCGGGGTTAACACACTGATTAACACTGGGGTGAAGGTAGACGTTTACCCGGGGTTAACACACTGATTAACACTGGGTTGAAGGTAGACGTTTACCCAGGGTTAACACACTGATTAACACTGGGGTGAAGGTAGACGTTTACCCGGGGTTAACACACTGATTAACACTGGGCTGAAGGTAGACGTTTACCCAGGGTTAACACACTGATTAACACTGGGTTGAAGGTAGACGTTTACCCGGGGTTAACACACTGATTAACAATGGGGTGAAGGTAGACGTTTACCCAGGGTTAACACACTGATTAACACTGGGTTGAAGGTAGACGTTTACCCGGGGTTAACACACTGATTAACAATGGGGTGAAGGTAGACGTTTACCCGGGGTTAACACACTGATTAACACTGTCGTGAAGGTAGACGTTTACCCGGGGTTAACACACTGATTAACACTGGGGTGAAGGTAGACGTTTACCCGGGGTTAACACACTGATTAACACTGGGTTGAAGGTAGACGTTTACCCGGGGTTAACACACTGATTAACACTGGGCTGAAGGTAGACGTTTACCCAGGGTTAACACACTGATTAACACTGGGTTGAAGGTAGACGTTTACCCAGGGTTAACACACTGATTAACAATGGGGTGAGGGTAGACGTTTACCCGGGGTTAACACACTGATTAACACTGGGGTGAAGGTAGACGTTTACCCGGGGTTAACACACTGATTAACACTGGGTTGAAGGTAGACGTTTACCCGGGGTTAACACACTGATTAACACTGGGCTGAAGGTAGACGTTTACCCGGGGTTAACACACTGATTAACACTGGGGTGAAGGTAGACGTTTACCCGGGGTTAACACACTGATTAACACTGGGTTGAAGGTAGACGTTTACCCGGGGTTAACACACTGATTAACACTGGGCTGAAGGTAGACGTTTACCCGGGGTTAACACACTGATTAACACTGGGCTGAAGGTAGACGTTTACCCGGGGTTAACACACTGATTAACACTGGGCTGAAGGTAGACGTTTACCCAGGGTTAACACACTGATTAACACTGGGTTGAAGGTAGACGTTTACCCAGGGTTAACACACTGATTAACACTGGGCTGAAGGTAGACGTTTACCCGGGGTTAACACACTGATTAACACTGGGCTGAAGGTAGACGTTTACCCAGGGTTAACACACTGATTAACACTGGGTTGAAGGTAGACGTTTACCCGGGGTTAACACACTGATTAACACTGGGTTGAAGGTAGACGATTACCCGGGGTTAACACACTGATTAACACTGGGTTGAAGGTAGACGTTTACCCGGGGTTAACACACTGATTAACACTGGGTTGAAGGTAGACGTTTACCCGGGGTTAACACACTGATTAACACTGGGGTGAAAAACGGATGACGGGACACGACACTGACACAAAATCTACATCGAAATCCATATTGATGTTCCAGTGATCCAACAGCACATATTAACAGAGGGTAATATATCAGTACAAAAACATAACTTTATACTTTCCATGTACATATTGAAATACCCTGTGGTGGTGATACAAGTTTTCTGAAGAAGCTGACGTTACAGTTTCATCCATGTTGATGTTAATACATGAATGGGGTGTGAAAGGACATTGTGTGGTCAGTTTATATAGGGGGAGCTCTTGGTGAAGGCCCCATGGTTGTATTCGCTGACGGCAGTAGTTTTAAGACAGTGGTGGGTAGCCTCGTGGTAAAAGCGTTCGCTCGTCACACCGAAAGACCTGGTTCGATTTCCGACATGCGCCTTCGTCAACACCAATGTCCAAGTCACGTGGGCATTCCGGGTGAGTAGAATAGGTCTCCAGCAACCTTTGGAACTGATCGGGAGGTCAGGCTCGGTGACTTGGTTGACCTGGTGTCTTTGTACCCCGACACATTGTCCTTACTCAGATACTAACAGGCAGCAGTGTGCGGCCTTAAACAACATGCCACCTGTCGTCAGAAACGGATGATCCAGTAGCACATGTACAGCTGGTCACACATCGGGCAGTGGGTTATATGTAATTAAAGCGCTCGTCACGCCGTAAACTCGTCTTCGATTCCCTATATGGGCACAATGTATGAAGCCAATATCTTGTGTTCCAGCTTGAATGTCACTGAACAAACATCGACATACAACCCTACTCACTCGCTCACCTCGGTCAATGTTGCATCAAATGTATTTTCGAAAAATAATCGAAATAATTAAAATGAATGTTTTATTGTATGTCTTCATTGTAACAATGAACCTGAACTAGTACCGATGGTGACGTCATAGTTAGTTTCAATTTAATTATTACATTCAGTGTGGTTTAAAACATAATAACTGTTTATAATTTTCCCAACAGAATGTTTTCACAACGTTAACCGTATATTTGTATTGTGCTGTCTATATTCCTTTATCAGGCCAATATTGGAAATAGTGACTTTGCTTTGCCTTCGATCCTTTTCATGAATTCATTCCGGATAACGTGACCTTGCCCTTAGAGGCGTTTCAGTGTCTGATGCATACTTTAGTATCCACCGTCCATACGTGCTTCTTTCTGTTCACAAAGGAAGTGATGTATGGCATTTCAGTATCCGTAACGCCATTAATAACTTTTTAGCCCCACTTTCCCTTGCACAACCACCGCCAACCCTTGCAGCCCGTTGCGATGAGCTGTTATTTCATCAGCATCCGTGATTGAAGGCGTGCAAAAATAACTGGAGTTCAGAAAAAAAGGTCTGTTAAAAAGACGAATCGTGAAAACGCTATATGAGTTTCCGGAAAGCTCTCATCACCGACTGTGCTGAGATCAGTTGTCTGAGGTGGAGTCAATTACTGCATTCGTCGTCTCGTCGTGGTTCGAGCCGAACTTTATCACTGACGATGCTCGATTCCATTGACGCTGAATGCGTCCCTCATTAACGTAATTGGCAAAAACTGTCTGCGATCTAAACGGGACTTACCGAAATACTCGCGACAAAAGACACAAATCGATCAGGGTCGTTACGATAGTTACTTAAATTCTCTGCCCAATCCATATTCCGATGTATATTTCCAGATTTGCCATAACCCGGTGCGCTGCCAGGAGTCTGGAAGCAGTGGAGATAAGCATGACAAAAGATCGCGCCTTGTGTAGCGCAGTGATCGGAGTTTATCGCACATCACTCATTCTCTACAGATTTGCAGTCATCATGTCGATGTAATTATCCCGACGAACAATACACTAGCGCTGGTCTCGGCTGTTCTTGAAAGAGGCGTTTACTTGCGCTTTACCATGTATTAGACCTGTTTGATGAAGGCTAGTCTTGCTTCAAGTCTGTACTGAAAGATAAGTCCATGGTTATGTAGTTATTCTATCCTCCTAATAGGCAAGTCTAGATATGTCGACATTACTCCAGTCTCTGATAGGGACGGGTTGCTCTTATTATTTACATACGAAGTTATCATTTCAACTAATTATTGCCTTAGAGACTTGTGTAAGTCTAGATGAAGGCTGATAGAGTAGAATAGCACTTGTATCCGAACCACGCTTATGGAGACGAGAGCGGTGTAGTGGTTTGTGTGTCAGCACATCTCGGACACGGAATGAGTTTGATTCAGGTTGATTGAATACTGCCTAACCTCGGTGTACATTTGGGGCGGTCGGGTAGCCTAGTGGGTAAAACGTTCGCTCGTCACTCCGGGTCCGATGAGGACAATGTGTGAAGCCCATTTCTGGTGTCCCCCGCCATGATATTGCTGTAATATTGCTAAAAGCAGCGCTAAACCACACTCACTCACTCACTCAGCATACATTTTCGAGTTATTCATGAAACGATGCCTTCCGTTTCGTCTTGTATATCACGTTGACCATCACTCGTATTGGGCTGTTTGTAACGCCGTTATTTCCGGTTGTTCAACCCCTTTGTGATTTGTGGTCAAACAGGTCCCCCGCATCCGCCATTTGGCTAATGATCTTTAGTCATTAGTACAAAATGATCAGATTGATGGTGCGATATGGCTGGAATATGCTTACTGCGACGTAGGACAACATTACCTCACACACTGATCGCCTTGTTTAATATATGCTTAACATAGCAACGCATGATCATATACACCTAATCATGTACACCAAATCATATGCACCTAATCAAATACACCAAATCATATACACCTAATCATATGCACCTAATCATATACACCTAGTCATATGCACTTAATCATATACACCTAATCATATACACCTAATCATATGCACCTAATCATATGCACCTAATCATATACACCAAATCATATACACCTAATCATATGCACCTAATCATATACACCTAATCATATACACCAAATCATATACACCAAATAATATACACCTAAACATATGCACCTAATCATATACACCAAATCATATGCACCTAATCATATACACCTAATCTTATGCACCTAATCATATGCACCTAATCATATACACCAAATCATATACACCTAATCATATGCACCTAATCATATACACCTAATCATATGCACCTAATCATATGCACCTAATCATGTAGCTATAGTCTTGGCTAACAGTTCCATGCTTTGTGACGGGTGACACGGGCGAGTCAGGAAAGGGTTACCTTTTGGCGAACACCTGGTGTCATCACTAGTTGATAATGATTCATAGTGAGTATGTTTTACGCCGCTTTTAGAATATTCCAGCAATATCACGGCAGGGTACAACAGAAAGGGCTTCACACAGTGTACCCATGTCGGGAATCGAACCTGGGTTTTTGGCGTGACGAGCGAACACTTAAACCAGTAGGCTACCCGACCGCCCCTAATGATTCGTAAAAACATGCACATGATATACACGGAATCGTACCACGGACTCTGCTCTCAGCAGAAATTTCTTATGATTTTATCGCTTATATTGTACATGTAATAAACGTCAGTCCACGCAAAATGTTATTGATTATTCTTGTGAAACTGCTGTGTATCAGGAGACGGAGAAAGCGATACCGTACATCGATCTGGGTTACGAGCGAACGCCGGCGATTGTGTACACGGTCACATCTACAAAGAGCTGATAATCTGTGGATGCAGAGTTTACAGTACTCACACATTCAGACATTTACATTTGGATCAGAAAACCCATGTCAAACCAACGGCTGGGGTACGATACAACACTACGTCAGCCAGATCACTTCTGGGAAAGTTTCTCACTGCCTCCTCAACGTATACCCACGCAATAAGCCAAATAAATTATTCCTGCTCATCACTGCACGCAGTCTGATCGGATGCAAAGCCCCATGGGATCAGTTTCTAGTTTCAGCAAGTCAAATGCTCTTTCAGTGGGCTTGATTAATATGTACGCATTGCTGACTGACGCTTTCAAATATTTCCGCAGGAAAATCTTTTTGTTTCAATAGGCATTAAATGAAAGCCCAGCCCTCTACATACTTGTGATCCTAGCTTGAGAATGTATCAGGCGTACCTTCTGTATAGACGCGCGTTCGATTTACAACACCAGATGACCTTTCGTATTAACGAAGTGTATATTTTCATAACACACGATCTTGACATTTTAAAGTCTCATCGAGATGCGCTTTCACATGATGATTTAAACAAATATATAACTATGTGCAACGACCCTCTCTCTTCACCTGCTTGAAGACGCCCCTTGCCACTAGCCCGGATATATATTGGGACACTCACAGTCGGAAGCCCTAGCCATACCTGTGTCGCCAATCAGGACAGTGTGTCACCCGCTTATACCTCAAACTATGGGCGACGGTTTTTTGTCAAACACCTTCTTATAGTATCTTAGCCTTTCTCATCAATTCGCTACCGGTGCGTTTTTCTTCCTAAACTGAGTCACATAGTTTCCTGTTCAGTTGTTCATATCCGCACATCACTGCCGTGGCAACTGTATATATGACATGAGCTTCGAGTTGCCACGGGCTAGTTTGGAAATCCTTGTTAAAATTTGTTGGACTTAATTTCCCGGCGCGTGTCAGGGTGAAAATAACTCCGTGTAACGATACAGTCTGCATAGCGGAGATACACCCGGGCTCATCGGGAACAATCCCACAACATAGAGAGTTACGTCTCCCGCTCGTCAGAGAGCTCCGTCAGGGGCACGCTGAGGACAAGGCGATTGTTCCGAGAGGGCTGACTGTAAGTAGCGGCAGTGAACGGCTCGGGAGAAGCTCTGTTTGCTTCGCTAGCTCGTAGCGCGACTCCGAGGGCTGTATCTATTCAGTGGGAAAGCTGAGGAGTGAAATCATTCAAGTGAATGTCCCTAAGCGATTGCGCTGTGGGAATAGCACTGTGGATTACCAGTGGTCCGACGGTATGATTGTGTCTCGACGATACCAGTTGCTTTAGGATAACGTAACTCTGGATATGGATACATAGTGATTAGTTTACCTATGATTGTCAGCTAGCATCTTTGGAGACTTATAGAGCCACGAGCTCTTCTACAGGTGATTGGAAGATCAAAGGAACTGATTTAAAGATGGATAACTCAAGGTAAACAATTCTTTTGATAAATTGATATGTGTTCACTCGACTGTATGACTTATTTGCGATTTCGATATTCAGAAAGCTTGCAGCCATTGCGAACAGCGACACCAAGGTTGTATAAGGAAGTTAATGCGAGCCTTTTGAAAATCATTTATAGATACTTGTACGTGAAAGGCGTAGGTTTTATGGCCTCATGTGGCCTGTATCAAACAAGTCGGGCCGCGAAAAGAAATTTAATTCTTGAGTTTGCTTTTATTTCTCTGCCATTTCCGTTTTATGAACATCAGCGAACAACTGTTCATGTTCCTCTGGCCCTCGGAGGCTGAATTATGAAGCCAAAATGTGTGAAAGTGATGCAGATTAACATTGTTAGGATGTTAGGTCTCACACTGTATATTTTTTGTTCTCAAAGTAAATATTGCTCTCAATTTGAAACGGTCATACATCAGAAATGCTGCGTGACCTTTGTCTGTTCAAATATCCCCCGGGAAATGTCGACTTCATAATCTCATAAACCCGCCGAAATGGTAGACAAGTAAGGGTCTAATTGTTACCGAACAGTTTCGAGGACTGGCAGATTCCTGCGAGCCATATGCGACAAGAACTGGGGGATGTTCAAACTCTCAAAGCGTCTCTCT
Source organism: Haliotis cracherodii (assembly GCF_022045235.1). Taxonomy (NCBI): domain Eukaryota; kingdom Metazoa; phylum Mollusca; class Gastropoda; order Lepetellida; family Haliotidae; genus Haliotis; species Haliotis cracherodii. The sequence continues at coordinate 1,915,244 of NW_027266264.1, read as the reverse complement.
CGTCGTTATGCAAGCTAGTCTTCATGGATGAAATGTATGCAAGACTTGGTTCGCATTGAATGATAAGTTTCTCTGATCCGAAATACAACTATTAAATATCGATTATTTGGTCTGGTGGTAGGGTAAATATATGAACTAGACATGCTATGTGACCTAATGATGTGATGAGGCCATGGAAGGAAGAAGACATCAAGGATAAGAGTTCCACTTGTAACCGAAGTTCTCCGCCCTCATATGTCACATTGCATGCAATTGCTATGCAGCTATATATAGTGCTGCATGGTTTTACCATCACGAACTTACATAAGCAATGTCCATGTTCCAACCCGTGTCGAGAGTCTTCAAGACGAATAGATTCTTGACATTCTTGTCACTGCATTTGTTGTAAAGAACAAAGTTGTGTTGCTTTGTAAGGCTGCTTAGACTCGGGTCTAAGTTTCTGCTGAGTAGAAGAGGCACATGTGACTTGCCCCACGTTTATTAACATCGGTTCAGACTTGAAACGGTCAACATGTAAGGTACGGATTGCGTTTTGAGAGACATTGAAGAGCGCTGGCTATGAAACTGTTGATTGAAGGCGACCCCGACTAGGCTGAATTCTCCCATGTTATGCTTATTGTGTAACCATTATTCTAAGCTCTCTTAGCGGTATGCATAGCCTTTGGGTACATTCTGAAATATGTAATTTGATTCCTTCGTCTCTTTAAAAACCAACACTATCAAAGCCGGTTGTTATTTTTTTTGCGTGGTGTTCTTTCCTGTAGCGCGACAGTATTGAATTCACTAACAGTTGTACGGGGAGATTAGCTCAAACATGACTGTTGATGTAGATGAACTTGATGTCTGCATCAAACAAAAATATAGGGAATCATTGGAGTGTGAACCACCCCCATAAACAGCAGCCTTGTAGATATAAACAGCAACCTTGTAGATATAAACAGCAACCTTGTAGATATAAACAGCAGCCTTGTAGCTATTGTAGTTGTTGTTCTTGTTGCCGTCACTGTTGTAGTTGTTTTACAATGTTGTAGTTGTTTTACACTGGTGTAATTGTTTTACACTGTTCTAATTGTTTGACACTAGTGTAGTTGTTTTACACTGTTGTAATTGTTTTACACTGTTCTAATTGTTTGACACTAGTTTAGTTATTTTACACTGTTGTGATTGTTTTACACTATTCTAATTGTTTGACACTAGTGTAGTTGTTTTACACTGTTCTAATTGTTTGACACTAGTGTAGTTATTTACAATGTTGTAGTTGTTTGACACTGTTCTAATTGTTTGACACTAGTGTAGTTGTTTTACATTGTTGTAATTGTTTTACACTGTTCTAATTGTTTGACACTAGTGTAGTTGTTTTACACTGTTCTAATTGTTTGACACTAGTGTAGTTGTTTTACACTATTAAAATCATTTTACACTGATGTATTTACACTGTAGTAATTATTTTACACTCTTCTAACTTTTTTTACGCGTTTGTAATTGTTTTACATTATTGTAGTTTTTTTACACTGTTGAAATCATTTTACACTGATGTAGTTATTTTACGCTGTCATAGTTGTACGCTGTTTTTGTGCTATGCTTATCACATGTTGTAGTTGTACATTATTGTAGTTGCTTAAGCTGTTTAACTGTACGCGATTGTAGTTATTGTAATCTGTTATATTTGTCGTATTCGGTTGAAGATGTAGCAGCGACAACAACAACAACGTCCCGACAGTACATGTGTTCTTGTTGCAATCCTCAGTGAATTGTCAGTAGGTTCGGAGAACAGGCTTGAATTCAGACCGTCAATAATCGATAGTTTCCAGTTGTTTATATCAGGCAGCATTGAACATAGAGAACATGGCAATTGCAGCTCCATACATGCCCAGAACAAGAGTAAAACGTCAAATATAGGTCTTTCGCCAGTAAACCGTGGCGACAGTAGTGGCATTCCCTGGTACAGTTTGTTGTATTCCTCCACAGGCAAGTTACGAGGGGAGGCATGGGAGAATGTACAAGGGTTGGAAGGAGATTAATAGTCAAGGAAATAGGTATGTTAAGGACAGAAAATGTAATATGCAACCGTAGAATGAGTACTATTTAACCGTTGCTGAGGATATTCCACATTATGACTAACTGATTGTTTATCAATCAGATGGTATGACATCTTACAGTCCCTCTTTTGTCGAGTGGTACATTCGTCCTATATCCCGGTTCCTGTCGATGACGTCATTGGCTATTACTGAGATTCAAATGTTTAAGCAACAAGTGTGTACATCATGGCAGAATTTGCTTTTCGTTTTCGTTGTAATAAATTCGCTGACATTTCGTTTCTGGTTAAACAAATGTAAGACAACAAGAGCTATTGTCAATCACGAACACTAAAAGTTCTTGCCGCAAAGGGGCGTTCGGGTAGTCTTGTGGTTAAAGCGTTCGTTCGTCACGCCGAAGATCCGGGTTCGATTCCCGACCTGGGTATAATGTGTGAAGCCATTTCTGTTGTCCCCCGACGTGATGTTGCCTGAATATTGCTAAAAGCGGCGTTAAACCATACTCACTCACTCTTGCCGCAAATGTTTGGATACCTTAATTCGACTTGAGAGTTAATTTACCAGAGATATAATGAAGACAATAAAAGCCCATTTTCAAGAATAGTATACGGCTTAATGCATTGCAGCAGACCCGTGATGATCCAGGATAAATCTGGTCTTCATAAACCCATGCTTGTCGTAGAAGGCGACTTTGCTTGTGATAAGAGGCGATTAACCGGATCGGGTGGTCAGGATCGCTAACTTGGTTGATGCATGTCATCGTATCCCAATCACGTAGATCAATGCTCATTACGTCAATCACTAGATTGTCTGGTCCGCCTGCATATAGCGGGAATATTGCGTTAAACAAACATAACAACAAAACATTGCAGCATGAGTGGGTGTGATTCACGTCATCTCGTTGCCTAGTGACATTGTGGTCGTCGACGTCCACCCAGGCTTCTCACGGTCGTGCCACTGGTGTAGACATGGGGGGCCGGGGGAAGGGGGGGGGGGGGGGGGGGGGGGGGGGGGGGCACACCTATGTCATAGCTATTTCGGTACATCGGTCACGTGCCCCTCGTGTGTTGATGGTACAGTTTTCTACATGCTTGTTTCATGTTTGACGCCGCACTCAGCACTATCCCAAACTGCTGAGTCTGCGTAAAACAGGGGGACGTTTTTTGGTAACTGGAAATGGTAGATAGACATAATGTATGTGTAGTGTGCCAGGTACTGTAGTCATGTTCGGAAACTGACACACAAACTGGGTTAGCTTCTGGGTCATTTCCAGAAATGTTCTCGTTTAATAGATATCACTGCTTTTGAACTTCTCTTACGATGTGTCGTATTATCAATTACACATACATCTTAGACATTGTAACAGTAAAGATTGGTCACCATCGTAGACAGTGACAGTCAAGATTGGTCACCATCGTAGACAGTTACAGTCATGATTGGTCACCATCGTATACAGTGACAGTCAAGATTGGTCACCATCGTAGACAGTTACGGTAAAGTATGGTCACCATCGTAGACAGTTACGGTAGAGATTAGCCACCATCGTAGACAGTTACGGGTAAGATTAGTCACAATCGTAGACAGTTACAGTCAAGATTGGTCACCATCGTAGACAGTTACAGTAAAGTATGGTCACCATCGTAGACAGTTACGGTAGAGATTAGTCACCATCGTAGACAGTTACGGGTAAGATTACTCACAATCGTAGACAGTTACGGTAAAGATTGGTCACCATCGTAGATAGTTCCAGTAAGGATTGGTCACCATGGTATAGCCATCTGTGAAAAACCGCCTCCGTGGTCTAGTGGTAGAGCGTCCGCCCGGAGAGCTGAAGGTCCATGGTTCGATCCCCGGTCCATGGTTCGATCCCCGGCCGCGTCATCCCTGTCTGGCGCTCGGCATTAAGGGGCTAAAACAAAGACGGGTCGTCTCGGAGAGAGCATACTGTGTCCGAGTGGGGTATTCATGTAAAACTAAGGCATGGTATATCAATGGGCTAGCACTATAAATTGGCATCAGTCCGGACCAGTACAAGCAACCACACACACACATGCACGTCGCTGTATTAGTGCTATAATCTTGGACGTGACGTTAAACCCCATTTCACCTGGTCTCACGTCCATCTGTGAATGTATGTGTGGTATAAGCGTAGCAAAAGACCCTTCATATTAGTGAGGTGAGTGAGTGAGTTGGGGTTAACGTCGCTTTTAACAGTATTCCAGTTATATCGCGGCGTGACAGCTTAATGTGAGAGGAAAGCCCGAAGTGATGCAGGTCTAAGACTTCGGTGAAACCCACGAGCACGGGGATGGTGCTGACAAACCTAGAAACATAATCGGGGCGAACCGGGATTCGAACCCACAATCATAGGTTTCTGGCGTGCCCAAGGGACGCAACTCTGCACAGGGAATCGCGGCGCCTTAGACGACTTGGCCACCCGTGTCCCTGATATTTGTTATTTGACTTTGTTTAAGTATTTCGAGAGTCAACGACAATGTCGGAATATTTAGCCGCACGAAGAAAATGCAACTATTCTGACGCACGTCACCTTGTAACTCAGACATGCATACTTACCAAACAATCCATAGACACCTCCTGGTTAAAACCTTCTTGCAACAGATTAACTGATAACATGCATTATATTTGCTGTGCGCGGATTGTAATCACATGACCATACGGTACATACCATACCACTTATCGGAATGTCTGCATGTGTTTAAGTGGTTTCGTACTTGGATTTGACAAACATGTTTATGATTCGTTCAAGGCGGTGATTGTTATAGATCTCGGTGCAGCCCAGCCTCGTCTCCCTCCCACTGCCACCATGTGGCCTAGTTATTGACTGGCAGGGACAAATAACTCAGTCCCGTATGAACAAGCCACTTGTCCCTCGTCCTGTTCAGTTTTTTGCAGCCCCGACTTAACCTTGAATTTGGTACGTGATACCTTCAAGCTAATATGATTTTTTCTTGTTTTACGACTTCTACATTAAAGGAACCATACTAGCATGGTGAGTGTTTCACACTCCTTGACATTGACGATCAAATGAACAACTCGGTTCTTACGTCAGCACCATTCCAATGTGTCAACGCTCTCATATGAATGTTAACGTAAGGGGGATGTACTTGTGAGAAGTATGGACCCTAGACACAGTCCAATCATGCTTTACGGTTAATGGTAAAAGCCACTTCTTGTTATGTCACATTCTCGGGTTCGAATCCCTACGGAGATACTGTGGCGCCGCATCGTACTGCTGTAGGGATGCAGTACAGTTGACACTCACTCAAACACTTGAGAAGAACATCATATCGGGGATGTATCATGACGAGATCATATCGGGGTTGTATAAATCATGTGTAGATGTATCATGACGAGATCATATCGGGGTTGTATAAATCATGTGTAGATGTATCATGACGAGATCATATCGGGGTTGTATAAATCATGTGTAGATGTATCATGACGAGAGCATATCGGGGTTATATAAATCATGTGTAGATGTATCATGACGAGAGCATATCGGGGTTATATAAATCATGTGTAGATGTATCATGACGAGAGCATATCGGGGTTGTATAAATCATGTGTAGATGTATCATGACGAGAGCATATCGGGGTTATATAAATCATGTGTAGATGTATCATGACGAGAGCATATCGGGGTTGTATAAATCATGTGTAGATGTATCATGACGAGAGCATATCGGGGTTGTATAAATCATGTGTAGATGTATCATGACGAGATCATATCGGGGTTGTATAAATCATGTGTAGATGTATCATGACGAGAGCATATCGGGGTTATATAAATCATGTGTAGATGTATCATGACGAGAGCATATCGGGGTTTTATAAATCATGTGTAGATGTATCATGACGAGATCATATCGGGGTTTTATAAATCATGTGTAGATGTATCATGACGAGAACACATCGGGGTTTTATAAATCATGTGTAGATGTATCATGACGAGAACATATCGGGATTGTATATATCATGTGTAGATGTATCATGACGAGAACATATCGGGATTGTATATATCATGTGTAGATGTATCATGACGAGAACATATCGGGATTGTATATATCATGTGTAGATGTATCATGACGAGAACATATCGGGGTTGTATATGTCATGTGTAGATGTATCATGACGAGAACATATCGGGATTGTATATATCAGGTGTAGATATATCATGAACAGAACATAATAAATTTTAAGTATATCATGTGTTGATCTAGTATGACGAGAACATATCGGGGTTGTATATGTCATGTGTAGATGTATCATGACGAGATCATATCGGGGTTGTATATATCAGGTGTAAATATATCATGAACAGAACATAATCGATTTTAAGTATATCATGTGTTGATCTATCATGACGAGAACATATCGGTTGTAAGTATATCATGTGTTGATCTATCAGTCTGTCTTTGCCTTTACTATACACACAATAGGGCTTGTTAGACGTTGATCAGTGAACACTTGTCTCATGTTTTCCTTCGTCATACACGTTTCATGTGCAGTTTAGACAAATAAGGGAGTCAATTAAGGCAGCAGCACTGCTCTGCTAGCTTCAAGCAATAGGGCTCCTGACAGTGCCACCCATGACGTCAGAATAGCTTTAACACAATAAATAAACCTTATATCCGACACGAACATGTATTAACGTGAATGTATTGACTGATCATGAAACCACATCAAGACAAGTCCTCCTTCTCCTGCCATGTCCCAAGCTGACGGCTTCATTAAACACGTGTCTAAACATAACTCATGTGAAAATCCTATAGTTGAAGAATAATGTGACCTTGACCTTGAGTCAAAGATCACACATAAACGTGCATTCACCTTACAACACTAAGGTGTTTACATATGCAACCCGTGTATATAGTCCAGGCAGACCCATACACATACCTCCACCACATGCCAAACCCGCCACGCATGTCACTGCACATGACCTGTATTTGACGATATAGACGGCTATAACATAACTAACATTCATGTTCTAATTCGATTATGTAAATCGGCTTGATAGGCATTCGAGGTGACGGTCGCACACATTCCGACATTACCAGGCATGGATTAAACATATTTCTATTATGTGGGGCTCATATTTATTTCCCTCACTGCATGATCTATGGGTGTAAATAGCAACAATTTGCCTCGGTACGCTATTTGAATTCCGTGGTGTAGTAGTTGTTGATTCGGCCATTGTATTGGCTGCCGCCGTATAAAAACTATACATTGCTGGGATTTCTTACCGCCAGGTGGTCGTCGGTGTTGACATCGTGTGCACTAGACCCTCAGATGACAGAATTATATATGATTAGGGTGTCATCATAACTCTTAGGAGGCACAGGGACACATTCGTCCAAGGCGCTTTAATTCGATTACAGACTTGCGTCCCTTAGGCGTACTAGAAACCCGATCCGGGGTTCGAATCCGGGTTCGCCCTGATCATGTTTCTGGGTTGTCAGCAGCATGTTCGTGGTCGTGGGGTTCACTAAAGTTGAAATAAACGTCTACGACCTTCACTTCGATCATTGTTCCCGCATCAACTGCCATGCCGTGAGATAAATTAAATGTTTTCAAGCGCCGTTTAACCTAACTCACTCATAACTCATAAAATAGTCTAGGTATAAGTACGATAACCTTGAATATGTCGAAGGTCATGAAACTTTGCAATTTGGTATTGATTTCCATAGTGTACCGTTTACTGTGACGTTATCTGGTACTTCGAGTTAATCGCTGTTTCGCTTTATCCGACTTTGTGATATCTGCTTCAAGGGTAAAAACCGAATTCTAATTCTAGTGTAATACAATTCAGTAATCCTATTAAGAAGCCTTTGTGTCTTATATTGTTAAGGATGGGAGGAGGGTGGTGGGTACCACCGTTGTAAAAGCAACAATTCAAAGTACAGAGTTGCCTCCCCTAGTTGTGCCAGCATCCAATGATCGTAGATGCCACGTTTCGTTCTGATTATGATTGTTGCTGTGTCCGCACCATACCCTCACCAGCAAGTGTCAGTCCAGTTGTGGGTGTGGCCTATCTTTTGCAGTTTATGGAAACATAAACCTCAACAATTATTTTGTTAGCCAATCAAATGCCATGGATTCACTTGCAATGATGTATTTTTGACATATTTTTAGAAAAATATATCCAAACAAGACTGCATTGTCACACAAAACAAGGGTATTTTAAATCCATTTTTATCAGCAAATAAATCCTCTTTTAAACAGAAACGATCCTCAGAAAAACAGGTATGTGCAGCTCGTGGAACTCTGCACATTGGTGTGAAGATATTAAAGGGCGATATAACCAACTTCGGAGCAACCTCCCGCGGTTATAAAACATCAGGCTACATCCTGTAGGACAACTGATATATTGAGTCACCACATGACCAGTTGTACATAAAACGATTTAAGGGATTGGATGTCAGAGTCAGCCAGGTGGAGACAACCCGCTGCAGAGTGAACAGAAGTCGTAGACAGTCTTAGACTTCACACAGTATCGCAACTCGCAGCCGGAGTCCCCAGGGGGATATTTGAGAACAATCTTCAATGAAGCAATTATACCGTGGTTCCACCGTGTTAGTCTAGCTTTGTTCTTTATGACAAGTGATTTCAGCGTCTACTCTTGCGTCCTTGACCTCCGAAGACCGTGATGTGAGCTGGTGTACGTCATGACGCCCACAATGCAGGCAGCACACACGTCACACACGGTGCTGGAATCGATGTAAATGTCGCGTCTAATATTGTTACATTATTATATTTCATCAGGGACAAAGATACTGCTGTAGATAGATTCTTAAGTGATGAGGTTTTACGATGGTGGTTTTACGTTATGAAGCCTGACAACCTGTTTATGGTGTGTAGTTATGTATGTAGTTCTAATAATTATGATCCGGGTTATAATAGGTCCTTACCAACCCATTGCTTACCGTGAAAGGCGACTATGCTTGTCGGAAGGGAGACGAACGGGATCGGGTGGTCAGTCTTGTTAACTTGGTTGATGCATGTCATAGTATCCCAATTGCGTGGATCGATGCTCATGACATCAATCACTGGATTGTCTGGTCCAGACTCAATTATTATTAGACCGCCGTCATATAGCAAGAATATTGCTGAGTGCGGCGTGAAACAACAAACAAACAAATCTAATGATTATGTAACGGCTCCACACTTACATAGTATGCTGGCTGCTACCGGACGAAACCTACACAACCCAATTACTGAGACTATATCTAGGTAATATATCAGTCGTGTTATGACACTAAGCGCAAAGTTGTGTCCCTTTGTCGTGCCAGGATCCTCGTGGTTCTGCTTTGCGTGGACTCAGATTTGCCCCTTTAATAACCTTAGTTTTGTCAACAAAGTGATGAACGTCAAGGGGATGCATCACGTTACTCTTTCACCCTCGATATGTTCGAGTTCTGAGTCTCCATAGAAAGATTCTTGGCTGTCTAAAACGTTCTCCGCAGTCGCTAAGACGCCATTAGACACACGTAACAGGAATACTGTTCACTGCGGTGTTAATCAGGCCTTACTGACTGAATGCGTCTGGTTTTACGCATTTTTCAGCAATCTTCCAGTCATGTGGCGGTAGGGGAACACCACATGTCGGGAATCGAACCAGCAGTGACGGTTGGATGTTTGAGGAGGAATTACTAGATTATAACTGCCGATCCTAAATGCGAGTAGATAACGAAGTAATTAATGCTTATATTTGTATCCAGACCAAATTTCTCTTTATGCGTCTACCATTATTTATATCTACTTGAGCCCAATGACTTCCAGACATACGCTATCATTCAGCATCACGCATAGACAATTTGATGGGACTTCAGTACCGAAGATCAATAGGTCCGCCGCCAGATTCTTCGTGATAAATACAATTGCTGTGTTCTGTTGCTTACTGGGGCCTGTTACGGTCGTAAAATACGTGATTCTGGGCTGGACCTGGCTTATCCAGGAAACGGTAACCAATGTCTTACATTTTTAGCCATTAATCAACGTTTAGGTTGACGGGCAAAGGTTAGCGGAATGACATCTTGTTGTCTGGGGGATTTCAAAGACAGTTTATGATATACGATGGAATCATGTTATTTTTGATAGGTTATCAACAAGATTTAATTTGGTCAAATATATCCGCCAGATAATTATGTGTCAGGTAACAGTGGGTTATTCCAAGAGTTGAAATACTTGTGCTGCGAAATAACTAAGACAACTTAAATTGTTATTTTTGCTTTTATATTTCTCTGTTTATAGCCAGTTTAATTGCCATAATTTCAACACAAGCCCGACGTGCTTCCCTGATCTACAAGACATCTTACCCTTGAATATCGCTGAACTGGTAACTCTGGTTCTGTCAGTGTTTAAATAAAACGTCTGTATGATCATGTAATTAGGTCATGGATTTAGGTTCTTTACTGCTGGGTTCCATATGTCATTGCAGTCTAGATCTGGTCTTACGAGTGCCTTGCTTTCAACTTGGACATTGTCGCTCCTGTTTGTTTGTTGTTTAACGCTGCATTTGGCAATTATCCGGCTATATGTCGGCGGCCTGTAACTAATCTGGACTAGACAATCCAGTGATTCATAAAGTGAACAACGATCCACGCCGTCAGGGTACGATGACACGCTATCAACCAAGTCCCCGAGCCTGACCACCCGATCCTTTTGGTCGCCCCTCACGACCAGCAGGTGTTGCTGGGGACCTGATCTAACCAGGAATTGGTGAGTCTAGTCCACTTTAATCCTCCGTTTGGATGTATTATATCGTGTAGGAGTTATGGTAATTCAAACAGTTGTGACATATTATAACAATGACGACGCCTGGTGTTGATGAACCGTTTATGTGCTAAGTTTGAAAAAAGATACAATAATGACAGTCACACATCCTGTCAACACAGTTGTGATTCCCGGTGTTAGGAAACATACCTTATTTTCTTTTAGTGGATCAGAGCCCCACAAACCAATGGAGCCACATACGAGGCTATCGGTAAATACCAATCTAATCAACATCACTCTGAAACGACACCAGGTGTTTGGGAACCTTACGAAGCAACCTATATTACATAAACTCTCACCGACACCTGATGCCGTAGTAAATACGAAACCAACGACATCGCTTTCGATATAATGACACCAGGTGTTCACGAAAACAGCTCGACCGGAGACAACGCTGGGGCTATAACCAGCAGTGTGTTGCACATGCAGAACAGCAACACTGACAACGCATCATCAGCTGTTGAGCGCTGGTACAGACAGGTTGATTGAGCTCCAGCTATTAACATAACACCGAGATCCTCCCACGCAGTCGGGAGATACGGTATGCTCCACGGAGATACCGATAGCTTTAGCAGACGCTTAAACCAAAAAACGTGTAAAACGAAAGTGTTAAAATAGAAATGACTAAGCAGTCGCGAAGTAGGTAATGTGGTCTATTTCGGGAACGCTTTTCAACTGTATTCTTCCTCACAGTGAAATACGATCGTAAATATATAGCATACATGCACGCTATACCATGGCGAGACTGTGCATGGTCTACCCACCATCATTCCGTTGAATAGTTTCCCCAAGGGCACTCTTAGACTTGCACAAGTCTCTAAGGCAATAATTTTTAGTTTAAATCATAATTTCTAGATCAAAGTTTTATGTAATTTATCGATTTCTATAAATTTTGAGACATGATTAATTTTCCGTCGAAATTGAAATATGACTTGTTTGTGCCCAACCGTTAAACGTTTAGAAGACCAACTCACAAAAAGTATTATGTATTTATGTCAGCTTGTAATGATGAGGTACACACTCCAAATTGTTGTTCGTCTTTTTTACTGAAATATTAATTTGTCCATTTCAAAAGTTCTCAACTGATTGATCTCACGTAAAGTCAGAATGAGCACGTTTTACTCTTTCTTCCATAAGAACAAACAACGCCAGACGCGTTTGCCCAAATCAGGGCAATTAGCAACTCCTGTCTAGCGGAAGACGCTTAATGCCAAACATGTGCTAAACGCGCTGCTTCGTGCTGCTTTAAGTCAGTTTTTTCAAACCGAGAATATTGCCGAAGTCTACACATAACGTGTCCCCCTTCTCACGTTTCCAGTGTTCTTGTTTGTCAGGGCTCGTAACCACCTCCTATGTTGTCTGTCAACTCACTCCTGATTGAGTCGCCGAAGAAATGGCCACTTCCTCATGTAGGGATTTAAACGTGTGATCCAAGAGTGCTTCTCTGTACCGCTAGAGTCAGCAAACGTTCCCTGGATGTGATTTGTCAAAACATGGGACGTGCTCGGGGAGTCATCGGCTGTTACCATTTCATGTATTGGCAGTCACAGCTCTCAGGAACTCGGCTAGACTTGCAAAAGTCTTAAAGGCAATAATTATAAGTTTAAATCATAATTTCTAGATTATGCAAATAATCTATGAGACTGGAGCTGTGTCCGGAAACCTAGACTTGCCTTTTAGGAGAATAGAATTACTACACATCCATGGATTTTTCTTACAGTACCGCCTTGGGGCAAGGCTAGAACCCGGCCAACGCACTTCGGTCAGGGTAAGGGCAAAACATGCAAATAAGCCATTGAGAGGGGCATTGAGGTAATAAAAACGTTGGTCGGAGACAGGACCTCGGATGCTCTACGTTGCATCGTGTTCCATTATAAAACAAAGGTTAAGGGTTAAGGGTTATTTAGGTGGAGAGATAGGGGTTACGCGGGACATAAGACTGGGAAGGGTGTTGGGGAGTGGTTGAGAGTACATTTAGCTACTGTAATGAATTAGTGAGGCATACGCCGTGACATGTGGCGATATGAAGACAGTATGGGATGTTCTGAAAGCACTCGATGACTCTTGGATATATGGTGTCGAAGTACTAAGTGTCGGACAGACATATGGATGCTATCACCTAGCGTTATGAAAGTACGTAGTTACACTCTATGCTGCAGAGATACATGCGACTTTAGTAACATGGCGTACACGTGTGGAACGTACCTGACGTGTCACAGTCTCGTCTTTCCACGTGCATGGTCACGTGCGCCGCGAGAATGATGACGGCCATGTTTGTTTGTTTGTTGTTTAACGCCGCACTCAGCAATATTCCAGCTAGATGACGGCTGTCTGTAAATACTCGAGTCTGGACCAGACAATCCAGTGATTGATATCATGAGCATCAATCTACGTAATTGGGATACGATGACATGCATCAACCAAATCAGCGAGGCTGTCCACCCGATCCCGTTAGTTGCCTCTTACGACAAGCATAGTCGCATGCATGCGAGCATGGGTTGCTGAAGACCTAATTTAACCCAGCGCTTCACGGGTCATGACCGTGGTAAAACTTGTTTGAAAGACAAAAAGGGACACAATATATCTTTTAAGAACAATGGCTCGTAATGTAAACACTGCGGGGATTGTAATGAAATTCTAATTTGCCGGGTGATAGCGCGTGCGTTTGACGTGCCATTGCATGGAAGACTGCGTTTAGGCAGATAATATGTTGTGCGGTAATATCTTGAATGCATGGCACGCGAAAATACAGTTACTTCAGCTTAAGAATGTTTCATCCGGAGAGAGAAGAGTGGGGTAAGAAATCCTTTCAGTTTTGTAATAACATGTTTAGCACGTGTCGATGCAGCAATCAGTGGCCAGTACGTGTCTAATCGTCCCCGGATCACGAGCCGTGGTGTATATATACAATGTATCTTCCAACTTTCGACAACTATGACACCTGAGTGGGACTTTAGACAGTGGTGTGAGAAATCCTGGCCACAAATTGGTGTCAGATTTGACTGTTGTTATTTATGTGATAATGATGGATAAAGACAACACGTGTATGGGGCGTTTCAGGTTGGTGTTGTCGTTCAGTGTTGTGCCGTGGGTGGGAACCCGGCACCGTCACGTTGTGCATATACGTCACTGAGTGTGCACCAAGGCCCATGTGTTTCTCAATAACGTTGGGCGTTCATCATACAGACAGCCACAATCACACCGACACAGTGCGACGCGGCCAGAGTTTCTATCTGTGTTTAACAATGATACAAATAAGCAGTCTGGCGTGAAGCTATATCATCATCAATAACAAGGACTTGTTTACGTTAATGTCATCATCAACGTATTTACATCTGCGATTACATTCTTATGAAGCCCATGCTTGTTTTATGTAACCATGTGAAGATCCGGGTTAGAATAGGTCTTCAGCAACCTATGCTTGTCGTAAGAGGCGACTAACGGGATCGGTTGGTCAGGCTCGCTGACTTCGAGCATGCAATCGTGTGAACATGGATATTCATGATGACAATCAGTGGATTACCAGGTCCAGACTCGATATACAGACCGCCGTTGAGTGCGGCATTTAACAACAAATAAACAAATACCACCAAGACTCAACAGCAATGTCTACAAGTCAGTCAGCAAATCAGCATCCACAAGCTTGTGAAGATACGTACAGGCTATATACAGCGTAGAGGGGGGAGGGGGGCTTTGCTAAGTTTACCGTTATTCTATTAAAAGAAGGCAGTCGAAAGAAGACAGCAGGCATAGACAAAGTACAAACACTATGTCAATATTTGGTTTTGATATGTTGTGTTGTGCGGAAACCTCAATCCTGATATGGAGCCGAGCAGGAATAGAAGTGCGGTGAGCGGAGTACAGCGACTAGGAGATACCTTTGATACTGATAGGCGAAAAACACGTTGTATTTGTTGTAAAATATATACCAACCATGATAACATCGCATAGGTGTATGCTATGTTACCAAAACAAAACAACAAGACAGATACGTACCGACAAACTTTACGCAGGGATACTGACATGACCTCCAGGCGAAATATTCTTTATCACCTGTATATTAATAGGACTCGTCACCGGAGTATTTGATACGATGGATCTCGCTGTGTAACAAAAGATTGCGGGTGGTGATGCCAGTGTTTGCAGCCTTGATGCAGTCGCGTGTCATGTCTGCCGTTAATTAGTTTGCGGCCGCGTTGTGTAGGTCGAGATCGTTGTTGATGACGTGTAGCCGAGGGCGACGAAAGTCGTGACCACAGCATGCACACGTTATTCCACCACTGTAGTTTACACTTGCGTGTGGAGTAATTATGGCGTGTGGTGTTCACAATGTCAGGCTGTGGAGAATCGATCGCTCTGCACTTTCCAGAAAGTTTTTGTGTTAGTTCCAATCAGTGGGTAAATGAGTTGTTGCATCATGGAACACACATACTGGCATCTGATGCTGCCAGGAGTGTGTCTGGCATGGATTTGATAGTCTACTGCTGGTACAAACTACATCGAAGCGTGATCCCCCAAGTGAGATTCAAATTGTATTGTAACCACGTGTGACGTAATCCATCAAATCCTGACGCAAATGGAAACACTGGTGCAATAAAGTATTCTAGCCGTATCTGACATATGAAAAGTCCAATGTAATTCAGGAAAAAAACAGCAAAGCGATAGGTAGCAAGACATACCAATCATAGACTCGACAATACGTGTCTGCCCAGACTCGCCTCGTTTGAGGTCCATGGTCCGCCTCTGTGGTCTGGTGGTAGAGCGTCCGCCCAGAGAGCGATAGGTCCGGGATTCGATCTCCGACCGCGTCATACCAAAAGACGTTAAAAAATTGTACCTGTTGTTACCTTGCCTATCATTAAGGGTAAAACAAAGACTTGTCGGGCTTGAAGTCATTTTAATGAAGTCAGAGTGGGGTTGAACTGCGGCATGGTATCTCAGAGGGCTAGCACTATAAATCGGCTTTAGTCCGGACTAGTACAAGCATGCAAGCTATATAAGTGCAATAATCTTTGACTTGACGAACCCCACCTCACTTCACCTCATCTCACCTCATCTCATTTCATTTCACCTCACCTCACCTCACCTCACCTCACCTCACCTCGACTCACCAGGTACTTCGTCACCAAACTGCTCCACTCTTTGGGCTTTATCATGTAATGTAGAAACGGTGATACAACTGAAATACTGTTGAGAGCAGCGATAAACCCACTCCCTCACTCATTAAGGTGTATCTATGCTAGTCTGCTAACAGAATCCAGTAATGATGGCAGTTTTATTAATGACTACCCACGCGCTTTCCTCAGGCGTGGGTAGTCCTCCACGGTGTAACGGTAACTCTTCTCATGCAGGCAAGTCTCTAGGAGCAGTTGTGCCGGAGTTAGCCTTGCTCCAAGGCAGACTTGAACGAAAAGTCCATGGATGTGTAGTACTTCTATCCTCTAATCGTCAAGTCACACGTGGCCAGTACTCCAGCCTCTTATATAGACAGTGGGCACGGGCGGCCCAGTCGTCTGGGGCGCCGCGATTCGCTGTGTCGAGTTGCGTGTCTTGGACACGCCAGAAACCTTTGATTGTGGGTTCGAATCCCGGTTCGCCTCAATTATGTTTCTAGGTTTGTCAGCACCATGCCCGCGCTCGTGGGTTTCACCGAAGTGGTAAACGTGTGAGACCTGCATCACTTCGGGCTTTCCTCCACATTCAGCTGACACGCCATGATATAACTGGAATACTGTTAAAAGCGGCGTTAAACACAACCCACTCACTCTTATATGGACAACTTGTTCTTATTATTTACATAATCTAGAAATTATGAAAACTAATAATTATTGCCTTAGAGACTTGTGTAAGTCTATGCCGTAGTATGTAACTCGAGTACAGCATTCCTCGTGTGCATTTTTCAAAGACAGGCGTGTTTCACGAAATCAAAATAATCTCCGAGGGATGAGGGGCGGACAGCCGCATCTACAAGTTTCACCCCATCACCACCCGCTAGTTGAACCTGTTTATTACGTATCCTTCGTGTCGCCAATATTTATAGCGCAATTAGGGTTCACAGCCTGGCCTAATGCTTTAGAAGTGGAGATGATGGTTATTCCAAGATCCTGGAAAAGGTCATAATCATTTTTGACACCGTGATTTCAGACGATGGCGTGTGATAGCAGTGATCACAGCTGTGGAAGACATTTGAAAACATATACAAGACACAAAGACCTCAATCTGAATGTTTATGTAAGGCTTTTAAACCATGGGGAATGGTGGAATGTTAGTATCGTAAAATGGGATATCAAATAAAAAAGTGTCTACGCTCCGAAACGTTTTAAGGATATATGAAGTGGCTGGACGATGCTTCAATGATACGTTCATAAAGTGTCCCATTACATCGTGCGTCTGGCTTTTTATTGTGTTTATAAGGTGGTCGGGTGGTCCGTATGAAGTCGACAATAACCAGTTGGGCGTGGAGGAGTTGCCTTTGATATTTTAAGTTCAGAAAAAGTCTAAAGATGCCAGTACGTGTCTAAGACGGATGAGGGTATCGAGGAGCCGAAGACCGGTAATTCTGTGTTGAGTTGGGCCAGGAGCTATATGAGCGGACATCAAAGGGTTGCATGAAGTCGTGCCTGTTATCTCGACCATCTTGCGTTCTCGACATGGCTCCCAGCTCACTACTAAACTTGAGAAGTTACTTTTTATCTAGCATATCGCCATACTTCGAAAGCTGGGACAGTGTGTTAGCCCAGCGGTTAAGCGTCCGTTTGCAACGTCACAGACCTAGGTTCGAATCTCCAAATAATATTCTTCAAACCGTCAGATACATGGAATGATTTCACTGAACCTGTTCCGATCATTTATTAAATAAATCTAATTCAATGTAAATATTTATATTAAGTTATGTTATTATTGAAAAGGGGGCCAAATTGTACTCCCTAAACGGATAACATGTTGCTTGTGAGATCGCATTATTCATCTAAAGATTAGTGAGTGAGTATGGTTTTACGCCGCTTTTAGCAATATTCCAGCAATATCACGGCGGAGGACACCATAAATGGGTTTCACACATTGTACTCATGTTGGTATTCGAACACGGGTCTTCGGCGTAACGAGCGAACGCTTTAACCACTAGGCTACCCGACCGCCCCCATCTAAAGATTAACCAGCCAATATAAATATGTGTAAATCTTAAAAGAAATTCGACCTTTTATCTCTAGATGTAGACAACCTTGGTTGAGAAATGTTGGCCCTCCAAGTGTACCGCTTATTTCAGAATGTGAGAAATGTATGACAGCTTTTGTCATGATAATATTGCTCAAGTTGATTCCGAGTCGTTTTCTTTAGGTATGAGGAAATCTTAACACTGAGTTGACTACGGAAATGCAAGTAAATTACTGATCATTGTTGCTTGGGACTCCGACCCTGAGGCTAAACTGGAGCGTATGGTCTGTGCTGAAATGATGAATCTAGTGTATAGGGTCAGCCTAGGTATTGTAGGCTGGGGAAATAGATGTTAACATGTCCCTCATGGCCCATGACTGTTAACAATAAAACAGCAGGCCACGACAAACAGTCCAACAACGTCCAAGATCTGATAACTCTGTCAATATGTCCCCCTATTTCCAACAACGACACACTAAACGAATTTGATGATAAGCCACGAGGAAACCCCTTACTCATTGGCGTACCTCGGGGGTTCGGTTGGGAATGTATTGTTGTGCCAGACATTGACAATCTCGTATATTTATGTTGAAAGTTTTGTGTATTGAAGTAGTTTCGTTTCTATTACCCTATGATGGATGGGAAATTTGAACCATAATTGGCCAGGGTTTAAATAACGATTAATCCGGCGTTCGGCCTCTTATTGTGAGTGTTGTCACATTTTACCAATGCAGGCCATGTATAAAAGATTGGCTAACGCCTTGCCGGCGTGGAGCTTACATCTTATATGGTGTTTGGTGGGTGAGGTGTTGAGTGACAGCTCTGCCCAGTGGGTCCCTCGGGCCGCCCTCTCGGGTTACACGGATTGCGGGGTGTCCGGCAGCTAGAGTATCAGAGAGGGAGAGTAGACACGGGCGCTATATAATGTAATCTGTGAGAAGGGTTCTGAAGCTCACCTATTGTTCAAACATTTTGGGATTAAAGGCTGGCGGAAGATGAACGTGGGGTGTATTCAGCTGGTGGATTGATGTACATGTGTTTAGGTTGACTTGGGTGTTGCATTTATATTGAACAAAACTGGAAAGTTATTATGAGAAGATGGATATATGTTGTGTTTCGTTATATAAAGATGCGTTGAGTAGCATTCAGCTATAAGTTCCTATATGCTCGAAGCATCATCAAACAGGATCTCTTTACAAGAAACAAATTATTCCAGAATGACTTTTGTGGTATTTCTTGATATAAGATGCTTAGAAATCACACATTTGGGACATCGTTCGCCTTTTAATTTGATTTGTCCAATGCTTTTGGGAACTATTGATCGACTTGTGAAGAACATTAATTAGAACAATTAGAAAGAACAATGCGGATAAAACATGTTTAATTACTGGGATCAACAAACCTGACACATTCTTTACTGGAAGCCACAGTTTCAGTACAACCATCCCCTCGCCAAAGACGTAATTATCTCCATCATTATGTTTTATTTATGTTTTATCTGACGTTTTACTGTTATGTAGCGACCAGGAGCCTTGTTATCACACGCGTGTAAAACCCGATACCATTACTCGTCGGCAGTATATCATAATTAACCCTCGACAGAGATAACGGTAGTGCAAATTAATTGGCTGCTGAGCCGTTTCAGACAACTATTGGACGTTTCCATACTTTGATTGTTGAGCTTCACGTTGTTCCTGTATAAGGGTTGTACAATATTACAAAACGTAAACTGGGGGAATATAAAAGTATACACTTGAAAACTAGATTTGACCAAAACATTACACACGTGATCAAAACTTTACTGGCCTCAAAAAGGTCGCATAAACACGGCAAGGTCAAAATTTATGATATCCGTATCAAATACATCCCCATCGAATAATTATTTCTTGTTTGTTTCATTTTTAGCCACCGTCAAACATGGGTGTAGGCGTTTTGGTGGCACGTGTATACGTTGTATATCAAAGCGGCGTTAAACCCAACTCACTCACTTTCAGTCAGGGATCATTGTAAATTTTGTGGCACAAAGTGTGCACCAGACCGGCGAGTAGGACACCGCCATTGACTAACGTTTTACCGCTGACGTTTTGCACCGCGGTGTAAGGAGTAATAGTTTCATCAATGTATATATCGTCAACCTAGCTATGACTTGAGTGAGTGAGTTGGGTTTAACGCCGCTTTTAACAGTATTCCAGTTATATCGCGGCGTGTCAGCTTAATATTGGAGGTAAGCCCGAAGTGATGCAGGTCTTAGACGTTTACCACATCGATGAAACCCACGAGAACGGGTATGGTGCTGACAAACCTAGAAACATAATCGGGGCGAACCAGGATTCGAACCCACAATCAAAGGTTTCTGACGTGCCCAAGGCACGCAACTCTGCACAGTGAATCGCGCCGCCTTAGACGACTGGGCCACCCGTGCCCCTAGCTATGATTTGAACACATGTTTATTAAATACATGAATCTGGATTGGTAAACAAGTCATCCGTCTTATGTTAATACTGCTCCAGTAGAAAGTAATAGAAATCAAATAATATTCATGTATATATTAAAACAGAACAAAAGCAAGTGGTCAATAGTTTGGTGCGGTTGATGGAAGTGTGTTCGATTATTCAGAAAAGAAAGTCATTAACTGCTTAAGACTTTATATTTGTCTTAAGTTAAATCTTGAGTTAAATCTTAAGTTACTGTATTGGTGCAAACTACCAGAACGTAGGATGTGGATATGGACCTAATTCAAAGTATCTGAATTGACAGATATTGTTTCATGTTCATTCACATAAATCTCTGAATTTAGATTGTAACATTTCAAATAGAAAAACGAATCGTGTCTTAAAATATTGTAGCTTTGGACATGTGCAAAAATACTGCAGTAAATCTTCGAAGAGATAGCCTCAAGAGAATGATGCGTTGTCTGAGATGTGTCTTTGAAGCCATTGAAAGTTTAAATCGCTACAACCGAGTTTGAGGCGAGTTAACGTAGCTATGTTCTCGAGGCGTCATGGCCGCACACCAATGACCAGCAACTGACCCTCCCGATGAACGATTCACCGACGGACGGATATTTGTTGTTGTCGTCGTAGAAAGAGAAGATAACATATTTACAACGTGCCTGGCAGGTACACATACACACACTACGCACTATCCGTACTAGATCTGTTCCTGGATAGCGCTAAAGGTAAAACACCGTTCTTTCCTAATCTGGAAACTGTGGTTATTGTAAGCGTTACACTTGAGTGAATATCGGAAATTAACATGAAGTGTACTTGAAAGAAATAATTGTCCATGAGCGAGTATTGTTTTACGCCACTTTTAGTAATATTCAAAACAATATCGCGGCGGGGGACACCATGTGAGGATTCGAACCCGTGTCTTTGGCGTGACGAGCGAAGGCTTCAACCACCAGGCTACCCCACCGCCCCTGATTTGCCATGAAGAACATGCAAATGGAAACATACTATTATCTTTCTTCAAAACTAACATCACGACATATGACAGTAAATATTGCTTAATTATCCTGTATTAGGGGGCACGGGTGGCCCAGTCATCTAAGGCGCCGCGATTCGCTGTGCAGAGTTGCGTCCCTTGGGCACACCAGAAACCTATGATTGTGGGTTCGAATCCCGGTTCGCCCCGATTATGTATCTAGGTTTGTCAGCATCATACCCGTGCTCGTGTGTTTCACCGAAGTGGTTAAACGTCTAAGACCTACATCACTTCGGGCTTTCCTCCGTGAGCTGACCCGCCGCGATATAACTGAAATACTGTTAAAAGCGGCGTTAAACCCAACTCACTCACTCACTCATGTATTAATAAGCAATAAAAATGTTCATTAAGCACGGGAGGGAGGAAAACACCTGTAATTCTATAAGCAGTCAGGAATGGAGGATCGAGTTTATGTTCGTTATTCTACTAAACTGTAAAGAGGAGACTGCATGGACAGATTATTCAGGTGTACTTTGGGATTTTTGGCCACGGTTCTTTTTATAGCTGTTATTTGATGGCCTTGTCCATGTTCACGATGTATATATACTCATTAGTGAAAGGTATATCTTGGAGGTGTACCATTCGTCAAGGGACAAGACAACGACAGCGTGATCGCCCGACTTTAACCCTGTTATATAAGTAATGAGAAGATGATCAACTTAACTAAACCCTTAAATAAACACACTCGGCCTCCTACGTCCCACGGTTTAGCACACATGTTACAAGAATTCTCATTTGTGAGCGGCGAGTGTACATATTTCCTCTATTTGTAAATAGACAAGGTGTCAGTGACTCGCCTTGTCAGACACCTACCTGTCTTTCCTGGTAGGTCATTTGTTAACTGGGGCTATAGTTCACCCAACTCACGACTGTCTGGACGATATGGCCATAATGAAGGACTTTTTGCCGTCCCGTATCCGTGAGATGTAGACTGTCGGCACACTGAGAATGGTTGACGGGCGACAAATTGAGATCGGTGATTGTCGCGTGGCATGGCTGCATGTACACAATAGCGTGGGGCAGTTCAAGCAAACGAGTGCTGTTTGTGTCGACGGTAGTAATGAACTTGTACCTGTGTGTCTGTCATTATATTGTACCGGTGACTGAGTACTGCTTGTACTTGTCTGGCCGGTTTCATAGTACTAGCCCACAGAGATACCATGGCAGTGAAACATCAGGTACCTTTACACTTCCTTTGGTATTTGGCCAGGGATCGAACTGCCGACCTCCGCTCTCTTGTCAAACGCTCTATCCACTAGACCACAGTCGTATCCCAGTTGCCGGGATCGATGCTCATGATATCAAGCACTGGATTATCTGGTACAGAGTCGATTATTTACAGACCGCCGTCAAATAGCTGAAATATTTCTGAGCGCGGCGTTAAACAACAAACAAACAAACTAGACCATAGTCTAGGGGGCTGGGATCTGGACCACGTTGTTCCCATGTGTGACTACCTAAACAACGTAGAGATCTGATACTAACACTCAGTATGTATGTCACCACCCTGTTCTGTTTATACGGTTAGTGTGTAAAATGCTCTATAAACCGTTGCCATTGCGCGTGTATTTTGATAGTCTAATCTGTGACGCAGTCCCTCGACGGGGTAGCAGCGCTGACTAACAATACAATGACCGGATTTGCCAATATTTCTCAGCTCCGTCGGATAAAGAGTGTTGATTTCCTGAAATGACACAGCTTAAAGGAAATATGTCGAAAATGTTTCACATTCCTTTTCTTCTATTGAGCGCAAAGTATATTTATAAAGCTTGTTGATTGTTCAAGGTAAACTTTTTAAGTCTTCTCCAAACAATTATGCATCTTGTCCTGCTGAGTTTTGAGGTCTATTGTAAAGTTACAAAGCATTGAATAACATGTAATTCAAGTATATAATAAGAATATGGATTCAATGGTAATAGAGCTTAAATGTTTCACTTTTTCAAAGCAGTAATGCTTGGCATCGCGAGAATGATTACAGACGATTTGGCTGTGTGAATAACACGAAACACACGACAAGGAACAAGTTAACATGCCCGTGGAATACGTGACTTAAGAAATGTCACATCAGCGAGTGGATTAAATCGTCTCGGACTTGTGCAAGCTTTGTTGAACATTGTATGTATTCTCGTCACAATCAGTACCCTTGTTAGACATTAAACATGACATTACACATGACATTAAACATGATGTTCACATTGTGTTCAGCCAATCAACTCCTGCATGCATAGACTGGTGTCCTGTCGGGACTGCGGGCGATGGGAGACGTAAGCATGACATGCTCCCATCATAGCAACATTAAACAGTATTTTGTGTAACGTCAATTGGTATGGGTGTCGTAAACATAAGAACTGGCAACGGGGTGCACGTTTAAACGACGGACTGTGCGTTCAACATTGAAGTTGTAATATGTGTTGGGAAATATTTCGGATATTTTACACAGCGATTGTCTCCAAAACATCCTTCATAACAACGTCACAACAACGTTGTCGGTTCATATGGTTTCCCATCATATATCGCAACTAAATGTACTTCTTGTATTATTTACATATTATACTGTATGCTTGTAGATATGATCACACACACATACAGAGACACACAGACAGGCAGACACATACACATACAGACACACAGACAGGCCGACACACATACAGAGACAAACAAACAGATACACCGACATACAGACATACAGACACACAGACAGACACACACATACAGAGACATACATACAGGCAGACACATACATACAGAGACACACAGGCAGATACACAGACATACAGTCAGGCAAACATACATACAGACAGACACACAGACATACACACACAGACAGACATACCCATACAGAGACACAGAGACAGATACACAGGCATACAGACAGGCAAACATACATACAGACACACACACACATACAGAGACACACAGACAGATACACAGACATACAGACAGGCAAGCAGACGCACAGGCTGACGGTCGGACATACAGACGGACGGACATACTAGAGAGAGCGTGGGAGATTCAGAGTAGTTATGTATCCACGACTGTTACCCCTTCAACGTTAACCTGTCTATAATGTCACCTTCGTCACCACTACATACGACGAGGCCTGGGACGAGTCCAAATTTACTACCCGGATACCCACCCCCCTATTACCCGACCCTACCCGGGTACCCGCTGTAGGTCTCATGAGCTAGGTACAATATGTCCGATTTAGAAATGTCTGCCCTGGCAAAATGTATTTAGATACACGTATAAAACGATCTGGCCATGCAAACACTGAAGTGTACAGCGTGAAGTTTTATCTTTATTCAAACCTATAAAAGTCAGAAGGAATGGGTGCATAGTCAGAAAGAAATGTGAACAATTGTGACTTGTAGTGTAACCATAAAGTTTTTGACAATAATTTTTGTCATTAAACAATATATCACGTGACTAACCACGGGTCCGGATAGTCCTGTGGGTACCCGGGTCCTACTCAGTACCCACCCGACCCGAGTACCGGGTTACCCGTCCCAGCGCTACATACAACCCAATACATCAGGGGAATGTAGTTGTTATGTTATACTGGCGACACCCGTCAAACCATGCTAGATTTCTTAACCTCAGTGCAGCCATGCATGGCAAGAAAGATCGCAACCGTAACCAAGCTACGGTCCAGCTGCACCGCATTAAACAGCAACGTTATCATTCCAAAAAGATATCTGGTGGAAACGTTGTTGGTGATATGTGTGACTATGTCAATATTGACTGGGACGAGGTACCATGGTGCCCATCCCCAATATCCACATGCTTTTAGAGGGGAATTATGCCACCAACTAGAGCAAGCCGTTGACATGAGAAACAACTTGACATGCACTAGACGCGTAGACAGACTTTGGAAGAATGCCAATGTCACACACAAACAGCTGGTAATGAACTTACAGTCAGCACGTCTCTTAGGAACAGTAATTAGAGAAATGAACAGAATTAACATATGCATTGCGAAAACTGTGTTTAAACACCCACCTAAACACGTCACTTGTTCCATAATTTTGACGTGTTTAGGACTAACTATGTTTACGATTGTGTTTAACAGGTAAACCTTTTTAGGGTCTAAATTTGGGAAAGACCTCTATCCCCGTTTAAAATTCATTGTAGGTGATTTTGAAAAAGGGCGTTTTCTATAAGTTGTTTAATGGACATTTATGGGGGGTAACATAAAAAAATTAAGTGTCTTTCGAGGTCATCAGATACTTCCGTTTCCTGTATTATAGACTACTATGCGTCACACAGCAACAACCCGTTTATGAACATAACACTGTTTAAGCCTCGGCGGGATACAAACTTGCAACCTCACGACTAGCGGCCCGCCACGCTGACTCATGTGCTCCGGGGACTGCTGTGATCGCAATTTTTACATTGCACAATTTTATGCTAATATTGTAACAAGTTCGTTATACGTCCTGTGTTATGCACGTTCCTGTGAATCTGATTGCCGCTTCTAATTTCAATATATATATATATATATATATATATATATATATATATATATATATATATATATATATATATATATATATATATATATATATATATAAATAAAATTAATTATAATCATGTTTAGATTATGGGGATGTTGTGTTTAAGTGGTGTATATATGCTGTGATAATTTCTTTTGTTTAAATTTAAAACATGGCTTGTATTCCAAACACATTTTTAGAGTGTGTCAAACCTGTTGATATCATTCTACCGTTAATACAATCCCTGAAACAATTCTTGCAGAATGTATTCTATTGTTGTTACTGTCAACTCGTTAATCATATAATCAAATCCTTATCGTGAGGGGACATCGTTTCCTAATGTAGTATTTAGAATGGTACATGTTAATGGACATAGACCTAATGGTTGCCATGGTAATATAAACGTGAACACCCTGAAGAGAATGAACATTTCCCTACCTACCCAGGAACATCTCTCTACCTTCTCTGCAACATATCTCTGCCTATCTGGAACATCTCTCTGCCTACCCTGGAACATCTCTCTGCCTACCCTGGAACATCTCTCTGCCTACCCGCCCAGGAACATCCCCCTGTCTACCCTGGAACATCCCCCTGCCTACCCAGGAACATCTCTCTCCCTTCTCTGGAACATCTCCCTACCTACTCTGGAACATCTCTCTACCTACTCTGGAACACATCCCTCTCTACCCTGGAACATCTCCCTGTCTACCCTGGAACATCTTCCTGTCTACCCTGGAACATCTCCCTGCCTACCCTGGAACATCTCCCTGTCTACCCTGGAACATCTCCCCGTCTACCCTGGAACATCTCCCTGTCTACTCACCCTGGAACATCTCCCTGCCTACCCTGTAACATCTCCCTGTCTACCCTGGAACATCTCCCTCTCTACCCTGTAACATCTTCCTGCCTACCCTGGAACATCTCCCTGCCTACCCTGGAACATCTCCCTGTCTACCCTGGAACATCTCCCTGTCTACCCTGTAACATCTCCCTGTCTACCCTGGAACATCTCCCTCTCTACCCTGGAACATCTCCCTGCCTACCCTGGAACATCTCCCTCTCTACCCTGTAACATCTCCCTGCCTACCCTGGAACATCTCCCTCTCTACCCTGGAACATCTCCCTCTCTACCCTGGAACAACTCCCTGTCTACCCACCCTGGAACATCTCCCTGTCTACCCTGGAACATCTCCCTGTCTACACTAGAACATCTCCCTGCCTACCCTGTAACATCTCCCTGCCTACCTTGTAACATCTCCCTCTCTACCCTGGAACATCTCCCTGCCTACCCTGGAACATCTCCCTGTCTACTCACCCTGGAACATCTCCCTGCCTACCCTGTAACATCTCCCTGTCTACCCTGGAACATCTCCCTCTCTACCCTGTAACATCTTCCTGCCTACCCTGGAACATCTCCCTGCCTACCCTGGAACATCTCCCTGTCTACCCTGGAACATCTCCCTGTCTACCCTGTAACATCTCCCTCTCTACCCTGGAACATCTCCCTGCCTACCCTGGAACATCTCCCTGTCTACCCTGGAACATCTCCCTGTCTACCCTGGAACATCTCCCTGTCTACCCTGGAACATCTCCCTCTCTACCCTGGAACATCTCCCTGTCTACCCTGGAACATCTCCCTCTCTACCCTGGAACATCTCCCTGCCTACCCTGGAACATCTCCCTCTCTACCCTGTAACATCTCCCTCTCTACCCTGGAACATCTCCCTCTCTACCCTGGAACATCTCCCTCTCTACCCTGGAACATCTCCCTCTCTACCCTGGAACATCTTCCTGCCTACCCTGGAACATCTCCCTGCCTGCCCTGGAACATCTCCCTGCCTACCCTGTAACATCTCCCTGTCTACCCTGGAACATCTCCCTCTCTACCCTGTAACATCTTCCTGCCTACCCTGGAACATCTCCCTGCCTACCCTGTAACATCTCCCTGCCTACCCTGGAACATCTCCCTGTCTACCCTGGAACATCTCCCTGCCTGCCCTGGAACATCTCCCTGTCTACCCTGGAACATCTCCCTGTCTACCCTGTAACATCTCCCTGCCTACCCTGGAACATCTCCTGTCTACCCTGTAACATCTCCCTGCCTAGCCTGGAACATCCCCTGTCTACCCTGGAACATCTCCCTGCCTACGCTGGAACATTTCCCTGACTACCCTGGAACATCTCCCTGACTACACTGGAACATTTCCCTGCCTACCCTGGAACATCTCCCTGACTACCCTGGAACATCTCCCTGACTACACTAGAACATCTCCCTGCCTGTATGACGAGCAACCTCTGTTCCCACCGACATGGGCCTAACAGGGGTCAGAGGTTGTGTGAAAGCATGTGTTTTGATCCACAGGTAGGCTCCCCGCACTAGAGACTTTTGTATTAGTATTATGACCCCGTAATACAACCCCCTCTCGGTACAAATTTCCCACTCGCAAGGAATGTAGATTAATGGTAAGGGTCATAGTATGTCACCTTGTAAGCATTGCCAACATACTATGGAACAGTGTGAAGAGCGAGCAGAATACTTGCACTTCAATGCCTTATGCAATCACAGCCTGCATGTTTACAATGCGTCCGGACATACAATTCTCAAGTGCCTTGTAAATAGATATATCTCACTAATTGCGCCGCCGCACCGCGTCCACAAATGCAAGGGCGGTATCTCTGAAATCAGCTGGAGATGTGCAATCTAAGAAACATAACACACATCCCGGGTTGCATCTTAGTCAGCATGTGATATGTCACCTGGGGGGCAAGTGCTCATCGGACAGAGTGTAGCCATTCAGCCGCAGATTAAAGCTATAACTAATCTGCATGTTTCCTGATGTCAGATTACAGAGACAAATAGTCATTGTTCTTGTGGTGTTATCGCCTTCAGTAAGACCCTTGTATACTTCAACACATTTTTATCGAGGCTAAGCGTTTTGACTTTTTCTCCAGCGTTCAGAATCTGGTTCACGTATCCGTGTTGTAGTTTAGCGCAGGCTCTACATGTCTAAAGCAGTGATCGTGTGTCAATAAGATAAAATCCGAAAGTAAATAACGCGGCTGTGGGTTTAAGAACCAAGAAAAAACAAACCACGAGTCCGTTTGAAATCAAAGAGCATCGGCTAATAAATCACATGCAAACAGAAAAAAACGCTGTTTTTGTTTCTGACGAGAGACTTTGAGGTTCACATGCAATTAAACAGAAGCGTATTTACTCCATGTAAACGCATGTAAATTATTATCTAAACGTCTTAACGCGAGTGTAAACACTGAAATTCTAATCAGGGACGATATGTAACTTTACATGGCCAAATGTTAGCTGGATAGAGCTTGATTGTGATCGATGCTTGTAGATGTGTGTGGAGAGGTGAACTGGGAGCAAGCAAGAAAGATGGCCCTGTGACTGCAGTGATTTGTCACTCCGGTGTACCAAACTCTATTGCACCCGAGGTGCCACTGGTGGCTCAGTGACCGGAAGAGCAGCAGTCCGCTGTGCCAGACCTCGTGATCGTGGATTGAATCCCTGATTCAGCCTGACTGTGGTTCTTGGCTTCTTGATGAAATGTGTGAGATACGAGAGGCATGCTCTTGTCCCCTTATATATCGTCAAACTAGCTACTGAAAATTTCCACACAGTGCCCACGCAATATAGAATATTCCTGATGTTTCTATAACACACTATCACAGTCCACAGTATTCTGGTAGATTACATATTTAATACTAGCATCTAAATATACTAGTATTACATTCCTGACAACTAATCACTGTCCAAACACAATGCAATGAGCGTCTACCGAGTCTCACGGCCACAATCATTGTTCCACAATAAAATACACTGCCATATAAAAATGTATAGGACCTGCATCCTCTCGGGACTCTATCCCACTGTGTGATGACTGTTCGCTGCCGCATGAAACCCAACCCACTCACTCGCCCATCGTGACATGAAAGATTGTCTGTTGTGTCCAATATTCTCTTTTCACAAGAACTGTAAAACTTGTTACCTTTTCTCGGTGGTGAAACGTACTTCATTATTCGCTGTGTCATCGATAGAGATCCGGACTTAATATATACATGAGTGAGTGAGGTTTTTAAGTCCTTTTCAGCAATATTCCAGCAATACCACTGTGAGGGACACCAGAAATCACACATTGTACCCATGTGGGGAACGAACCCAGGCCTTCAGCGTGACTAGCGAACGCTTTAACCACCAGGCTACCCCACCGTCTCTTACCTGATGAGTTAACTTTGCTGTATGTACATCTTATAGTGGAAGTTTCTATATGGAGACATGTATGCGATGACAGAAGTACGTTCTGTCCTCATTGATGACGTAAAGCTCGTGTATGACGTAACAAATATAACAGGTCCGTCAAAGGTCATTACGTTTGCACAATAACGATCAGCATTCAACTCGGCGCCGCGCATGCGCTCGTTGGAGACTGTTGAAAACATGGTTAATGAACCCCGTGATTACTCGTCCTGTTGATTCAATGGTGTGTTCTATTCCCATTTGTTAACAAGATGGTTTCTCTGTTCCAGACTGTTCGGCTGCCTCCTGCTGCTTGTATATGTCTTCTCTCCTCTCTCCACGGCCATCAGGGTAAGTCCTGCTTTAGTGCAACACATGTAACCTTTCGAAAGAAGCATTTTCATCTAAGAATTAATTGTATCGATGAATAGAGCAACCCGTTTACTGTCTGATCATGTACTTCCCTAAATCTAGCGCGTTCAAGAAATTGTTTTTATACATAAAAAAGGAATAACTTTTAACTTTGACTTAATTAAAAAGAGCAA
The DNA here is from genome assembly GCF_022045235.1 of Haliotis cracherodii. NCBI lineage: Eukaryota > Metazoa > Mollusca > Gastropoda > Lepetellida > Haliotidae > Haliotis > Haliotis cracherodii. The sequence goes on along the minus strand of NW_027266264.1, from coordinate 1,884,487 downwards.
ATGATCCCATGCATTCCTGGACGTGGGTATACGTGACTTTAAAACGTCAAACAGCACATACGCAGTCCACGCCAATCAAACCACCCCTTACACGACCACGCTCACCGGCCACGCCACCAAAAGCTCCTGACAATGGGACTCCTGCCCAATCAGCTGACTGCTACCCACGACCACGCCCTGGCAGGGACATTGGTAGCCTTGCTGCAAGGCTGTACTGAATGAAAAGTCCATAGATGTATAGTAATCTCATCCTCCTGATAGGCAGGTCTAGTTATATGGACTAATGATTCCAGTCTCTTATAGGAACAACTTGTTCTTATTTACATAATCTAAAAAATATGATTTATGCTAATAATTATTTCCTTAGAGCCTTGTGCAAATTTAGTACATTGGCAGCAGTCTTTCCTCAACACACGTACAACGTTATTCACGTATAGTTTTCATTACCTCAGAAGCCGACAGAAGCCAGACACAGCGTAGTTTGGCGTGTGACATGGACTGGCTTCCTACCAGCTTCTCGGCCCAGCTTATGTAATTGGATTGTTTCCATCACTGGCGAGCTGCATATCAATTAATTTCCTCATCGATAGCGACCGACCTGGGTGCGCCGGTGTATCGTGTTTGGTGCCAGTGTGATTGTGGCGCGTCTGGCTTTGTCTCACGCTTTACACAATAGCTGTGCATTTTCCTTCCGTTTCATAATTGCGAATACTGCAGTAGGCAGCGTATCAAAAACAGACTAATGAGATGGGTGTTGGTGCCTTGGGGATGGATGGTGCGAGTGTGGGACGGGGTGTCAGATGGGTGTAAGACGTAAGTATGTCTCGGTAGGGTAAACCAGTTGTCAAAGCGCTAGCTCGAAACGTCAAACATCGGATTCGAATCCCGCCTGGGGTACCATGTAGGACGCTCCCTAGTGGTGTATATGTATGTGACTGAATAGTTCTACTTTACAAGAGGAGCAGACCTATTGTTGCCGGACATTCTCTTGTTATTCTCTGGCGTTGACGTTCTGTTTTATCTGATCTAAACAATCCGGCGTAATGAATGTATTTAGCATCATAAGCACCCCCCATGACCCTGCCTTGTGTATTACAGCGTTGTCTTAAATAGACAAATTTATGCAGTTATCTTGTGGCGTCCCTGTACTGATTAACATCATAACGCTGCCGCGGTATGTACACCCGTACACTGATTGTTGGGATCGGCTCGTCCTGAGTTACATCAAGATAATGCCTTGATCACCCCAGTCTGGCAGTCACTCGCTCACCTTGACACCTGACTACCACCACTTCTTCCGGTCACCCTGACAACTGACTACCCTTACCCTCACCACAACCATTCAATCACTCTCCTTGACAACTGACTACCCCCACCCCTTCCGGTCACCCTGACAACTGACTACCCCCACCCCTTCCGGTCACCCTGACAACTGACTACCCCCCCTCCCTTCCGGTCACCCTGACAACTGACTACCCCAACCCCTTCCGGTCACCCTGACAACTGACTACCCCCCCTCCCTTCCGGTCACCCTGACAATTGACTACCCCAGCCCCTTCCGGTCACCCTGACAACTGACTACCCCCACCCCTTCCGGTCACCCTTACAAATGACTACCACCACCCCTTCCGGTCACCCTGACAACTGACTACCCCAACCCCTTCCGGTCACCCTGACAACTGACTACCCCCACGGCCTCACCACACCCATTCAATCACTCCTTCTGACATCTGCCTTCCGTTCCCCCTCACCACACCCATTCACTCACTCACCCTGACAACTGACTCCCCCCTCACCACACACATTCATTCACTCCCCCGAGACGCATACCTTTCCACTTCCACCCTAATATTGGCCGCACCCGCACACCCGTCACTCAGACCTAGACATTTTTACCAACCCTCCCGCTCGCTCCGTTACCCAGAGAACGCGAACCGCAGCCCTTAAATTGTTCCTCACATTCACTACACTGAAGCATCACCCGCACATCCTACTGGCGAACTTCTGATTAGCAAGATACTAGCATAAACATCTCATATGTAGCGATCCCCAAGCGCCACAATTTTTAAAATGTCACTTGTAATAGTACTCCACGTAAATGGCCAACGACATTACCAGATCGTTATGGTTTGATCGTATTCCGCCATCTTTGACCGACACAAGCCGATCTCTCCTGGATTAGCTCTCAAAGCTGATACTGCTGATCAAACAACTCTCAGCTCTGAATGCAAACCGCAGCTAAGAAGACATAGACTTTCAATGCTGAAACACGAGCTAACTGATTAGACAGCGGCTCTGAATACTGAATGATGTGCACATATGACAAAGACTCTCAATGCTGAAACACGAGCTAACTGATAAGACAGCGGCTCTCAATACTGAATGATGTGCACAGATGACACAGACTCTCAATGCTGCAGCATCGGCTCCTATTACAGGTGACCGCCTCCGTGGTCTAGTGGCAGAGCGTCTACCTGCAGAGCGGAAGGTCGGGGGTTCGATCCACGGCCCATCATACCAAAAGACGTTGAACGATAGTACTTGTTGTTACCCAGCCTGGCGCTCGGCATTTATAAATGGGGTAAAACAGACTTGTCGGCTCGTGACATGGTGTCTCAGTAGGCTAGTCGGCATTAGTCCGGACTAGTACACGCATGCACGCACGCACGCACGCTCACAAATACACACACATGCACGTCGCAATGAAAGTTCAATAATTTTGGACACGACGTTATACCTCATTTCACCTCACCTCATCTCATAATAGGGGGCACGGGTGGCCCAGTCGTCTAAGGCGCCGCGATTCGCTGTGCAGAGTTGCGTCCCTTAGGCACGCCAGAAACCTATGATTGTGGGTTCGAATCCAGGTTCACCCCGATTATGTTTCTAGGTTTGTCAGCACCATACCCGTGCTCGTGGGTTTCACCGAAGTGGTAAACGTCTGAGACCTGCATCACTTCGGGCTTTCCTCCCACGTTAAGCTGACACGCCGTGATATAACTGGAATACTGTTAAAAGCGGCGTTAAACCCAACTCACTCACTCACTCACTCATCTCATAATACAGGTTCTGTCAATGCTCCAGCATCGACTCATAAGATAGGACTCTCAATCTTATTGCTCTGGAGTTATTGAGGCCCTCACTGCTGAACGATCTACTGATAAGACAAATACTAGTTTCTCAATACTAAAGCATCTGCTGATAAGGCAGACAGCTTTTTACTGACGCTACGCCATTGTAGTTAAGCTATGAGGACAGAGACCGTGAATCGCTTTGTGATATTGAGTCGCTCTGTTTGTATATTTAGAATTATCTCTGTTATTGCAATTCAGCCAAATGTTCTTTCAAATCCTCTTGTCAGGGTCTGTCCTCCGTCTATAAAGGTATCAAGCTGACAGTTGTCAGATCTAAATGTTGTTGAAGTGTGTTGTTCACCTCCAGGGCAGCACGCACCCAGTCCCGTGTTTATTTGACAAGTGTTTCAATGCTGCAAAGAACGGATTATATTCGTGTCGGGAAATTAACTTCGGTAGCTGTTCCGGAAATGTCTCATTGTTCGTAATATGTTGTGGGAGAGTAGTCTTTCTTGGAGTAGACGTGCTATTGGACCAACACATGTCTAACACTTGCCGCACAGCAAGAATGTGATCAACTGATGTGCTGGAATGTCGTGATCGTGGAATGTCAGCGAGACCTAAATGGGAACATGTGAAAAAGTCATTGAGCTTGGAACTATAGAGAGATGGCCTCCCACTGACGACTGACTGGGCGAACGAATCTCCTACCCCCGACTGGGTTATAGGAGAGGACTGTCTAGTGTTCCCCTAAAAACTGTTGGTAATGTTTTGTTTTCTTCGTGTGGAAACCTCATATGAGCTCGCATGGAGCCTGCACAACACTGACATCAGCATAATGGAAATATAATCAGATGACTCGTATTCCATGGCGTAGTCATAGTGGGCATGGAAATGTGATTTGCCGTTGTATCCGCTGTGTCTCAGCTGACGCGACCAGCGATGAAAGGGTACTGACTAACTGATGTTCTTAGTTACGTACGAACATTTGGGATTTCCTTGACTCAACTGGGGCCATGATTCGATCTCGGCAATTTTAAAATAATCTTCCAAATGTTGTTTTACGAACCAGAGGATATATTCATAATTATGTATATGAATGCTATGTGGTTAAGGAACGTCGGTAGCTCCGTGGACAGTGCTTCGCTCTTCACGCCGACGCCCCGGTTTGATTCTTCAAACGGGAATAATATTTGAGTCATTTCTTGGTGTCTTTTGCCTCTTAGAAGTTGGATTTGCAATGAAGCGTTACATTGTTGAGGAGTTGGTGTGTGTGGGAGGGGTGGGGGCGTGGTGGTGCATCCGGACAAGAAGGTCCCTGCCAAACTCATGTAGAAGTGGAACGCAATATCCCAAAATTCGGTCCCATTGCTTTTACTGTTTAGTCGTGTTGACATCGTGATAAACTCGTAGAGTGAGTGAGTATGGTTTAACGCCGCTTTTAGCAACATTCCAGCAATATCACGGCGGGGGACACCAGAAATGGGATTCACACATTGTACCCAAGTCTGGAATCGAACCCGGGTCTACGGTGTGACGGATATACTCGTAGAGGTCGCGTTAAGGTACTGAGCTCGTAACTAACTCGTACTCAACACTTACGAAACTTGTCTATATCGTGCCCACATCGGTATGATGTCGCAGTGACATCGCGCGGACATCGTACTTACTTCGTGTTATAGTCGTAGTAATGTCGTGATGTGCTCCTACTAAAGTACGTACCTCATTCACATACACGATTTTATACCCATTACGATATTTCACACATCGAAATACATCGCGGTCAACATCGCGAAAGTGGGCGGGTGCCATTAATCTGTATTGGGATGCGACGCTCTCAACGCTGCGATCTCTTTGTGGAAGCGGCCATCAACCACAAACCATCTGAACGCTACGATAGCCGAACGCATGTGCTAAAATATGGGAGTTGTGACAGTCGTAGCGCTACGATTGCTTTGTGAAATACACTGTAGGCGGCTGCAATGTATGGTGACCGGCTGACTCGGGCCAGAGTACCTGGACTTCACGTGGAGGTGTTGCTCATGACATCAACAACCGCCATATTTCCTGGCAAAGTTTTAATCATATATACGGGCCGTTTTTATAGAGCTGAGATATTACTGAATGGCGAAAAACGAAATCAACTCCCCCACTTCTCCAGGTTATTTCACATGGGTTCCTGGCTCGCTGAACTTCGGGGTGTTCCTGTGCTACATGTTCCACATGTTGTGAGAAGAAACTTAACTTACGTAAAATGTCGTTGAGAAAAACAGGGCTAAAGAGCTGCGGACGCTCCATCACATGAATTCGATACATCTACACAAATTACCATCTCAACACCCAACACGTCTTGAATTGGTAACGGCTTTCAAAACACCTTAAGTGAGGTGAAAACAAGGTGAATTATGGGTAATGACACACTGGGACAGATTCAACTCGACCTCGGGTAGAGATTAGGGTTCTGTGAGGATGTGATGGGGAACTGTGTTGTATTGTGGGAAGAAGGAACATTTACTGGGGTCCTGTAAGGATCTGATGGAGCACTGTGATCTAGTTCTATACAACTGCTGCAGACACTGAACACCCAGTTTCTGCTCTTGTAACGATGCACTGATGGTCTAGCCTAGAGTGGTGGCGGGGTAGCCCAGTGGCTAAAGCGTTCGCTCGTTCAGGTTCGATACCCTGTGTGAAGCCTGTTTCTTGCGTCCCCGCCATGAGGTTGGCGGAATAATTATATAAGCAGCGTAAACCATACTCACTCACTCTAGCCTGGTACAAATGTCTATTAAGTTATTTGCGATAATACATCAATATAAGTTGGTCCTTTCATCTAGTTCTACGACATTCATCGTTTTGTATATGTTATGCTTGTGCTAATCCCCATCACTTAGGCTACGTGGTTGATGCAGGACTGACGCACTACCCTGACACAAGCCTGAAACCGATACACGTCTTCATCAGTTACATACATGGGATAACTGAATGACCAAGATGAAAGATGAAATATATAGACGATAGGTACATTGTAATGGTATCTATGCTCCTACTCCGTGAAGCATATGTGGATGTGGATGAGAAGGACCACAAGATGGATGTAGTGGCAGCCCTATCGCCTCTAACAAGTGTCCCACACCGTCATGAACCAACACGTAGTATATGTAACAATCAACAGGCGCATCTGTTGTGGTCGTTAAAGTTCATTAAATCAACTTCTTAGACAATCTAGTTGATCTATATTGGCCTGATGCATACCAGCGCCCGAGATGAAAAGGACTCCTGGTGCAGCTTGCATGAAACCAAATAATCCAGAAAGCAGTCAGTCATAATATCCTCCAGTCGGTGTCTTCCCAAGCCCCTCCGTCTCCCACATGAATGAACAACAGCTACGGTGCGCCGTCAACCGATTACTGTACGGCTTAGGCCCGCATCTCAAATTTGAACCATGCTCCATTGTAACCAGTGCAGGTCTTAGATTCCTTAAAGTTCTTTTCCAGATGCTACAGGCATCTAAGCATGTGTCGAATAAACGTTTAGGAACTTCTCACGTCTCAGCGAAACATTCTGGTCTGGTCTATTTTTAGGAGATCGTCGGCTATATTCAGTCTAGTCTGTAAAACCGTCAAAGTGAGTGCCATAAAAGTTTATGCAGTTTTTGCCCTGTACACGTGGTAAATATTATAGTCCGACTACAAAAATGTTTTCTTACACGAGATCTTTCTTGATTCGGTACAGCGTAACGCATCCATTGCGGGCTGGACGTCCTGCGTGAGTGGGTGACTGGGAGGGTTCGTGAGTGAGTGAGTGAGTGAGTGAGTGCGGGAGGGAGGGAGAGAGAGAGAGGAGTGCGTGCGTGAGGGAAGGGGGGAGTGAGTGAGTGAGTGAGTGAGTGCCTAGTGGTACAGTTATGTCAGCCATGTCAGCCAATTGTCGTAGAGAAGTGACCAGTTGTCAGATGTTAACCACACCCATGAAGCCGCTGTGCACGTGCATAACGCTGACAGACCAACGTTCATAATCGGTACTATGAAGACATTGAAATCAAGGGACACAACTCTGATCACCGAAATTGGGTACCTTCATCTACTGGGCGTAATCTGTGTGTGTGTGTTTAATGCTGTTCTTGATGTTCATATATTGCTAACCATCACTCGTACATCTGGCTTTCTCACACAGCATTCCGTTCGTGTGATGTTTATCCAACTTTGTGTGTAATATTAAGATGTTTTCGTTTGGTTGAAGTCAAGACGAACCTATTTTGAATTTATCTGGCATAATATCGCGTAATTCTAGCCGTACCCTTAACTTCGTCTATGAACTGTATCAAATGATACGTGATGATGTAAACAGCTTTAACCCATTTGATATTCAGATAAACATCAGCATGGGAGAATGATTTGGCCAGATGGAGCTAAATAGGTCAGTTAGGGATTGTGAGGACATGTCAGCACTGTGGCAATACTGACCGCAACACTGACCGCAACACTGACCGCAACACACCTTCTGGTGCTCAAACAGGTCTTAGACTAACGAGCAGTCTATGAAAACGTATAATTGTGATAGAAACAAAGGACCCCATTGAAACTGAAAAGAAGTTAAGGAGATGGAAGATCCTAAACCTGTGGCACATCCAACCTGCTTCATTTAGGGCATTGCAATAAGGAATGGTCGTGGTTCAGGGACTGTGAGTCAGACTAATACATGGCTGTGCATTGCAGGACATGCGCCTCCAACTAAAACATGTAATCCCACGAAAAACTGAGAAATGTATTTAACAAGATTATGTGTTTATGGAAGGCAATAACTGCCAAATCATGACGGCTGTTTCTCGCTTTCAATGCAACTAATGACACATTCATCATGCGCGGCGCTCCCCAACTTTCAATAAGAGGTTGTACATTTCCACGCCTAATTATTTCATCCTAATTGTACACAGCAAAAACGAAACAACATCTGGATTTGTCATAAATAAAGACGTTTTCGACCCCTGAACGCCTTATCCTCTCCCAATAGCACGTTAAGGCGAAATTAAAATGATGTAGTGCCAATTAGAGAGCCAGGTCCAGTTCCACTGAAGCTGGTAAAGGAAACAGGTGATTGCTAAGGGATTGCTTTAGACTGATACATGTTGAGGTATTGTGTTCTTGAGCATTAACGAAGAAACCTATACAACCCGTGACAAAGTATTGGTCACATGATTTAGGTTGAAGCTTCGTGTGAAGTATGACTGATGTTCCATCAGACTGCACTACAGTCGGCACCACGATGTCTTGGTATCAGTATCATTCCTAGTCGTCGGGGTACGATCACACACAAACCCAGCCAGACCAGAGCTGAACATTTAAGATGGTCATAAGTGTTATCCTAATGGCGTGTACTTTGTCGCATTGTCTGACAAAAGGTCAAAACGTCAATATTAATGTCCGTAGAAGGAATATCCACAACGCTGTACCAGAAAGTCAAAACAAAACAAGCGACAATTTCAAGTTACAAAAAGTGTGGCCAGTCCTAACGCTAACGCCCGTCGTGTCAGATTACCGTCTGGATTTGTCAGCACACACGTGATGTCGTTATATAACTGAAATACTGTTCAATTCGGGGTTAAACAAAATTCACTCACTCACTTAATAGACGATGTCAACAGCGCTACAGGAAACCCACACACATGACAGCTCAAATGTATTTCCGCGACAGACCGGTCCACAGAACGCGGTAGAAGCATGGAAATCCTAGCCTTGCTCCCAGGCTGTACTGAAAGAAAATTTCATGGATGTGAAGTACAACTATCCTTCTAATAGGCAAGTCTAGGTACGTGGACAATAAGGACTCCAGTCTCTTACAGGGACAACTTGTTCTTATTATTTACATAATCTAGAACTTATGATTTGAACTAATAATTACTGCCTTAGAAACTTGTGCAAGTCTAACTGAATCCATATATCACCGACAATGAAGTGTGGAATCAGACATAGGAGCTGTCATTAGGTTAGAAAAATAACCACTTTCCGAAACAGCCAAGCAAAACGTTGTAGCACAGCTTTAAAGTGATGTTAACATCGGGGTTTTCCCGTTGGTACAATGAGTCTTGTATCATCACCTGGCAGTCATCGGAGATGCCCTCTTCCTCTACCCCTCTCTCCCAAGTACTTGTGTGTGATGAAGGGGACACATGTGAGTCAAGGGGATGGCTTCCTGGTACCAGCTTCCACTGGTGGAGCACAGGCCGTTTACTTGCCTTCTCTGGAGTATAGCTTCTAGACAAGTACACGGAGTTTGTCCATAGTGATACGTGGATATTTTCTTTATGCGTTTTATATGTCGAATACGTCGTCAAAACTGCGGGTATCTCGAAATGTGTATTCACACCTCTTTACAAAAGCTCCTCTCTTTGTATATCTGCTCAGCGTTAAGTCTTCCAATGACGATCCGGGTTAGAACTTGTCTTCAGGAACCCATGCTTGTCCCCCTGTGAAGATCCGGGTTAGAATTAGTCTTCAGCAACCCATGCTTGTCCCCCTGTGAAGATCCGGGTTAGAACTGGTCTTTAGTAACCAATGCTTGTCCCCTTGTGAAGATCCGGGTTAGAGCTGGTCTTTAGTAACCCATGCTAGTCCCCTGTGAAGATCTGGGTTAGAACTGGTCTTTAGTAACCAATGCTTGTCCCCTTGTGAAGATCCGGGTTAGAGCTGGTCTTTAGTAACCCATGCTAGTCCCCTGTGAAGATCCGGGTTAGAACTGGTCTTTAGTAACCAATGCTTGTCCCCTTGTGAAGATCCGGGTTAGAGCTGGTCTTTAGTAACCCATGCTAGTCCCCTTGTGAAGATCCGGGTTAGAGCTGATCTTTAGTAACCCATGCTAGTCCCCTGTGAAGATCCGGGTTAGAGCTGGTCTTCAGCATCCCATGCGTGTCCCCCTGTGAAGATCCGGGTTAGAACTGGTCTTTAGTAACCCATGCTTGTCCCCCTGTGAAGATTCGGGTTAGAATTAGTCTTTAGCAACCCATGATTGCCCCCCTGTGAAGATCCAGGTAAGAATTGGTCTCAAGCAGCCCATGCTTGGTTGGGATCGGGTGGTTGATGCACGTCGTCGTATCCCATTACGTAGATCGATGCTCATGAAGTCAATCACTGGATTGTCTGGTTCAGATTTTCCATATTTAGAGATCACCGTCATATAACTAGGACATTACTATAGTTCGACCTTCAACAACAAAAACCAACAAACGTTTTTATTCGGAATGGACAGATCATTGTCATGGTTACATCGTGCTCTTCGTTTTTGATAGCTTCGAGTTTGTCTTGTTTAAGAATGAGCTATAAGCTTTCACGTCTTTGCAATTGATTCAAAAGGATTCCTGAAAGTGTACAAGCAGTTCCGTAACGCTATTCCAAATGTATTCATTAATCATTCATTGTATGGATGATTGAGGAGCTGACTCTACATGATAGGGAGGGTCCTTGTGGGCACTGTTTTAGCATCATTTGTCCAGCACATCGATCATTGATATTTCAGAGTAAATGCAGCATTGGCATTTCAGTGTAAGTCATGGCGACACTGCGACATCCATAACCGTCTCAGTGCGTACACACCCGTACGTATGACTGATGATGCAGTACCTCTTCATCCACGTTGCTCCTTCATCATTTGATAATGCGCCATATATTTCTTCTTGTCTTCTTGTAATGAATGTTATTCTTTATGAGATATGTCTTTCGTTGACAGCAGAACTCTACTCAAATCTTGTACGCATAAAGCATGACATTCCTCTTTTATTTGTTTCCATGTGTCACCTCGTTGTCTCTTCATTGTTCCCATGTTGTGTGGGAACGCCCCCGTAGTCCAGTGGTAGAGCGTCCGCCCGGAGAGCGGAAGGTCCGGGGTTCGATCCCCGGCCGCGTCATACCAAAAGACGTTAAAAGATGGTACTTGTTGTTACCCTGTCTGGCGCTCGGCATCAAGGGGCTAAAACAAGAACTGGTCGGCTCGGAGTCAGTATACTGTGGGGTGGGGTATTCATGTTAAACTGCGGCGTAATATCTCAGTGAGCTAGTCCGGACTAGTACAAACAACCACACAAACACACACGTACATGCAAGGTCGCTATATAAGTGCAATAATCTTGGACGCGACGTTAAACCCCATTTCACCTCACCACCTCACCATGTTGTGTGATGTCATATACCTTGGTAAACATGCAACTGGGTCTATAGCCTGCTGCATAAAGGAGCGGGGAAATGAACTATCAGAGGGATTAGTACCGTTGTAATGCACGCGTGACATGCTGAACTGTGTACACAAGGCAGTTTGGCCCTAGAAGGGCGTTAACATGTTTGTATGTACCTCTTTTCGTTGGAGATATTTATGTGCATGCTTGCACAGTGCATTGTAGCTACGATGATCTTATGTGTTCCTTGGTGAGGGGGATGTCGGAGCCAATCAGCCTCAAGACCAACTGTTCTTGAACATAGTACATGTAACATGTGACATGTTATGTTTCGTCCGCTTGATAAACGCTGACAACACTATTGGTTTTTTATTGTGGTGCTCCACGTGAAACCTGTGATATGTCGACTCGGGAGAACAAAAGAGAGCTGGAGACTGGGATAGTACCATCAACTCCTGATGTATTGAGCACCGTGAGGCTTCTTTAGTGTCATTGAGTGTGGGAGGACAGGCAGGGCAACAAAATGAGCCTACAGCAGGTTGTAGATGTCCCCGAGGGTGGGAGGACAGGCAGGGCGACAATGTCAGCCTAAAGCATGTATTTGTCCTTGAGTGTAGGAGGAAAGTCTGGGCGATTATGTCAGCCCTCAGCAGGGTGAGGATCTCCCCGAGGGTGGGAGGACGGGCAGGGCAACAAAATGAGCCTACAGCAGGTTGTAGATGTCCCCGAGGGTGGGAAGACAGTCAGGGCGACAATGTCAGCCTAAAGCATGTATTTGTCCTTGAGTGTAGGAGGAACGTCTTGGCGATTATGTCAGCCCTCAGCAGGGTGTGGATCTCCTCGAGGGTGGGAGGACAGGCATGGTGACAATGTCAGCCTACAGCAGTAAGTAGATGTCCCCGAGGGTGTGGGGGGACAGGCAGGGCGACAATGTCAGCCCACAGCAGCATGTAGATGTCCCCGAATGTGGAAGGACAGGCAGGGCGACAATGTCAGCCCAAAGCATGTAGATGTCGTCGTCTCGACCTGCACAGCTGCTGTGAGGGGGTATCAATAGCACGAGCACACTCTCGTTTTCTCCCCACCTCGTTTTTTCTTGAGTTTTTAACCGTGCATGGGAACTGACGCGACACTTCTCGTGTAGCTGTACAAATATAGAAACGTGAAAATAGGAAAACACTGCAGCTCAACCTCGTCAGCTCAACCTCGTTACACCGGAAACCTGGCCGTCTGGTGGGTAGTAATTACTGCATGTGTAATCTTCTACACAAAGAAACAAGAAAACCGTCAACTAAGACTATCGGGAATGACAGGTACTGTTTGTTTGTTGTTCAACGCCCCACACAGCAATATCCAGCTTTATGACGGCGGTCTTTAAATAATCGAGTCTGGACCAGTCAATCCAGTGATTGACATCATGAGCATCAAATCACGCAACTGGGATACGATTAACGGGAGAGGGTGGTCGCTGACTTGGTTGATGCATGTCATGATAACCCAATTGCGTAAATCGATGTTCATCATGTCAATCAATCACTGAATGGTCTGGTCCAGACTTGATTATTTACAGACCGCCGTCATATTGATGGAATATTGCTGAGAGCGCCGTTAAGCAGAAACAAACAACGAAGCAGACAATGCAGGTTATATATGACAAGTATTCAAACTGTCTGCTCTTCTTTACTTGTAAGTTCTGGTGGGGTTAAACGTTGCCATGTTTCACCATCTGGCTTCAATTTTCAGTTTTTAACTTAAGGAGTCTTAACTTTTTGTAAGGTTTCGTAAACACAAGCTAAAGAAACAAACCCTGCAAACACGTGACGACAATGTTTATTTTCATTTACAAAAAATATAGCACGCTAAGACATCATATGTGCAATTGTTTACAATGGTTTTAAAAGATGCCAATTAACAGTGACAAACATGGCAAAACCCTTCTTTTTGCTTGATCGAAGGCTACATATTGTAAACACAGGTTGCATGTTGTCAATAGCGCCATCTTGCCTGACTGATGAGGAATTCCCAGGCGCTGCAAACGATACTAATTACAACCCCCCTACGATTGAGACATGAAATGTCTTGTTTTGCTAAGTGGCTGGCAAGCTACAATGCTATCTTGTAGAGGAAATCTGTGGCACAATGGGCTCTGTTTCTTGAGCATATTTTCCCAACAAAGCCCTCCATAACCATACACTGGGTCCCACCCATGACTGTTGTTATTGCATTATTCCTACACACTCGTTAATTTTGTAAAACAAACTCAAACACATGCTGTTTATACGTCACGGGATGTTGGTTTATGAACAGATAAATCATGTTCAACGGTTTTGATTTAGATTTGTATCAAAGATCAAAGACGATGTTACATGAGACGAATGTGTAGAATGTTCCCCTGAGCAGAATAAGAAATGAGATAAAAGCATCGTTACTTGAAATATTATCCTTGTCTATCAACACCCAGGCTTTGATTCATCTGCCAAAACGAATTTCGATGAAGACGTCTTGGCCATTGACAATGAAAACAAGAACCAAGCACTCTTACTTTCGAATTTGAATTCAATATCTCAGAACAGCTTGTAATTAATTAAGCTATGCCAGCCTTAAAATACACCAGTGGGAGTGGGAGAAATTTGGCTGTCGGTTCTCGTTGTTATCTGTTCACTGTTCTCGTTGTTCTCGTTGTTCTCGGCTAAATACGTCGATGCATCACTTGTAGGGGGAAGTTTCAGGGCTGGGATTTTGTGTCGAGATGAGATATTTTTTCAGATACAGATACAAAAAAGATAAACACTTTGCAACACTGCAATTTTTGTATCAGGCAGTTTCTTTTTAAACGGTCTGAAGCATAAATATCTTTTTCAAGAATTTTCGGGACAATTTATTTTTTATCGAAAACATCCTCGGCAACAAGATTATTGGTCCCTTAAAGGCAAGTAGAGGTGAAATGAATGGATCACTGGAAATCAATGATGACTCCAGGTGTTCGCAAAAAGGGTAAGCATTCCTGCTCTACCTGTAGCTCCCGTCACTTACATCATTTGCATAAAACAGTAAATGTTTGTGCCAGTTGTCTGGTCGGAGAGCGGAAGGTCGGAGGTTCGTCATACCAAAAAGAGGTTAAACGATGGTAATTGTTGTTACCTTGCCTTGCCGTCGGCATTAAGGGGCTTAAACAAGGACTGGTCGGCTCGGAGTCAGTATACTGTGTCTGTGTGGGGTATTCATGTTAAACTGTGGCGTGGTACCTCTGTGGGCTAGCACTATAAAATCGGCATTAGTCCGGACTAGTACAAGCACACACACACACACACACACACACACACACACAAACGTCGCTTTATAAGTTCATTAATCTTGAATGCGACGTCAAACCCAAATTCACCTCACCTCACCTCACCTCACCTCACCTTCATGCCGACAGACTGATACAAAGTTGAAATCTACCAGTACATACCGTCTTCAGTTTTGCAGACATTTCACTGTGTATTGAGTAATCATATTAGTGATTAATCATATTAATCATTTTACACGTAGAAATTCAAAACTAAAATATACTCGAAAACAGCAATTTAATTCTGCAGCATATTCCTAGTGTTAAATTTGTGTTCAGATACCTGCCCTACTTGAGGCGTGCACCAGATCCACGATCGCCACGTGCAATACATGCCGGTGTGAGACAAGTTGAAACCCCGATAACATGCTTCGGAACACACACACACTCACTGCCTGGTGCAATGTGCAGTACAAATACCTGAAATAGTCACTTTAATCACGACGACCCACTGATGACCTGGAGCCATGTCTTTAATCTTATATTCGCGTTTATCTGTGAATTACGCAATGCAGTAAACGTTTGCACCAAATGCCATTTGGATGTAGCCGTCTTGTCTTTCCAGAAGAAGTGCTTTCCTTGTAGAATGCAAGAGCCTCTCTACTGGGGACATGTCTGGCTAGTTAGCTGGCCTCTCCAGATGGGATGGCCCCTCTCGGTGTCGTCAGTGCATCGTGTTATTGGATTACGTGCATTGATGAATCCGATAGGATCTCACCGTCTGCTCATATGTCTACCAGCTCTCTTATATCTTCTGAAGATCTATTGACCTGACGCTTCAGAAGATCTATTGACCTGACTCACTAGAATATCTATTGACCTGACTCTTCAGAATATCCATAGCATTAGGCATCAGAATTCGCGGTGGGTCCGGCCTTCGAATCTCATGTACATATTATGAGATACGTGAAGTTCCGGATTAGAGTAGATCTTCAGCAACCCATGCTTGCCGAAAAAGGCGACCATGCTGGTCGTAAGAGGCGAGTAACGGGATCGGGTGATCAGGCTCGCTGACTTGGTTGATGCTTGTCATCGTATCCCAATTGCGTGGATTGATACTCACGTCGTCCGTCAATCACTGAATTCATTGGCCCAGACTCCATTATTTACAAACAGCCCTCGAATAGCTGGAATATTGCTGATTTCGACGTGGAAACGATTTCTCCCTAATTCGTGATAGTTCATATACATAACCGTTATAAATCTGCACCCATTCTTCCCGTGTTGTACTAACATCATGATTTACAGGAGGTCGTTGAAAGATGACGTCATCTTAGTACATTATACATACAGAATCGCGTGGATACTGGGGAAGAACAATCGCGAGTAATGGTACCACATGTTGTGGTGAACAATGAACACAAGAGAAAAAAGTCCTTCTGTAGGAACAAACATTGTCGTTCTTCAGAAGGATGTCCAAGCTCCTGCCACCATGACATTGAAGGAGGCCCGCCCGGCATCTGTCGGGAACTATACACCCATACAGCTAATGCAGGGGCACGTCAAGCCTGTCAATGCAACTCTTCAATAGTCCGCTACAGTTTATGGGGCAATTTCGAACTCCGTTGTCGTGTTCTCAGAGCCCTCGAGCTTCTTGCGCAATGGCACAACAATTACCTGCTTCTGTGTAATTGAAATCTTGAAAAGAAAAGAAAACCCATGTTACGTTGACTGCCTAGTTTATGGCTGTTTGGATTTTTTGAGCAAAACTGGATCGGCTCCACCAACATGTGCAACATAAATCACCCGACCCTGTGGTAAGGGAGCTGATCTGTCACAAGTGCACACATTTTATAGAGAAGCGTTTCTTTTGAGTGCACTTGTAAAGATCCGTGTGTCAATAAACAAAATCTATGTAGTGCTGTTCATCAAATAAACCAGACAGATTAATGTTGTTTGAACACTGAGACACGTTTTATGAATATGAAACACAGGTATGTGTTGGATTTAGTTAGGGAAACAATTGTTACTTTGTTGGGTGTGTGGACCACCAGTGAGAAAGTATATCTTTAAGTGACATTTGGAACTGTAATAGCAACGCGACAGAATTGACATGGATTTCATTAAACGACCATTTTGAAGGCCTTTAAAGGAAAAAATATGAGCCACAAGTCCCGTAAAATATCGAAGCAAAACATGTTGACGGCCGTGTTGGGTCCTGGTTCACAGCGGGTTGTGCAGCCGTTGTCTGTGCTGGTGACAGCAGTGTTGAACAACCCATACTGGATACCTTGAAGGACGTGTTGGACCCTGGTTCACAGATGGTTGTGCAGCCGTTGACTGTGCTGTCGACGGCAGTGTTGAACAACCCATACTGGACATCTTGAAGGTCGTGTTGGACCCTGGTTCGCAGCGGGTTGTGCAGCCGTTGTCTGTGCTGTCGACGGCAGTGTTGAACAACCCATACTGGACATCTTGAAGGTCGTGTTGGACCCTGGTTCACAGATGGTTGTGCAACCGTTGACTGTGCTGTCGACGGCAGTGTTGAACATCCCATACTGGACATCTTGAAGGACGTGTTGGGTCCTGGTTCAGAGGGTTGTGCAGCCGTTGTCTGTGCTGGCGACGGCAGTGTTGAACAACCCATACTGGATACCTTGAAGGTCGTCTTCGATCTTGGTTCACAGAGGGTAGTGCAGCCGTTGTCTGTGCTGGCGACGACAGTGTTGAATCACCCCTACTGGATGTCGATGATTTGGTTGGTGTGAGCATGTGTAGTGACTCAGGTTATATCAGGACATTAAGCTATGTATGTCAAGTGCTTTTGTTACTTGATAACAAGGATATTGAAATACAAAACAGCATAAAATCATCTCTGTATACATTCCCGAATTTCACGATCTTACCACACAGGCACCGATGCCAGCCAGACAATAACTCAGATCTGTGTCTTCTGATTGTACCGGCTGATCTATCTTGGTAGCGTCTTAAAACACATAATGTTTTAGTGGAGGAAGTTTAAATCCGCACGCTCCCAAACTCAAGTGCTGTTTACTTCGAACGACTGAGAGGTGAACGTCCTGTACGCTACATCTAGAGCGGGTTCGTTCACTCACGACTGTATTGTTGTCAAACATCCCCTGCCAGCTGCATCCAGGGACGTGTAAACAACGACGGTGTTGTGTGATGCAGGGGGCGTGGGGGGATGCTGCACATGCTGCCTCTAGGAGCCGGTTTCCCATGTCAGGCGGTATCGGAATCCCAGGAAACCACAATGTTTATGACAAAAAGAAATATCTGAATGAATAACATGAAGGGATATATTTATTCAGTGCTGACATAAATAAACGCTTTCCGCAATCCACAGATTTACAGTCGATCTCCTAAACTCGGGAGTAATGAACTTGTTTTTTCCTTCACTACTATTAAACCTGGTGGTATGGAAATAAACAGCATGTTGTTTTAATGAATATGTCATTAATAGATTCTCCTTTGAAAGGTCACATACAATATTTTAAATGTGAACCAGTTCACACTGAAACATTTACATCATGCAAGTTACACAGTGATGCGCAACTCACGTAACAGTAGTGGTACAGTGTATACTTCATAATTTTAAACAGATCTTAAGGAGGAGGCATGCAGGATCTGTTTTTTTCTATGTTGTGTCCAATATGACACAATTAATGGAACAAAATGGTAATATAGACTTTGGGATTTCTATTCAATGCTGAGGGATTATTTGCATTCCGATTTTGGCATCTTGCTTAACTATTATTAATCATTCATCGCATAGAAGATCAAATGTCCACTTCTCATAAGTAGCTTTCCCTCTCAAGCCAGGCTTGCACCCTGAACCCCATAATCCATATCTATATATTCTCTAATCCGTATCCACACACACGAGTCCATATTTCACATCTACCCAATGACTGTTAATCCCAGGTGACATAAAACCCTTATTACTCCACCCTAACCCCCCTCCCAACAAACTACCCCGGTATACAGTGTCCAGAAGGTCCTTGTGGAGGGAGGTTCATTTCGTTTCTATTCTACTTAGCGAGGCTTAGCCAGGGGCGGTAAACATTACCTGACCCCCGGCCAATATGTAGTAGGCTGTTTGTATATCATTACATGGAGATAAGTACAGAGTAGGGTGGATTATCTCCTGCCCTGGCTCACCTTTATACATCTCCAATAAAGAATGCCTGCTTTGTGATTACTGTATTATGAACATGTAGAAGTAATTTTCTTATCACAGAGGTATATGGCAGACCCAAGAAAGAAACAGAATCTCGTCTCAGTGACACAATTGGAGGAAATCTAGCTAAATTTGTTCCGTTGTCTGTGAATATGTTACGGTATGTTTGCCTATACAGGCGCGTGTTCCTGTAAAGATTAAGTAAATAACAAGGTTAATTACTCTTCACTTGGTTCTACTTGAACAGAAATGACCAATAACGATATTTCGGATGTTGTGCGACGTTTTCAGTATCTGTTAAAGCAGGGACCAGCAGTTAAAACTACGGTACATAATCTAAAAATTCCATATCAAGTTGTTTTGTTTATCTGATTCGAGATCATATTTTCAAGACAATTGTATAGTTGGTTTCCTGTTCACAAACAGGGCGCAACCAGCGATATTAATACGTACAGAGGACTCTGCTCAGTGTATTTAGTAAAATATCTACTTCCTTTGTCAATAAGAGACTTGTTTTTGATGGATTCTTTATGAATCGCAGGCAGGTTTTAGAAAAGGACACTCTACCAGTCATAATGCTTTTATCCTACACTCTATAATATAGACTATCTACCAAGTCAATGTTATAAAATGAAGATATTTTCAATGCTTTGTACCCTGAGAATAGGCTGACGTATGGCCCCTCTTTCAAAGACATGGACTTAGTCGCAGAATTGAAACGTTAATGTGTTCTTTAGATAAAAATATGTAGATGTGTGTTCGGAGCAATGGCGCTAAATCGGTATATTTAATTACCAACATCAGTGTCCGCCAAGGGTGTATATTAAGTCCCTTTCTATTTCCCTTTTTTATAACAAAAATTATCATTTCAAATCCAAATAGTATACAACTACATCCGGAAATGTTAAGTTATTGTTTCTTCATTTCGCTGATGATATAGTCATAATACCTCAATGTAATACCTTAATACCAAAAGCAAACCAATGTATTAGAGAGTTATTGTGACGGGTTGAACTTACTGTAAATATGGAGCAAACCAAATGTATGGCTCATTTTGAAAATGGTGTGAACCTATCTAGAAATTAAGAATGGCACTATCACAGGAAACGTGTAGAAGTTGGTTCATTTTATAAATACTTACTAGGTTTGTCATTTACAAGTCAACTTGGTCAAGGTATGAATAATACAATTTCAGCGCAAAGCCATGGAGTGGTCGTACAAACTGTACATCGGATGTTTATCATGGCAGTCTCGAGGGCACCTTGATGGGGATTTGGTGGTCGAAATAGTTCAGCCCAAAGTTTTGTGTAATGTTAAGACGCTACCCAGCTTCCATGTGATATTAGGGGCGGTCAGGTAGCCTAGTGGTTAAAGCGTTCGCTCGTCACGCCGAAGACCCGGGTTCGATTCCCGACATGGGTACAATATGTGAAGCCCATTTCTGGTGTCCCCCGCCGTGATATTGCTGGGATATTGCTAAAAGCAGCGTAAAACCATACTCACTCACTGTTATATTACCGGATCCAGAGTTCGCCACGGTAGTTTCACGGTGACTCACTGTGTGGAGACCCGGAACAAAAGAGCTCACTAAAGCTGACTAAATTGATCGGGGGTCAAGCTCGGTGACTTGAGTACGTGCCATCGTGACCCTGGTAAGTTGTTCATTGTATCAACCACTGGTTACCCTGGTCCTTACTCGAGTTTTTACTAGCCGCCTTGATGCAGCTGGAATATTGACTTCAGCGTAACAACAAACCAAACCTGCCCCGCAGACTGCCTGCCACGCGATGGTTTCCCAACTGCATGTCCCCATCAGATGGCTGATGGATGGCTACAGCTGACTACTCCCTCACTGGGTCGGTTGCTGAACCAGAGACGGGGCTGGCAGGCTACATACTTCATGCCGCCATTGGGCTACACTGACGACTTCTTGGTAACTAGGTAACCGTTGCCATGTGGATGACACGTGTCTCCTGTGACAGTAATTGTAATTTTCAAGGCATTCATTTGCATGGTACCTGCCACAATATCCCTCCTATGGCGGGCAGACGGGAGCCTGTGAATACTGACGGCTAAGAGCCACAGTGATGCACTATCAGGTTGTGGTCGGATGAACGACATTTTATTGGATTATGAAATACTGTTCTGCTGCTTCTTGAGTCCAAACAGACCCTTGCTTGATTACACCGTGGTTTGGTTGGTGATTACATCCAGCAATCTCTCAAAGAGGAAGTTTAGTGGACGCCTCTCTCCCTACACAGGTGTCGGGAATCAAGGACAGTGTCACTATCATTGTACTGCCTGAAGTAACTAGGGAAACTGATAAGTGATATTCACCAGGACCAACGCCAGTCACTGATCACTGTCACAGCATGGAGGGCACGGGCGTTCACGATCTGGGCAACAACGATTAGTCTTACCGGTACTCTATTCTCATGCCGGCTGCTGATGTTTAAACTGTTGTCATGAAAACAACATGCAGTCGTCTGATATATTCGATTCATCGATATCAACATCGACACTACATCGATATTAACGTTATCATTTACGATGAGCTTAATATCATATTAAGCTGGATTGTCTGGACCCGATTATTTACAATTATATAGCTAGAATATTGCTGAGTGCGACGTTAAACAACAAAAAAACATACAAAATACTAACAAACAAGTTCTAATACAGATGCACATTAAAACCCGTCTCATCCCTTACTTGGGCCCGTACAAGAACTAGACATTCCTCTACATACAAATACCTTTGAGTCACGAGGATGATGAACACATAATGAATGTTAAATAGAGAATTTCACCCGAGTGTCTTTTGATATCAAATATATCAACACGAATTGATTAAAGTGGGGAAACTCGGAGGCTTGTCGAGTTTTTTTTCCCACTTTTATCAACGAGTGTTGATATATTTGATATCAAAAGACACGAGGGTGAGATTTTATTTATCATCCAACATCATTCTTCCAACTTTTTCAGTTTGTAGAAAGTAATAAGCAGTGTCTGAAGTATAAAAAAATACTGCTAACAGCTTCAGTAGCAGAGCCATTAGTGATGTCATTTGATTGTGACGTCATGGTAACAATGACGTCACAATGGTCTGCTAAGCATTGTGTGTCATTCATTGCAGCGATATCTACAGTACAGATATCGCTTGATCTCACCTAAGCGATATCTCCTGTGGGAGCCAGTTTTGGATGATAACTTGTCTTCGTCGATGTAGGAAAATACTCCTTTTATTATGCTATTATTTTATTTACCTTTCCTATTAAAGGCAGCAGGTAAACTCCATGTATCCGTGTATATTGCAGCCTCCGTACCAGTCGGGACAGAACTCCCGTGATGTCAACAAGATCGCCGGGCAGTGGGGGAAATGGGGGGTGTGGTCGTCATGCTCAGTCAAGTGTGGAACAGGTATCTCCTCCCGGACACGGCGTTGTGAGCATCCCCTTACTCTCCCCGTCGCATCACTGATGTAAGTACATCCACCTCCGCATTAGCGTTACATTATTATATCCCCTGTTAAAGGTATCTCATTCTCAGCTCCATAGGGAGTATACAACCATGTCTGCCTGTGAGGCCCCACAAGGTTAACGGTCACATTACTATCTCATCCTACCGGGTACCCATTCAAGGATGGGAAACGTATATCCACTTCCACATATGTCACTGACGTAAGTTCATCCACGTCCACATATATCACTGATGTAAGTATATCCTGTATATCCACTTCCACATATATCACTGATGTAAGAAGATCCTGTATATCCACTTCCACATATATCACTGACGTAAGTTCATCCACTTCCACATATATCACTGATGTAAGTATATCTGTATATCCACTTCCACATATATCACTGACGTAAGTTCATCGACTTTCACATATATCACTGATGTAAGTATATCCTGTATATCCACTTCCACATATATCACTGATGTGTGTATATCCTGTATATCCACTTCCACATATATCACTGACGTAAGTTCATCCACTGCCACATATTTCACTGATGTAAGTATATCCACTTCCACATATGTCACTGACGTAAGTTCATCCACGTCCACATATATCACTGATGTAAGTATATCCTGTATATCCACTTCCACATATATCACTGATGTAAGAAGAACCTGTATATCCACTTCCACATATATCACTGACGTAAGTTCATCCACTTCCACATATATCACTGATGTAAGTATATCTGTATATCCACTTCCACATATATCACTGATGTAAGTTCATCCACTTCCACATATATCACTGATGTAAGTATATCCTGTATATCCACTTCCATATATATCACTGATGTAAGTATATCCTGTATATCCACTTCCACATATATCACTGACGTAAGTTCATCCACTTCCACATATATCACTGATGTAAGTATATCTGTATATCCACTTTCACATATATCACTGACGTAAGTTCATCCATTTCCACATATATCACTGATGTAGGTATATCCTGTATATCCACTTCCATATATATCACTGATGTAAGTATATCCTGTATATCCACTTCCACATATATCACTTATGTAAGTATATCCTGTATATCCACTTCCACATATATCACTGACGCAAGTTCATCCACTTCCATATATATCACTGATGTAAGTATATCCTGTATATCCACTTCCACATATTTCACTGACGTAAGTATATCAACTTAGATATATGTCACTGATGTAAGTATACCCAGTATATCTACTTCCACACATATCACCTATGTTAGTATACTCTTCAAAAACAAAGAAACGCAAATTGGATATTTTTGGCCATAAAAGCAAAATTAGCTGTCCAATAGGTGCAAAATGAAGAGGTTTAATGTGTTATAGCGTCAGTGACAAATTTCCCGGGTGAAAATGATCACAACAAGAACATTAAAGTGCAGGAATTTTTATTGCCTGGCATCTGCGTCAATTGAACAGTGACAGTTCAACAAGATGCCAAGATTAACAGAAGTGCAGAAACAACGTCATAGGCCGCTTGCAGGGAGGGGAATCCAGATCAGCTGTAGCCAGGGTTTTCAATATAGCTCCGAGCACAAGGCTATGGGATCGGTTTCAACAGCATTGGTCGACACGTGATCGGCCAAAGTCGGGCCGACCAAGAGTAACAACCCCCGCCCAAGATCGCTTCATCCGATCGCGCCACCTACGTGATAGGACGACCAAGGCCACCTCAACCGGATCCCAAGTACCGCGTCTGCGCAGAATTTCCGACCAGACCTTACGAAAGCGTTTAAGAGCAGCAGGTCTACGTCCTGTTCGACGCGTCATATTCAGTCGACGACATCGTCCACAACGACTGCATTGGTGTCGTCAGCACAGGATATGGCCTCAACTGCGATGGAGAGATGTCTGGTTCATCAACGAATCAAGATTTCTCCTCCGTCTAGGGGATGGAAGAGCACGGGTCTACAGACGAAGGGGAAAACCTTACGCCAGAAAATGCATACAGGAAGTGGACAGATTTGGTGGGGTTAGCGTTATATGGGCTATCTCTCATGGCAGGACACGTTTGGTCCTTATCCTGGGCAATCTTACGGCTCAACGATACATCAACGATATTCTCCTACCACACGCCCTCCCAATCGCAGCCAACGGCAACGGTGTATTCCAGCAGGACAACGCGCGACCGCTTATAACGCATATCATAAGAGTCAGTCCACACCGCATTAACGTTGATGTTGTCCCTTGGCCCTCCCCGGATCCCCGGATGTGAACCCGATAGAGCATCTGTGGGACGGATTGGCTAGACGGCTACGCCGACTTCAACCACAACCCCAGACGTTGCAGCAGTTGGCTTTTGCGTTGCAGGCCGAGTGGACTACCATTCCCCAGGATGTGATTCGGATGCTCGTCTCTTCCATGGGCAGGAGATATCAGGCCGCTATCGATTCCAACGGGGGACATATGCGTTATTGATGGTAGCTGACCTTCACCTTGGACTTTTCCTATGTACCGATAACTGAGATGACTACAATCACCAAGTGTTCTCTCCACAACATTTTGGCTCAATACCTTGTACGATTCCTCGTATAAATGAATTTTCCTACCTCACACAAATCTGACTTTGCGTTTCTTTTTTTTAAGAGTATATATCACACGATCATCACAGACCCAATAGTGAATGGGTACCTGGTAGTATGAGATTGTAATGTGATCGATAACTTTGTGGGGCCTAACAGGCAGATTGGGTTGTATATTTCCCAGAGGGCAGAGAATGAGAATCCTTTAACCGGTGTTAAAATAATGTAGATCTAAGAACATTCACTTGGTGAATGGAATCTTGCATACATATACGAGATATATATATATTATATGCGATGAAACCCGTGAAATCCGGGGTAGAATAGGTGTTCAGCGAAACATGCTTCCGTACACGATATGGCTGAAATATTGCCGGTGTGACGTTAAATTCTAACTCACTCACTCACTAGTCCTAAGAGGCGACTAACGGGAATCGGGTGGTCAGGCTCGCTGACTTGGTTGATGCATGTCATTGTATCCTAATTGCGTGGTCCAGACTCGATTATTTAAAGACCGCCGTCATATAGCTGGAATATTGCTGAGTGCGGCGTTAAACAACAAACAAACAAACAAAACATGCGATGAATATGAACCTGATCACAGATAACCCTATATTTCACATAGTAATCGGTTCACATGTAGATGTCAACGATGAAACCACTCGAGGATTATGACGAGTGAGGATTTTCAGGGTATTTAGGTAGAGTCATGTTTTTCTTTCCTTCATTTTTTTAGGCAGATATTTTTTCTTTCTTCCTGCATGAGAGTTGAGATTTTGTTAACGTCACATTTCAAAGTCAACATGAGGAAAGAATGTTAAAAAACTCTCTCACTGTTCAATATTAAAACAGTGCCGGTGTAGGTGATTTTAAACCAGAACATTGAAAATGGCAGTATCAAATATACTTTTTTTTTAAAAAAGGCAATTTGTTTTACAACACTTTTCAATTATAAGATTGTGGATGATAAATATAAATAGCATATCTTTTGATTAAAACTGACGAATAAACGTTACAAAACTGAAATTAGGTCACGTTGGCTCCAATCCCAAATAGTGTTACAAAATAGTTGAGAATCAATCGCCCAAACACAACCAAGACAGGTTGATGAGTAATGAACGTGCTGCCGCACCCAGATCCATGGAACTTGAGTTTGAAGTAAAACTTTGGCTGCACTTTCAGCATGCCAGCCTACAGAGATATGGGTACAAAGGAACGATTTACAGTTCATTCACACCCAAACCGTTGGACAGTAGCATTAACGAATAACGCTACATGAGAATGCCCAGCTGTTGGTATGATAGCTCAAGAAGCAATGCCTGACCACTCACAAGGCGTTGTAGCTGTATACGAATGACAGTCACCAGGCGCATGACCTGATTCAGACAGACTGGGCGGAAGAAAGACAGTCCGAGGAGTGGCAGACCTCCTGTCACCACCACCCTGGAAACGCTACTTTCGTATCCTCTATCTGAGGAATGATATTATCACTGACGTCATCCTGTCAGTCGCTGGACAGTGTCCAGAAGACTGCGTCGGGAGAATATCAGAACTTGCAGACCACTACGGGTCGCTGACACTGCAACGCTGGTAGAACAGAAACTGTTAAAGGGTCCTGTTGACAGGAGAGAGCAGGGTCAAGATTTTCCTGGCAGATGCGTCAACCTACGATAAGGAGAACTTCGTTGTATTCAAGATGTTGAACAGTTTGGGGGTGGCAACATCTGTAGCCCTGTCAATGCGGCTTCTGTAGTCAAGTCAATGCGGCATCTGTAGCCAAGTCAATGCGGCATCTGTAGCCCTGTCAATGCGGCATCTGTAGCCAAGTTAATGCGGCATCTGTAGCCAAGTCAATGCGGCATCTGTAGCCAAGTCAATGCGGCATCTGTAGCCAAGTCAATGCGGCATCTGTAGCCAAGTCAATGCGGCATCTGTAGCCAAGTCAATGCGGCATCTGTAGCCAAGTCAATGCGGCATCTGAAGCCAAGTCAATGCGGCATCTGTAGCCAAGTCAATGCGGCATCTATAGCCAAGTCAATGCGGCATCTGTAGCCAAGTCAATGCGGCATCTGTAGCCAAGTCAATGCGGCATCTGTAGCCAAGTCAATGCGGCATCTGTAGCCAAGTCAAGACAGATCTGGTGATTTTGGAAGGAAACATCACTTGACAGCGTTACATTGACCAGTCTCTCTAGCCTGTATTACTACCGTTCTTGCAACAGAGGGGCGGTCGGGTAGCCTAGTAGTTCAAGCGTTCGATCGTCACGCCGAAGACCCGGGTTCGATTCCCGACATGGGTATAATGTGTGAAGCCCATTTCTGGTGTCCCCCGCCTTGATATTGCTGGAATATTGCTAAAAGCGGCGTAAAACCATACTCACTCACTCTTGCAACAGAACAGGACAGACCCTCTTTCAACAAGATGACACAAGAAGCCATACAACATCTTGCCTTGGCCAGCACCAGACTTATCAACTCTTGTGGGATCAGCTGGACCGTCACATTATAGCACGACTAGGTCGCCCTTAACAAGGATGAGTTAGCACGGCCCTCTGAGGAGAATGGTGTTGAATCCCATTTCTTGTGATCAGACGAATCACATCTTCCCATGGTCGAGTTGGACCGTGCATTGATTCCTGCTGTGGGGATACACACCACTGACTGACATTCTGAAAGATTAAAGGGAGTTTCAGGATTTAAGTCTTGATGGTTGATCGAATGCCGAACAATTGACCCCAACCTCCAAACTGTAGACACAATACCTTCTTTTTTTCTCATTGATGGCACAACTTGTTATGATGATGATATAATTAATTTCTTTTGACAATACAGGTATAATAATGTTGTGTATTTTCGGATTAAGGGTAAATGATGCTGGATAAGCATTTCACGTCACAGTCAACAACTGTTTCAGTCATATCACAGCGGGATCAGTGGACTTAATAACCTTGTCCAAGGAGACGACACAGTCACGTGCATGACATGGCATCTTGAATGGAAGATTTGAAATGATTCTTAATGTCTATCATGCTCATGTCTCGCTATCAAAGATTAAGGTGAGGGTAGCCATATTGATCGAGGCTTTCTTTAGGATGAGATTATTTTTTTAAGCAGATGGAGGCTGATTTTTCATTGACACAAAATTGTGAGCTGTGTTTTTCCCCTCCCTCTCCCACTAGGAATCAAATGGTCCACCCCTTTACTTTATCTCTGAACAGCATCACTAATCCCTTTTTACTGTAATGATGCGTTCAACACTGAGCATCCCAGACGTATGTTCGAGTGTGATGTTTCTCTGATGACTAATGAGTACTGGCACTCAACTGTTGGCTTTCAAACTCAGACTTGGAATAGATATATAAGTTCTTTCATTGTTGATGGCAACGAGCATGTATTCTTGAGCCGATATAGTTTGCCAAGCGAGGTCAAGCAGCGCGAGTACAAAACAATTATTGGACCATTTTGGCTGTCCGGGATGCGGATGTAAGCGGGTTGTCTTCTTGCACAGATACCATACTCCTCACAGGTTTGGGGGGATGCAGCAGAAGGTGTTTCACAGGCCTCATTACTAGAGTGGAGGTAGTAGATAAGTACTGTTGCAGTCCATCACACGACTGGAGCCAGTCTGCGTCCGGAAGTAAAACGCGTCTATAACACGCGCTAGATGATTTGACAATTGTGTGGAACAGGTGGCACTAGTTATTACGTGATGTTTTATCCACAGACGGACACATGGACTTCGGCAGTCTTCGTTCTTGGTCCATGTATCGACAATACCGAGTGTATGGTTCACTGTTCTCTTTTGCGCGGCGCAAACTAACATTCATTTAGTCATTCTCCTTTTTAAAAGATACGGAGTAGGATTTTACGCCACTTTAAACGATTTGGGGCCTGATACCGCCGTGCGTCCTGGGACTAGCACTCTTCGTGTGTGAGGTTCGGTCGCTCTTGATGAGCCCCAGGGTATTAAATAGGTATGAATGTGTAGTTTAGATATTTATTTAAATGACGAAGACTTGCGTGTGTTGAGGAGGACCAAGTTGACCGGAGCTTCATACAAGGAGTCTGATAAACTTAAGGAGAATAATATCGGTGTGGTTGATAAACCTTATGGCTAAAACCTCAGCGTTATCGATGTTATTTGAATGGGAACGGTAGTTTTTGGCGGATTTATTTCCAGCTTTACACCTACCCGCCCACGTTAAGCGTATAAAGTTTAACCTGTACAAGCGGTATTGGCTCGTTGTCAAATTCCTTCTTCTTTTTTGCCTAACTGATGCTTAAGACACACCACATATAAACATTTACATACAGAAATTAAATTAGATCAACCGCACCTGTTTCGGTGCTCTGAAGAAATTAATACACACCTTGTCATTTTAATTGCGTAGTTAAAATCATCCACTTAGAAAAACAAATTTACTCAAAATATCCAAAGGTCTCAGTTATATTGTTTGGCCAGACTCTGAAACTACCAGTGTTTACTGCGACGCCGCTTTTAGCAACATTTCCACATCTGACGGCAGGCCACAATACTACAATGCTACACATGTATCACTGGGGGGCATTGAACCCAGGTCTTCGGCGTGACGAGCAAGTGCGTTCACCACTAGACCACCTCACCGCACCGTATGATTGCAAGAAACTCAGCCATGTGGTTATATGATGTATGGTTTCATCTTGTCCCCGTCCCCCGACAGTAGACGTTGGAAGGAATGTCCCCCTGGTACAACTAATGATGCTTGTCATATCCTAAAACCACATATGATTGTCAGATACTTCTGACAAGTAGTCTTGAGATTTATGGGTTTATTTTCATTTCCTACACTTTGTGAAGTAAGAAGTTGCAAGGGAAGCATTACCTCTGACACTGGGTCAGTTTCTTTTGAACTAATTGGTATCGCGTTTTTCTGTGCTGTGGATCAAATCACTCGGCGCCGCGAACACCGGTTTCACGTTGGCAGCTAGTTTGCTTAATTAACCTTTGAAATTAGGGGGGTGAGTCACGGACCTCGACCCTGAGACGCAGATATCAATCAACCCCGCTCCTTAAATATTTCTTTGCTTTTTATCCCATTTGTGAAGGCTGGTAATCAACAGGCGGGGAAGGAGGGGCGCAGAGCGGAAGTAGCGACCTCCAGATGGAGTTTGGGAGTCCAAGGACCAGGCTTTGTAACCTGACACCAAGGAGGAAGATGTTTTATGATGAAATGAATTTTATGAACTTTCATTCTACCCAAAAGCTGCTGAATGATGTCAGGACTATTGTCACTTTGAACGTGTGGACTGTTGCGTATTAGTAGAGTGATAGAACATCACACGGTATGTTCGCAAGGTTAACTGGAAACAGTTGGCTGTGTGTGTCATGGACAAGGCGTTCTTAGTGATGTGTCTCCTTTGAAGAATCTCAAGAAGTCCATAAGTAGTTCAAGGGGGATCTGTACAAGGGAGACAGCCATGAACTGTGAGCTGTGTACACCAGGCAGGAGGCCTTGTCACAGAAACACGTCTGAGTTACACCATAGTGTAGCCGTAGTTCAACACCAGAGGACAATTAGTTCACGACAGGACTGATATTGCTGTCCACCTGTCTCGATTGCCATACTTCTATGTCTACCCAACCCTTACCCCCACCACATAATGGCTTCCTTTTTATTCTTACGTAGTGGTGATAACTATAGTCTTTCATTATGTCTCTTGATATGTATACTCACCGCCAAAAGAAACGCGAACCATGGAAACATATAGAGAAGTATGTACGTTATGTATGTGTACCAATTAATGACAAAACTAACAATCAGTCAAGTGTTACCACAGAGTATCTATATTTTTATCACAATATGTTGCATGTGATTTCCAAACTTTAAACGGTAATTCTGCACGAGACAAATGGTGCATCTCTAGGATGTCACATGTGATGGCGTTCATGAGCGTCGGTTCACGCAACGTAACGTTCGCCTGTGCATTGGACCAATCTCGTATATGAGTAATTCTTCATATACTAACCAACATGTAAAGTATTCGGGGTAAATTTGGCGGCGAGTATATATTTGTCAAAGCGGTTGAACATAATGTGTGAGATTGATGAGGGTAAATCGTATTCATCCAATTATGTACAAAAAGTTAATTTGTCACTGATTAGCCGAGGTCATCGTGATAATTTACATCTAATCAGTTCTGTTAATGAGTAGAATTCCATCCCTGGCCGCGTCACACCAACAGACGTTGAATGGTCGTTACCCTGCCTGTCGCTCGTGTTTAAGGTGGCGTAGAATGTAGGCGGCTTGGAGTCGGTGTAATGAATCAGAATGGAGTATTCATGTTAAACTGCAGCATGGTATCTCAGTGGACTAGCACTCCAGCATTAGTCCGGACAAGTACAGGCAGACTAACACAAACGTTCATGCACGTCGATATATTAGTGATCAAATTCCATTTCACCTCTTTTGATCATGAGGTAGGAACGTGTTCTCAACAGCGATGCATACATGTAGGTATGACTTCCGGTCTGCAGGCGGCAGTGAATCTACTATGTGTTACCATTGAATACAGTTTCATACAAGTAACCTTCTATACATATATTCAGTAGGGGGTTGACTGCAATTGTGTTTAGTTCGTACCATGAATGTACACAGTGTGAATACACGTGATGTGACATGTATCAGAATCAATATCTAGACAATAATGGGAATTCGGTTCCTGATAAATACTTTCTGATATTCATAAATACACCATCGTCTACACACATCGATCACAATGCGAGGTTGTCAAAACCAGTTGTGGTAGAAGTGTTATACGAGTATGTATATTCGACCTTCTGGAGCCTACTTCACCTCGAAGTTGAGATATAGTTATTATTACCATACGTGAAAATTGTGACATTGTTTCTGTGTAAGTATTGTAGATCATGCACAGGTAGATATATTGAATCAAACTTGCGGGGGTCCCCCTTCAAAAACCGTATGTCTTGACATAAAGTTACCGGGTCCACCTTTAACAAGCAATCCAACCTGTACTTATCACCCAATGTAGTTGAAACTGGATTTACTTATTTAAATGTGATGCTAACGATAGCCATACCCATGTGTTATCGTCAAAGATATTTCCCGTCGTCGCTGTACCACCTCATTCCGACACATCAAGATTAGGTTACATGGAACACATTCCGCAGAAGGAGCGTTCGTGAATTCTCTGGCTGGTTTTTAATCTAGTCTGTCTGAAACCTATCCTACCGATGTTCTGCAGCTCGTATTATTTCCAGGAATGGTATCATTAACAACCTAGGAAAAAGAAAGATAGCAATTTGTTTCTTCAAGTAGGTTAGTCTGAGTTTAGAAATCGAAACTGAGGAAGATGTTGAAGGTATTTTACAATGCGGTGCACCTTTAACATCGTCCTTCTTCGGTTGATTCATGTGGAGTGGCTTAGACGTCGGCGTATTGATGGTATTCTCTAAGTCTAAGTAGGACTTTTATAATTATGACACAGATGTAGTCATAAACTACATCCATGGCCATACCGAGCTACCAGCAATGCTACGGGGGTGAATATGCTACTTGGCAGTGCCATTTCATCTTTTAATAATATTCCGAAATAGGAATATAAGCAGCAAACAGTTTCGACATCAACTACTGTTCGTGGTACATCTTCAAGGAACCCAGTTGTGTTTCTGGTTAGTTGATTACGCGTGAGCGTATCACAAAGGCGTTGCTCATGTTATCAATCACTGGTTTGTCTGAGTCAGATTCGACAGTTTGCATGCTTGTTTGATGTAACGTTTATTCATATATACCATCGATTATTTCAATTCTAAATACAAGGATGACGTGTGTCTGTTGCAGCATCCGGGCAGATGACAGCGTTGTGTGTGAAGGAGGAGGGCGAGAGATCCGCGTCTGTAACACGCATGTAAGTAAAACATATACAACAACGGGAGTCGCTGTGCTCAGTAGGTTCACACCTGTCATCTTTTTCACTGGTGAAACTTATTCAAACATTTATAAGAATGACTAATTTCATATTTATATTCATTGATAAAGATGTGTGTTGACTGGAACAATAAACACTTCACCAGCGTCGTCAGTTTGGTGAGTAAATCTAAACGCCACATCCATATGATTATCAACGGAAGCAATAAAAAGACTTACTCGCATGATATTCCTGGCGCAGTTATCTTGATGGACATTTTTTCATATTTGCCAGATGTTATTTTTCTGAATGAAAATGAGACCTGTACTTACTAATTAGGATAATTTGTTTTCAGAAATGTCCACCCAAGGTTGAAAATGTCCGTCAAAAGCAGTGCCGTAAATTCAATGCTAGAGTGTTTAATGGCAAAAAGTATGAATGGGAGCCATATATTAACCGTAAGTATGTGGGAAACTGCAGAACATTGAACGTTTTTTGGCAATAAGTTTA
The DNA here is from genome assembly GCF_022045235.1 of Haliotis cracherodii. NCBI lineage: Eukaryota > Metazoa > Mollusca > Gastropoda > Lepetellida > Haliotidae > Haliotis > Haliotis cracherodii. The sequence continues at coordinate 1,851,315 of NW_027266264.1, read as the reverse complement.
CAGAGTTGAAGACAAGAACATGCTCTTGGAAGTAATCTAACCTGGCCAATTCATTCTATTTTTAGCTAATAACAAGTGTGAGCTGACATGCCGGGCTAAAGGTCAACATTTCTACGCTCGCCTAGCCAATCGGGTGGGAGATGGAACTCCATGTGATCTGACGTCATTTTCTGTCTGCATTCGGCGCAAGTGCATCGTACGGACCTATTTACTTCTAAATACTTCAGAAATCGTTACGTTTATACTTTAGCGTGAGAAACAATAGATACACTCAAATACGTGGGTCAGTATATGTACTACCTGAAAAAGTCAATAAATCAACATATTGCGTGGATTCTGGGTAAGGTGGGATGACATATACATGCATTGTGTGGTTACATGTGGCCCCCGATAACCTATGCTTGTCCTATAGGGCGACTTAAATGGATCGGGCGGTCGGGTTCGGTGACCTGGTTGATTGTGAGTAATCGACCCCAAACGGTGTGCGACGTTTCTCATAACATCAACCACTGGTTTATCTGACCAAGTTTCGATTATTTTGAAGTCCCTCGTTATTAGGCAAGAACGTTGTTGAGTGATCAACCAAGTACACATCGCATACATCTCACACGTTGATTTATCTCTTTGTAAATGACAGCTGATATTTTTTAATAAGAGGAAGCAAGATTAGTTATTAAGACATTTTATTTTCGTTTGATATCCAAGATATTCAAGATATGATTTATTTATTTTTTAATTTAAACGCCCTCTATATTGTTTGTAGAAAGTTGGCTGTGATGACCTAGTGGGTTCTAACGCGACGCTGGACAAGTGCGGTGTGTGTAACGGCGACAACAGCACCTGTAGAACCATCTCCGGCGTGTTTACGCGCCCCGACCTGCCACGCGGCTACACCAAGATCACCACCATACCAGCGGGCAGTACCGGAGTGAACATCACCGAGCTCAGACCCAGTAATAATTACCTCAGTAAGTGGGAGATGACTGCATTGAGAGGACAACCAGGCGGCTTGTCAAAGGGGCCCCTCCCACTCCACAGTATGCTTCTCCTATAGTGATCAATTGACTTGCCTGTGCACGTGTTTGTGGCGGGTGTATCGGTTGGGCAGGATATGATATCCTTTTCGCGAACACCTGGTGACAGCGCAATTTGATAGTGAATCATAAACACATGCTTATGATATATAGTTGGAATGGTGCGATGGACTCTGCCAATACTCCATCTACATATGTTCATAGATGCCACTAGTCTTTAGGTGTGATCATCTCTATTGATTCCCTATTTGATACATGGTCTATTGTTCCAGTGTTAAATACCTTTGGCATGTGTGTCCATGTGTGTCGACCACCGCTAGATCCAGACTGTATTGTTCAGATAAGCAGTATCCCGCTTGAAGTCTTGTGTCCATTACATTCACGTATCTCTTTTCAGGTTTGAGAACTCGTTCAAAATCAGTTGTAAACGGTAATTGGACAATGTCAGCATCCGGGAACTATCAAGCTGCCGGAACTACTTTCATATACAAGAAGCAGTCACGTGAATGTCCCGGAGAATGTATCTTCGCTCGGGGCCCACTAAACCAAACCGTAGACGTCTTGGTAAGGACGGGAAGAAACCATTGTCAAACTCTTTCTTGTCTACATTGGTCATAATGCAGTCCAAATACAAACTAGACATCAATTAGAAGCACTTAATGTCAAACGTAAATGACTTCTGTGAGGAACGCATATAATTTTAATCCTTACGACTTCATATTGAATTGCACACAGGGATATAAATGGCTTATTGGCGTTTAAAGTGTCGACCCTTTTGCGCGTTCGGTTCCAAACTCAAATTGGTGGGGTTAAATCTAAAGGGTCACCTAGCTCTACATTGAACATGTTTATTTCCTTATTGTCACCTGTGGTTCTTTATAAAGTGGTCTATCGTCAGTGACATCTGTGTTGTGTGAAGAAAGTATATCGCTATATATAAGTCGCAATGGGACGATTCTCTGATAATAATGTGTAGTGAGTTTCAAGTTTGTTTTTTCACTTACACTTGTCAGATGGTGTACTCACGTGGCTATTGTTTCCTACACAGATGCTGGTGTATTATAAGAACCCTGGAGTCATGTACAGCTTCAATGTGCCTGTGGATGTAACGGACGCTTACTTCAAAGAAATCATTTCTCGTAGTGACGAAAGTCATGTTCTCCCCACAGTCGCACCACCCACCGTCATTCCTTCACGTACTGCTACCGTTGCCCAGCCAGAGTTGGCTAATCTGGAACTGGGGGGACCAACTGGTGTACATGTAGAGGTTGACAAGGATGATGATGATGAGGAGGAGGAGGAGGAGGAGGAGGAGGCGACAGAACCCTTCAGGGAAGATTTTGTAGAGAGCCACGATAGACATCCCCATGAGGACCTCGAAGAAGGTGTCATGGCGAGACCAGACACTAAGGAGGACCATATTAGAGGGTCGTTTGGTCAGAAGGAATATACTTTCCATAAAGGAAATGGTGCTACGGTTCTTCTGAAGGCTAACGTGGAATCATGGTCTGATCGTGCCAACGTCCATGAGGAACAGAGTCAAAAAGGTCCCACGTTTGTGTTGTCGGAGCTGGGGTCTAAAGGAGAGGATGAGGGCGATACAAGTTTGGAGGTGGTTGACGGGGCAGCTGTGTTGAAGCAGCAGAAGGGAGAACAGATGGTGGAGACTGATGTAAGAGATGAAGGTGGTGAACAGGAAGGCGATGAGGGTGAACAGGATGCTGGTGAAGGCGGGGAGGAAAGTGAAGAGGTCGATGATGGAGGAGAACAGGAAAGAGAAGAGAGTGATGAAAGGAATGATGAAGGCAATAGTGAGTCGAGCCACTTAGGTGAAGAAGTTAATGAGGCTGGTGATAATGGAAATGTGGAGATTGAGGGCGAGAAGGAAAAGGTTAATCACTTTGCTGATGAAGACGAAGATGTCGATGATAATGAAGAGGAAGAAGATGGTGATGAAAAAGATGAAGATGGTAATGATGGAGATGATGATAGTGATGAAGAAGAAGAAGAAGAAAAAGAAGAAGAAGAACCATATGATAAAAGCAGAGGAGATGAAGTTCTTGGGCTGGGAGATGGATTTAGAGAACGAGAACCAGTTTACAATAGACGTGGATACAGGTTACCAAACACAGTAAAGGCAGAGACAGAGACAAGAAAAACGGATTCTAGCCAAGGAGGTTATTCACCAACAACACACGTAGAGGTTACAACACCAGCGACTCCAGCAACGACTGTACGGGGTACTCTGAACGTACCACAACGAGACAGTCGGTTCCGGACATACAGCAGATCACTCGGCCGTTCAAGTGTTCAGCCAGCAATCCGGCGGGTAGGTCGTCCTTTCGGCAGACCGGGACGACGAGGAAGTGTTAGAATTCCAAAGTATTCTCAGAGCTTTACATTCCGAGAAAGATTTAAGATTCTTAGAGATGCACAGAAAAAGCGATTACTGCGTCAAAGACAGAAACTAATTCAACAAAGCGAAGTATCTTCAATTGCCCCCTCAGTGAACAGACGCATATCAAGTAGCTCACAACTGCCAAGCATTCAAGGAACCGACACATCAAGGATACGAAGTCAACAGGGTGGAATCCGGCACACATCGCAGATACATGGACAATCTACGACTCCTCGGAGTCACCATGTGCGACATCGACATCACCATCGCCAGGCAGCCATTGTCACAACACCTCCTCCTCAAAGAAGGCTTGGTAGTGTTGACAGGAATTCCCAAGGCCTCCGACTCGGAGCAACCGGTGAGCGCCGTGTTGACCAAGAGAATCAGAGAGCTGGTTCCAGCATCACGTTGAAGGCCAACGTTAACGCTTCACCTTCTGACAGAGATCAGCAATCCGGACGTACTTATCGTCGAAATGAAAACCAGGGGGTCCGTACAAGAGACAATCAAGGTCATGGTTCTCACACCAGCAACCGACGAACATCTCCTGGTCATCAACCGTCACTGAATGCACGCGTCTCCCATAACATTGACAGAACTATCAACTCCAGGGATCCTGCTCCAAGACCAAATCAGCAACAAACGCCTCGACGCCAGACAGTTGACCATAGAACCATAGTCGACGAGACACTCCCTCTAGGTCACTTTGACAGAGCTCTAGACCCTCGAGGATCGGATAGAAGGATTGTCATTCCACAACAGCCAGTAGGGGTATCCACGGGACAGCAGATCATTCCCCAACAGCCCGTCATCAGTTCCAGGCCTCGATATGAAGGTTTCGGATCGACAGCTACTCAGCCAGGGGAGCCACTTACAAAATATGCTAATGGAGTGGACCCACTCTCCGGCTTGTCACCCCTTACACCCGGGGGTAACCAAGCCTTGACGGCAGGGAAGTCCTACACCAGAAACATCATCCCGAATGAAAAGAGGCTGGTGAACCCGACGCTGAATGGCGGACTCTCAAATGAAGTACTTGGAGCCACCTATGTGTGGAGAGTGTCTGGGTTCACAGACTGTACCACAACGTGTGGTGGAGGTGAGGCGACTACAAATTATGTTCTTATGTTAGATGGACAACTGGAAACTACACTGAATTATGAATGGTTTTTTTAGCATAGGTATTTTTGTACGAGGGCCTAGGCTTGACCCAACTGGCTGTCCAAGTGTGCATCATGTCGTTCTACACCAGCTTATTGTATTTGTGTACAGTAATCTCGCAGTTATTATTCGTCTCTCACAGAGGCAATGTTTTAGTTTCACAATAGCACAACAGAATTAGGGCCAAGACCGTGGGGAATATTCACAATTGTTTTGAGTACTGTATATTATTTGCATATGGAGCATTTTACTGTCGCCCATGTTCCATGGTATTCTCAAGGACATAAGCCCGACCCGTAAAGTTGAAACGCCTTCTCCTCCTCCTACTCCTCCTCCCCCTCCGCCTCCTCCTCTGCCTCCTCCTCCTCCTCCTCTGCCTCCTCCACCGCCTCCTCCGCCTCATCCTCTGCCCCCTCCGCCTCTTCCTCCTCCTACTCCTCCTCCCCCTCCGCCTCCTCCTCCGCCTCCGCCTCTTCCTACTCCTCCTCCTCCGCCTCTTCCTATTCCTCCGCCTTCTCCTCCTTCTCTACCTCCTCCGCCTCTTCCTACTCCTCCGCCTTCTCCTACTACTCCGCCTCCACCTCCTCCGCCTCTCCCTCCTCCTCCTCCGCCTCCTTCCCCTCCTCCACCTCCTCCTCCGCCTCCTTCGCCTCCTCCTCCGCCTCCTGCTCCTCCTCCGCCCCCTCCTCCACCTCCTCCTCCACCTCCTTCGCCTCCTCCTCCGCCTCCTGCTCCTCCTCCGCCCCCTCCTCCGCCTCCTGCTCCTCCTCCTTAGCGTCCTCCGCCTCCTGCTCCTCCTCCTCCTCCTCCGCCTGTACTGGTGATTGGTTGAATGTTCCAGGTGTGCAACAGACTGTCGTGGTGTGTGTGAACACCAGGAACCAGGCGGTAGTCACAGATGAGAACTGTGCCCGGCTTCACAAACCCGCCCCGACAGCAGTCACCTGCAACACTAGACCCTGTCCAGCAAGGTAAGGCCATGTTCAACACTAGACAATTACAGCAAGTTAAGGCCACCTCCAACACCAGACCGCGTACAGCAAGGTAAGACCACCTCCAGAAGTAGACTGTGTAAAGCAAGGAACGGCCACCTGCAACACTAGACTGTACAGCAAAGTAAGGCCACGTCCAACACCAGACTGCGTACAGCAAGGTTAGGCCACCTCCAACACAAGACTGTGTACAGCAAAGTAAGGCCACCTCCAACACTAGACTGTGTACAGCAAGGTAAGGCCACCTCCAACACTAGACTGTGTACAGCAAGTTAAGGCCACCTCCAACACTAGTCTGTGTACAGCAAGGTAAGGCCACCTCCAACACTAGACTGTGTACAGCAAGTAAAGGCCACCTCCAATACTAGACTGCGTCCAGCAAGGTAAGGCCACCTGCAACACTAGACTGTGTACAGCAAGGTAAGGCCACCTCCAAAACTAGACTGCGTACAGCAAGGTAAGGCCACCTGCAACATTAGACTGTGTAGAGCAAGGTAAGGCCACCTCCAACACTAGACTGTACAGCAAGGTAAGGCCACCTCCAACACAAGACTGTGTACAGCAAGGTAAGGCCACCTCCAACACTAGACTGCATACAGCAAGGTAAGGCCATCTGCAACACTAGACTGTGTACAGCAAGGTAAGGCCACCTCCAACACTAGACTGTGTACAGCAAGTAAAGGCCACCTCCAATACTAGACTGCGTCCAGCAAGGTAAGGCCACCTGCAACACTAGACTGTGTACAGCAAGGTAAGGCCACCTCCAACACTAGACTGCGTACAGCAAGGTAAGGCCACCTCCAACACTAGACTGTACAGCAAGGTAAGGCCACTTCCAAAACTAGACTGCGTACAGCAAGGTAAGGCCACCTGCAACATTAGACTGTGTAGAGCAAGGTAAGGCCACCTCCAACACTAGACTGTACAGCAAGGTAAGGCCACCTCCAACACAAGACTGTGTACAGCAAGGTAAGGCCACCTCCAACACTAGACTGTGTACAGCAAGTAAAGGCCACCTCCAATACTAGACTGCGTCCAGCAAGGTAAGGCCACCTGCAACACTAGACTGTGTACAGCAAGGTAAGGCCACCTCCAAAACTAGACTGCGTACAGCAAGGTAAGGCCACCTGCAACATTAGACTGTGTAGAGCAAGGTAAGGCCACCTCCAACACTAGACTGTACAGCAAGGTAAGGCCACCTCCAACACAAGACTGTGTACAGCAAGGTAAGGCCACCTCCAACACTAGACTGCATACAGCAAGGTAAGGCCATCTGCAACACTAGACTGTGTACAGCAAGGTAAGGCCACCTCCAACACTAGACTGTGTACAGCAAGTAAAGGCCACCTCCAATACTAGACTGCGTCCAGCAAGGTAAGGCCACCTGCAACACTAGACTGTGTACAGCAAGGTAAGGCCACCTCCAACACTAGACTGCGTACAGCAAGGTAAGGCCACCTCCAACACTAGACTGTACAGCAAGGTAAGGCCACTTCCAACACTAGACTGTGTACAGCAAGGTAAGGCCACCTCCAACACTAGACTGCGTACAGCAAGGTAAGGCCACCTCCAACACTAGTCTGTGTACAGCAAGGTAAGGAGACTGTTACAGCAAGGTAAGGCCACCTCCAACACTAGACTGCGTACAGCAAGGTAGGCAAGGTGTACTCATCATGTGTGGTTTCTACTGTTGGACCAAGATCTTGAATAACGAGATTATTTCACTTACGGTATGTGTATTCCACCATGGACACATTCTTTATATTGTTGCTGGAGGCGGTCAGGGAAAGTATTCTGTAGATTTATGTAGGCTAAGGGTTTTTAGGTTTGTTGAGGAAAATTAAATAAAGAGACGAGTGCACAGAATTCCAACTCACACAATGACTTAAATATTCTATGTTTGGAAAAGAATAACGTTATATATTCCCGAGCGACACATGTTGGCACATATAGCATTCCACCATGGCTTCCGCCATCCATTGTTTCCTATGTTCTTGTCGTTCCTCCACACAGTGTGTGTGTGTGCTTCTCAAGAAGACATTCTTCCAAATCTCTGGAACTACAAAAACTGTTCAGGATGTGTGATGACGTTTATTTAGGCTGACAGCTTTAATACCGTGGAAGGTGTTAATGCTGCCGGTCCTTCACTCATGTGAGTGTAGCATCCCGGACATGTGCATCATGATGACAGCTCAACTGGCAGCCTGAGTTACTTTGGACAGGAACAGGAGCACATATGACATTCCATCATGGATGGGTTCCATCACGTCACAAATGAACAAACCATGAACCAACCATGCTGGATGTCACGTCCGTTCATGGAAGATTGCCTTTCGTGATGGTTGTTCTGCTATAGTATGTATGATGTTGAGATCACAAATATGCTCCTTATCTATTGATCATCTACAGTAGAATGTCTTTTCTGAACCTTTTCAGATTCAATGGTGCAAATTTCGAATCTCTGTGGGTCAATGTTGCTTAGCCTGTATAAGAACTACGTGCATAAATGATCGAGGGTTATGATAGTTGGTTATAGGAACTGTGAGGTTTGTGCTTCAAGTGAACTGTGGTTTTCAATTTCAAATATCCTCAAACAATATGAAAGGACTTTTCCAAAATATTGTGTTTAGGAATGCTTGTTAATAGAAACATGGTACAAACGTATTCAGTGGTTTGTAGCGTATATTTGTTTGTATGAAGACAATTCTTTACCTTCCGTGACTGGTACATTCAGACATACATCTAGCTTCAAGGGTTCACCCATGTGCTCTGTTGTCTGTGTTGTCAGGTGTGATGATGCTATCATATAGCGACGACAGTCCCCCTTACCCCCTGATTAATGTGAGAGGTATATCAGTTCACCGCGTCTGTGGCAGTTGCACACTGTGATTCACCGTACTGCCGTCTGGCCACCAGCAGGACAGGGGACAGAACATGATCACATAATTATACCTAGCGGGCCTCGTGTGTTACATTCTTGTTGGAATTAAACTGCGGTCGTTTTACCTTGAAATAACATTACCCGGAACGCCATGGGATGGCATGTGGGAGATGGTCCTGCACTATCATCTGATAGCCTGACACATCCCCTAATCCCAAGAAAACCAGGTTCAGTTTGTTTTGTCCGAAATGCGTTATTTATTTGAACCCGTACGTCAAGCTCTATCCCCTGGGGAATATTAATCTGGTGCAATTATAGCAGACATTCGTAAACGTCGAAAACCTGCATCACTTGGGGATTTCCTCCCACGTCAATCTGACACACTCTGATATGACTGAAGTGCCGTTCAAAGCGGTGTTTAAGGCTGTTCACTTCAACCTGACTGTACTCCTTAGTTGTACAGCTGTCATACTTCGCCTTTGTGTAGGCAGAACCATCCTGTTTAACCTGATAGCTCTGCTGGAAACCAGGTAAATAGAATTGTCAATGCAAGAGAATAACCAGCCCAGATTTTCTGCAGAAACAGATTTCACTGCGAAAAGGTTAAGGAACTGTTGAAATTATATAAATGGACCACCAGGTGTTCGCGAAATGGGTAAACATGTCCTGCCATGCCGTTAGCACCGCCTTTCGTACAATTCGCATGAAGCAGGGAGTATTTACTGCCTGACGCAGCAGTACTAGTGCCATGCGACGTCAGCCTTTAAACAAACCAGACAATCAGGTGATCAATGAACCAGAAAATCACGACACGAGAAAATTACTGATTTTGTTGACACTAATTTAAGCGGTATGTTAATTTTGAATTAGGTCTGGGCTTGATTGTAAATGGATCATAAGGTATGTGACATAAGGACATGGAACTGTGAAGGTATCTTCTTAAGATTCTTAAATGAGTTTGATGAAACGTAATAGAAAACAGACACGTTATCTGGGCGACTTGTGCATGACATCCTGCTCAGGTGGTTGATATAGTAAACAGGTGGAGTCACCTTATAGCGACGTGCCACCAGTGTAGTTCTCCAAGGTGATGTGCGTCCTTCATATTTGTTGGTCTTTCAGCTGGGAGTCATCACAATGGAGCACTTGCACCACCACCTGTGGCCCGGGAACCCAGACTCGAACCGCCGCCTGCAAGTCGCGTGTGTCCGCCACCCTCAACCTCACCATGCCCGACAACTCCTGTAGCGCCCAGAGGCCAGCAACTGCACAGACGTGCGAGATCACCGCGTGCTACCTGTGGATCACAGGCAACTGGAGCAAGGTGAGATATCAAACGGTTGATTATACATGTGAAAATAGTATGAACATCTGTATCACGCTGATTCCACGCAGCGCCATAGAGCCTACAAATTCCATTTAAGTCAGCGGATCAGTGTTCTTTTTATTCTCAGCTCTCTGAGGAGTATTCGGTAGGTGATTACCCCAGTAGGAGGGGCATTGTCACCCGATGTCTATGCTCATTAGGTAGCTATTTGTGTTACATGTGATTAAGTGCTTGTGTACCTATTTCAGGCGTGTAAATGGACAAGTAGTCTTTAAACGTTATCTAAAATAGAAATCTGAAATCCTGAACATTGGACTTGATTCAGGTATTTGATGGTTTTCCAGCTTTTCACTGCTCTGTCTGACGTTCAAATAGGAAATGAACACTTCACAAAGCTATCAGACGCCGATTTATATCGCTGTGATGCAGTGTCAGTTAGACTTGCTCCAAGGCTGTACTGAAAGATAAGTCCATGGATGTGTTGTAATTCTTAATCGGCAAGTCCAGATGTGTGGACAGTAGGACTCGTGTCTCCACTTGTTCTTCTTATTTACATAATCTAGAAATTATGATTTAAACTAAGTATTGCCTTAGATACTTGTGCATGTCTAAGTGTCAGTGTCAGCAGTAGTTTCAGTGATGCGTCTTCAAACTACTATCTCACCATGTTGTCTGCGAGCAGGGTTCCTCCATTTGCCATCAGCTTCAAATATGTATTCATGACATTCCTCCCATCAGCAACAGGCTGGTATTCTATTTGAATAAGACGGTGTTATGGACCTAAACATCCACAACATAACAAATACATATCTGCTGTCAACGACGTTAATGTCGAGAGCGATAGATGAGTGCTGCATCATTCAGTGATCCCCGTTACCTCCAGAGTAACAACGTATGGAGGAACATGCAGCAGCACACTCCACACTCACCGTGGACCATGTCTATGTGTAACAGCGCGAGGTAATTACCAAGAACAGGCTTGGTGATTGTATGGAATCTTTGGCAATGGTAAAGTGGCGTTCTCTGTGAGACATGCCGCGAGGGTCTCCGAGTCCGCTCAGTCGCGGTGTACAGTTGGGACAACAAATTTTGGGCATAAAAAAATAGTTCGTCTTCAATGATTGCGACACTTTAACCCTGTCAGGGTTACTCAAGGCGTGATTTACAGTTATGTAACATTGCAATTTCTTTATCCGTGGGAACACTTCAAGTATGTCCTTTAAAAAATGTCAACGGCGCTGAAAACCGTTATTTCGGGGTTGTTTCCACATTCTTGCAATACTATCGCATTGGTATTTCAAACTTCGGTTTAAATGTATTGTATTCCAGAGGGGCTACGATGTATATTATTCTGTTTGTGTCTGCTGCATCTAAAAAAACAATTTCAAACAGATACTTCCAAATCCCCAAGCAGAACGTCCTCCTGGTTATTACTGCACTGTTTTAACTTTGGAATTTGGAATTTCCTTGAATATGTTTTATCCCCTCTTTGCCGTAACCCACAAACACTTCCAGATTGTGTTTTGAATGAAGACGAGGTTCTGATTAACTGTCGGGAGTTAAAGGGACACGGCTGACCTAGTTCGAATCCCTGAATGGTCGTGGTTAGAATTCTTGGTTTGCCAGCACCCTACCAGCACCATTCCGTCCGCGTTGGCTTCACCAAAGACCCGTCACACTGTCACACTATGATATTTGACTGAAATAATGTTCGAAATGGCGTTTGACCAACTGACTCAGTAGGGTAAATGGACGAGAATGACAGAGACGTTGGTCATGCAGCGCTCCTAGTTTACTGTATCACCGGTCATCCACATGGACACGCCGTACTCAGCCCTTTCCTCATCCCTGGTTGGCCACACTGCAAGCCCCGGCGTGATTCTTGAACATATTTTGACACATACTTTGTTTTTAGAAAACTTTGTTTTTTGAGCGTTTACTTTTCAAAGTTGCCTAGAGAAGCGTTTATTTGACGACCACCCGGCGTGTAGAGGAACCATGACACATCCTCCAATGAGATACAAAAACATGCTGAAGATAACTCTGAGATTGTTTTCTGAGACAGAAAACCCTGACATAACAAAATGTGATACCGTTTTGGCAGTCATTTATACCGTGGGTGTCTCGGTTGGACAAAAACAGCAGCCATGTTGCATGACGTTACGGGACGTAATATTGGATCTGTGAGTAGTATCTACACATCGCTGCACCGCGTTATCACGTGCGACATCAACACCGACTGTCGCTGAACGCTAGACACGGTGAGATTGTGCCTGTATGTCAGGCATGCGGTGACACAGAGAAATCAACTAAACCCTTGATAATAGGTTTGGGGGAACAGGTTTCTTTGACAGATGCCTTTTGTCCAACTGTCGGGCTGTTTGTATATTGAGTTTCCTTTTGAAGCTTAATGTCGCCAAGAGTGATTTAAGCTGAACCTTATCAAATCACCATTGTTTCAAGCATAATGAGCAATTATCGTAAACTCGTTAACGGTTTGGTTTTTTTACCATTGGAAAGTTGTCAAATAGTGTAAGCTATTTGGCATTCCAGCGATATATTTGTAACATATGTCTATATTTTTGAAAATATGTTATGTCATGCCGAGACCAGTAATATGGTAAACCAGATGTTTTAACATAACATGGGCTATTAGGAGCTGCGTTATGATGTGTGTTTAGGTTTTTTGAAATAATTCGGTCGTGTTTATTATACAGCCTCGACACATGCCTCGTCCTTACTGCAAGGACATGATGCTATAAACAAGCACTGGCAGAATGTAAGCGTCCCATTTCCAGTCTCCGTCTTACTCATGGGGAAGTCCGCACTGCACAACGGTGGCGTGACATGGTCGCCATTGCGGGTGCACATATCACGGCCGCACCAATGATGTGTGGCTTGAATATGTTTCTGAAATACATGTGTTGTCTGTAAGTGTAAGATCCGCGGGGTGGGTGTCACGGGCATGTAGACAGTCTCCCAGTTGTAGCACGGCGTGTCTGTCTGATGGGGAGGACAACCCGCAGTTACGCAAGTCCCAGACGTATACCCGGGATTCGAACCCACGACCGTCGACCAAGGCTTAGTGTCCCATCATACAAAGGAAATTTATTAGGGTTATGTTTAGTTTCAGTTTATCTTCTACATTTCAAGAAAAATATCAAAGACACCGTCGTTATGTCATTCTTCTCTCAATATTTGTGCATTCTGCATTGTATGTAATAAGCATCATCTTGGTCACTCGAAATGATTTTGGTTCTTCCTTATCGTCCTTGTTTTGTGTTTCCGTGTATTTTTGTATTTTTGTTTGGTTGGGTTTGGTTGTTTGTTTTGTTTGTGGTTTTTTTTTGTGGTTTTTTTTTTGGGGGGGGGGGGGGGGCGGTTAGGGGTGAAGGTGGGGGTAGATGATGGGAATGTATGATCCTGTCACAAATGATTGGTAAACAGTAATTACTTCTCTCCTATCTTTAAAAACAACACTCATATATCGCAGTAGCCTCTGCTAAGAAAATAGTTCAAATTGCCAAATCTTCCTAATCCTCATTTGCAATAAGGTCCCCAAACCAAATAGTCAATTTGTCATCGCCTTCAACTATCTGTCTTATTAGACTCTCGGGTCGGTGGGACAGCTTAGTTAAAGCGTTGGGCTCGTCGAACTGAAGGCCAGTGGTTGATCCCCACTTTGGGTCCACTTTGTGAAGTTCATTTACCCCGCCGTGGTTGTGCTGGAATATTGCTAAGTGGGGTGTAAAACCTAACTCACTCACTCAGTTCACTGGGTTCTTCGCGAGGGGTACCTTTACCCAAAAGCAGGCGGCGTAGAAGCCCCAAAGACGTGATGTTCTTTTGGCTGCCATTACCTGATGTCATTCTCACCCACAGTGTTCAAGTCGTTGTGGGCAGGGCAGGAGACAGAGAGAAGTCACGTGCACGGACGCAGCAGGAACTGTCGTGACCACTCAACTCTGCACGGGACTCAAACCAGCCAATCAGGAGAACTGTAACATGGGGAGCTGCGGCAAGGGCTGGTACTCCACTCAATGGCCAGAAGAGGTAGGCGAGTTGTGTCTACATTGTGTTCCTACAGGTTACAGACAGCCTAATATTTTCCCATAGACTTCCATAGTAAACGTTATATTTTGTTCTAAAATAACTAAGCTTTCAACGGCTACATGGATGACAGTGTGGCCTTGGAGAAGCAATGACATTCAAAGGAATGACTACCTATACAGCTCCTTGTCCGAGTACAGGAAGTAAAAAAACCCACCCCCATTAACTAACCAGATGTCACTTGCTTGAAAATGTCTGTGGTCACATTCAGCATAAGTCATCATGTTGAGAAAAGACAGCACTAAATATAGAAAAACATGGTCAGTGATTTAATGGCATGTAAAAGTCGACCTCGGCCACGCCAACGTATAAAAGAACGATGTGTAATTAACTAGTAAATATAGTAAAAATTGTAAAGATGTTCGTGTTAAAGCGAATTATATAAACATTTGATGAGAAAAACTAAAAACAACAGCTGAACATGTATATTCTTGTTCAGGGGTCTGTTTTTCGGCTTATACTGTATCAGTATCAGATGCTAGTTTTAGCAAACCTAACAACAAACGTAACTGTTCTACATACAGAGGTGTTTACTCCAGCTGTGAATTCTCCTAGAAACTGTTAAATGTACAGTGGTTACAGAGTCACGGGGGTGGGGGGTGGGGGGGTAGGGGGGTAGGGGGGTGGGGTGGATAGCAGCGTTCTAGCTGGATTTGATCCCCAATGGGAACATGACGTGGACCCCACTCTGGAATTCCACCGTTTGATACGCACCTGGGTGGAATAAAGCGGCGTAAAATTCTACTCATTCATCCCCTGCACTAATGACCTAGTTTCATTGGGGTGCGCGTCCTGACACGTCTGTCGGTTTGCAGTGTCCGGTGTCGTGTGGGGAGGGGACCATGAAGAGGAAGACGATGTGTGCTGGCGAGAAGGGCGTGGCCCTGGACACTGACCGCTGCGACCAACTGGACAAGCCCCGTGTAGAGAAGACATGTAAAGTGGACACACCGTGCGGGGGCAACTGGTTCGTCGGGGAGTGGTCAAAGGTACTCACAGTGTTTTAATCAAGAAAATACGTTCAAATATATTGTACTCCATGTTGTATTCGAACTAAATTCTCGAGGGGCGATGGGTGTAGCCTGTGGTGGTTTAAACGTTCGTTCGTCACGCCGAAGACCCGGGTTTGATTCCCCACATAGGAACAATGTGTGAAGCCCATTTCAAGTGTCCCCTGACGTGATATTGCTGGAATATTTCTAAAAGCGGCGTAAAACAATACTAACACACTCACTCACTCAATTCTCGATATCTCCTTATGCCGTGTAATTTTACGGACAGTGTAGCTCGTGAATTGCAGCGTTTATATTTTTTTAGAATATTCTTCTTCTTTTGTATTTGAGAAATGACTTACATGTATGTCCCCTTTCAGTGTAACGGGACATGTGGGTACGCCGTCAGATCACGTGACGTGGCGTGCGTCAAGAACCTGCCTGGAGGCGTTCTGGCCGTGGTGACGGAAGATAACTGTAAGGGCAAGGAGAAGCCCGAAACTGGGGAGGAATGCCAGTTGCCGGAATGTCATCCCGAGTGGTACATGACGTCATGGGCAGAGGTATGAGTTTCACCCGCTCATCTAAGTATCTGCCCCTCGTTCTGCTAATTATCTGCCCTTTGTTCGGCTTATTATCTGCCCCTTTTTCGGCTAATTATCTGCCCCTTTTTCGGTTAATTATCTGCCCCTTGTTCGGCTAATTATCTGCGCCATGTTCTGATAATTATCTGCCCCTTGTTCGGCTAATTATCTGCCCCTTGTTCGGCTAATTATCTGCCCCATGTTCGGCTAAATATCTGTCCCATCTTTGGCTAATTATCTGCCCCTTGTTCGGCTAAATATCTGCCCCATGTTTGGCTAAATATCTGCCCCTTGTTCGGCTAATTATCTGCCTCTTGTTCGGCTAATTATCTGCCCCTTGTTCGGCTGATTATCTGCCCCTTGTTCGGCTAATTATCTGCCCCTTTTTAGGCTAATCATCTGCCCCTTGTTCGGCTAATTGTTTGGAATTGACATTCATTGTCTGGTTCTCCTGCCCGTGGAACGTTGTCTTGGTGATGAGAGTGAGAGAGTGTTTTGAACCCTGCTTTAATAGTAGTTTAGACATACCATGTGCTTGACAGCATAGCGGGATTAGAACCAACGACCAGCACATCCTGGTATTACTAAGAGAAAACAAATGTTTGAGACCACTAGACTATCGGTGACCCTCTAGTAGTGAGCGGGCCGGTTGTGACCAAGATCTCCTGACAAGCAAAAGCAGTACTGGGTTTAATTCACAAAAGCATTGAGATCAACGAATAAATTTATATGTGTTAAAAACTATGTCCTTAATTAAAGTAAAAATAAGTACTCATTTTGAGAAAATCTTGTGGACAATTTATACCACAGCGTCACACATATATATATATATATATATATATATATATATATATATATATATATATATATATATATATATATATATATATATATATATATATATAATACACTACTGACAGCCCGGAATGGCTTTAGTTCTGTGTCTGTGGAGGATACAGCAATATGGTGGTGTCGTGGGATGTTTGACCCGTAAAGATTCCGGAATAGAATAGGTCTTCAGCAACCCATGCTTGCTGTAATAGATGTTTACCGTAAGTGGCGACTATGCTTGTCGAAAGAGGCGACTAACGGGTTCGGTTGAACAGTCTCGCTGACTTGATTGATGCATGTCATTGCATCCAAGTTGCGTGGATCGGTGCTCATGATGTCAATCACTGGAATTTCTGGTCCAGACTCGATTATTTACAGACTGCTATCATATAGCTGGAATATTGTGGAGTGTGGCGTTACACAACAAACAAACAAAGAAACAAACTCTCTTTGGAGAACAATTAACATCTGCAAGGCTCCACACCGAGTTTGTCGCGTACATCTGTAAATACATACACTGAAGTCTGTCACCAGCCTGCCCATATGAAAGTCCCCACACCTTAGTGACAATACCATGACGTAACACGTGATCTTTGCAATACAAAAGGAAAACCTGTAATATGAAAGTAAATTATTCCCCGCATAGACTTCCCTCAGTTCACCGACATCAAACGACTGTCAGGTGGTCCATATGGGGGACAATCCTTTACAGATTTCCTCTCTTAAAATGTTGACACAATTGGTCAGATTTCCTCCCACGACACGCGCACACTTTAACGACACACACATAACTATGACACACAATGTGGTCGCCAGCGTGAGACAGGGTTGAGTCACGTGACTTCGTGTTCCTCTACGAACCCTGATTTCCTGACGAAGGACGAACACCTCTCCAACGTTTCAAGACATTCGACTTCCATTACACAGTGAAAATAAGTTGTGAGTGATCCCCCGCAGATTTTCTGTCATTTGATAAACACTGGATGTCGCCATTCGTCCTGGGGCTCACAATTTGTTGTAATGGGAGTAGTTCAAGACGTATTAAACACCCCTCTTTGTCTCCATAACTCAGTATTGCCATCCATCCCACCCGAACGGCCACGTATATTGGTTAATGTTCCAGCTTGCTGGTGCCCTGCAGGGCTCACCATAAACCCAGCTGCAGCTAAAGACATGGTGACCCGTCAAAACAAATAGCAATGGCGTTTAATGCTTGCTCGTCAAATTCTGCATTCTGACAAATCATTTTTCATATTGATTCAAGGCTGACTTTCAGAATATAAAAACGGTAAATCTGATTGATTTTTTGCACGCGTCACATCAAAGTTTGAATGGAAGCGTAATTGAAAACGGCCATTAACATTTTCCTTTAGTGTCCAGGACTTGGACATGTTCAGCCGATGTCCCATTATAGAACCACTTTTATCTGCTTATAAAGCAATTTACTACATCTTTTATGAATGTTCGATAATCATAACGTGGTTGTTCAGCCAAAGTCCTTGTGTGACCTTCGCGACATTCTGCAGTTTCACCTTGAACATAAACAAGTTGCAAGTCCTTGGTTTCAAGCGCTCAAACGGGTTATAAGTTATTCGTACAACAGTCTTGTATGTTGGAATGTTCTATCTGATCTAAGTGGGTGCAGAGCCCAAAGTCCAGTGCCTCTTCAGTCAGATGCCGTTTACGTCCGATACCCAACCGACAAAAGCATTAATATTCTTGTAAACACATAACCAGCGTATATTTACTGACACAGAATGGTATTAGCTGGTTCACTTCTAATTTTGATTCACAACCGTGTTTGACATTTAAAGGTTCTTTAACTGCCTCAGGATGTCATCAATATCTTGCTTTACAATTTGGGGCTTTCATGAAGTATTTATGGATCCTCCCTCGAGGAGTTGTCTGATCAAATACAAGCTTCATGTTCTCAGTCCATTGTAACCTCTATTTGCAGTGTTCGAAGTCGTGTGGAACTGGCTACAGGACGCGGGAGGTCAAGTGTCTGGATCCCAACCAACAGCCAAGTGCAGAGTGCCCTGCAAGGTCCAAGCCTAGAACACGAGAGCCATGCAACACTCAGTCGTGTGTAGCAAGACCAAAACCTACCAGCAAGTCAGGTGGGGTGGCGTTCAGTACAATCTGGCAATGAAGCTGTCTTTGCATTGTCAGTGTATATTTCATATTTTGAGCTGAACTAGGCTTCTGCAGTAAATCGAGGTTAACTATGTTTGACATAAAAAGTGTTTTCTGCGAAATCAATTTACTATTACTGTCACATCTTCATTTCAAGCTGGACTCAGGAAGACTATTGCCCGTTTGTTTATAGAAAGGGTTGTGTACTTTTATAATCTATTCATCTATTCCTTCTACCAAACGTAAACTAATTTATCTGTTTATCTTTCACAAGATTCCTGTACCGATTCCATCTAAGCAAGACTTAATTTCCTGTTTATCTTTCACAAAATTCCTTTGCAGACCATTCAAATGACATCACTAATGGCTCTGCTACTGAAGCTGTTAGCAATACCTTTTACACTAAGACACTGCTTATTACAGTCTACAAACTAAAATGTTGGACGAATGACGTTGGATGATAAATAAAATCTCACCCTCGTGTCTTTTGTTATCAAATACATCAACACTCGTTGATATATTTGATATCAAAAGACACCCGGGTGAGATTCTCTATATCTTTCACAAGATCTCTGTACCGATTCCATCGAAGCAAGACTTAATTTCCTGTTTAACTTCCAGGAGGTGCCTGTACCGATTCCTTCTCGCAGTGCCAGCTGGTGAAGAAGGCAAGGCTTTGCAGATATGGATATTACGCCAAAATGTGCTGCCTCTCCTGTTCAAACGAAACATGAGAACCTTCAGAGTACATCGTGCTGCCTGTATATACTGACTGACAGTGCAAGGGACACGTAGGAGAAAGGGTGTGCTGGTGACACTATATAGTGCTATACTGAGACATACGGTGCTCTGTAGGACGGTCCAGGATACCTTATACACGTGGTCCGTCAACACAGTGTGAAGTCATCATGGACATCTTGTTTTTGAACATGCCTGGTCTTCATAAATACTTCTTTACTCCAATAGATTTCTATGTAATTCATCCTCAGACTACGGTCTGGAGGTGAACAATATTTACGACACACGTGTTTTTAACTGTGATCTGGTGTCAGCTGACGTTTAGGGGGAGTGTTCGGGAGTCCTCGCTAGAAGGGCTTGACGTGTCAGTTGTGTGCTTCAGATCAGGCAACCAGTGAAATGAGTGGAATCACTGCATTTATGTTCCTCGACCAATGTTTTGTACATACGAGCTAATGTTATTCAGTTTGCATGGATTTGCCCCGCTATAGACATATGTTTCTAAGTGCCATAATATAGCTATGCTCAGGCCACATGATTTGGGAGAAATATTAACCAATTCATGAAGACGAAGTTGGTCACGTGAATCTGATTCCGGCGGTAAAAACCTAATATACTGATGATCAAAAGTTAAGCAACTACTGAGTTAACACTGACAACCGATTTAAATAATATGATAATTGAAACATTTCATGTATATTGAATTTTAAAAAAAGTAACACTTCAGTACATTTACGAACTAAGTTATAAAACTAAAATTCTGACCAGATTCTGTTGGATAGTGATGACAATTGGATGCGAGGCAGCTGCACTTTCGATCCAAGTCCATTGGGAGAACATATCAATGGATGCAATCCTCACCTTGTTCCCTAAGTTCCACTAGGAATGCCACATAACCAGGAGCTATCATACATCGTAAGGCCAACATTACTAGGTATACAAATAGTAACGGGGTATTCTCAACTTCTGCCACATTTCACTTTATAATTTTACTAAATTTACATTTACTGCCATTTGCTGAGGATTTCACAACCATTTTCACAAATGAAATGTCACGTGCACGGTT
Source organism: Haliotis cracherodii (assembly GCF_022045235.1). Taxonomy (NCBI): domain Eukaryota; kingdom Metazoa; phylum Mollusca; class Gastropoda; order Lepetellida; family Haliotidae; genus Haliotis; species Haliotis cracherodii. The sequence goes on along the minus strand of NW_027266264.1, from coordinate 1,831,065 downwards.
GATTAGCCTGTGGTCATCAGTATATGCTTCAGGTTAAGTTGTACTCAATCTTAAGATGTACTCAGTGTCAAGTTGTACTCATTAATGTTTTATTAACTACATCTTCGCTTTGAAGTGCCGAGCCCTGAATAGTACATCACTACACAAACGCAGGGTAGGCTACCCATTTGGGATGTGGTGCTAGGTGGTATTTTAACTTAATCCCATGATGCAGTGCATATTCCGCTTCCTGTCTGTGATAACCTTAGATAATCTTAAGAGCTCTACCTTGCATGTACCCATTGTCATCAACTAGGACGACTGATGACGATTCTGGAGAGGTGAGGGTCTTCTAACGACCACAGATACAAGTCATAACAGCGACTTTAACTCATGTCTCTCATTTAAATACACATTTCGTGGACCAATTTAAAAATTAAATGTTTTGATTGTAATATCCAGAGATCTTGTCTGACGTTTGTATTCGAATACTAATTTTATCAAGATATTACAGGAAAGTAAATTAACACCAATAATGATATGCTCTCACAAAAGAGATGCTAAGTCATTCGTCGGGAGACAGGGGATGTGTGTTTATCTGGACTGAGTGTAACATTTCACATTTGTACAATTTTCTTAATATTCACTCCGACAGTTACAGATTATCTACATGTGCATGTTCTGTCATTATATCTCTCTACAGTCAGATTTTGAAGATTTGTACATGTGTTGTAAATACTATTATGACACAGTTAGTGTGTTGCTGACGCCAGACATGGATCACAAGACCAGTGAAACATGTCTACAGGCCCGATTATATGTAAGGAGATTTGGCATTAGTCTGTACAATTGTGTAACATAGCCAATGTGCATATTAGTTAACTGCAATTCTGCTTATTTTGAGTCCGAATAAAATATGTCGATTTTTAGATTATTTACAGATTTGTTGTTTTGGGCGAGATTGCAGTGTCTGAGTTTTTAATGGAGGTTTGTATTGATTTGGGGGGAAAACGTTGTCACTTTTATTTATCTTCAGTGTATATATGAAGCCTCCCCTTCACCAGCTATTATCGCAAATCTGGAGACGTTTTATTGCCCGATGTTTCACTTATAAACAGTGGTAAATACTGGCATTTGGAGTCTTATTAGAGTCACGAGCATTTCGAAGACAATGGTTGAAGTTCAAGTCTTAGTATCAATGTACAAGGACTAACTAGATCCGGAAACGTCGTTGTCATTTACTCCATGCAGACTACGTATACTGCAAACAAAGACACAAGATAATTTAGATAAATTGCAAGACTAATGTCAGTTTAGCTGGAAGCGCTCATAAATCTCAAACACATCTGAACTATTTAACAGTGGGGCATTTCATACAACGTTAAATCGATTTGAGTAGATGGCATTGCCGATTAGAAATGTTGGCATTGATTCCTACATGGGTACATAATTCGCACTTGTGGTGTCCCCTGTCGTGATATTGATGGATTATTGCTAAAGGCGGCGTGACGCCATACACTCTTACTCACAAACTCACTCAGCTTCGATGAAGCCTTTTTAGTATTATACTCGACAATGTTTCAATATGGATGAGTCCGATTTATATGCACAAAGAAACAGATCAGCAAGACGGAGTGTACAATTGTGCCCATGGGGATGCCTACTTCTTGCCTACATGCCTTACCCCAACATTGTACATAGGTGTTATCAATGAGGAAGTTCAGCATTTCACAAATTGTTTTCTCAGTAAACTTCAGATGGCATTTCCTTTCATTTTTTACAAAATGTCGCGAACCTCTGACGATAGAGATGTAACTGTATCGGTGTCCACCACGTTTTGTAACCAATGCCCCATGGATCAAGGAATGATGTGTTCCTGATGTTTGTAGTGTGAGATAGTGGTGTACAAAGTTGAAAAATCAGATGTTTTGACAGACTTGAATCTGGTTCTTGATCTCTTCTGGGAAGTCAAGTATATCCTTTGAGTTTTTGGGAATCCACTTAGAATTAATTCGACTTGTCTCAACTACTTATAAAGAGAGTCCAACCTTTATTATGGTTAATCTTAGAGCTTTGAGGCAGGGATTTGGGGGTACATTTTTCTCTGTGTCTCTCTGTCTCTGTCTATCTCTCCCTCATACTACTGCTGATGCATGGTTTGGGCAGATTTCTCAGTAAACATACTGTCCTTACACATAGTTTTATTTGACGTGTCACTTATACCAAGTTCTTTGATCAGTCCATTAATACATTAATGAAGTGATGCGTGTAGATAATGGTTATGCTATTTGAGACCTTGTCAGTGGGAATAACTACAAGCTCCCGTGACAGCTGGCTGGGACAGAATGGGTTTATTCAAATACTGCTTCCTCTTTTTCAGTTTGTGCATTCCCCCAATCGCAGTGGCAACATCAAGCACTAACTTTCCCGACTCTCAAAGGCCCACTGTTTGGTACATATGTTTGGACATCATCCATAATGATTTTAAAGTTGAGATATTTTAGTCTTATTTGAATAACTGACAAGGCTGTTATCGTTGCTCTAAGAATGGTATGTATCCTTTAGGGTTCACCCATCGTTGTGCGTGCAGGTAGACACATTGTATCCATGTGAGAAATCGAACCCGGTCTCCGTCGTGTCAATCCAACGCTTTAACCACTAAGCTAACCAACCGCCCCGAGTATACGATTACTCAACAAAGATAATAACGAAATACATTTATCCAATAAAATAACAAATAATAAAGGTTACTCATTGTGACACACTTGGTTTCGAGAATGTGTCCTGATTCCTTCTGTTATTTGATGATTAAGCAAAACCCGAATGGGAAACAAAGGGAGTCTATTCAGGTTACGTGTTATGTAGTCCCGAGAATCATTAGGCCACTTCGTGTGTATTATTTCTCCAACATCGCCCACACTACAAAACAAACCAAGATGGTATCTGTGTTACGCTGGAGCTCAATCGTACACTAAATGCACAGACGCAAAATAGTGGAGGGTCTGTTGCCGATACTTTTAGTTGAAACCAGAAACGCTCCGACTTGGCAGCTGTTCTCTCCCCCTGTTTCCGGCCCCACTAATCTGTAAATGTTGTCAAAAGTGATACTTTGGGTCGATGTTTTTACCAAAATAATGTATACCAGTTGTTTGAGAAAATTGCTTCAGATAAGAACTGCAAGTGGTGGTTTCAAAGCAAATGCCTCCGTTAACCATGGCAAAAACAAAGATGGCTACAAATGGTTTGTGCACGATTGGGAATATACTGGATTATTTGATGGTGTCGACTGAACTACAAATATTAAGCGAAGTGTTCCAGTTCGTCTTGGACAAAAGGACATCTTGGTGAACTTTGAGATTGCTGTATTAACTACGGTTGACTGAAACATGAACTCAGTACTTTTGTAGCCAGAGTAACGACCAACAATACCGACACATCGGAAGCTGTGCTCGTAATGACATTACAGTCGACATATCATCAGGGAAATGAATCAGACCGCAAGTGTTTTCATATCTGACCCTTAAAACGGTGACACAGGTCCAGTCTACATAATCACAGTCGAGAATCATTGCTACAAACGATGGGAAATAAGTGGAAAAAAACATTTGTCCGCAGGTTTCAGCCCCCAAAGTAAACCTTTCGCTGGGAATGCTGGATGTCCTGTAAAAATATGTTGAAAAACACAATTTGATTGTTCGAATCCTCTTGTCCAAGGAGAACATTACGTGTTGTGATGCACACGCCGAAGGCTATCCTGTCTCAAGCTAACCTCCCAGGCTAAGGGTATTAGTAAGGTGGCTCCTACGCTGACACTGTGTGAGTAGAACCCAACTCACTCACTGACTCATACGCCACCCCAGCCATCGCTCGGGATATAAAGGCAATTGGTGTTTATATGTTTTGTTCCAGGTTTTAAAGTGGTAAATGTCTGAAATAATAACAGTAATATACTGAGCATTAGATCTATTTTGCGCGGACACAAAAAATAAACTTTATATCCTCATTGGTACATGACGTTATCGCCCCCATCTCTGTCTGGTAACTATCTATCCTGGATGTTACTAACTCATTCTCTACAGTGCTTTATGTTATTTATGTAATTAACCCATTTGTGCCTATACCAATAAAATGTGCAATTTGCAAATGGGCTTACAACCCCTGCCCACCCATAAGCTCTTTTAAGTAGAATAAATCTGGATGAACGGAAACAGCACATCTTGGTTTCATGCGACACCGTGCAGTCAAAACAGACAGCTATTTCAGAGAGCGCGTCGCATTCCATCAGGAAAGGTGCGGCTTTACATCGCCGCGTTACCCAACTGGTCTGCAGCGAGGGCAGGTTGAGTTATCATGCTTTGCCAACACCTTACACGCTTTCACAGCCTTAAGTGTCATTGTCAATAACATGCAAATCTCAACGTGGGCAAACTTGAATAAATAGGTGTGAATGAAAGGCAAATATACAACATTCCACTCGGCTGTTGAAGTATATTTCATTTAAAGCCCCTGGTCACAAGGAGCCTATAGTGCCGAATGCTCCTCAATATGTTGTTCTTGTGTTAGATCGGGAACGCCTTCCATATAGAACGGACCCGTCCACGCCCTGATAGCATCAACATAATGCAGAATGCACACATGCACTGGAACGCACTTGCATGAGCGGGAATCTGTTGCAGCGTTATAATAAGCCACGACGAAGAGAGAGTACGAATAAAGTTCATTTCTGTCTGTAGAAAGTGTGTGCCTTTTTTCTGAAATAAGTTTGAAATGGATGTTACTGAGTATAAGGCTACGTTATTAAAACATCATCTAATGTGCTGCATGAAATGCCCGGTTAGGAGGCGTACTCTAATCGGTCTTGTTGGACAATAAAATGTCACCAATTAACTTCTTTAACTTTGTGTGGTTCGCATTAAAGTTGTAAGGGTACCGCGACAAGGAACTTTTCGCAGCCTTTGTAACGTTTTCTAATTTGGCTTTGAATATGTGTGTGGTTGTAAAGCATAATGTGGTTTTGATTGAGTTCGAACATGTGTTGAGTGCAGGTGCGTACCTTCCATTGTTCTCTGCATCCAGGATTGTGAATGACATTTAGCAGGTTAAAACAGGTGAGTGACTTGTTCTTAGCGACGGTTAGAACAGTATTTGCGTTGTCACGATGGTTAAGAGAGTATTTTCCGGTTGTCACGATGGTTAAGACAGTATTTTCCAGTTGTCACGATGGTGAGAACTATATTTCAGTTGTCACGATGGTTTAGACAGTATATTTCAGTTGTCACGATGGTTAGAACAGTATTTTCCAGTTGTCACGATGGTTAAGACAGTATTTCATTTGTCGCGATGGTTAAGACAGTATTTCATTTGTCACGATGGTTAGAACAGTATTTCAGTTGTCACGATGGTTAGATCAGAATTTCAGTTGTCACGATGGTTAGATCAGTATTTCAGTTGTCGGGATGGTTAAGACAGTATTTAAGTTGTCACGATGGTTAGAACAGTATTTCAGTTGTCACGATGGTTAGATCAGTATTTCAGTTGTCGGGATGGTTAAGACAGTATTTTCCAGTTGTCATGATGGTTAAGACAGTATTTTTCAGTTGTCACGATGGTTAGATCAGTATTTCAGTTGTCACGATGGTTAGAACAGTATTTCATTTGTCACGATGTTTAGATCAGTATTTCATTTGTCACGATGGTTAGATCAGTATTTGCGTTGTCACGATGGTTAGATTATTATTTCAGTTGTCACGATGGTTAGATCAGTATTTCAGTTGTCACGATGGTTAGAACAGTATTTCATTTGTCACGATGGTCAGATCAGTATTTAGGTTGTTACGATGGTTAGAACAGTATTTCATTTGTCACGATGGTTAGAACAGTATTTGCGTTGTAACGATGGTTAGATCAGTATTTCATTTGTCACGATGGTTAGATCAGTATTTAAGTTGTCACGATGGTTAGATCAGTATTTAAGTTGTCACGATTGTTAGATTATTATTTCAGTTGTCACGATGGTTAGATCAGTATTTCAGTTGTCCCGACGCTTAGAACAGTATTTCATTTGTCACGATGGTCAGATCAGTATTTAGGTTGTTACGATGGTTAGAACAGTATTTCAGTTGTCACGATGGTTAGAACAGTATTTGCGTTGTCACAATGGTTAGATCAGTATTTCATTTGTCACGATGGTTAGATCAGTATTTAAGTTGTCACGATTGTTAGATCAGTATTTAAGTTGTCACGATGGTTAGATCAGTATTTCATTTGTCACGATGGTTAGAACAGTATTTCAGTTGTCACGATGGTTAGATCAGTATTTCAGTTGTCATGGTGGTGAGAACAGTATTTCAGTTGTCACGATGGTTAGATCAGTATTTAGGTTGTCACGATGGTTAGAACAGTATTTCAGTTGTCACGATGGTTAGATTATTATTTCAGTTGTCACGATGGTTAGATCAGTATTTCAGTTGTCACGATGGTTAGAACAGTATTTCATTTGTCACGATGGTTAGATCAGTATTTAAGTTGTCACGATGGTTAGAACAGTATTTCATTTGTCACGATGGTTAGATCAGTATTTAAGTTGTCACGATGATTAGAACAGTATTTCATTTGTCATGATGGTTAGATCAGTATTTCATTTGTCACGATGGTTAGAACAGTATTTCATTTGTCACGATTGTTAGAACAGTATTTCATTTGTCACGATGGTTAGAACAGTATTTGCGTTGTCACGATGGTTAGATCAGTATTTAAGTTGTCACGATGGTTAGATCAGTATTTAAGTTGTCACGATGGTTAGATTATTATTTCAGTTGTCACGATGGTTTGAACAGTATTTCATTTGTCACGATTGTTAGATCAGTATTTCAGTTGTACGATGGTTAAGACAGTATTTTCCAGTTGTCACGATGGTTAAGACAGTATTTTTTAGTTGTCACGATGGTTAGAACAGTATTTCATTTGTCACGATGGTTAGATCAGTATTTCATTTGTCACGATGGTTAGATCAGTATTTCAGTTGTCGGGATGGTTAAGACAGTATTTTTCAGTTGTCACGATGGTTAGAACAGTATTTCAGTTGTCACGATGGTTAGAACAGTATTTCAGTTGTCACGATGGTTAGATCAGTATTTCATTTGTCACGATTGTTAGATCAGTATTTCAGTTGTCACGATGGTTAGAACAGTATTTCAGTTGTTACGATGGTTAGATCAGTATTTCAGTTTTCACGATGGTTAGAACAGTATTTGCGTTGTCACGATGGTTAGATTATTATTTCAGTTGTCACGATGGTTAGATCAGTATTTCAGTTGTCACAATGGTTAGAACAGTATTTCATTTGTCACGATGGTTAGATCAGTATTTAGGTTGTAACGATGGTTAGAACAGTATTTCATTTGTCACGATGGTTAGAACAGTATTTCATTTGTCGGGATGGTTAGAACAGTATTTCAGTTGTCACGATGGTTAGATCAGTATTTCATTTGTCACGATGGTTAGATCAGTATTTGCGTTGTCACGATGGTTAGAACAGTATTTCATTTGTCACGATGGTTAGATCAGTATTTAAGTTGTCACGATGGTTAGATCAGTATTTAAGTTGTCACGATGGTTAGATCAGTATTTCAGTTGTCACGATTGTTAGATTATTATTTCAGTTGTCACGATGGTTAGATCAGTATTTAAGTTGTCACGATGGTTAGATCAGTATTTCAGTTGTCACGATGGTTAGATCAGTATTTAAGTTGTCACGGTGGTTAGAACAGTATTTCAGTTGTCACGATGGTTAGATCAGTATTTCATTTGTCACGATGGTTAGAACAGTATTTCAGTTGTCACGATGGTTAGATCAGTATTTTCGTTGTCACGATGGTTAGATTATTATTTCAGTTGTCACGATGGTTAGATCAGTATTTCATTTGTCACGATGGTTAGAACAGAATTTCATTTGTCACGATGGTTAGAACAGTTTTTCATTTGTCATGATGGTTAGATCAGTATTTCAGTTGTCACGGTGGTTGATTCGCTGTTCAATTCGTTACATATCTGTTCCCTGCCATCATGGACTATTGAAATCCATTCACTCACTCACTCACTCACTCACTGAGTTGGGTTCTCCGTCGATTTTTTTCAGGATTATAGGACAAAACAATAATATGGTCCACGTGTCGTGCTTGGGGTGATAAGTCGATATTGTGAAGGCAAGACTACCTTATGACAAAGAGTTCGATGTTGTACCTTCCATGACATTAAAATACGTTGTTGGCAAAACCAAACATTGCAGATCATTTTGCTAAAACATAAGCAAGATACACGTTCACGTGTTTTATTAGTGCCTACGAAAAACAATCTGAGAGAAATAATATTTATAGAATCATCAAACTAATTACTACAGTTGTCGGCAAAACATAAATACCACCCTGTCGGTTAACGTCATATTGAATTACCTCTGTCTGGACGTCAAATACACCTTTTACACGCTTAAATTACCTGGCATAAAAGCCCCATTGTCGGTACATTCGGAACCTACCCTTTCAAAACACGGAGGCGGGGGTGCGGAATGTATGCATTCAGTGTGCATACAGAGGGACCACGTGACATGCACGCGGGCTGGTAACATTAGGATTGAGTCAATATTTAGATATGACACACGGAATTTAATATAGATTGAAGGCTTTGCAGACTTTATATAGTATACATGTGTGCACAATACTGGGCGTTAAGGAATCGACTTGATAGGCAATTGATGACATTTGCATTACGACTGGGCAAGTATGCTCGTCATTGAAATATGTTTATTGAACTTTTAACGTTGGGAGCTTCTGCAAATGATATAGTCAATCAAACACAAATACCGCAGTGTTTAATTTGTACTGATATTGTATAATTATGCCAAGAGTGTGATAGATATATCTAAGAATGCACTGCTGGAATAGTTGAGCTATTTATCTACTTATGTATATACAGACCATCGGACGCACATTCCATTTAAAAATGAAATGAACGTGTATTTTAATGAACATGGGCGGTTTTTACAAGAGGAGAACTATTTTACCGTGAGTGAGTAAATATACACATTCTTTTAAGCTGAAGTGAATGTCTAGCATGACTGGTGACGGGAATGCCGTTTTGTACTCGTGAAACATGTACACTGGTGTCGGTGTATGTGTCTGAGCAACAGGACATACAGACCACAGCTCCGCCTATTTACACCCATACTACTCCACTGAATGGACTGTCGGCCATGCTAAGGGGATCGGGTGGTCAGGCTTTGTCTGAGCAACAGGACATACAGACCACAGCTCCGCCTATTTACACCATACTACTCCACTGAATGGACTGTCGGCCATGCTAAGGGGATCGGGTGGTAAGGCTCGCGGACTTGGTCAATGCATGATACCTCATTGCATAGATCGATGTTCATCAATCACTGGATTGTCTGGTCCAGACTCGATTATTTACGTCATACAGTTGGCTTATTGCTGCATGCTGCGTTACACAACAAACAAATAATCAAAATGCTTTTGATCTGAAAAGTATATTATTCAGAACATTGTTTCAACATTTTCTTCTGAGCAGGTATGTCCAAGATTGGTCCATGTTGCAGATGTTTCATGTTCCAACATGGCGTCAATCGGTGATGTCCGTGCTTGCTGATCTGTCTGTGTGTTCAACGCCCATCTCAGTAACAGTACAGCCACGTCATCGTGCTCTGGATATAATCGAGTGTGCTCGAGACAGGTGCTGATGCAAAGACGAACGGTCCGCACCGCAGACTATACAACTAAGATACATATAGCAAGGTGATGACGGCGTATTCTGACCTGAGTCTCCATCGGGTGGTGTTGATACATAACTAAAAGCAACAAAACCCTTTTCAACATTCATTTGATTGTACGATTCCGACTATATCATGATCATGTGCTAATGAATCACTGTCAAATAGTGATGATACCAGGTGTTCGCGAAAAGCTCTGCGTATCCTGCTCCCCCGGTGTCACCCATCATAAACACATGCAAAAGCAAGACAATTCACCACCTAAGAATGAACATGAACATTTGGTACAAGATAAAATAGGGAATTGGGACATCATTTTTGTCATTGATGCGGCAAATTTTGAAATGTCCTCTACATGTCAATATAACACTTTTCGCAACCTTTACTGAGGCCTTGGAGGTTGTAACCTTGATCAAACAACGTCACACCAAGAGTCGTGTGACGCTCTTTGAATAGTTTGTAGAAAGAGCATGCTCGATTATACCTGGAAAGTTGTGAAATGAAACACCAAAGGCTGGAGGTGATAGAGCATCTCCTGGAGCCTGGCCTCCTGTATTTCTAGTTCAGGTGGGTAGGTCAGTGGATGTCTAAAGAACCCTTTCATAAGTCATATTTGTGACACAAACGAATGGTAAAATCTTTTTTAGTTTGTTTTGTTCCAGTAACAAATTACCGATAGTGGAATGCGCTATTTGTGGTAACATTGCCACCAATGCGTTTCAAATATGGACATGGACAATTTCCGTTTGTCAGTTAGTATACAAGTACAGATAATCCGTCTTGTTTGTTTGTTTGTTTGTTATTTTACGCCGCACTCAGCAGTATTCAAGCTATATAATGGCGGTCTATTCGAGTCTGGACCAGACAATCCAGTGATTGATCCAGTATTGATCTTCGCGATTGGGATACGATGACATCATCAACCAAGTCAGCGAGCCTGACCACCCGATCCCGTCAGTTGCCTCTTACGACAAGCATGGGTTGCTGAAGTGCAGCTCTAACACGGATCTTCACGTCATGTGTGTGCAGCGACATCTCCTTAATCCGGACTTGTCCTGTCCGCAAGATGAAGTTTTGGGTATAATGGGGTTCCTATCATCTGTACCCAGAAAGTACCCACTAGCTAACCCTACCCATTCATGAGCTCGAAGAATATGCCATCCTGGTAGTGGCATGCCTTCCTGCCCTACAGCCATCTGGTCAACTGTTTCCTCACACTACAGATAACAATAACAAAAAAATTACACCAGACACCAGCGTCTGTTGAGATGGATTTCTATCTACACGCGACGTCATCTTCCAGTTCACGTACTCAAGCGTCAGTTTGTTGTTACGTCAGAGAAATACGCCCTCAGCAGAATATCTGAAGGGCATGGAAAAACAAAACTGTGGAGGAAACATTTTGCATTCCTTCGGCATCATGGTGTCACTCTGACCTAACAACTTCCATTGTACCAAACTTCAACGGGCGTATTCGAGCGTCTTTAATTGGTCTTGAATTAAAGAACCTCAGTTAACGAGAGGCGCCTGTCCAAAATTCATCTGACGCCGACAGCAGTCAACGTTCCTCTCGCCGTCCGTCGTCTTGGCCACTCTAAAGTTCGAGTCAGAGCCCACATGGAACATGTAGAATTTTTCCCGAAATGAGTAGTTGGACAATCCTAATTTTCGTCAAACGTGCATTAACAGCTTTCTGACGCACTTCCTTCGTAGTGTACAGTCAAGAGGCCCAATTAAAGACAAGTGTCTGCAACATTGTTGACGTCAGGAAGAGTTTCGGGGTTTTTTACCGCACGTATGGTGGGCCGGCAGGGTCATAAATCATTCTTGATTGATCATGGGAAATATTCCGTAGGCCTTTGTAGCAAGTGCAAGAAAATCACAACTGATTAAGTGATGTGTTTGAATGTTTCATTTTTTGTGACCATATTCTTATCTGAAATAACACAGCCTCGTTGTGATATACACGTACAAGTTCTTGCTTTGACTTTCATAAAAAAAGGCTTAAGTTTTATGTTTTAGCGCTGTTGTGGTTGTTCTAAGAGTAACAATTCTTGTTTAGGGTGTAGCTAATATTAGAAGTGTGTTGAGTATATATTTAGCACAAGCTTGAAATATTTACATAACATTATTTTATGGAGTTCGTTTGTTATTCACACGTAATAGCCCATCTTCCCGACGGAAGGTAGTTAACTGACTATAAATGTCCTGTTTCCACCCTCGCAGAAGAAAGCTGGAATTTCTGGACTCGACTGTAGCGCCGCCAATGGCTATTACTAGTTATGTCCCTTCTATGTCCCTCTTATTGACCAATCATTTGACTTGCATTTGCTTCAAATAAAATGGCGTCGCAAAGTGGAGACCATCTAATCGATAATCAAGATTTATGTTGTAATAAAACGGGTCTCCAGCAAATTACGTGAGCACCTTGGTAATAAAAATATAACTCCATTATTCCAGCCTAGTTCGGCGCCACCATCTCATCACAGGTGAGATCAGGTGAAATGGGATTTAACGTCGCGTCCACGATTATTGCACTTATACTTGAGATACTATGCAGCAGTTTAACAGGAATACTCAACGCAGACAGAGTAGTCTCCGAGCCGACCAGTCCTCATTTTAGCCCCTTGATGCCGAGCGCCAGGCAGGATACCAACAACTTCAAAATTTTAACGCCTTTTGATATGGTGATCCCCGGGCGGACGCTCTAAACTAGACCACAGACGCGGTCACCATCTCATCACACCAACCATTAGAACCCATTAGATCTGATCGCCTACTACCCAGCAGATATGATGATATCATTGCAATTTGCCAGTACCATATAGATAAGAAGTTATGTCTAGATGAAGACCACTGTCCCCTATTTTTAATGAGGGTTTCTAGCAAAAGATGCGAGTCTTAGCGTTGTATTCATTGTTTACGGGGCGGTCGGGTAGCCTAGTGTTAAAGCATTCGCTCGTCACGCCGAAGACCCGGGTTCGATTCCCTATTATAGGTGAAGCCCATTTCTGGTGTCCCCCGTGGTATTGCTGGATTGTTGCTCAAAGCGGCGTAAAACCACATTTACTCACTCATTATTTGTTGTATACAGGTATACAAGTCTGTTGAATGGAACATGGAACTATAAAGAGGACAAGAGGTCACGGCAATTGAATGAGATCTTGGAAATATTACGTGACGTTCTACTGGTAAACCAGATCTGGGTGTAAAAATAGAGTCCGTAAGATGTGTTTCATACCCATATCATCGCTTAAGTTTCTTTACTGATATGATAAAGTAGCAAAACATACCAGAGCCAAGTAGACTTCTACGGGAACAATAATTCACAATTTGTTTTCTAAAACGGAGATCCATTTCGCACAGGCTCCGTTTCCGTTATTGATTCGGGAAGGTATTTACCGTTCCAAACTGGAACACGGGAACAAAAAATGAAGTTAACCATTCGCACGAAAGGGAATTTAATTGCACATTCTGACACTCACAGGACGAAAAACGAAAGGAAATACCACTCGATCATGAAACATTAATCCAGGCTTGGTTATCATCATGTGCAGAACTGCACATGCATTAGCGCTGCAGTGAGGTGGCTTGGCGTTAGGCAGATGCGCGTTACCCACTTGCTCGCTTTGCATCCATCTCGCGATAAAGAAATAGAAAGGAAAAAATATTATCATAAATCTCAATTTCGCTGATTGTCTTTGGCGTTTTCCTTGACTCGGGCTGGCCACAAAAAGTGCAATTGTGGAAAGTGGAAGCTCGCCTTCTCACCGGGAAGGTTGTTAACATAGCGCAGATAACGGGATTGTTTCACTTGCCTCAAATCGTATAGGCTTGATATTGGAGAAGAAGGCACTTACGGCCATGTTTGTTCAGTGCATGTTGAGAAAGCTCATGCTAACTGTATTCCTGATCGCCGTGAGGCAAAGTACTGGCAAACGTGGATAGTTCCAGCCATGAGTAAATATTAAAATTGTCAGAGGACTTTTGACTGATGTCGTGAAAACTGATTGAGCACTGATGGAAAATCGGTATTCAAGTAAAGGGTTTTCGGGCAGTTTTTGTGAATTGCAGTATACATAAACCTAAAAGTACTTTTAAAATGGCATCCGGCGTCCTGCGTTATGTTTCCTACGAAACAAATTTGTTTCTGTTCACACAATTAAACATGGGTATATATTTGTGTAGGCAGTTGTATTTCAAATTTCAAAATTTAAACGATCTTAGAGCTGCGTTCGTTTTGTGGAACTGGACACTGGGTCTTACTGGGTCTGCATGCACATAGGATGTATCCAACGTCGCGAACTTACTAGCAGCGTACGTCAAGCAGGTTGTGACGATGTAGCCAACGTCGTGAACATACTAGCAGTGTATGTCAAGCAGGTTGTGACGATGTAGCCAAAGTCGTGAACTTACTAGCAGCGTACGTCAAGCAGGTTGTGACGATGTAGCCAACGTCGTGAACATACTAGCAGCGTACGTCAAGCAGGTTGTGACGATGTAGCCAACGTCGTGAACATACTAGCAGTGTATGTCAAGCAGGTTGTGACGATGTATCCAAAGGGTGTACGTCTAGCAGAATGCCCCAATGTAGCCAAAGAAGCGAACTTACAAGAGGCGTACGCACTTACTAGTGGAGTGCATCGTACACAAGATGGATGCCAATCCAGTAGCACGGCGTTTGTCTACTGATGTTTAAGTCTGACCGCACGCGGGTGGTCATACCTCCAGGCGTCCTGCAGCATCAGCAACCAGGTTGCTTTTGATTAGAATGCCTTTTTCGCACACCAATCCCACTCTGCAATGTTGTTCAGGGCGGTCGGGTGGCCTAGTGGTTAAAGTGTTCGCCGCTCGTCACGCCGAAGACCCGGGTTCGATTCCCGACATGGGTTCAATGTGTGAAGCATATTTCTGGTGCCCTCAGCCGTGATATAGTTGGAATATTGCTAAAAGCGGAGTAAAACCATACTCACTCACTCACTCATTATAATGTTGTTCATAGAGACGAAACAATAGGATGGAAAATAGATAGCTCTATATTTAAATGTGCACTAACAGAAACACATCTTGTCTCAGTTAGACTTCAGAAATGTTCTTACAACTGTTACCTGCGTTTGTCGAAGTACGCTTATCAGCTGCCTGTAGGTGATCACCGCCATTCCAGCGAGGATACATTCAGGAATGTCACAATCAACGTCTTCAGTGCACGTGCCAGAGTTGCTGCTTGAGGTCGACCAAGTCACTGATGGAGGGAAACACGTGCATGAGATGTTGAGCCTGCCACCGAGACGTGTGTTGATCATACAACCTGTTTCTATCTCGCATAATGTGTTCAAGCTATGCCGCAACTATCGCAAAAACACAATGGTTGTTTCACTACATGTCGCTATATATGTGTATATTTGTTGCCATACGTCTATGCAAAAACAATCACATGGTTTGTCTACATAATCATTTCCCACTTTCAGAATGTACCGATTTATTGCTAATGCATACATGATGAAATACACGCGTGCATTCTTTCGCGTATAAATATTGTAGTGATATATTTTCGAAAGATCTGGTTTTGTTGTGAAGTCCACGTTAATCATGAAGTGTTGTTTTCAGGTTTTTGTCCTGTTTTCTTGGTTCGTGTCCAAATGGCAGATTTGTGTAACTGCTATCTAACTGACAGAGACCTGAATACTTAACCCACCATCCAGTACACTAAAGTTCTCTTAAAGCCATACACCGGCTCACTTGTCCAGGGTAATTTCTCTGCTACAATTATCAACCGCACAGAAACGTGTGTGCATCCTTCTGCTAATGACAGAAACATATGGAACGAAACTAAGCATATTTGGGAGGATGCTCAAAAGATGGGGATGTATCTGAAGGCAATAATTCATAGAAAACCAAACATCCATGAACATTCATAGACGCGGACGTGAGAAGAGTCGACCAAGTGGATTTATCAAGTATAATACCTGCATAATCCCTACCATGTAAAGCAGTCTTATACATCATGTGTTAGCTCCATATGGACCACTGGTCCAGTCACCACTGGTCAGTATATTTAATATGTCTAGTGACAATTAACAATTGATTAGGACGTTAATGTTTTTCTTTTGAATTTTCTTGCACTTCATGTTTAACCGGGCCGCATGTGACCAAGTGGTCTTGTGTACTGTAATTGATTGCGCCGAGTCAGACATGCCAAGTTCCCCTGATCGCTGTTTCGAATTCCAGAAACATCTGGTTTGTCAGCACCATGTCGCATCACAAAACTTCTCATGTTAATGACCATTGCCACAATGAATATGTCAAACACAAAAACTCAAATGTTTTTAATTTTATTATGTCATTGCGTTAGCGCCTCTTGACGTTAAAGTTTGGGTTACCATGTATCACGTTTGTTATAAAAAAAACCCCACAAAACAATTTCCACAATAATAAGAAATATCTGCTAAATGTAGAGTCCATTTTACGATTCCGACTATATCATGAGCATATGTTTATGAATCACTATCAAGAAGTGGTGACACCAGGTGTTCGCGAAAAGGTGAGCGAACACAGCCCCACTGGTGTCGTACGTCACAAACACATGCAAAGGCAATTCAACTGTTCACCACAGAAAGACGGGAACACATGGTACAAGTCAAATTAAGGAACTGCATCAGACATAATTTTGGAACTTAAAATATGGAAATGTCCTCCACATGCATACCATAAAAAGTTTTGAAAGCTTTGTTGTAACCCTGATAAAACAACATATGAGCAATACCGAGTCGTTTGACGCTCTTCGAAATTTCCGAAGAAAGAGCATGCTCGATTGTGCCTTAGAAGTTACGAAATGTGGACTCCAAAGGTTGGAGCTGCTTGAATATGAACTGCTGTGAGAAGGCATATCGGATCTTACACCTTTAACATTGGATCTTCCAGCCCGTGGCTGGTTCGTCACGTTGAGGCATGAGCCCAACAGTCTTCAATGGGTTGCCTCTCACGTCAGAACGTACACAAGGAATGAGGAGAAACTATTTCTTTAAATTGTCTTTTTCTTTTATGCACGCTTCGCGAGCCCTTGGCACCTGTAAGAGAACCAGCAACATGCACGTCTGTACATATATACACTCTTAATTATCTGGAGTCTACCAAAGTCACTAAGACATAACACCAGTCGTAACTAATGGCCGTAGACGCTATCTACAGGGAAAAGGCATTTATCTGCCAAATGTACTGCGCTAAATATATTCTTTGAATTTACTACCAAGTTAAACAGAGATCGGATGAAAACGGTAGGCAAGAATACGAGAGAATGCGTCAGTTGGAAAGCCTGTAGCGAGAATCATGTCACTGGAAGATGCGGTGAAGGTAGATTGTACGGAAAGGCAAACCAACGGGTCAGATTCGCAGAGATGTTGTGATGTCATTCTGGACTGCGGCTTCGAACACCTGGGCCTACTTGCACAAAGCGATCTTAGCTCTAAGATGATTGTAATTACCATCAATAACATAGGCTTACGATAGTCTTAGCGCTAAGATCGCATTGTGCAGGTGAGTCCTTGAGAAGTAGGGATATAACTTTCTCGGGATTATTTTATTCATCAGTCAGTCCTCCGTACGTGATTGACCACTGCCCTGTCATAATCTCAGTCGCGTAGTCAGGTACATCCATCCTATCTATCAGAACCTAACAACCACCATCTACCAGTGACAAAGAAAACTTTCATGTTTTCTTTCCAGTTATCACAATACAGTAAACACTTTGAACCCTGTTAATCGTCATGTCATTCAGACATGCTACGTCATGGCAGCCCTGGCGCACTCTTACTCAGCACCATGGACAAATGACTTTGCTTCGTGTAAGAAATATGGAAAATTCGATGCACTATCCATTTATAAATTTCCCCAAAATTTAAGAAGACGGTAACCGGGAACGCAGTTTGCCCCACACAGAATCAGTTTAGCAATCAGAGGCCCTCATTATGCCTCATTTCCGCTCACCGTTATTCTACGTGTAGCTGTGTCGGCCTCAAATGCAGTCCTGACGATGAACCCAAGTTTTTACTTTCATCAATCCAAATTAGAAACGTTGTCATGTGTTCCAGACACATTAAACAATAATAGAGGGCAGAGAGTTAAGCATTCTGAAGAAATATAAACACATTTTAAATGCAATAAATTGCAGTTAGCGTCACTTTCTCCAGCGTGTGATAATTTCCACGAGCACACTGCTGAGAGGCAAATTGTTTCAGTGCGATTTCCCGTGGTGTTTTAGCAAAATAAGCATCTGGATATCGGGAGGGAAATCTCTTCCTCTTAACCTTGTCGCAGGACATTATTTCATGCAAGTCTGAGTGAGCACAAATGTCCTTAACAATGACGCGAGTCGTACGTAGCTTTTCTTACGCATGCTATGATAAGTGTAGCTACAACGCTGACGGAAAATTGAGGTCTGCGGTCATTTACACACTAATCTCTGTACAGCTGAGCTTGCAATTTAAGTTTTCCCAGCATTGGCTTCCAGCTTCAGGACTTTATTTTATTTAACATACGGTGTAATAGCATCCGGCTTCAAGCTTCAGGACGTCATTTAGAAAACGATGTAATAGCATCCGGCTTCAAGCTTCAAGACGTCATTTAGAAAACGATGTAATAGCATCCGGCTTCAAGCTTCTGGACGTCATTTAGAAGACGATGTAATAGCATCCGGCTTCAAGCTTCAAGACGTCATTTAGAAAACGATGTAATAGCATCCGGCTTCAAGCTTCAGGACGTCATTTAGAAAACGATGTAATAGCATCCGGCTTCAAGCTTCAGGACGTCATTTAGCAAACTGTGTAATAGCATCCGGCTTCAAGTTTTAGAACGTCATTCAGCAAAAGGTGTCAATGCATCCAGCTTCAAGCTTTAGGACATCATATAGAAAACGGTGCATTCGGCTTCTATTGTCACAAACTTATTTAAAGTGTTCACAATTACCTGTCAGCGTCTAACACTAACTTTGGGTGCTGTATACTCCGGAATGAATAAGTTTCTTCCTGCTATGCCGAAGCATCACCACAGGGTTATGTGGCTTATAAAAGTGTTTGTGATTCTACACAGAAAACTCTACTGATCACATGCCCTAACGTGCGCTGAGTTACGAAGAGATGGACACGTATAAGTTATGTAAGCATCACTGAATCGCTGGACCATAGTGCCGCCTCAGAACGTCTAGAGAAATAACAACAGACATCCATGTCGCCCTGCTGGCTTGTACAATCTCAGGAAAACCTTCCGCCAAAATGACGACATATTTTGGATATTTATGCGATATGAAAGGCAGTACTTCTGATTTACCTCAAAATATTCAGTGAGTTCCTCTTAAAGAATACACCCTTTATGTACATTGAGCATGTGTCGGATGATAATCGAGACAGCTTATTCTTTGGTGTTGGCGTTTTTAAGCTACGCTTTACACCAGACAACGCAATGCTCTTCTTCCTCGGAGCAATGATTTCTGAGTATAAGCCCGCTTGACTGACGAAGCTGTTGTGTTATACACTGAACTGCAGAGATACACGTCCAGATGACATGACAGTTTTCCATTCTTCACTGACGTCATACGGTAAGGTATATGTACTCCGTAGGTGATCTTGCAAGGTGGCAGGAAGAGCACAATGGTATGTCCTCACGGTATGTGTTGTTCTGGTGTAATCGGTTGTACATAAAACGTGTCAATCTGAATGCAAGCACACTAAACGAACTTTCTTTGAAAAGATCGACCAGACAAAAACGAATTACCCAACGAAGAAGACACAATTGCTGGCAGTGTGTTTTACCTCGGCAAGTTTGCTGCATATAACACATCCTCTGCACTTGTATCCCATGATAAATAACCTTGCAGGGGGAATGTTTTGATAGTACATAAGGTCTTTTCAAGAAAAGCGGGGACGCACACAGGAAATGAGACACTGCAATGTCAGGACGTTCACACAGAAATCACTGTATCATGAAGGCGTCAGACACTGCAATGTCAGGACGTACGCACAGAAATCACTGTATCATGAAGGCGTCAGACACTGCAATGCCAGGGCGTTCACACAGAAATCACTGTATCATGAAGGCGTCAGACACTGCAATGTCAGGACGTACACACAGAAATCACTGTATCATGAAGGCGTCAGACACTGCAATGCCAGGACGTACACACAGAAATCACTGTATCATGAAGGCGTCAGACACTGCAATGCCAGGACGTACACACAGAAATCACTGTATCATGAAGGCGTCAGACACTGCAATGCCAGGACGTACACACAGAAATCACTGTATCATGAAGGCGTCAGACACTGCAATGCCAGGACGTACACACAGAAATCACTGTATCATGAAGGCGTCAGACACTGCAATTTCAGGACATAAACGTGGAAAGCACTGTATCATGAAGGCATCAGACACTGCAATGTCAGGACGTACACACAGAAATCACTGTATCATGAAGGCGTCAGACACTGCAATGTCAGGACGTACACACAGAAATCACTGTATCATGAAGGCGTCAGACACTGCAATGTCAGGACGTACACACAGAAATCACTGTATCATGAAGGCGTCAGACACTGCAATGTCAGGACGTAAACGTGGAAAGCACTGTATCATGAAGGCGTCAGACACTGCAATGCCAGGACGTACACACAGAAATCACTGTATCATGAAGGCGTCAGACACTGCAATGCCAGGACGTACACACAGAAATCACTGTATCATGAAGGCGTCAGACACTGCAATTTCAGGACGTAAACGTGGAAAGCACTGTATCATGAAGGCATCAGACACTGCAATGTCAGGACGTACACACAGAAATCACTGTATCATGAAGGCGTCAGACACTGCAATGTCAGGACGTACACACAGAAATCACTGTATCATGAAGGCGTCAGACACTGCAATGTCAGGACGTAAACGTGGAAAGCACTGTATCATGAAGGCATCAGACACTGCAATGTCAGGACGTACACACAGAAATCACTGTATCATGAAGGCGTCAGACACTGCAATGTCAGGACGTACACACAGAAATCACTGTATCATGAAGGCGTCAGACACTGCAATGTCAGGACGTACGCACAGAAATCACTGTATCATGAAGGCGTCAGACACTGCAATGCCAGGGCGTTCACACAGAAATCACTGTATCATGAAGGCGTCAGACACTGCAATGTCAGGACGTACACACAGAAATCACTGTATCATGAAGGCGTCAGACACTGCAATGCCAGGACGTACACACAGAAATCACTGTATCATGAAGGCGTCAGACACTGCAATGCCAGGACGTACACACAGAAATCACTGTATCATGAAGGCGTCAGACACTGCAATGCCAGGACGTACACACAGAAATCACTGTATCATGAAGGCGTCAGACACTGCAATGCCAGGACGTACACACAGAAATCACTGTATCATGAAGGCGTCAGACACTGCAATTTCAGGACATAAACGTGGAAAGCACTGTATCATGAAGGCATCAGACACTGCAATGTCAGGACGTACACACAGAAATCACTGTATCATGAAGGCGTCAGACACTGCAATGTCAGGACGTACACACAGAAATCACTGTATCATGAAGGCGTCAGACACTGCAATGTCAGGACGTACACACAGAAATCACTGTATCATGAAGGCGTCAGACACTGCAATGTCAGGACGTAAACGTGGAAAGCACTGTATCATGAAGGCGTCAGACACTGCAATGCCAGGACGTACACACAGAAATCACTGTATCATGAAGGCGTCAGACACTGCAATGCCAGGACGTACACACAGAAATCACTGTATCATGAAGGCGTCAGACACTGCAATTTCAGGACGTAAACGTGGAAAGCACTGTATCATGAAGGCATCAGACACTGCAATGTCAGGACGTACACACAGAAATCACTGTATCATGAAGGCGTCAGACACTGCAATGTCAGGACGTACACACAGAAATCACTGTATCATGAAGGCGTCAGACACTGCAATTTCAGGACGTAAACGTGGAAAGCACTGTATCATGAAGGCATCAGACACTGCAATGTCAGGACGTACACACAGAAATCACTGTATCATGAAGGCGTCAGACACTGCAATGTCAGGACGTACACACAGAAATCACTGTATCATGAAGGCGTCAGACACTGCAATGTCAGGACGTACACACAGAAATCACTGTATCATGAAGGCGTCAGACACTGCAATGTCAGGACGTACACACAGAAATCACTGTATCATGAAGGCGTCAGACACTGCAATTTCAGGACGTAAACGTGGAAAGCACTGTATCATGAAGGCATCAGACACTGCAATGTCAGGACGTACACACAGAAATCACTGTATCATGAAGGCGTCAGACACTGCAATGTCAGGACGTACACACAGAAAGCACTGTATCATGAAGGCATCAGACACTGCAATGTCAGGACGTACACACAGAAATCACTGTATCATGAAGGCGTCAGACACTGCAATGTCAGGACGTACACACAGAAATCACTGTATCATGAAGGCGTCAGACACTGCAATTTCAGGACGTAAACGTGGAAAGCACTGTATCATGAAGGCGTCAGACACTGCAATGTCAGGACGTACACACAGAAATCACTGTATCATGAAGGCGTCAGACACTGCAATGTCAGGACGTACACACAGAAATCACTGTATCATGAAGGCGTCAGACACTGCAATGTCAGGACGTAAACGTGGAAAGCACTGTATCATGAAGGCGTCAGACACTGCAATGTCAAGACGTACACACAGATATCACTGTATCATGAAGGCGTCAGACACTGCAATGTCAGGACGTACACACAGAAATCACTGTATCATGAAGGCGTCAGACACTGCAATGTCAGGACGTACACACAGAAATCACTGTATCATGAAGGCGTCAGACACTGCAATGTCAGGACGTTCATAGACGATGGGTGGTGGAACTAGGACAGCATTCAATGGAGGGGTTGGCGGGGGGGGCGGTTTGTACACCATAAAACGATGTAAACACGAGCATAAGACTTTGGGGAGTTTTATGTTATACGTGTTTATAACACTGGCACGCTGTGGAGCATTTAAACTGACCGATGCTTCCCACAAGACCAAATGACACTTATGACATTCCAGGCCATAAGTCCAGTCTCGATGTTGTCTCGTTATGTTTCGACTCCTTTCAAACTGTGATGTTCTTTGTACGACAGTTAACCTGTTTCCCTTCACCCTTGGTCTATTATTATCCCCCGCCACGAAGTGAAAGGGGGATAAAGGAATGGGTGCTGTCCGTCCGTCCTTCCATCCTTCCGTCCATCCATCCGTCCGTCTGTCCGTCACATTTCATTTCTGGAGCAGAAATAATAAATAATGAAAGATATATTCACCAAACTTGGCACATTGTGTAGATCAAGGGTGAACTGGTGCCTTTTGACAGTTTGGGATTTATTCAGAATGTTTCGTTGGCAAGTAAATGGACTTAGGCTCAGATACGTGTATCATTCGTTTCCGGAGCACATTCTACAAAATGATCTGTGCAGGGTTGTCTGAAAACCGTTACCATAATTATCTAATTGAGATGTATAACATTTGACTTCACGTCACGTGTATGCAATTCTCAGTAGGGTCAAATCAAGGCAAGACCTAAAACTTGTAGGTTTTGATGAACTCAAACTTATATACAAAAAACAAAAAAACATTGGATGAGATGACTGGAATGCGGAATGAAAGGCTGCTCATCTTGACACACCCTTGACAACAGTCATGGTGATAGACTGAAGGTGGCTCACTTGAATATTCGATCAATCAGTGTTCATTTTGAAGATGTGAAGAATGATACGTTTGTCGGTGTGGTTCATGTTTTGTGTTTCACAGAAACTCACATCAATGATTACAGTGAAAGAGACCACCAAGGATATAAAGTCTAAACAGGAGACATTACACATGGTATAGCTGTGTATGTGTTTCAAGAACAGTGTCCAGCTATGTGATGTAACGTCGTCTCGCAATGTTGAATACATCTCCTTTCTTGTTGGCAAGTATGGTCCTCGAAAAGTGTCGTGGACACGGTTGTCACATTCACTTACTGATAAGGATCTCTCCGAGCAGCATGAATGAGAACGTGTCCTAGTTACTGGAGATTTCAACTGTGATGTGAGTGAAAAACTGAAATTTAAAGAAATGACTCAACACATTCACTCCCCAACTCACTGTCTAGGAGCTACACTGGACTACACTGATTACTGATCATGCCTGTGTTGTGGAATTCCAGACACCAGTCTACTACTCAGGTCTCCAGGTGATTGGTGTTGTACGTCTCAATACAACTCATGATAACCTATGCTCTCAACGATCTTAAAGTCAAGTAAGAGCTCCGTTTCTTCTCTGGTTATTGTTTCGGTAATAACACAACTCATCACAAATACAGTTACGTATTCTATCCTAAACTGCAGATGGCTAGAAACACCAGTAATGACCTTTTAGTGCTGCAATTAGGTCATTTACAAGAAGGTCCAGTGAACAGAGTTCACATGGGGCTAAGGGCTTGCACACAACTTAGATACAAAGGAAAATAGCATGACAACGTCTTCATATTTCTCTAGGGCCACACTGGCCAACTTCGAAATCTTCCGTCCTTATATGCCAAGTAATATACGGGTATTCCTGCTTTATGAATTTCTAAACGCATAACCAGCAGTTCTTAAGATGATTGTTCATTACACGTGAGTAATAACAGGATCTTCTGCATGAGAGTGTTTCTATTCACGAAGTCTTCAACAAGTTCATATACTCAAGGTCAATGTTGTTTTACGTTAGAGAACAAACCCCTCGACAGTGCAATGGGGTTCCACGTGCGTATGGCGTCTTGTACTTGTGCTAGTACATTAATTGTCATACCATGCCGCAGTTTGATATGAATACCCAACGTAAGTAAAGTATACTGGATCCGAGCCGACCAATCCTTGTTAT
The DNA here is from genome assembly GCF_022045235.1 of Haliotis cracherodii. Classification (NCBI taxonomy): domain Eukaryota; kingdom Metazoa; phylum Mollusca; class Gastropoda; order Lepetellida; family Haliotidae; genus Haliotis; species Haliotis cracherodii. The sequence goes on along the minus strand of NW_027266264.1, from coordinate 1,806,344 downwards.
ATACTCTTATGCTGAGCGCCAGGCAAGGAAACAATAAGTACCATTTCCGGCAGACACTCTACCACTAGACCACGGAGGCGACCGCAGTTTGAATGAAGAATGGCAGAGAGAAACAGAAAAAGGCTGTGTTTCATTCCTTCGAAACTATTGTGTCACTCTGACCCATCAAGTTACATTGCACCAAATATCACCGAACATATTCGAGCGTCTTTAATTGGTCTTGAATTAAAGAACCTCAGTTAACGAGAGGCTCCTGGCCAATATTCATCCAACATCAACAGCAGTCAAAGTTCTTCTCGCCGTCCGTCGTCTTGGCCACTCTAAAGTTCGAGTCGGAGCCACCATGGAACATGTACAATTTATGCCCAAACAGGCGTTGAACAATCCTATTTTTTGCCAAACCAGTATTAACATCTTTCTGTTCAGTCAAGAGGCCCAATTAAAGACAAGTATCAGCAACATTGTTGACGTTAGGACGAGCTCTGGTTCTTTTAGCAGCAGGTATGGTGAGCCAGCAGGGTTATTAATCATTATCGAATAATCCGGGAATATTACGTATGCCTTTGTAGCAAGAAATCACAGTTGATTAAGTGATGTATTTGAATGTTTCAGTTTTATGACCATTTTATATTTGAAATAACACAGCCTCGTTGTGATATACACACGTACGTTCTTGCTTTGGAGCTAATGACATGTGGAAGTAAAGGTTGATGATTTATGTTTCGGGGATGTTTTTGATGTTTTATTGTCTCCACAATGAGACCGTTCCTACTGGAGTTCTGAAGGCGAACACTTGGTAAACAACCAGGCGCTGTTGTGGTAATTCTTAGAATCGCACAATCGACTCTGCTTTTAGCAGAGATTTCTTATGAATGTGGAAAGGGTTTTACCGCTTATATTTATTAGAATAACAGTTGTAAACCAATTACGATGTAATTATATGTAAGCAAAATAACGACCGTCAGGTTCAACATATACTTGTGATGCGTACATATTTATAGTTTCGTTATGCAGGGTTGCGTCCCTTAGTTGTGCTGGATGCAGTGGTCAACGCGTACGGTCCGAGTCATTTATTACTTTTCCTCTGCACTGTTTTGACACGACGTAATTTTTGTTTTGTTTGTTCTTTAACGCCGCACTCAGCAATATTCCAGCTATATGACGGCGGTCTGTAAATAATCGAGTCTGGACTAGACAATCCAGTGACTGACATCATGCGCATCGATCTACGCAATTGGGACACAATGACATGCATCAACCAAGTCAGCGAGTCTGACATGACACGACGTGATACACGAGTAACTAAATACGTTTCACCCATAAATATTAACTCTTTAGAGTGTAATAAAATCTTAAATTTAAATCATAAGGACTCATCTGCGATGCACTTCAAGCTAGCACTCCTCCATGATGGCGTCCAAGACCCGAACGTACAAGCGGTGTTCGTCAAACAGGTTGTCACGATGCATACTAAGCAAGATACTAACTGGCGATGTACGTGAAGCAGGTTGTCACGATGCAGACTAAGCAAGAGACTAACTGGCGATATACGTGAAGCAGGTTGTCACGATACAGACTAAGCAAGAGACTAACTGGCGATGTACGACAATCAGGTTGTCACGATGCAGACTAAGCAAGAGACTAACAGGCGATGTACGTGAAGCAGGTTGTCACGATACAGACTAAGCAAGAGACTAACTGGCGATGTACGTGAAGCAGGTTGTCACGATGCAGACTAAGCAAGAGACTAACTGGCGATGTACGTGAAGCAGGTTGTCACGATACAGACTAAGCAAGAGACAAACTGGCGATGTACGTGAAGCAGGTTGTTACGATACAGACTAAGCAAGAGACTAACTGGCGATGTACGTGAAGCAGGTTGTCACGATGCAGACTAAGCAAGATACTAACTGGCGATGTACGACAATCAGGTTGTCACGATACAGACTAAGCAAGATACTAACTAGTGTTGTACGACAATCAGGTTGTCACGATACAGACTAAGCAAGAAACTAACTGGCGATGTACGACAATCAGGTTGTCACGATACAGACTAAGCAAGATACTAACTAGTGTTGTACGACAATCTGGTTGTCACGATACAGACAAAGCAAGATACTAACTGGCGATGTACGACAATCAGGTTGTCACGATACAGACAAAGCAAGATACTAACTAGTGTTGTACGACAATCAGGTTGTCAAGTTAAAGACTAAACAAGAGACTAACTAGTGTTGTACGACAATCAGGTTGTCAAGTTAAAGACTAAACAAGAGACTAACTAGTGTTGTACGACAATCAGGTTGTCACGATACAGACAAAGCAAGATACTAACTGGCGATGTACGACAATCAGGTTGTCACGATACAGACAAAGCAAGATACTAACTAGTGTTGTACGACAATCAGGTTGTCACGTTAAAGACTAAACAAGAGACTAACTAGTGTTGTACGACAATCAGGTTGTCACGATACAGACTAAGCAAGAGACTAACTAGTGTTGTACGACAATCAGGTTGTCACGATACAGACTAAGCAAGATACTAACTAGTGTTGTACGACAATCAGGTTGTCACGTTAAAGACTAAACAAGAGACTAACTAGTGTTGTACGACAATCAGGCTGTCACTATGCAGACTAAGCAAGAGACAAACTAGTGTTGTACGACAATCAGGTTGTCACGATACAGACAAAGCAAGATACTAACTGGCGATGTACGACAATCAGGTTGTCACTATACAGACTAAACAAGAGACTAACTAGTGTTGTACGACAATCAGGTTGTCACGTTACAGACTAAACAAGAGACTAACTAGTGTTGTACGACAATCAGGTTGTCACGTTAAAGACTAAACAAGAGACTAACTAGTGTTGAACGACAATCAGGTTGTCACTATGCAGACTAAACAAGAGACTAACTAGTGTTGTACGACAATTAGGTTGTCACGTTACAGACTAAACAAGAGACTAACTAGTGTTGTATGACAATCAGGTTGTCACGTTACAGACTAAACAAGAGACTTACTAGTGTTGAACGACAATCAGGTTGTCATTATGCAGACTAAACAAGAGACTAACTAGTGTTGTACGACAATCTGGTTGTCACGTTACAGACTAAACAAGAGACTAACTAGTGTTGTACGACAATCAGGTTGTCACGTTACAGACTAAACAAGAGACTAACTAGTGTTGTACGACAATCAGGTTGTCACGATACAGACTAAACAAGAGACTAACTAGTGTTGAACGACAATCAGGTTGTCACGTTAAAGACTAAACAAGAGACTAACTAGTGTTGTACGACAATCAGGTTGTCACGATGCAGACTAAGCAAGAGACTAACTAGTGTTGTACGACAATCAGGTTGTCACGTTACAGACTAAACAAGAGACTAACTAGTGTTGAACGACAATCAGGTTGTCACTATGCAGACTAAACAAGAGACTAACTAGTGTTGTACGACAATTAGGTTGTCACGTTACAGACTAAACAAGAGACTAACTAGTGTTGTACGACAATCAGGTTGTCACGATACAGACTAAACAAGAGACTAACTAGTGTTGTACGACAATTAGGTTGTCACTATGCAGACTAAACAAGAGACTAACTAGAGTTGTACGACAATTAGGTTGTCACTATGCAGACTAAACAAGAGACTAACTAGTGTTGTACGACAATCAGGTTGTCACTATGCAGACTAAACAAGATACTTACTAGTGTTGTACGACAATCAGGTTGTCATTATGCAGACTAAACAAGAGACTAACTAGTGTTGTACGACAATCAGGTTGTCACTATGCAGACTAAGCAAGAGACTAACTAGTGTTGTACGACAATCAGGTTGTCACGTTACAGACTAAACAAGAGACTAACTAGTGTTGAACGACAATCAGGTTGTCACTATGCAGACTAAACAAGAGACTAACTAGTGTTGTACGACAATCAGGTTGTCACTATGCAGACAAAGCAAGAGACTAACTAGTGTTGTACGACAATCAGGTTGTCACGTTACAGACTAAACAAGAGACTAACTAGTGTTGAACGACAATCAGGTTGTCACTATGCAGACTAAACAAGAGACTAACTAGTGTTGTACGACAATCAGGTTGTCACTATGTAGACTAAGCAAGAGACTAACTAGTGTTGAACGACAATCAGGTTGTCACGTTACAGACTAAACAAGAGACTAACTAGTGTTGAACGACAATCATGTTGTCACTATGCAGAGTAAACAAGAGACTAACTAGTGTTGAAAGACAATCAGGTTGTCACGTTACAGACTAAACAAGAGACAAACTAGTTTTGTACGACAATCAGGTTGTCACGATGCAGTGAGTGAGTGAGTTGGTTTTAACGCCGCTTTTAACAGTATTCCAGTTATATCACGGCGTGTCAGCTTAATGTGGGAGGAAAGCCCAAAGTGATGCAGGTCTCAGACGTTTACCACTTCGGTGAAACCCACGAGCACGGGTATGGTGCTGACAAACCTAGAAACATAATCGGGGCGAACCGGGACTCGAACCCACAATCATAGGTTTCTGGCTTGCCCAAGGGACGCAACTCTGCACAGCGAATCGCGGCGCCTTTAGACGACTGGGCCACCCGTGCCCCCTGTCACGATGCAGACTAAACAAGAGACTAACTATTTTTGTACGACAATCAGGCTGTCACGATGCAGACTAAGCAAGAGAGTAACTAGTGTTGTACGTCAAGCAAGAAGAAAGTAAGCCTGCTGCGGATGGCACGACCACAGAATGCCACGAGGTGACAACTCATTCACCGTCATGTCCGTCGCACACAACAGGGATGACAATCCAGCAGCACGGAGTGGGTCTACTGCCGCGGTGCCTGGGCTGATTATTCTTGGGTGGCCATCCATCCGAGGGATACACCTTTGCCAATACGGGGTTTTCTTCATTTGATGTGTCTGCGTTTAGGGATATCAGCTGCCCTGTCGTTCCGCTCATCTGTCATCATTACGTCAGTGAGCGACTTTTTATGTTTGTCTCGCAACAAGAAGAGCGTTATTTATGAATTTAGGTGATACATTTGATACTTTGTTTATGTCCGTAGATAAGCATTTCAGCGCTTAATTGTAAACAGGTTTTATGCAGAAATGAACTTATTTTAGATGCATTTATTATCTATAGCAGTAATCCTGTTTCAGCTCATACAACAAAATGCCACAACTTTATCCTCTTGTGTCCAGGTTCTTGTGGCACTGTGACAACGAAATGAGTGAGTGAGTGGTGTTTAACCTCATCATTTAATCATGGCATATTAATGTGTTCGCTATTTCGGCTGTTTAGGGTGACAAATGTATAATATACAGGCGACTTCGGTTTAGGTTGTATTGAACGTTATCATGGGACGTTCTGTGATGTGGACCCGCCGGTGGCAGCTGATAACTATTCCTGCAGCTTATTTAGCTGTGTGACCACATGTAAAACAAGCCTGGATTCCCCTCAGCTCAAACCCTTGCTATTAGTGTTCCGTTAGACATCGTGTCTGTCCTGTTTAATAAATACTTCACTCTGTGATGTACTGAACAATTATTAAATTCATAAAGCCGATTCCAGCAAGAACAAATGAAATATGATCTGCTTGTCCAAATTAGAATAGTGTGAAAGCGTCAATCATTTTACGAAAACTTTTTGACTCAGAATTCCCATACTTGTATCGATCTTTTGACAATCCTGTTATTTAGAATCAAACGCAAAATATGGATGCGACTTTAACTGACCAATGGGCGAAACGAAAACTCTTTCCGCATCTAGCATACTTCCAGGAATGTGACAATCAACGTCTTCAGCTCGTAGCTTGTCGAGGTCGACCAAAGCTATGATCAGTTTGCCACCGAGGCGCGTGCTGCTCGTGCAACCCGTTTCCAGCTATATCACTGTTCATGTTGTTGGATTGTTTGGCTTTAATACATTTGGGGGCACGGGTGGCCCAGTCGTCTAAGGCGCCGGGATTCGCTGTGCAGAGTTGCGTCCCTTGGGCGCACCAGAAACCTGTGATTGTGGGTTCGAATCCCGGTTCGCCCCGATTATATTTCTAGGTTTGTCAGCACCATCCCCGTGATCGTGGGTTTCACCGAAGTGGTAAACGTCCGAGACCTGCATCACTTCGGGCTTTCCTCTCACATTAAGATGACACGCCGCGATATAACTGGAATACTGTTAAAAGCGGCGTTAAACCCAACCCAACTCACTCACTCACTCACTTTAATACATTCCCCAATATTTGTATACTTGTCATCTCACGCCTCTGTTACAACAGTAAGTTGGTCCGTCTGTATATTCAGTTGCCCCTTTCAGAATATACATGTTTATTGTGGTTTGGCTATTGTATACAAGACAAGTTACACGCGTGCATTTTCCCTCATGGAAACATGAGTCTCGATCTAGCTTCTGAAGATCCGCTGGCTGACACAACAAAGTAACACAGTACTGAGTAGACAGCAACCTTTCTCCCACAGTTGCATGTATGATCCATGCCGCGGAAAAGGCTCAGGCAGTTACCATGACAACGCAACATTGTGGCCCAGTAGTGACAGGCAGTTACACTATGCATAACCATGACAACGCAACATTGTGGCCCAATAGTCACAGGCAGTTATCCTTATTAAAACCATGATAATTCTATCCAGAGTCACTTACAAAATTACAATTTAGGCCGAGACGTTAAGGCTGCCTCCTCCCCTACTGTGCCGAAAAAACATTTTTTAAGTGTTTCTGTTTCCTTAGTAACAGCAGAATCTCTACACGTGTACGCAGAAGACGAATTCCAAAATTCACAAATCGTGTTTTGTGTCAACAAAATCAGTAAACGTGCTTTCAGCGTGATGAGCGTGTGCAGGCTGACGTCGTGTGGCAGGTGTGCTTCTGTGCGGCGCTGTGCTCCAAATGCCACATATGTCTATAAATTTACTATTTTATATAATTGGGAGAGGTCTGAACACTTAATCTGGCATCCAGTCATGTACAGTAACGATTCCTTAACTCCTTTGATATGCTTGAAGGAGATCCTGGCTGTACGTTCACTTAGTCTGCGATAAGACATACATTGGCTAACTTGTGCACATTAATTTCTGTTACAATTATCAACCGCACAGAAATGCATGTGCATCCTTCTGCAAAAGACTGGAGCCATGAAAAGAAATTAATTAAATTTGGGAGGATGCTCAAAAGATGGTGCGGCATCTGAACTCCATGCATCTATTGCCTTGGGAACACCTAACAGCCACGGATGTTCTGTAATGACGCGGACGTCAGCCGAGACAATCATGTGACGTCAGCAAACACGATACCCACAAAAACGTACGCGTAAACTTTATTATGTTTGTGTTGTTTCTAAACGGCATTACATTGAAGTACTCCCACTTGACGCACCACGGCGTCTGGATAACAGGCATACATATGATGAAGTCTGACATGGACAATTATCAGGGACCATAAATATTGTTATGTATAAATCTCATCATCAGTGACCAGTACAGGTGACCGCCTCCGTGGTCTCGTGGTTAAGCGTCCGTCCGGAGAGCGGAAGGTCCGGGGTTCGATCCTCGGCCGCGTCATACCAAAAGACGTTAAAAGATGGTACTTGTTGTTACCCTGTCTGGCGCTCGGCATTAAGGGGCTAAAACAAGGACTGGTCGGCTGGGAGTCAGTATACTGTGTCTGAGGGGGGTATTCATGTTAAACTACGTCATGGTATCTCAGTGTGCTAGCACTATAAATCGGCATCAGTAGAGACTAGTACAAGCAGACACACACACACACACACACACGTGCATGCACGTCGCTATATAAGTGCAATAATCTTGGACGCGACGTTAAACCCAATTTCGCCTCACCTCACCTCAACTCACCTCACCTCACCAGTACAGGTAAACTGACCAATGACATTCAGTGACTGAATGGAGCATGTTGTCTTTTGGGGTACTGTCGTCGTGTTCCATGTTTAATTGGGGCACTGGTGCCCAAATATCTCAGATGATGTAGATTTATGATTGGGTTGCGTCCTTCCGAGATACCAGAATCCGTTGATGGTTGGTTCGAATCTGAGGCCATTGGCTTGTCAGCACGTGACACGTGGCGACGGAAACGCTGTGCGTGGCGATGTGCCGAACTCACTGATGGCCAGCTGGAAACCCATCACATCACAATGTCACAACGACTGACAACGAGTTTATCACCCAACGCCGTTGCCACGATCAATATTTGAAAAACACAAAAAACTCAAGTGTTTTTAATTAAATTCTGTTATTGCATTACCGCCTCTTTGATGTTAAAGTTTTCGTCACCATATATGTCACGCAGTTATCAAACAAATCCTTTGTGCACCCTCAAGATGCCGAGTTGTGCTGTTCGGTGTCGACAAAAGCAGGATTCTCACAAGTTTTCTGTTATTGGACGATTTTAACAAATTTACGGTAATTCAAACTGTGCATGCCATGTAAATAAAAAGGGATGTGCGAACCGTACCACACAGACCCACACTCACATAACACAGCCCCACTCTCATTCCATCCCGAGTGTGGGGATGTGTGAAGCGAGTGTGGGGCTGTGTGAAGCGAGTGTGGGGATGTGTGGAGCGAGTGTGGGAAAGTGTGGAGCGAGTGTGGGGCTGTGTGGAGCGAGTGTGGGGCTGTGTGGAGCGAGTGTGGGAAAGTGTGGAGAGAGTGTGGGGCTGTGTGGAGCGAGTATGGGGCTGTGTGGAGCGAGTATGGGGCTGTGTGGAGCGAGTGTGGGGACTGTGTGGAGCGAGTGTGGGGCTGTGTGGAGCGAGTGTGGGGCTGTGTGGAGCGAGTGTGGAGCGAGTGTGGGGCTGTGTGGAGCGAGTGTGGGGCTGTGTGGAGCGAGTGTGGGGCTGTGTGGAGCGAGTATGGGGCTGTGTGGAGCGAGTATGGGGCTGTGTGGAGCGAGTGTGGGGGCTGTGTGGAGCGAGTGTGGGGCTGTGTGGAGCGAGTGTGGGGCTGTGTGGAGCGAGTGTGGGAAAGTGTGGAGCGAGTGTGGGGCTGTGTGGAGCGAGTGTGGGGCTGTGTGGAGCGAGTGTGGGAAAGTGTGGAGCGAGTGTGGGGCTGTGTGGAGCGAGTGTGGGGCTGTGTGGAGCGAGTGTGGGAAAGTGTGGAGCGAGTGTGGGGCTGTGTGGAGCGAGTGTGGGGCTGTGTGGAGGGAGTGTGGGGATGTGTGGAGGCAGTGTGGAGATGTGTGGAGCGAGTGTGGGGACATGGACAAGTGCTAAAGTTGTGTATTAACCCCAGGTGTCTCGGGGACAAGTGTGGAAATATGACACGTGTTTACACAGGGTTAATAACTTACTACCAGACTCGTCCATGCTGCGCCCAGCCGAGACGACAACAAACGTCACGTCTAACTGGAAATAGATCCATATTTTATTAAACAAAATATTATTCCATTGTTTGAATGTTTACTCACGTGTTTGTATTTTTGCGTGTAACTGTTACATATTTTTTTATCAAGTTGAGTTCCTATGTTTGAATCGTTATGTCCAATGGGACTGGCTCATGTTAGCGTTTTTTGTTTGTTTGTATTTTTCATTTGTGAAATCCTTTCAATTGCTTATTTATGTTTTATTTCATGAGTTCAAAGTAGTACGGTGTGATGGGTTGGAATGTAGGAGTGGGTGAATTAGATTTAAAGCAGCTATCTCTGAGCTGCATCCGAGCATGGCCTGTTGCTTCACGTGGGGGAAAAGCTCAGTAATGCAGGGCCTTGGATGTCTGATTCCACCGCCGTACGACCAGCCACGTTTGTTTGTTTGTTGTTCAACGCTGCACTCACCAATATTCCAGCTATAAGACGGCCTGTAAATAATCGGATCTGGACCAGACAATCCAGTGACGGATATCATGAGCATCGATCCACGCGTTTTATCTCACAGTATCCCCAGTATCTTGCCAGATTCAACGACCCGTGAATATCCGGGTTAGAACAGGTTATATACTTATAGTAAAAGGACTATTATAGTAGTGCCACGAGAAAGAGAACGAAACATGTCAGTCATCTCAAAGGCTTGTGTAAGTTCTTGTCAGCTTGGGCAAACATATTCATGCAAAACAATGATTTGGGGGTTTGGGGGTTCAGCATCAAATAAAGTATAAATGTAAATAATTATATGTGTAGTCCCCGTGGTCAAGTTGTAGACCATGTAGATCCCTCTCTACGCAGGTAAAACAGACATTGGCCATGTCAATATGGAACGTCAACGGGAGAGAACAAACAGTCTAGATACCTGCAGATTCCATTGGGCGTGAAGACAAACAGTCTCGATACCTGCAGATTCCATTGGGCGTGAAGACAAACAGTCTCGATACATGCAGATTCCATTGGACGGGAAGACAAACAGTCTAGATACATGCAGATTCCATTGGGCGTGAAGACAAACAGTCTAGATACATGCAGATTCCATTGGGCGTGAAGGCAAACAGTCTAGATACCTGCAGATTCCGTTGAGCTTGAAGACAAACAGTCTAGATACCTGCAGATTCCATTGGGCGTGAAGACAAACAGTCTCGATACCTGCAGATTCCATTGGGCGTGAAGACAAACAGTCTCGATACCTGCAGATTCCATTGGGCGTGAAGACAAACAGTCTCGATACCTGCAGATTCCATTGGGCGTGAAGACATACAGTCTCGATAGCTGCAGATTCCATCGGGCGTGAAAGACAAACAGTCTTCAGGATGGTTTATTGTGGCCTTTCGTCGCTCATATCAGAAGGTGCACGGGGTCACGGGAGACCCAGTCGTCTCAGGCGCCGCGATTCGCTGTGCAGAAACCTTTGATTGTGGGTATGAATCCCGGTTCGCCCCGATCATGTTTCAAGGTTTGTCAGCACCATACCCTTGCTCGTGAGTTTCACCGAAGTGGTAAACGTCTGAGACCTGCATCACTTTGGGCTTTTCTCCCACATAAAGCTGACACACTTACACACTCACTTAGGACATCCACAAGGAATGAGGAGAAACCACTTCTTTGAATAATCGTTTTCTTTTATGCACGCTTCGTGAGCCCTTGGTACCTGTAAGAGAACCCGCAACGTGGACGTCTGTACAAATATACACTCTTAATTATCCTGAGTCTATCCAAGGCACTAAGACATAACACCAGTTGGAAGTAATTTTTTAAAGGACCATAGACGCTTACTACACAGAAAAGGCATTTATCTGCCAAACGTACTGTGCTAAATATATTCCTTGAATTTCAATCTGATAGCGCCAGGTTAAATATACATCGGATGTGAGCGGTCGACAAGAATACGAGAGACTGCGTCAGTTAGAAAGCCTGCAGCGAGAATAGCATGTCATTGGAAGAGGCATAAAACTTCACTGACGTGGCATTTACATAAAGGCAAGCCAAGTAGTCCGATTCGCAGGGATGTTGTAACGTGACGTTTAGAGGGCATCTCCCGTCTTTGCCATACATTACGCCAAAACAGTTGCAGCTTAAATCAAACGTAATTGATCATTAAAAAAACTACAATTTCAACGTCTTGTTCAGATCGTTAAGGCATCCATTATAAAGAGGTTATTGTTTAATTAAACGTTTCGTTGTGACAGGCTCCACAGTTGAGCCATGATCGGGGTTGGTGGTACATACGCAAGTATCGATCGCTGCAGTCGTGATGCATAGGCATCAGCTGTTCAAGGTCGAAAAGGGATTTTCGAAAATACGACTCGTTCCACGATAACAATAGATTACACAAAATGTGTTTCAATTTACCATTTCAAATAAAAACATCAACTTGCCTCCGAGGCTTGAGTGATGGGTCTGTTTCCATAAAAATAGCTTTTGAAGGCTACTCCATCTTAATTAGATCTGTTTAGATGTATTTTGTTCAGGGAAATTGAAAGTGGGTGAATGACGCGAAATGTCGAGTCTGGAGCAGGCAAATCATTTGCCGAATGCGCGGCTCCGAACATCTTGTCAAGTGCCGATATAACCTCTCGAGATTATTAACTTAGATCAGTCAGTTATATCATCATCAATGGGACGAATGTGGGATTCGAACTGAGGATCACGTGATCTTGCCACGCCCGAGATCTGCACAGAAAACTGGGAGGGCCATGTCTTGGATGCCAGTGTCCCCTCCATGGCGTGTTTAGCAGAACCTGTGAGTTGTTCCCCCTTACATCTTGTCGGGTGTTCAGTTCCATTACATCTTGTTGGTTGTTTGTTCTTTAACGCCGCACTCAGCAATATTCCAGCTATATGACGGCGGTCTATAAATAATCGAGTCTGGACCAGACAATCCAGTGACTGACATCATGAGCATCGATCCACGCAATTGGGATACGATGACATGCATCAGGGAAGTCAGCGGGCATGACCACCCGATCCCATTAGTCGCCTCTTACGACAAGCATAGTCACCTCTTACGACAAGCATAGTCACCTCTTAAGACAAGCATAGCCGCCTTTTACGGCAAGAATGGATAAACGTATGTAGATATTGGAATAAATGACTAGAAAGTATTGTAAATTTAATAAAACAGTAGATTCAACAGTATAATTGAAATCGCTGTCAACTAGAACTATACATTTTTTTCAACTTCAAAGTTGAGGAGACACTCCCAGAGAAGTGATATCTGCCACACCTTTGCTACATCACAGCGCCACGCTGTCGCCGGGGTGGGGTTTTAGCCAACGACACGAGATGTGCACAGAATCGACATTTCGAGGTTTCAGTGATTTTAAAAGATTAAAAATTATTTGTTTTGAATTATAAAGTGATCTCGTGAAAAAGTAGTAGAGTGGTATATGGACGAACTCGGGCTTGTTGGCATGCATTTTGAATGACAAGACAATTTCTAATCCAATATTATCCGTGGAAATGAAATGTGGTTTTGCATATACCTCATATAATTCTCCCCGCTTTTTGTCTTTTACGCACAGTGGAATTAGTTCCGGTGGATAATCGAGATTGGATATTCTCTGGCGTTGACGTTTTATATCTATTTACCCAAAGCGCCTTGCTTGTGGGTTAAACATCCACGCTATCGGTTCTTGTAATATAGCATCCCTAAAGTATTCCCGTTGGAGTTTGAATTTGTTATTACGCTCCATCATAAATTCATTACGTTACCGTTTCACATACTTACATGTCAGAATACATCAAGTGAAACACAGCATACCGCGCCATCACCAGAAAATGCATATTAATGTGTCATTCACCTCCTATCCTGTTGCAGTGTAAAATGTCAGCGAAGCATAGATATCATTTTAATACATGTAATGGCCTTTTTCATATTCATGGACTTGGAAATGGCCACCACGTGTGTGTCAGTTTTCAAGCCACCATCACCTGATGTAATATCCGCAGTTGCTGGCTAGATGTCCGTGTACAGTATCCAGTTGTAGCTGAAGTGTGTTTTAATATGAGAAAAAAGAAGAATCATTGATGCAGTTCAACATCCGTGCATTATGTTTTAATATCCCTTCATTAAATCAAGAGGAAGTGAGAGAGAGGGGGGGGGGGGGGGGTGTATAAAATCGGAGACCAGTGACTGTTATGATCACAAATCAGCAAGGTCATGTCCTAACTTCCGGTAGAGAATAATCGGTTGAGGGAGACTCCAGTCTCGGTCTCGTTCTTCGTCAGTGTTGTAAGGGAGCAGAGGTCGACATACGACCCTTTGGTCAGCTGGTCGAAGTGACCAGCATAGTGCTCCGGGTGGCGGGTGGAGAGTTTAAGTTAAATCTTAACATATTATTTGGCAATGAAGTTTCACTTTAAACTGATGATTCTCGTGATAACATCACCATGCATCCTGGGGATGGGAGGCACAAGGCTCCAGGGTGATGCAGAAAGCTGTAACGTACAAACCACGCTGGGCTCTGTCACTTCATATGAGGCCGGAACATGAGCGTCACACCCTGGTTATATGCTGGTGCCAGGGGCCTGCACCCTCGCCTGCACCCTCGTCTGTACCCCCAGGTCCCGGCCCCTGTACACGGTGTACGGGAAGCGTCACACCCTGGTTATGTGCTGGTGCCAGGTGCCTGCATCCTCGTCTGCACCCCCAGGTCCCGGCCCCTGTACACGGTGTACGGGAAGCGTCACACCCTGGTTATGTGCTGGTGCCAGGTGCCTGCATCCTCGTCTGCACCCCCAGGTCCCGGCCCCTGTACACGGTGTACGGGAAGCGTCACACCCTGGTTATGTGCTGGTGCCAGGGGCCTGCACCCTCGCCTGCACCCTCGTCTGCACCCCCAGGTCCCGGCCCCTGTACACGGTGTACGGGAAGCCCTCATATGTCTCCCCGGTCTTGGGGTCGGTGTAGCTCGTGACGGAGGTCGCAGCGCCAACGTTGCCCTGGAAGAGGATACTGAATCTTGAAACAATCTCACTGTGTCATGGCGGATTCTACAATGTCTTTGCAGACAGATCGAACGTAAATAGTCATCAGGGGTATATTACCTTCCCATAAACAGTTTTACCTCAAGTCTGGGGTTATTACCTCTATTTCCACAGTATTACCTTCATTCTGGGTCTATTACCTCCATATACACAGTATTACCGTCAATCAGTGGTATATTACCTCCATATACACAGTATTGCCGTCAATCAGTGGTATATTACCTCCATATACACAGTATTGCCGTCAATCAGGGGTACATTACCTCCATATACACAGCATTACCGTCAATCAGGGGTATATTACCTCCATATACACAGTATTACCGTCAATCAGGGGTATATTACCTTCATATACACAGTATTACTGAAAATCAGTGATATCTTACCTCGATATCCACAGCATTACCGTCAATCAGGGGTATATTACCTCCATATACACAATATTACCGAAAATCAGTGATATCTTACCTCCATATACACAGTATTACCGTCAATCAGGGGTATATTACCTCCATATACACTGTATTACCGTCAATCAGGGGTACATTACCTCCATATACACAGTATTACCGTCAATCAGTGGTATATTACCTCCATATACACAGTATTGCCGTCAATCAGTGGTATATTACCTCCATATACACAGTATTGCCGTCAATCAGGGGTACATTACCTCCATATACACAGCATTACCGTCAATCAGGGGTATATTACCTCCATATACACAGCATTACCGTCAATCAGGGGTACATTACCTTCATATACACCGTATATACCGTCAGTCATTATTAGATTATTTACAGACTGCTGCCATATAGCTGGACTATTGCTGATTGCGGCATTAAACAATAAACAAAACAAAAACCTTCAATAAGGGGTATAGTACCTCCATATCAACAGCAATCACGGCAAACTCGAACATTTCCTTCTGTCCCAGCCTTCGTCGGATGTCTCTTATCACCTGGTCACAAGCTGCCTGGGCGCTGCTCCCCTAGGGGAATAAGCAGTTGCATGGAAAGTAGTACGTATTAATGCTGGTCGAGTGGAATAATGAGTTGCACAGAACGTAGTACGTATTAATGTGGGTCGAGTGGAATAATGAGTTGCACAGAACGTAGTACGTATTAATGTGGGTCCAGTGGAATAATGAGTTGCACAGAACGTAGTACGTATTAATGCTGGTCGAGTGGAATAATGAGTTGCACAGAACGTAGTACGTATTAATGCTGGTCGAGTGGGATAATGAGTTGCACAGAACGTAGTACGTATTAATGTGGGTCGAGTGGAATAATGAGTTGCACAGAACGTAGTACGTATTAATGTTGGTCGAGTGGGATTATGAGTTGCACAGAAAGTAGTACGTATTAATGTTGGTCGAGTGGAATAATGAGTTGCACAGAACGTAGTACGTATTAATGCTGGCCGCGTGGAATAATGAGTTGCACAGAACGTAGTACGTATTAATGTGGGTCGAGTGGAATAATGAGTTGCACAGAACGTAGTACGTATTAATGTTGGTCGAGTGGGATAATGAGTTGCACAGAACGTAGTACGTATTAATGCTGGTCGAGTGGAATAATGAGTTGCACAGAAAGTAGTACGTATTAATGCTGGTCGAGTGGAATAATGAGTTGCACAGAAAGTAGTACGTATTAATGCTGGTCGAGTGGAATAATGAGTTGCACAGGACGTAGTACGTATTAATGCTGGTCGCGTGGGATAATGAGTTGCACAGAAAGTAGTACGTATTAATGTTGGTCGAGTGGAATAATGAGTTGCACAGAACGTAGTATGTATTAATGTGGGTCGAGTGGGATAATGAGTTGCACAGAACGTAGTACGTATTAATGTGGGTCGAGTGGAATAATGAGTTGCACAGAACGTAGTATGTATTAATGTGGGTCGAGTGGAATAATGAGTTGCACAGAACGTAGTACGTATTAATGCTGGTCGAGTGGAATAATGAGTTGCACAGAACGTAGTACGTATTAATGTTGGTCGAGTGGAATAATGAGTTGCACAGAAAGTAGTACGTATTAATGTTGGTCGAGTGGAATAATGAGTTGCACAGAACGTAGTACGTATTAATGCTGGTCGAGTGGGATAATGAGTTGCACAGAAAGTAGTACGTATTAATGCTGGTCGCGTGGAATAATGAGTTGCACAGAAAGTAGTACGTATTAATGTTGGTCGAGTGGAATAATGAGTTGCACAGAAAGTAGTACGTATTAATGCTGGTCGACTGGAATAATGATATGTATAGATAATAGTACGTAATAGACATGCACAATACTTCCATTGCAGAGAACACTATGTGCACGTGTGCCATCTCCTCTTGTCATGTTCCAATGCTACAAGTAATTTACCTTGCCTACCACCCAGTACATACCTGTTTCATGAGGCACACTGTGTGGAAACTTGGACAGTATTTGAGAATCTCGTCACCATCGCCGGAACAGCAGGCGGCCCCTCCCTCGTTGTCTGGAGCGAGTGAGTGAGTGAGTGAGTGAGTGTGCAGAAGTCACTAAGCCCCCTTCAATTAGAGTACATGTTGTTTAACACCATATACAGACAGTACTATTCCAGCCACATAGCCGAGTTTGCGCCAGGCAGACCAGCCATGACGGTCTAAGCAATGAAGCCATGCCGCGATGAAGCGCAATACTCCAAGACAATACGCATGGGAGACTGGGAACTTGTTATTCCCTGGAGCCCCGACGGGTTCCGAACTCGACTGACTGTCTTCGGACAAGGTCTGTTATACACTTCAAAGCAATACATGAAGAATACCCTGTCACATCCGGCTCAGCTCAATAGGTCGTCCATGCTTGACGTAGACGGGTAACTATGGTTATCGTAAGATCGGGATCGGGTGTTCAGGCTCGCTTACTTGGTTGGTGCATCTTATCCGAATTGCTCATGATATCAGTCACTGGGTGGTCTGGTCCTGAGTAGATTATTTACAGACCACCGTCATAGTGGCTTGAATATTGCTGAGTGCGGCGTTCAACAACAAATAAACAAACAAACAAACCCCCGCTTGGCCAGGCAAACCAATGGCTGACAGCATGAGCAACTGCGGGGCATGAAGACAAACAAGCAGACATGTACCCGTCTTCAGTTATCTATTGTAATACGATAAATGCCGTCACCCCGCCAATATCTCTCTCTTCACAAATTTCTCCCCCGTCAGAGCAACTGGATTAGACAACCTTTGAGACCCTAAAAGAGCATATGGTAGCGAAGGGTTTCGCAGTATATGTCATTATAAAGTAGATGTGTAATACACTGGCTACCCAAGGATGTATTCTACCTGGATGGAGGGGTAGGTCTCACCTGCGTAGAGGCCGCACCCCGGTAGAGCGCTGTCTCCCACCCTGCCGGCGCACTTGTTGCTTTTACCACTTGTTGTCACACCTACAAGAGACACACGCAGGCTGCTCTCACATCTAATCAGCTTTTGTTTTGAAAATCGTATTAAATAGCTTTTATTTTGTGGCGAAATAATGTTGGACCGATTCATTAAAGGTAGACTAGGCTCGGGTCGACTGACAGTCCTCATTAGTCTCATGCAATGAGTCACTATAACCATGGAGCTTAGATCACTTTGTTAAGACAGAATAACCTTAACGTTTATATAGCTAGCCATGCTGAATTGAACCGTACATTGCTGAGATAGCAATAGAGCTGGGGACTTCTTTGGAGATATCATCGATCAATTTATGGATAACTTGAAACACAGGCTTCATCAGGAAAGCAAACACGCAAATGCCATGTATTTAGATCACCTTGCATGTGTTCAAGTTCCAGCAAATACATCTCTCCTAGGCAAGGGAGACATAATGTAAAGTCCAGTTTCCACCCTTGTCAAACAAGGTTGGAATTTCTGGGCTCGATCGTAGCGCCACCAGTGGCTATTATAGTTTACGAGTTATGTCCCTTCTATGTCCCTCCTATTAACCAATCAGATTCCTACTCTCATATCACTTGCATTTGCTTCAAACAAAATGGGGCGCCCTGTCAAGACGATCTGATCGATAATCAAAATCTATTTTGTAATACAGTGGGACCTACTGTGGGAAATGCATCAAATTACGTGAGCACCGTGATTAAAAAGATGAAAATATTTGTAAATATCTGTTAATGCCGAGTAGGCGGTACACATGCTTTGCATATCCTGCAATCGACCGATATCTGCACGGCAGTTTACGAACCGGATGTCGATTTCGTTATATGATTTTGATTGGCCTTACTGTTACACCATAATTCTAGCCTAGTTCGGCAAGGGTGAAATTGTCCGTTAACTCCCTTGCCTCGGGAAGATGCAAGAGTGGCGAGCGGAGACACTGGAGAGTCGGGGAGTACCTGCACAGATGTTTCCATCAGATAAGGCGATCACACCCAGCGTATCGTTGCCCCGCGCCTGGTCATCACCACTTGATGGGGAGACTGGAGCCTGGGAAGGGAAGTGTGGGAGAGAGATTGAATGGGTGAGTGGTGTTTGTGTAGCCACCGACTTGTATAGGTCCATAGTGTAGCGTATGGGTGTGTGTGATGGGATGAGTGCGATTTAGTGTAGGAGAGTGAGTTGGGTTTAGTGTAGGAGAGTGAGTGGATGAGGTGGATTAGTGTAGGAGAGGGAGTCCGTGAGTTGGGGTTAGTGAAGGAGATTGAGTGGGTGAGTTGGGTTTAATGTAAGAGGTTGAGTGGGTGAGTTGGGTTTAGTGTAGGAGAGTGAGTGGGTGAGTTGGATTTAGTGTAGGAGAGTGGGTGACTTGGGTTTAGTGTAGGAGAGTTAGTGGGTGAGTTGGGTTTAACGTAAGAGATTGAGTGGGTGAGATGGGTTTAATGTAAGAGATTGAGTGGGTGAGTTGGGTTAAGTGTAGGAGAGTGAGTGGGTGAATTGGGTTTTTATGTAAGAGATTGAGTGGGTGAGTTGGGTTAAGTGTAGGAGGGTGAGTGGGTGAGTTGGGTTTAGTGTAGGAGAGTGCCTGGGTAAAGTCAGGAATGACAGCTCAAAGTCGGGGGAAAGTGATGCAGTAAACCTCACGATTAGTACTGTACTGACCCATCACAGATCATAAACTGGGTGTATCTGAGATTCGAACCTTTGATCACAGGTTCCTGGAACGTCTAAGAGGCGCAACTCTGTACAGCGAATTGGGGCGCCTCAGAAAATGGGGCAACGGTGGTCCCGAATTGTGCCGCGGAAGACTAGTGTGTTAGTGTGTTTCATGCGGCTTTGCGTTATGGTCTTGTCCTATATGGATCATAATTTTATGTAGATTTGTTTCCAAATAATTTCCCAAGGATTGGGAAAAACAATCCCCCGAGGCAACTCTTGAACTATTCGGTAAAACATGCCAAAGAGGTTAATCAATTACTATAAGTGACGATAATACCAACTGCCTGCATTAGCTGCGCGTCTATATCGTGTCCTCTCTGTGCAGCAAATGCTGTCGTCCCGCCTCCCGTCAGCATGTTGTGTTCTGAGTAGTTCATGACGTCGGTGGCCACTGAGATAGCTTTGGACACGCTGAGGAGGACGTGAGAACGTTGAGGGAATGTCACAATTCAACAGTCTACTGTGTAAAGGTTTTATTGAGATGTCAATGGTATATTTTTCAGTCAGTAAACACTATATATAGGCTACATGTAAAACGTACTGTAAGTACAGGTGAAGGAGAGCCTTGAAGACCCGGGTTAGAATAGGTTTTCAGCAACCAATGCTTGTCGTAAAAGGCGACTAACGGGATCGGGTGGTGCGGTGTTTAAACTACAAACAAATAAAACAGGTGAAGGGTATTTACAAAACGCTGCAATTGATAGAACTTCCTGGCACTGGTCCGAATAAACTAAAAGGACTTTCGTTTACATTTCGGCAGTTGGGTAGAGAATCTTACATATAGGGGTATATGTTTTTATTTACTGACCAATAACGAGTTCCTGTGACAAATATGCCTTTTCCTTCTCGAACGTCTGCGAATTTGGGTAATATTTTTATTTCGCGTGGATACTCAACTCACCTTTAAAATAAGGCTACAGTTCATTTGGGTTTACCATTCCCCAACATTGAGTAGTAGGTATAAATATTCAATCGAAGCCTACACTAGGAGAGATAAAAATAATGGGATTGTTTACCCCTGTAGGCCAGTGACGGCGCCGAAATCCAAGTTGCACCCGTCCATGATAGCAGCGTCTTGCTCCAGATAACCATCCTTGTTCCGAGGTCCGCCCCTTCCAACAAGATAGTCCCCGTAGCTGGCATCGTCCTCAACCACTGAACGCTCGATAAAAAACACTCATCGTCAACACAATGCGTAAAATACACGACCAGTATTACCACAGTCAACATAAATAACGTCATCTTTCACATTATTATTATTGTGTTGTTCTTCTTCTTTTTGTTATGTTATTACAATAAAGACAGATGTAAAACGTCCACTATGCAGAAACATGTCAGGGTTAACCATGGGTGATTTATGGGCGCTTCATCAAGTATGCCGATGAAAACAATTGTAGACGGTAGTTTACTAATTTGGTATGGTACCATATTCCATGTATTTATCGACATTATACTGCTAATTATGTCATTATCAGTTATATGCAAGCCTGTAATCACGAGCAGCGACACTGACATGAGTTTCAATCTAGAAGTTCATAGAAATAATTAGTAAAAGCGCTTGTAAAATCACCGTTTATTCCACATTTCACAGCATCCACGCAACTGCATCCTCCGCACGCGAGTTTGTCCCCGGCAGTGAGGACCGGTTTACTGCTGAATGCCCATGTTCCAACAACTATTGTTTTGCTCATTGTGGTATCAAACGGAATAAACCAGACGAATGTTAAACAAGATAATAAACATATATATCTGGTTATGACTTCATGCAGGAAGTTCGTCAATGGATGCTCCCTTATTACTTCCCCTGATTTGTCGCACATATACTAGTTTCGTACAACACCTTTCATCAATGTTGGAAATATTTTGAATGGAAAGTTACCATGCTGTTCTGTGCATGGTACATGCACACTGCTTTTCATTAATTCATCCACATTCGGGTTGGTAATAAACTACATGTATTATATAGGAACTACTCACGTCGTTTTTGAGAAACATAGAACAGCATATTCTTCGTTAATTCAAACTTACAAGGTTTTAAATTTCATGCAGAACATATGCTTGCAACTATTTTGATGAAACACATCACATTTTCATGTACAGTTTATGGTATTTTGTATATCTGCTTTAACTTGCACTACTACAATACAAAGTGATAGTCCTATACTCTATTTCAAACGCACTTGTTCGGAAGGCCTCGCTTGTGTTTTGTGAAAAAAGTATCAATCGGTAGATTATCCGTTTTTGAGTATACTGTAGACGTTGTAGATCATAGTTGCATGGGCCGCCGTTCAAATGACCGGCTGATGTAGAAGGTAGTCCAGTCCGCCCGTGATGTTATCATAAACACTGTTTAATAAAGCTACAGCCTACATATTATTGTTACTACATGGGTTATCTCTTCACGGGTGAGTATTTGATAGATGTGTCTATCTCGCGTCAAATGGGGAAAGCAGATTTTTGCTTTTTTTAATGCATTTTGTGTGTGGTAATATAACAAGAAAGTGTCTGTAAATTTTAGTACAATTATAATATACAATTGTGTACATACACATATTTTCAATCCAATAATGCCACTATGTCGGCCTAGAGGAATAATTAGCATTGCCGGATGTCAGGTACTTCAGGCCCTGGGGTCATGTCACCTTGCATATAATCCTATAGGAGCTGTCTCGTGACGTCAAACCTGGAATCGACTTTACAAGCAAAAACAATGAAAGCAGTCAGCCGTGGCTAATTTGCTGTCTGTCTCCATCGATAATTAGCTGTAGACTGCTGGTATTTATTGGCAGTATATCACGTGTGGCTGTATTAACTGTTCACACCTGACAGGTAATTGTTCACATAAACAACGCGATATTGTGACGTAACCGGCTGTCACGGATGATACGACTGTTCTCGCTAGTTATCATACATCTCTTGTATTTGATGCACTCTGTTCAAAACGTTGGTAAGTATTTTTATTTCTGCTTCGTTAGTTAATATAGTTTATATTCTTCTGACGGACCGTCATGTTTAATGTATAAACTTTTACTTGGCAAATAAAAACAATGAATGGATATCCTAGTTTCTTACTGCCTTTTATACTAAAACAAAAATCAGGTCGGAAAGACGTCCTTAGATAAAACTTACTTTTTACTACGTAATATACTAGGAAGATAAATATTATCCTTTATATGATAACGAATTTCCCTAGTGCCGCGTCATCATTTGGTGAAACAGATGTCTGCTTTTTCACCTCCCTCGCGAAGTCACGTGAGGGATGCATGTTAATATTACATACCCCCCCCCCCCCCCCCATTTTGAAAGGCAAAATAATTCACTGTATCTTTTAAAACGATGCAAATGACCAAACGCAGATTCCCTGAGAGTTACAATAGATAGGTGTTAGGTAAATACGATCAAGTTCAACGTTCTTAGGAATTGTGGGAAGGCGGAAGTGTTTTTGTTGAATCATGGGAATCCGTGATTTTCTGCACGATCAATTCACCGTAAACTAACAGCTGTCACTGTCTATGTTACGATCTCACCAAGCCGATCCATGATAAACTGAACACTTTGACAAGCATGACACTGTCATTAACCATTCAAGGGAAAAAACGATAACAGGTAAAGCTTGCAATCTTGTTTTCGTTTTAATAATATGATCAAACTTCAGACCACTGCGGAATGGGGTAGTGGTCAGTAGAATTGACGTTGTTGAGACTATGGATTTGAGTTGTTAATAGAATAGTTTAATGAATATGCGAGTAAGGCCTCAATTAATTAGATAAATGACAACGATTGTCAAACATGTTATAGGAATAGAGACATGTAGCAACGTGTTCATCTCGTACTGTAAAGAACTCTTGATTTAGTTCATCATGTTGTTTATGTCTGGAGGTTCAGTTTCACGTCGGTGTTTGTGACACTATCTGATCATTTAAACTTCGGTAATGAATATGGAAGAACAATGATAACGTTGGTAAATCATGATCTTGTCCTGAGGCCTCGAGCAAAACAACTGGCTATTTGACAGTGCCTACAGAAATATTTACATAGAGTTGATCAACAATAAGTTTACCACTGGTATTGAAAGATAAAAGCTAAGTATTCTGTAAGCTCTATAGCTTTCAGCAGTCATGATCATGTGTAGCAGATACTGCCACCAGCTGTCATACTTAATACTTTTTTTTATTGTTTGTGCGAAAACCTGTTCATGCAACAGTATCTTTTTAATGCAAAAACAGACAAATGATTAAGTTCACTTTTGTGACAAACCTGTTTCACAAAATAGTGTAAATTCTAGTCTGCCTGCAAGTTTGTAAAGACCTCTTATATCAGAGCTGTTTTAATGGTTGCAAATTATAGTGACACTATAAGACAACATAGCAAATGTACTTTATTATAGTTATTCACCTTTAATATACTTATTTTATTTCATTTAGTGGTGAATTTGATCAAAATGTCTGGTCCCTAAGTGTTACTATTATTCAAGTACTTCCTCAATCATAATTTAAGATCTTTCTTTCTTTAATCTTTGTGTACAGAATGTCACGTGAGATTGTTGAGGCAGATGTACAACTTCTGCAAGTTTCTATGTAGCTATTTGTTATTGCCATCATAAACCCTTTCAGTGTCCATTGAGTAAAAATGTACAATGTATTCTTTTTTACCTAAACCAATCCTCAAAGTTTTACCCAGGTAGCCATTTTGCATGTGTTGTTCTATTGTGTCAACTAAAGGCTATACTTCAGGAGCCAAAGCAATTTCAGAAGGAGCCAATACAAATGTAAGATTTGTTTGTTTGTTTAATACCACACTCAGCAAAATTCCAGCTATATATGTAAATAATCGAGTCTGGACCAGACAATCCTGTGACTGACATTATGAGAACTGATCTAGGCAAATGGGATATGATAACATGCATCAACCAAGTCAGCATGTCTGACCACCTAATCACGATGAAGACCAAATGAGGCTTCAGATTCGAAGACAAAATATCCAACTTTGATTTACTGTATTTTTAGCACTGTGTGTGAGGTGGTGCATATTATGCATGCAAACAATGAGTTTTCAATTTGTTTTCCAAAGTGGAAACATAACCACTCGCATGGACAGAGCGACAGAGCGACAGGGAATAGCAAATCAACAGATGAATCAAATTACACTCTCTGGGCATAAAAAGTGCTCAGTGTTTATCTGGCTTTAAGTTATTAACCGACTTCATTAATTTTATTGACGATTTCATTCAATATTATGAATTCTGATTTTAGTAAATTATGTGTAAACTGATTGAAAGTTTGCACTATTAACAGTTATTTATACTCTGGAAAAGCGTGCAGCTTTTTGCTTCAGAGGGGGGTGTAAGAGATTGATTTTTCCGCTGAGAAATGCAAGTACAGCCTGTTTTCTCCGTAGCGAGGTATGAGCAATTTATTCTCCAACTGAGAAATTTATTTCTCTCTAAGGTGGGATACATCATATTTTATCAAGATCACGTCAACAAATCGGATCTCGTCTTTCGGACATGGAGAGATGTTAAAATCATTTATGACGTCATAGACAAAGGTGGATAACACTTGACCTGTGTGTATGATATTAATTATTCAGGCTATGTCACATACAGCAGAAAATAAACATCAGAAGCAATCCAAATATATGTCTTTGATTACTCTCTGTGTGAAAAAATGCTTAAACTTTTAGGAAAACATGACCTTGGCTTTAAATAGTCATCAGTGTCAGTGGACAAATTGGCTCTGACATTTTATCAGTTTTAATCTCTTATCATTTCTTGCCCAAGGATCTTTCCAGAATCAAAATATTGCGTCACAAATTGAAAAAAACCGATAGAAAGTATGACGGTTGAATCACTAGTTTTATCAAAATCAGTCAAATACAAGAGAAGCCTGCCACAATTAACCAGTGTAGGCAACCTGGATCTGTTACTGAGGGTCATCAGGTCTTGAACACAGATGAACCCAGGAACAACCCTGCTGACCTAAATAATGTTGTTGTTGCACATAAAACAGGTTATGCTTCTTGATTATTCAACCATTGATCTTTCATCCTGATAATCAGTTGTGAACATTTATACTGTCCCCTAGGACCATTGATCGCTCATCCTGATAATTGGTTCTGAACAGTGATACTGTATGTGACAGCTGGGTGATTGTCAGGCCGTCGTACTCCATGTACACCAGCACTGTACACAGCCCTACAAACACATGACAAACATAGCCGGAGGGACGTGGCATGTCAGAGTGTAGATATTTGATGACTGTCTGAGTGATCCAAGTTTTTCAACATATGACATGTATTAACGTGTTATGGGGATTGCGTGCAATCTGTCAAGAGGGGCTATTGTTTCAATCATGGATATATCATGGGCAGTTCGAATGATAATGTAAAAATTCTATCATGTCTTAACTTGGCAGGACTAAAGTTAAGGCAGCATCGCTCTAAGGGAAAAAATATTGTGATACAAAATCCCAACTCTCTCAAACAGAGAAATTTTGATTAATTTCTTTTCTGTTTTCAAACTTAATGGTTCATTGATCATAAAACCAGGAAACATCTGACAATGTGTCCTGTTATCTCAGCATCATCCAACAGTTCAAGGCACACCATGCTAGGATCAGGTGGTTGTTGGTTGTTCACAGATTCTCCTGATAATGATACTTGGTCTGTCAGCAATTTCTCAAATTTCTGTCCCTCGAACCTTTAACATGTATACCAAATTATTCATACACTGATCATCATCAACTTATATTAAAAATATAACTCAAGGTGAAAACATCTTCTCTCGTGTAAGTAATACTTTAACACAGTTTCTTCTATTTGTATGTAATCGATCACACTCGGCCATGTTTACATGCTCTGTTGGCAAATTCTGAGATCACCTGTAGCCCGGCTTTGTCTTCCTGAGTATGCATTGTGTTGATTATTGATTATAGAGTCGAGTTCTCCCGATCATTTGTGAGTGAAGTGTTACCTGGTATTAATCACGTTAATGAGGGTGGGTGGCTGTGGTAATGCTGGAATATTTCTGACTGGCGTGAAACAACATACGTCAACTCACATTAGTTCAGTTGGGGCCAAAACTTTAGGTTCTTCAGGCCTGAACTTGGCTCTGGGCTTCATTTTCAGTAGATTTTACCGCAGTGGAAACTAACATGTTTAGTCTACTAGTCCTTATAATGATAACATATAGAAAAACTCTTAAAAATGGTAAATTTCTACTATTCCTTATGATACCTTAACTTTTGGGCAGTTTGGCAAGGGCTACAGGACATGTGTCAATGACTAAGGCTGTTTTAGTGTTGGGCTATGAATTTGTGGCTGAAGTTGCAGACAGTTTGTATAAAAACATGTTTAATGGCATCTGTTACCATGGTTGCAGGTTCAGACAACAGTGCGCAGCATCCAGTGACAGACATTGACAGGGAGAGAGGACAGTCACCCACCCAACCTCGATATCTTCCTCCTGTCCTTGTGAAGACATGTCAATACACACGTGCGTTATTCCCGCGGTGTTGGCTTGTGTTGTAGCAGTGATTGCAGGACATAGTATCGGTGCTGAAAATGTAGCACATAGTATCAATACTGCAGATGACAGCCCAAAGCCAACTGATGGAAAGGTGGTGGACACGAAGACGATGGAGATAAAGATGAAGGGAGCACATCCATCCTCTGTAAGTAGTGCCAGTATTACACTGAAGTTGACTTAAGTTATATCTTTATTCAACCATAGGAAAAGTTAGAAGGAATGGGTCCATAGTCAGAAAGAAATGAAAACATTAGTGTCTTGTAGTGTAACCATAGAGTTCTAGATAATTTTTGTCATTAAACAATATATCATGTGACTAGCCACGGGTCCGGGTAGGCCTGCATGTACCCAAGTTAATTGTCCCAGCCTTATTACAAACTGATATATATTTCCTCTATTCTACAGACATGATCTGCTATAGAGGTGCCATCTCCCTGATGGTGAAAGTTAGTCCTCAAGATAATGTCACTAATCGTTCTGGAATGTTTGTAGTCTCCAACTAGCAGTCATTTGTTAATTTTGAACACTGTACTATGTTAATACACTAATAAATACACGTCAGGAAATATATTTCTTGGCGACTGTGCTACATGAGGTGTATGGCCTATCCTGACCTCAGTCTGTACCAAATGCAGTCAATTTGATTGTTATATAGATGTCTGTCCTCATTTAGAACACTGAATAAAGTGTCAAAATTCATATGACACCATGAACCTGGAGACTCTTAAAATTCCTTTTATTAAAATGCCGATGGCACAGTTGATTTAAGTTCCTTGTGTCTTACCCTTCCATGTTCCTTCTGACATTTTGGTTTGATGTAAAACAAGTGAGAATTTTATTTTCCACAAGAAAACTGGAAAATGAAAAATATATGAACATGCTTAATGAACAGGTTTCAACATTTTACTTTTCCTTTTAAACATTTTTCTGGTGGGCACACTTAAATTCCAACAAAAATCTTTATCAGTCTCCTTTGCACACGCGAAAAAAATGACATAAAAATTGATTATAGTTACAAACAAGAATGCGTATATGTTTTATTGTCTTGCTAAAGATTCATAGCATGGAGCGACTGCTTACAGCCCATTGTGTGTTGTGAACATGGTGAATAGGAAAACTTATTACTTTCTTTATACGTAGGATTAGTGGCTGGTAAAACTGAAATACAGGCCTCAAAGTTGTGACTGAAGCACTCGCCAATGCGACCTAAATTTCAATTTGTCCAGTCAAAAATTCAGAGGTAGCCAAATGACTATCTTGAAAAATATTTTGTGTGCTACACATATGTAGACACAAAAATAAATAACAGCTGATCTTGGAAAACACATCTGCTAATAATTGTACTCGTAAATAATTCCTCCTGCAGTCGACATTGAACCGAAATACATAAATATTAATAAGTATTTTCATTTAGTTGACAGTGCTCATTGGATAAGCAAGGATATATCTATATAATCTAGTAACATAGACTGCATCATTGCTCAAGTCACAAATAACAAATCAAGTAGTTTCCACTAATATACAATTCTAGACTAGTGCTATGACTTGTAGTTGTACATACTATAATAGTTATTTGATAAAAGATAAGTTCAAACGCATCGGGCTACCTACACTGTTGGCTTGACTTCTTGATTTTTCCATTGGCTACCTGGAAAACAGTACTGGTAGCCATATGGCTACTTGGTAAAAATGTAAACTTCGAGACCTGAAATGATGAGTATACTGCTGCTCACGACAGATGCATGACTGCAGTCTGTTCTGTTGGAGATCTGTTGACTTTGATAACAGTTTGCGTGTATCTTTCTTTATCATATAATGGGTAGGTTTCTCGGCAGGATAAAGCCAACAGATAAAAACGATATCCGTTGGGGTCATATGCGGATAGAGATGCAAATATCAAAGGTCAAGTAGGGACTACTTTCAGTGTTTATAAACAAACATGGCGTCGCACTTGTCATTCGGCGATCGAGTCAGAATTAACCATCGTGAATCTGGATAAACTACAGGGATAATTGCTACAATTATTTAAAAAAGACAGTCTTATATACTGAAAGTCAGTGTCGAACTGCGACGTAACTAAGGCATTTTATAAGTTTGGAGATATAAATTTCGAAACAATTTTGCGAGGGCACTAGGCCTAGCCAAGCGGGATCAGAAGCCATATCTGTGCTTGTAGACCTCTGCGGCTTGAAACCTTTTCCACAAATAAAAATAGTTGGGTTTAGGCGAAATATGTATGAATTGTTACCTTGTTTCGTATTGGCGCTGTGTATACATCTGACTACACTTCTTAACGTTATGACAGAACAGGCCGACTGTGAACAATCACTGGCCGTGATGTCTCATAGACTAGGGTTAGAGTAGCTTCCCTTTGACAAAGGGCAGTTACTCTAGCGGACAGACCGATGGATTGTCGCGAAAGGCAAGTAAAAACAATTGTTGTTTTGCGTATATGTTGCTTCGCCACTGTATAAGAAACAGATTTCAGTTTGAACTATATTGGCTACTGTCACTGTCCGATTGACACATCACCTACCCTGTGACGTAATAAATATCAATGCGCGCATTCCAGGAAAACTCGCAATGTTTAGGTAATGTTTGTGAGTGAGGGGAAGCGATTTTCAAGCACAGAATTGAAGAATGACATTATATGATAAAGAGGTTATCACGCTTGTGTGTTTAGGGAAGGTAAATATCCTGTATTAGGAATAAACACTATGTATTTAGCTCGCCAAGGCTCGCTAAATACAATGTTTATTCCTAATGCAGGATATTTACCATCCCCAAACACACTCGCGTGATAACCTCTATAGATGGTTGGTAGATATGGGGAATTGTCAAGAGCTGATTGTCAGAGGTGGGTCAGAATCCACCTGGTTCAGTTAATTTACTGTTTGAAATTAGGCATGAAAGTCAATTGATCAAGGGACCATGTACTAACCAGAAACCAAACATGGAGGAGATCCCTCGATTCAAATAGTGCAAACCTCAAGGATCCAGGACCCCTTAGATTTCAAACTTGTGTGTGCAAAAAAAACATGGTATTTTTGGAAGATGAAGAGTAATGCCAGGTTATAGCCATGGTCAGACAGAGTATGTTTTAACTGTGTATCCTGGTCGTCTGTTAAAGATCTTGTTTGTTTGATGTTTAACGCCACACTCAGCTCTATTCCAGCTATATGACATCGGTCTGTAAATAATCAAGTCTGGACCAGACAATCCATGATTGACATCATGAGCATTGATACACGCAATTGAGATACGGTGTCATGCATCAACCATGTCAGCAAGCCTGACCCCCCCAACAAGCATTGAAATCTGCATTCATTGGAAATGTTACCTTGCATGAGGAATGTGTTATTTGACTTCACAAAGTAATAAGACTCAAGTTTAAGATCAGACAATATTTTTTTTTTAATTTTTCAATTTGTTGACCCAGTTCAAGTAATTATGAAAATGCAGTGCCAAAGAGTAACCTAGTTTCTTGCCAAAACAGATCCCACTGGGATTGAAAGACGAAATAGCAGTGAAGATTGTTATATTCTTCATAAGTTTAGAGCTAAATCATAAAAGATATAAAGTTTTATATCAAACAACAAGCAGTAATTATTCTGGTTGCCAAACTGGTGGGACCCTTCCATAAGAAGCTTAGGGGAAAAAGACACCAACTTTTTCTGGAATAAACAGTCAGTCTGAGACAATGCTTCTATTTATGATCCTAGAATCATGTGACTGTGGTCATGGTGGAACCCTACAAAGATATGCTAGATTGAATCATCGATTCATCATTATCATCATCATCATCATCATCATCATCATCATCAGCAGCAGCAGCAGCAGCAGCAGCAGCAGCAGCAGCAGCAATTCATATGCATTGTGACTGCAAGAGGTTACTTGGGAACTGACTATTGAATATTCTGGAATTTTGTATGGAGACTAATTATTTTATAACTATTATTTTCTGGGACAATTTTTATCATAAAATGTTAGCCAAGTATCAAATGATCGGTACCTCAGTGGATTGGCTCAGTCACGCAGCATTACAAGGTAACACCACATACACATTCTTCTGCATGTGAGAGAGTTCAAATTTAATGTCGCATCAGCATCATTTCAGCAACATAGTGACAGTTCTGTATCTTTAGAGTTTAGAACATTCATGTATGTAATATGACTAACTAAAGCTGACATTTGGGAGTGATTTCTATCTTTACTCCTACAGTAATATTGCATCAAACGTGATGATAAATCAGTGTATCATTAAGCTGTAATAATTTTGTGACACATTTAAAATAAATGTGCCCTTGTTCAATACATTGATTTATCATAGCAAACATTTTTCTACCTGGGAATGGGTGTAGTATGTACCGGTATGTGCTCACAGCGGCAACACATGTTGGACACCTGTCAGTAGCAGCTCCAAAATCAATATTTTAACAAGGAGTAAATGATTGGGATAGTGATTGTGATAGTGACATGTGTACAATTCAGTATTTCATGTTTCAACCTGTTTATACTTCCCTTAATTTCAAACAATAATGAGAAATATGATCATGTTAAACATACATATTCTACCTTTCTGTGAATGAGTGTGATGGTAAATTAACACAAAATAACATCATGATGATGATGATGATGATGATGATGATCAGCGTGCGCTCAACAACTATTCTCAGCTCCCTAGGGTGTATACAACCCAAGCTGCCTGTTAAACGCTATAGAGTTAACGACCACATTGCCATCTCATCCTACCGGGTACCCATTCACTGCTGAGTGAATAGAGACACATT
The DNA here is from genome assembly GCF_022045235.1 of Haliotis cracherodii. Classification (NCBI taxonomy): domain Eukaryota; kingdom Metazoa; phylum Mollusca; class Gastropoda; order Lepetellida; family Haliotidae; genus Haliotis; species Haliotis cracherodii. The sequence continues at coordinate 1,774,518 of NW_027266264.1, read as the reverse complement.
TTGAAAAAAGTCACCACAAGGAGATACATGTGTTGTATGTATTTCAGTGTGGGCCAGCACCCAATACAGGGAGGATGCAATATAATTTGTTTATCTCGAAGATCATGGTTAGGTCATACCACCCTTGGTGCATTTCCATAACTTCTTACATTTCCGTTAACGATCAGTTAACATCCAGGGCCCCAACATGGCGACAGTCATACTTTCCGCCTGGAAAGTTGTTAAGAATAAGGGTAAGGCTGAAGTAGAGAATTTTTTCTTGATTGATGCTTCTGAGTTCAATATTTTAGTGACATACAATATTTTAGTGACATACAATATGTTGCCATGTGTATTGCAGGGCGGCCATAAGGTTTGTTGCATTATATCATGATATGTATTTGCAGGCCGAGCATGTTTATCACTTCCAATACCCCATGCTCACTATGATATCAGTCAAATACAGTTCAAAGTTTGTTTAAATCACTCACTGACTCATCATCATGTAAAAAAAGTGGTTATTCATCAAGTTTGAATTGAAACATCCACATTAGTGATAGCCTTCAGTCAATGCAATATGTCACAACCAGTGACAGCTTTATGATTTCAACAGTATCGCCCTATCCCCCAAGGCTTAAAGATTGTAAACACTTATACATCAATTCACAATTTCATTATATTACCTAACTGAAAGTCAAGCGCTGATGTCCTAGCATTTTTGTCAGTCGGCAGTCGGCAGTTGTCTGTTGTGCATCGTAAACATGTTTTCAGAAACCACAGGGCCAATAGAGCCTAATTTCATGTACCGTATTCGACCCATTAAGCGCCCCCCCACCCCGAAAATTTATATAGTAATTATTTTGTTTTAAATGAAAATCGTCCGGGAACCGAGGTTTCCGGATATTTGAAGTCCGTATAAGCGGGGCATGACTGTATTCTGTTTATTTTAGATATTTGTGACTTTGAATATTATGCACAGAAAAAAATTACACCATACCCCTTCAGCGAAGTCCGGCAAACGAACGGGTCTTGAGAAACTTCGTCAGCACAAATTCGAAATTTGATATAAAAAAATCACCAGACATGTTAATTTACCGTTTAAATTGTATTTTTTGTTCAGCTAGGCATTGTTTTATATCCAGGGATTAAGATTACCTTGTGCATTTTCTTGTAAACTAAGCCGGACACAGCAATCAGCTGTACACACGTTTTCTTGGAATCTACCGGTGATTCGGTCAAGACACACCCAATAATATAACTTTACAGGATTTTAAATGCAAGGATCAGCAAAAGTTGTATCTGAAACTATTTTTTTATCAGGAATAATATATTCCAATATCTTGTTAATTTAGATGCAGCTTTTACTAAACATATTTTAAATTATAATAACCCTAAGCGAAGCAGCTGAGCGCTATTGCTCAGCGTTATTTTTTACATGGAACCAGTCTGACCAGTCACCGTCGATGCTCCCGTGCACGTGATCGCTTGATTGCGAGAATTACGTGTTGACATAGAATCGTCCAACAAAAACAAATATGACTTTTAACGAATCAAAGTATGGCATTTATGATATATGTATCCATTCTCTGTCGACTTAAGTTCGTTTCAAGGCATCAATAGCGGTATTCTGTTAATAACAGTGAGTTGTGCGATCTTCCGATCGCTTCACACACAATTTCGTCGAAATTATTTAAAACAATATTAAAATGAATTTTGAATAAAATTAATGAAATAAGTTACAAACTAAAGTCCAGATATACAAAGAACACTTTTTATAGCCAGACAGTGAATAATTTGCGAACTTCAGTATGGATTTGTTGACATGGTATTTCCGGTGTTACGTGCTCACAGTAATGTCTTTCTATGGGGGAAAATAACATCAAAACTCATTAATTCGTGTATAATGTGCACCCCCTTCTACACAGCTGTGTTTTTTGGAGAGGAAAAGTGTGCACTATTCTCAAGAAAATACGGTAAGGCTTACTGATGAGTTTACTCTGAATTGGCCCCAATAAGTGCCCACCCCTTCTGTCTTCTTTTAAGCGCCCAGGGCGCTTAATGGGTCAAATACGGTACTTGCTCCACCAATGACCAATTTTTGCAATAGGCTCGAATCGGATTTTCAACATGGCCACAATGGCAGCCATATTGAAAAACCTTTTCATTTCCATTACTAGGCCACTTTCGTTCAAGATGTAACATAATTTGGTACATGTGTAGTTAGTAATAGGGATAAATTCATTAATGTTTCATTATAGTGAGCTTTATTGCAGAAATGCTTCCCTATTTCATAAAGCATGTTTAGCACCAGAGTAAGGCTATGTATGTGGAGGAAATAGTTTATGTATGTGGATAAACAGTTCCGTTATTCTTATACTCCAGCTCTCTCTGTTGTACGATGCGTGTGGCAACATATGGGCCTTGTAATGTAGATGGAACAGATGAAGAAATAATTTGTGGCTGTCAATGAAATGTGATTTATGATATGATCTGTTGGCATATATTGCTATTCATATTTTAGGTATCAAGTCATTATTTGTGTACACCACATTAATAATATGACATGACAATGAATGGTTTAATGATATGTATGCTGATAGGACCACCCAGTGTCAATATTGGCCTGCATCAGTGGATGAAATTGGTGCTGCTTGAAACTGATACGTGTCCCAATGATATTCATTGCAAGATCAGTTACTAGATTGAATTTCATCATAAATCTGTACGAGACTCTGATGACTTGATTCCAACTTCCTCGGCTTTTCATCGTAAATCTTAACGAGATTGATGACTTGATTCCAACTTTCTCGGCTTTTCATGGTAAATCTTAACGAGATTGAAGACTTGATTCCAACTTTCTCGGCTTTTTATCGTAAATCTTAACGAGATTGATTTCTTGATTCCAACTTTCTCGGCTTTTCATCGTAAATCTTTACGAGACTCTGATGACTTGATTCCAACTTTCTCATCTTTTCATCATAAATCTTAACGAGACTGATGACTTGATTCCAACTTTCTCGGCTTTTCATTGTAAATCTTTACGAGACTGATGACTTGATTCCAATTTTCTCGGCTTTACATTGGCCCCAATTAGTCTGTCTGACCATCAGTTAATAAAGGTGTTCAAATTTGTTGGGGGAATTTCAGTTACACCTCCAGCTATTAATCAGGGTAAAGACCTTTGAACCTTCCAGTAGAAGCTATTATCTTTTTATGGGTAAAAGATTGCCAAAGTCCATTTTTAATACTGACATGTACATCGTGGTTTTTTTCCATGATGTCCCCGTGTTGCACGTGTTGAGTGGTCTACATGTGCAGGATGTGTCTTGTGTTTCAGCCGGATTCCTACCTCTGTTCAAGCTACAGTTTGGATGACTTGGCTGCGGACGAGAACTACATCGGTCAGTGTGTCATACTACATAACATTGGAAAAAGTATTCTTTTTTAGGGAAGAAAATATATATTTGCTCAGCTTTTATAAACTGAATGAAATGGACATGACGAGAAAAAAAACCATGAGCTGTGTTGTGGATGAAAAGTGTAGATTTGTATCCTATTGTTGATAAAATAGTATTATGAAATAGTTCGCCTTTTAGGAGAGTCCCAACCCTGCTCATGTGTAATGGTCAGTCTCCCAGGGAAGCTGCCTATAAACATTGACTTCACCCACATGTGTATGTGTGTATACACATGTGTATGAGGATGTGTATATATATTCACACGATGGTGAGGTTTCAGTGAAACATTGAGTTTACCGTGTTCAGTATTGATCCTTATAGTTATACTTTGGACATTTGATGGTGTTCCAGTTCAGTTTGAGGCAATGGCGGATGTGAAGACAGCTCACCACATCCTGCTGTATGGCTGTGACGGGGAACCGGCCAGAGACACGGACATATGGTAGGTGTGCCCCTTCATTCTACACTGCCCAGAGAGGGTAAGGTCAGTGGATTGATTCCCGGCTGTGTCATACCATACACCATTTTTGTTTCTTATACCTATTATTCTGAAATTTTCAAAACTCTCAAAGTGCATATGCTTTGTTGTCTGTAATATTTCACAAGGTTCATGGCCAGAACTCGTGGAAATGCAGCGGTTGAAACTAACAGTTTTTGTCCACTAGTCCTTGAAATAAGAACATATAGCTAAACCCTTCAAAGGGCAAATGTCTACAAGTAGACTATTATGCAGTTTAGCAAAGACTACAGGGCTATTGACAACGTTTAACGCGGAAATTAAACATGAAGTTCATTGAGCCATATCCAAAGTGACATGCTGTATGTTCCAGGAAATGGGAACAATACCCTGATAACCCACCCATGTGCACCCATCTGCTCACTCACTCACTCACTCAATCACTCACTCACCCACCCACCCACCCACCCACCCACCCACCCACTCACTCACTCACTCACTCACTCACTCTCACTCACTCACTCACTCACTCACTCACTCACTCACTCACTCACTCACTCACTCACCCACATACTCACTCACTCACTCTCACTCACTCACTCACTCACTCACTCACTCACTCACTCACTCACTCACTCACTCACTCACTCACTCACTCACTCACCCACATACTCACTCACTCACTCACACTCTCACTCACTCACTCACTCACTCACTCACCCACTCACTCACTCACTCACTCACTCACTCACTGTTTCTGCCTGTAGGAGGTGCCCCGCAGTGTGCCGGGGCATAGCGGAGGAACAGATCATATTCGCCTGGGCCAAGGCTGCTCCACCCACACGCCTACCTAAAGGTGAGGTTTGTCATGAGTTGATACCTTTCCCTCAGTTTCACTATCAAAGGATCAAATAGTTGACGTACTGAGCAATAAACCTCATGTACAGCTACATTCTCTGTAATGTACCGTAAAGATACTTTCGTAATCACATATCTTCAGGGCTCTTTTAAATTGGTTAAAACCACAGAATCTTCATATCCTTGGGGTGAGATGTGACAGGGTTAAATTAGTAACAGATAAGTATGTAAATTAGTAACCATCATGTTGAGTTTAAGATATTAAGGACACCTTGCAACTGTCAAAATTCTTTTAATGTGCATTATGCTCCACTATTATTTTCGTGGTAATCATGATCCTGCACCAGTTAATTCATCAACTTTTGTTACTGAAACATCAACTTAATCTTTTCATTTGCAATAAAATGCCTCACATATATTTAATATTTCAACTTTGAAGTGTAAAATGAATCTAGCTGACCATTTTGAGCTCTGTAGAGTGTTATTATCAGATATGAGTTAATTAATTTTGGAAGTGAGGAAAGTGTGGATTACACCAAACAGAAATCAGAATCTTGATACACTATGTAGATACATGTTGTTTAACAGTCGACTAGCCCGAATCTGTCACTTGACACCATTATTTGTAGATCTGTCTGTTAATGTATGGACTTTTGTTTGCATGGTTTTCCAGACCAAATTTGTTTTAAATAGACTCCGACTCTGGAGTAGAGGTTTTATGTGTAGCACAAGTATAAATAACACAACTTGTTGAGATGGCACAGTCTGTTGCAATATGCTCTGTGTGTACCTGCAGATGACGGTGTATGTTGTTGTGTTGACAGATGTTGGTTTTCGAGTGGGTAGAGCGTCTTCCATCAAGACCATAGTGCTACAAGTACACTACAAGCATAAGTTCAGTGGTAAGTCTCTCAATACATACCATCTCCATGACCATTGAGATCCAGGTTGGAGTAAGTCTCTCAATAAACATCCCATCTCCATTACCATGGAGACCCAGTTTAAAATAAGTCTCTCAATAAACGTCCCATCTCCATGACACAGGTTGGAGTAAGTTTCTCAATAAACGTCCCATCTCCATGACTCAGGTTGGAGTAAGTCTCTCAATAAACGTCCCCATCTCCATGACCCAGGTTGGAGTAAGTCTCTCAATAAATGTCCCATCTCCATGACCCAGGTTGGAGTAAGTCTTTCAATAAACGTCCCATCTCCATGACCCAGGTTGTTGTAAGTCCCTCAATAAACGTCCCATCTCCATGACCCAGGTTGGAGTAATTCTCTCAATAAACGTCCCATCTCCATGACCCAGGTTGGAGTAAGTCTCTCAATAAACGTCCCATCTCCATGACCCAGGTGGGAGTAAGTCTCTCATTAAACGTCCCATCTCCATGACCCAGGTTGGAGTAAGTCTCTCAATAAACGTCCCATCTCCATGACCCAGGTTGGTGTAAGTCCCTCAATAAACGTTCCATCTCCATGACCCAGGTTGGAGTAAGTCTCTCAATAAACGTCCCATCTCCATGACCCAGGTTGTTGTAAGTCCCTCAATAAACGTCCCATCTCCATGACCCAGGTTGGTGTAAGTCCCTCAATAAATGTCCCATCTCCATGACCCAGGTTGGAGTAGGTCTCTCAATAAACGTCCCATCTCCATGACCCAGGTTGTTGTAAGTCCCTCAATAAACGTCCCATCTCCATGACCCAGGTTGGAGTAAGTCTTTCAATAAACGTCCCATCTCCATGACCCAGGTTGGAGTAAGTCTTTCAATAAACGTCCCATCTCCATGACCCAGGTTGTTGTAAGTCCCTCAATAAACGTCCCATCTCCATGACCCAGGTTGGAGTAATTCTCTCAATAAACGTCCCATCTCCATGACCCAGGTTGGTGTAAGTCCCTCAATAAACGTCCCATCTCCATGACCCAGGTGGGAGTAAGTCCCTCAATAAACGTCCCATCTCCATGACCCAGGTTGGAGTAAGTCCCCAGCACTCTGTTGCTTGCTGTAAGAGGAAAATAGAGTGGAGGAGATGGTCAAGCTTGGTGACTTGGCATTGCGGTTGTATGTTCATAATATTGACCACTGGTTTGTTTGTACCAGACTCAGTATATTTACAGGCTGCTGTGTACACACACTCTCATAGTCATGAAACTACCATTCATTTTAGCAAGGCCATTATAAAAGTTCTTTCAGATAGTTTACAGACACTTTGACCGATCTGTTAGTTCCAGTAAACAGAAAGTAGACCAGATCAAACAATGGCAGCTGCTGAAGTAGGACAGTTCTTGTTGGTTGAACATGCCTGACCATGAGTAAAGTCAACTTAGCCATAAGTTTGCCTTGTTATAATTCATGTAATTATTAGTCAGATTTAACTTTGTGTGAATCTGAAGTGATTCTACTACAGAGGTGTGCCCTATGTAACCTTGGCTATTGTTTTTTTGGCCGAGAGCGAAAAGAATTATCTATGCATTTCTCAGTCGACAGCTTGTGCCGTCTGTATGTCTCCAAACATTGTCTCCTTCCTGAGTAAGCTCAGGTGGTCCAGTTGTATATGGCGTCACAATTTGCTGTGCAGAGAGTTGCATCCCTTTGGCATGCCAGAAACCTATGATTGTGGTTCAAAATTACTTTTTCTAGGTTTGTCAGCAACATACCGGTGCTCTTGGGTTTCACCAAAGAAGTAAATGCCATAGACCTGCATCACTAATGGCTTTCTCCCATATTAAGCTGACATGCCATGATATAGCTATAATACTGTTCAAAGAGGTATTGACCCCAACTGACTGACTCTCTTACCTGAGTAGACACGTATCCCTGTCATGAGGAATGCTGTGTCCTACCTTGAACAAGTGCTTGGATTGTCTGATCATGTGAGCTCCAAATAAATGAACCCATTTATGTTGTTACACAGTATTTGAAGTATCTGGATTCTGGATTCTACATAAGGACACCCAATGTACCTAAATTTCCAACAACACTGAATGATAACAATTGAAACTAGAAGTATCCAACAAATACAGTTGCTTCCCAGACAGGGTCCTCTTAAACATTGGGCCAAGTGCATGGTTTAATTGTTAATAGTATTTTTACCCAGGATTCAGAAAGCAGAAATAAATTACTATTATGCAAGAGTGTGTTTGAACCAAGACAGTTATCCACTCCCGATGTTTGGACCATGTATTGTTTTAAGTGTGACTGTTAGAACAAGCACCTGTTGAACATGATCTTGTCTTGCAGAAACTACACCACGGGACTACTCAGGGATACGTATCTATCTTACTGCGAAAAGGTGAGAATGTATGGTCTATTACGTGTCTCAGTTGTACTGGTAAAATTGATAGTACACACAAAGTCCTACTGGAAATATTTCCAAACAGTTTGTGTCATTATCGTGTGACCATCAAGGCATATACTTAGGGCAGTGTACAACCAGTTCAATTATCAATTATATGTATTTTCCAAATGAGAAATATCAGAGAATATTTTGTAAAGATGTGATTGTCATTATCTGTTTTAGACAAAAGTATGTAGCAGGCATACATCTGATGGCGTCCTACAGTATTGTGATCCCCCCAAACACACCCAGTAAGTAAATGGCTTCCACACCACACATTCATCTTTATTATTGAAGGATTCATCAAAACATTTTGTGTGTGGTTGAAAAGATAGTTAAAGGTTTTACCTGTCTTGCCTGGATCAAGGTTGTATTTCTTGCAAATGTATGATTAGTGCAGCCCAACCTGGGAGGTTGCACATGGATAATTGGGATCATTTTCAATCACAAGAGCAATATTTTCCTTAGTTTTATGGTATTCCCAGAATTGAAATAAGTACAATGAAAATATATAATCAAGATCATCCTAGGATTGCTCAGTTACCTGGTGGTGTTGAGGTTTGTTAACTGTGTTGTCACAGGTGTATATGCATTTGAATTTAAGAACAGTTTTTCAGTAGTCGTAAGAAAGCCATGTTTGCTTGCAGAGACTCACTCTGACATCAGCTGTGTGTACAGAGGCCCCAAGCCTATGCACCCCTTCGCCTACAGGACCCATGCTCACAGTCTAGGTATGTAGTAAACAGCTGTGCTAGGACACAACTGGTACAAGAATGTCATCCCCTTGGACTAGTTACAGCTGTAACATGGACACATGCAGCTGAAACACGGACACATGCAGCTGTGACACTGACACATGCAGCTGTAACACTGACACATGCAGCTGTAACATGGACACATGGAGCTGTAACATGGACACATGGAGCTGTAACATGGACACATGGAGCTGTAACACGGACACATGCAGCTGTAACATGGACACATGCAGATGTAACATGGACACATGGAGCTGTAACACGGACACATGCAGCTGTAACATGGACACATGCAGCTGTAACACGGACACATGCAGCTGTAACACTGACACATGCAGCTGTAACACTGACACATGCAGCTGTAACACGGACACATGCAGATGTAACATGGACACATGGAGCTGTAACACGGACACATACAGCTGTAACATGGACACATGCAGATGTAACACAGGACATATGCAGCTGTAACATGGACACATGTAGCTGTAACACAGGACAGATGCAGCTGTGACATGGACACATGGAGCTGTAACATGTACACATGCAACTGTAACATGGACACATGGAGCTGTAACATGTACACATGCAGCTGTAACACAGACACATGCAGCTGTAACTTGAACACATGCAGCTGTAACGGACACATACAGCTGTAACATGGACACATGCAGCTGTAACACTGACACATGCAGCTGTAACACGGACACATGCAGCTGTAACACTGACACATGCAGCTGTAACACTGACACATGCAGCTGTAACACGGACACATGCAGATGTAACATGGACACATGGAGCTGTAACACGGACACATACAGCTGTAACATGGACACATGCAGATGTAACACAGGACATATGCAGCTGTAACATGGACACATGTAGCTGTAACACAGGACAGATGCAGCTGTGACATGGACACATGGAGCTGTAACATGTACACATGCAACTGTAACATGGACACATGGAGCTGTAACATGTACACATGCAGCTGTAACACAGACACATGCAGCTGTAACTTGAACACATGCAGCTGTAACGGACACATACAGCTGTAACATGGACACATGCAGCTGTAACACGGACACATACAACTGTAACATGGACACATGCAGTTGTAACACGGATAGGACAGCCTGAATCGGTGTAATATTGTAAACTGCAGAATGGTATCTCAGTGGGCCAGCACTCTAAAACTGTCATTTGTCTGGACTTGTACCAGCAATCAAATACACACGTCCATACAAACACCATACACACATCTATATACATGAGTAAAATAATCTTAAATCCCCCGTTAAACCCACTTTACCTCGGCTCTTCAGTTTGATGTTTTGTGATGTTCGTTTCTGATAGAAAGAATGCTGAAATACTGTTAATGTCAAATTTCAGGAAAGGTAATAACTGGCTATGTCTTCAACGACACCTGGTATGAAATTGGCAAGGGCAATCCACAGTGGCCTCAGGTAGGTGCTCGTCAGCTGTTTCCTCCACTACATGACAGTACAGGTACTTAGGAAGTTCATTTTAAATGTTGTGACGTTTAATACTGTTCTCTTTTCACCCACATACTCTTGTCTTCCCTGTCTTTACGTGGCCTCAGATTCTGTGGTATGAATGAAGACAGGACTGACTGATAGTGACAGGTGTCCACTTCTTGTTTTATTATTTCAATGTGATGTTTATGTATAGGAGGTGCTATTACAAAATATTGATTCTTATCTTAAAAGTTTGCTTTAGTAACTGTTACACTAATTAGTAGTGAAACTTAAATATTTTTGTCCATCCGCCATACTTGACAGTGCCAACTGTAAATACCAGGTATTCAGCCATCTATGAAAAAGATGGCTTATGGGCCACAGATATCCCGATACATTCACGTATCTGGATACATATCGGATCGTGAGCAAGGTATCGTGATACCTTATCATGATTGTCCAAGCAAGGTATTGACGATACTGATTGGATAGTGAGCAAGGTATTGTGATACGTATCATATCGTGAGTAAGGTATCAACATTCCTATTGGATAGTGAACAAGGTATTGTGATACGTATGGGATTGTGAGCAAGGTAGTGTGATGAGTAATGGCACGTGAGCAAGGTATTTTAATACGTATCGGATCATGAGCAAGGTAGTGTGATGAGTAATGGCATGTGAGCAAGGTATTTTAATACATATCGGATCGTGAGCAAGGTATTTTAATACGTATCAGATTGTGAGCAAGGTATTGTGATAAGTATTGGAACGTGAGCAAGGTATCGTGATACTTTATCGTTATTGTCCCACCAAGGTATCATCGTCCCAGTCCTAGTGGTCAACAACTGGTTAGAACATGGCTATATAGCTTCAGCTACGTAGATGCAGACAAAAACGAGCAGGAGAGTCAGTGATGACACGCCATGAAGTATCTTCTTCATTCTTGTCCCCTTTGTTTCTGCAGAGTATAATCATGATAATTGATTATCATTTTTCAGGCATTTTACCCAGTCAATGGCTCCTTCGTTGTGAACCCGGGTGATGGACTGGTAAGCTGAGACATTACTTTTTGATGGTTTCACCCTCCTCGTGAGATGTAACTTGTAGATGAAGGAAGAGATATGATCTAACTTTACTTCACATGGTGATAGGTGTATCCCATTATTTCCCAGGCCTCTTAACCTGAGGATCCTGAGGACTACCCAGAAAATATTTAGTCAATCAAGTCAATGTGGTTGGCAGCAGGATGCATGTTTTATGTAAGGACACCCTGTCACTTCTCGCCTGAACATTGTGAAGGATATGTCCAGGAGCTGACACCACACGACCCAAACTCTTGATGTATTTGTATTAGGTATGATGGGGAGGGTTTGATTGTAGGAGTCAGACTGCATCAGACACACAGAACAGTGTGTCAGGGTATCCCACAGCGTCATGTCAGTTGCATCTTCCATTGATACATACAGCACCAAACCCGTGAAGATCCGGGGTAGACTCGGTCTCCAGCAACCAATGCTTGCCATAAAATGCAACCATGCTTGTTGTAAGAGGCGACTAACGGGATCGGGTGGTCCATCTCTTTGTTGATCCATGTCATTGTATCCCAGTTGCAAGGATCAATGGTCATGATGTTAATCACTGTATTGTATTGTCCAAATTTGATTTTTTACAGACCGCCGTCAAGTAGCTGGAATATTGCTGAGTGCGGCATTAAAAACAAACAAACATGCAGTACCATCTTCATTTAGTACTTTTTTATTAAAACAGGCTGCGCGATGTACCTTTGATTCAACAGGCAGAAATAGGGTCACAAACATTGGGTAAGTTTAAAAGATAAATTATGTTTCCATCCAGGTGTCGTTCATTGACTTTGGTCTAGATTTGTTATTGTGATATAGGTCTCCAGCTGACATGAGAATTGGCTGTGACCTGGCTGATTGTGTGTCATCGTACTCATCAACATTGGGCAGCTGTACTCCAGCTGGCCATCAGCTAGCCATCAGCTGGCTATCAGTTTGCTATCAACTGGCCGTCAGCTGGCTATCGGCTGGCTATCAGCTGACTATCAACCGGCCATCAGCTGGCCATCAACCGGCCATCAGCTGGCTATCAGCCGGCTATCAACCATACCAAGAATTGGATTGTTTGCACTATAGGTCTGCTACAACATAGTTGAACAAATAGTGTGGGATGTAACCAAGCTGTGTGAATGTAATGTAATAAAAGACTCCTTATCATATTGGTATTTGCTCATTGCCACTTACAAATAACTTTCATTTGAGAGTTTGGAAGCAATGCCTGACACTGATCTGGTTATTCCCCAACAGAGCTACAGGAGCTGACGAGATGTGCAATTTCTACATCATGTACTACACCGACTCCAGCGTCAAGATGCCCTCGGGGCAGTGTGGTGGCAACAGGCAACCCAAGCTCATGGCCGACATCCCTGACGACTCGGACGTCCCCCTGCCCCCCAACCCGGACCTTGAGGAGGAAGCTAAGGGGCATCATCATCATGCAGTCATGGCGACCCAGGCGGCACAAACTGTGGACCAGACAGGTAATGACATGCCATACTTGGGCGGCCAAGGCTACTCCATGCAAGAAGACTATCCCGACTATTCTTTGTATTCCCAATATTTGAAAAACTTAGGTCCTCTAAGAAATCAGAAAAGGTTCGGACAAGATTATTATGACGACCTTGATGCTTACTCGCGGAGTAGTTTCCCACGGAATCGTAACAGGAACAGGAACAAGGCTTTTGAAGCAATGAACCGCCAGCTTAGTGAGGTTCCACAAGCCAGACAACCATCCCCGAAGAACTCCGATTCAGAGTACAAGTCTAGAGGATATGTCGCCAGACCAACTGAGAGGCCAAGACAAGGGGGGAGAACTCTGAGCAGCTCTGCTGATCATGGCAGTCAAAGTGAAGCCAATCGTAAGACACATCGTTGTCGCATGTTAGCAGATGAAGTGTTGTGTAGCGTTGTTTTCCGATATGTCATATAAGTAGTAGTTGCTGGTAGAGTTGCACGCTGCTGCTGCAGTTTGATTCAGTCGTCTAGTGATTGTGTGTGCTTGTGTGTTTATTTCATTGTTGTCGTTGATCGATGAATGTGTTTACTGTTTTATGTGTATGTAGAGATGAGCCACCCGCTTTGCACAGCACTGAATGATAAAGAAGCAGTCAATGTGAGAACAGAGTATATCTTGTAACACTGGGGTAGAGTACTTTGCCAGTCCTTTGAGCTAGTAAGTTTGGTTTAATGCCCCATCTAACAGTATTCCTGTTATATCATGGCGTTTCAGCTTAATATGGGCGGAAAGCCTGAATTGATTCAGGTCTCCAACGTTTACCAACGAAACCCACTAAAACAGGTCTGGTGCTTGCAAACCTTGAAACATAAACAGGGCAATTGTGGTTATGAAACCACAATCATATGTTCCTGGCAAGGGACACAACTCTACACAGTGAACTGCAGGTTCTTAGACGACGGTGCCACCTATAGACTACTATGCATCCGCCAGACCCTTTATGTAACCAGTGTAGAGAAAGCTGTGGAGTCACCCCCCAATATCTACATAGACTGAACAATGTGTTTACGAATACCATGTGACCGATGCAATAATCCCTAGAACCTTGACTGGCAAATCCGTTGTTTAGGCTTTCATTCATTGTAATGTTTTCTTTACCCTCAACCACTTATTTCCTTTGTGTGTTATGATGTTCATTATTGTAGTGTACATAACCATCACCTAGTGTGTATTTTAGGGAGGAATCAACTACCACTCAGATATCTAATATACCTGAAAAGGTAAATGTGCCCTATGTGCAGACAGATATGTTAACACCTGGGAAGTACATATTTCCTTCCAACTTAGTCATTTATTCTTGACCTGCAAGATCCGGGGTAGAGTAGGCCTTCAGCAACCCATGCTTGCTGTAAAAGACAACTATGCTTGTCGTAAGAGGCAACTAACAGCATCAGGTGGTCAGGCTCGCTGACTTGGTTGATGCATGTCATCTCATCCCCATTGTGTGGAACGATGTACATGATGTCAATCACTGGATTGTCTGTACCAGACTTGATTATTGACAGACTGCTGTCATATAGCTGGAATATTGCTGAGTACAGCATTAAACAACAAACAATTATTCTCACTATGCTAGGGATATATTGAAGTGTGATGTGATGTCTGGAGCAGGGATCGGCATAGAAACCGTTCCTGAATTGTGTACCACAAGTGTCAGACACTGACAGCATGGGACGAGCTGGTTTATCTTGTAGGTATTCCAGGATGGATTATGATTCATGGCATCACTGTTCTTGACAGAGAGAATAACGAACCAGCTGAGTACCTGTGTCAGAGTGAAGGAATGTTGTCGGCCCCCGAGCTTATGAGTCATGTGTCTAGCTGTAACTCCCAGTTGGCCTGACTGTGTTAGTTCCATGTCCCAGCTTGATGGTCATGCTGTTAGCTGCCAGCTTACCTGGCTTGTGTTCAAATTGTTCAAACATTGTCATCATGGGGAGAAAGCTGATATACACTAGTATGTATTGTTGATGCACTAGTTCTATGTATTAGTCTGTGTGTTTCTTGAATTGTTTGAATGTACAAATATATTGTTTGAATGCCTCAAGTCTGAGGTCATATTGATCCCTTTCTGTGATCCCACCCATAGAGACTCCCTCGCTTGCATGTCTAGGTTATGCTAAAGGTGTGAAGTTGACTAGCACTTCAGAAATAATATGATCCCAAGTGGTCATCTTTTGTTCACTTAATTTCTGCTTTAAGATCATTCATTCTTCTGTTCTCAACCTACTGAAGACTACCGTTAATCAGTCATCTGAGACAGATAATATCATGATCTAGGGGACTGAGAGTGACTCCCTGGGTGTGTGTAACATCACACGCAACCAGTAACATGCTCCTGGATCTGTTGCAGACCAGCCAGTCGACCTCCCGGATCCACTGGTGTTTGACGGCTCTTGGCCGGCACAGCAACTGACCCTAGGTCAGATCGGAGGTATAGCCACGGACAAGGATGGAAATGTGTACATCTTCCACAGAGGCAGTAGACAGTGGGACAGCAGGTATGTTCCATATCTTTTAGATTTTATTTGGATTTAACTTTACGTTGTTACCAGTGATACGTCAGCTTTTAATTTTTAAACTTTTCCTGTCTCACACTATGTATTTCTTATTTCTTCGATCCTATATGGAAACATGCTTGAACCAAGTCTCGACTTCTAAAAAATAATCACCTAAACACACCCCAGCATCAGCATGGCCACCTCCCCAACAAATGGGTCCCGCAGGTAATCCTATGCATACCGATCTACACAACCTGATCACATGCCCTCTGTGTCTGTCACTTCATTCTCTTTCTTATCGCCACCCTGTGTAGATGTGTTTGATCGTTAGAGAATACAGTTTGGTTGTTTTTTCTAAACGATTTCTCAAATCGAAGAAAAAGAAATGCATAGTGTTAGATAGGATAAGTATGTAAATGTACAATTTATTGGTAAATTTCCAGTTATTGAACTAATTCATTTCCTCTACATGCACCAAACCACTTATGTATGTAGCAGTGGTCCTACATTGAGTATTAATCTTTGTTGCAGCACATTTGACATCAACAACAAGCTGATCCCAAAGGATCCCATACCTGAGAATGTGGTCATTATCCTTGACAAGAAGGGCAAGCTGGTCCGGCAGTTTGGCAGCAACCAGTGAGTGTTGATGATTCCTAGTGTTTACAGCAATAGAAATTCACATGTTTAGTCAAATAGTCCTGATAATGAAAACATATAGCAAAACCCTTAAAAATGGCTAATTTCTACTAGTCCTTATGATATCTTAACTACTGGGCACTTTGACAAGGACTTAAGGGGCATTCACACGGTACAACTAGTTGTATACAACTTGTTGTATGCAATTAGTTGCACAAACTGAAGTTGTATACAACTCGGCATTCACACGGCGGCGAGTTGCATACAACTCGGGTCTCGCGAGAATTCTGACAAAAAGCCTTAGCTGCAAATGTTCCGCCAATTAGACGATAAAATCCAAATGTAAAACAAATAGTTGTCCACTGAGTTGTCTAATGAGTTATACCTTAATAAAAAATAAAACGTGACGAATTTCCTTCAGGTGTACATTTACTTTAATTTAAGAAATGAAGGGCATGTTTTATTTAACCTATGTATATAAATTTGCCACAATGAATATTTCACAATTCTCCAAAGGAAATATGTATATGCTGCAGTGTGGTACATTCACCAGGCATCTTTTAGGAAGAATAACACGATGAATGTCAATTTCTGTGATAAAAAAACAGCTGATTATTATGAGTTTCATAAATTATCTGGCATTTTAGATTATATTAGTAACAGTACTGCATACATGTACCCATTTTGCAGCAGTGCATTATTTTACTGGGTGAAAAGATATTGAAGAGAGATTCAAATTATAATTGAAGATTGAAACAGTAAACTACTTCATGAACTGAATGCGTTGTGTGCTAGTTCACCCGCACCTCAAAGGAAATAACAAATATGTACAACGATGTTGATGTTGACGTATACTAATATGACATCACTACCGGTAACCACCCGTCATAACGTAGCGAGTTCACTGAAAGCAGTACGCGGAATGTTTGGAGTAGGTTTTACCGTGATGCTGGGATCACATACTTACATAAATGAATCATGTAAGTTAAGTAATCAGAATCAATCTGAAATCAACAAGTTCTGTTTGTTTTTATGTTTCCATTCTCGCCTTGATACTATGTGGGCAGGCAGACCAATACCGTCGTCAGTGTGTGTGATTTTGCGTCAATATCATGGCGTCACGTGGAACGATTTCTGCTGACTTTTCCAAAAAAGTATCTATACTCTAATTAATTATTCCTCTATTTTTGCAAGGATTGCATATTCGTAATAATCCGAGCTAATGTAGGCAACAAATTGACGACTAAATCTCTCGGAATAGTAGAAAATGTTAAGTAAAACTAGAAGTTTGCTTTGTTTACATTTTTTTCAATGAGAAGAGCACAGGGTTTGGTTTCACACTTGAATATTGCGGTTGATTTCATTTGGACCGTTTGTATTGGTGACTTAGACAAAATGTCCTTTGATTCTTAATGGTATGATGAAATCAGGGATGTATGTATCGTAGCTGAGTGTGAAATACATGTGATGTGATAGGCATCTCGTCAAACGCGAAAAGAACCGTGATTTCCCAACGCTATCAACATGGCGGTTCGGTCCAGAGTTTTTGTTTCGAAAACGAATATAGGATTATTGGAGTCTCTTTGGAATGATGATTGGTGTTTTGACAAAGAGCAGAAACGAAACCCAATGTTTTTGTAATTGAAATTATCATGTAGCTATACCTTATTTAAATAAATAATCACATTTAGAACAGTGAATTGGTAAAATGCGAATGGCAATATTTTCGCTGTACACTATTTTCAGATGTCATTAGTGATACATATGCTTTGCCTAACATAGTTGTTAATGGCATCACAAAATAGATAATTCCCCTCAGAATCTAAAACTGTGACGTTTATTTGTGTGTATGATGTATTTTAAGTTTTAGAAACGTATATGGACCTAATCTCACCTTGGTCTACACTACAGTATACAGTCACATAGCCTGTCGTTTCAAATAACACTATAAACAGTTTAACCTGGAGAATTAGACCGATGCAAATATCAAAATATATAATTTGGGACAGTGGTACCTACTTTTCATAGGTCCTTTATTGAGTGGTGACACTTAGGATACCGAAAAGCAGAACTTACCGACGTGAATCGGAGTCGCCATTTTTGTTTACAAATTGACGTGTAAATGTCACGTGATTTTCATACGCGTTTTGATTGGCTGCGTACGTACAACTTGTCGCATGAAAATAGAGCATGTCCTATTCCGTACAACTCACGTCCAACAAGTTGCATGCGTCAAAAGTTGGACCGACTTGCCCGTTCACACGATGCAATGTGTTGCATGCAACAAATTGTATACAACTAGTTGTACCGTGTGAATGCCCCTTTAGTCTGTCTTACAGACCCTGATACAAATATATATCAAATACAGCCGATGCAAGTCTATAATGTTTGACAAGTCTAGATCACTGCAGCTTATTGCTTCATCACTGGTGAAACCAAACACAGCATACATCCAAATCAAAAGACAGTCATTGAAAGGTATTTAAATGGTAAAGATGTGTTGTTTAGCTCCAACCGGGTGTGGAAAATCGTTGACATTTGTACTATCTCCCTATTTATACAAGGCAGTAGAAAATACAAGCCATGCTGCTGTCATTGTTGTGTCACTCTTGATCGCACTTATGAAGAAACAAACTGAGAAATGTGTGTCATTAGGACTCATACTGTGTACCTGAATGATGTCGCACAGAAGGCAACACTGACGAATGATGACAGTCTGGTATCTACCATAGAGAAATTGACTGTCGATGACATAAGGGATGGATGAAGTCAAGTTGTTTAGCCATGGGAATCACACTAAATGGTACCCAAGCTTGCTCTCAAAATAGATTTATTGACATTTGATACTTACTGCCCTCTAAACTGACCCCCTGCTTCCAGTGGGAGGGTGTGTGTTTGGGGAGAGGTGGTATGGGCAATAAATTTTCCTGTCACATACACTTTCAATGGCATGCCAGTGATTGGTGATAGGACACTTTACACGTGTTGTAAAATTCCAAGAAATTATAGCTCTGTAGATTTGTTTAGTCTCTGAAAATGAAGAGTCACTGGGCACCTTTTTATTATATTTTTATTAAGATAACTGAACAACTGTTTTTTTATGTACGATATGTTCATTTCAGAGACTAGATGTTAGTCTAACAAGGACTATAGGACTATTCTATCATTTTCTGTCGCTGGTTTACTGGAAAACCAGGGGTTGTTACATTAGACCAGTTTGTGCCCATGAATATTTTCAGTAGATTGTAGGGTTGATCCACGGGGCTCTCCTGCAATTACTTCCCTAGGGACCTCCTAGTGGACACCTATTCAGGCAGGTGCCGTCCACAATGAACATGATTGAACCGACCAGTCTCAGATGTATTTTTGTATGTTTCCTTATCCATTTTGGCAATGTAGGAAGTGCCCTAGCTTCTGTTCAGCTTCTACCTGTTGCATGTTCCAGGTTCTACATGCCTCATGGTATAGAGGTGGACTCCAAGGGCAACATCTGGCTGACTGACATCGGCCTGCACCAGGTACAGTTGAGGGTGTGAGCTGAACTGTCTCACTGTCGGATCACATCAGTGTACTATTAGTTATGGTGTCTTTAGTTGCTGTATACAGGGTCATAATAGATTGGTAGAAATACATTGGGAGAAATATGTGAGGACAGTAACAACCATCTTGGATTTTTACTGACGGTATACTGTTAGTTATGGTGTCTTTAGTTGCCATAGACGGTGTCAAATTAGGTTGGCAGAAAAAAAATTATATTTATTATTTTTCTGCTAACCTAATATGACACCGTATACGGCAATTAAAGACACCATAACAAATTAATTATGCCGAAAAGTTTGCATTATTTGGTATCGTTGTCGCACATGTCATGTCAAAACTTAAAACTCAAAACTTAACACTTACAACCTAAGATGTGAAGGATCAAAGAGAGACTACTCTTCAAACCTCAGAGGCCAAACCTTGTTGATAATTTTAACTTTATACAAACGTGATCCAAAAAAACTTAAATGTCCTTGCACATAAAAATTAATGATATAAAAACACAAAAAAGTGTTGAATTACAAATTTCTGTACCAGTATTTTCATGTGAAATATGTGAGGAGGGTGTTGGAATATACAAAATGGCTGTTTCGGTATACGGTCTCATATTAGGTCAGTAACAACCATCTTGGATTTTGCTGACGCTATACGGACTCATATGGGCTAAGTAGTTCTGCTCTATGATTGGTCAATCACACCTTGAGACATAATAAGTCATCTTTTTGCCCCTGTCATGGTCATATCCTCTGTGAGAATCCAGGTAGATTAGAACTGTTGAAGACAACAAGATGAAAGTTAGAATTAAACTGAACGTGTTACCATGCGTAGCCCCCAACTTTGTTGCAGTTTTCAGTGATTGTTCCAGGTGATGAGAATCCCCAAAGGTACCTCAGCCCCAGATCTGGTCCTCGGTAAACAGTTTGAGCCAGACAGCGACAACGAACACTTCTGTAAGCCAGCAGATATCGCAGTCCTTGAATCTGGGGACTTCTTTGTGGCAGATGGGTGAGTGACTGATGTTTCATTTACTGTTCCTCGCTGTGTCACCCTCACAGTCTGGGGTACAATCAATGTATATGGACTTCACATCCTTCATCATCAGGTGTATCATCACGTGTGTCATCAGGTGTATCATCAGGTGTGTCATCATGTATTTCATCAGGTGTGTCATCATGTGTACCATCAGGTGCATCATCAGGTGTCATCATGTGTACCATCAGGTGTGTCATCATCTGTACCATCAGGTGTGTCATGTGTAACATCAGGTGTGTCATCATGTGTAACATCAGGTGCATCATCAGGTGTCATCATGTGTACCATCAGGTGTGTCATCATCTGTACCATCAGGTGTGTCATCAGGTGTACCATCAGGTGTCATCATGTGTACCATCAAGTGTGTCATCAGGTGTATCATCAGGTGTACCGTCAGGTGTACCATCAGGTGTGTCAGGTGTTTCATCAGGTGTACCATCAGGAGTTTAATCAGGTGTCATCAGGTGTACCATCAGGTGTGTCATCATCTGTACCATCAGGTGTGTCATCATGTGTAACATCAGGTGCATCATCAGGTGTCATCAGGTGTACCATCAAGTGTGTCATCAGGTGTATCATCAGGTGTACCGTCAGGTGTACCATCAGGTGTGTCAGGTGTTTCATCAGGTGTACCATCAGGTGTCATCAGGTGTACCATCAGGTGTGTCATCAGGTGTATCATCAGGTGTACCGTCAGGTGTACCATCAGGTGTGTCAGGTGTTTCATCAGGTGTACCATCAGGTGTTTCATCAGGTGTCATCAGGTGTACCATCACGTGTGTCATCAGGTGTACCATCAGGTGCATCATCAGGTGTACCATCAGGTGTGTCATCAGGTGTATCATCAGGTGTGTCATCAGGTGCATCATCAGGTGTGTCATCAGGTGCATCATCAGGTGTACCATCAGGTGTGTCATCAGGTGTGTCATCATGTGTACCATCAGGTGTATCATCATGTGTACCATCAGGTGTGTCATCAGGTGCATCATCAGGTGTGTCATCTTGTGTACCATCAGGTGCATCATCATGTGTACCATCAGGTGCATCATCAGGTGCATCATCAGGTGTATCATCAGGTGTACCATCAGGTGTATCAGGTGTATCATCAGGTGCATCATCAGGTGTGTCATGTGTACCATCAGGTCTGTCATCAGGTGCATCATCAGGTGCATCATCAGGTGTATCAGGTGCACTTGAAGCAACATACAAATGCCTAAATATTTAATTTCATGCTCCTTGTTTCTGTATAACTTTCCAACTTCCAAGACCAATCTTAATTAATTCCTGATTGACTGGAGTAAGGTGTTTTGTTGTAGCTACTGTAACAGCCGTGTGCTCAAGTTCTCCGCCAATGGCACCTTGTTGGATGAGTGGGGGCAGGCTGACTTCACAGACAATGGTAGGCAATGATCACTTAATTACATGTATTCTCTCATCATATATCATTCATTGTATGTTTTGCCTGCAGTCTTGCAATTGTTATAATAAGGTGTGTTCAATATCGTCCACAGCGTGTCTCTATGTTCCTCTTGACCATTACAGGTGATGCTGAAGCACCCCAAGGTGTGTTCAATATCGTCCACAGCGTGTCTCTATGTTTCTCTTGACCATTACAGGTGATGCTGAAGCACCCCAAGGTGTGTTCAATATCGTCCACAGCGTGTCTCTATGTTCCTCTTGACCATTACAGGTGATGCTGAAGCACCCCAAGGTGTGTTCAACATTGTCCACAGCGTGTCTCTATGTTCATCTGACCATTACAGGTGATGCTGAAACACCCCAAGGAGTGTTCAACATCGTCCACAGCGTGTCTCTATGTTCCACTTGACCATTACAGGTGATGCTGAAGCACCCCAAGGTGTGTTCAACATCATCCACAGTGTGTCTCTATGTTCCTCTTGACCATTACAGGTGATGCTGAAGCACCCCAAGGAGTGTTCAAGATCATCCACAGTGTGTCTCTATGTTCCTCTTGACCATTACAGGTGATCCTGAAGCACCCAAAGGTGTGTTCAACATCGTCCACAGCGTGTCTCTATGTTCCTCTTGACCATTACAGGTGATCCTGAAGCACCCCAAGGAGTGTTCAACATCGTCCACAGCGTGTCTCTATGTTCCACTTGACCATTACAGGTGATGCTGAAGCACCCCAAGGAGTGTTCAACATCGTCCACAGCGTGTCTCTATGTTCCTCTTGACCATTACAGGTGATGCTGAAGCACCCCAAGGAGTGTTCAATATCGTCCACAGTGTGACAGTGGCAGAGGATAAGAAGCTGGTGTGTGTGGCAGACCGGGAGAATGGACGCATACAGTGCTTTGATCTAGATGGAAACTTCCGATTCATCATCAAGAATGAACAAATGGGTCCTCGCGTGTTTGCCATCGAGTACTGCCCTCTGCATGGTCAGTGGCCTGTCTGTCTGATATTGCTCTATGAGTTAGGATTAATGTAATGCAGATACATAAGCAGTCAATTAATGTTATGTTATTTCTATAATACTGACCTGCAGTAAGATGTTGCTCGTATGCGTACATGATGTGCAGATGTATTACTATGGCAAGTGAAGTCACGTTAATCGTTCAAACCGGGGGACACGAGTGGCTCTCTCGTCTAAGGCGCCGTGATTCGCTGTGCAGAGTGCGTCATAGGCACTCCAGAAACCTATGATTGACTTTTCGAATCACGGTTTGCCCTGATTATGTTTCTAGGTTTGTCGGCATCATACCCGTGCTCCTGGGTTTCACCGATTTGGTAAATGTCTGAGACCTGCATCACTTGGGGCTTTCCTAAGACATTAAGCTGACACGCTGCGATATAACTGGAATACTGTTAAAAGCGGCATTAAACCCAACCCACTCACTATCGTTCAAACCATCAACTAATGAATACTTAGGTGAGAAAGAGTGAGTGAATGTTATTTACAGCACATAGAGTACTAGCCTGAGACCCCTCCCTGATAGTCCGTAGTCTTTTCCTGCTGATAACTTTGGAAGAATGTTTCGGAATAAAATACTTATTGCATTGTTTCTTAATTATGAAGATATGAGACAGGATCTGGACCCTGTTTGCAAACCAGTCTTTGTGCAACAACTTATTTAAATCTCTGTTAAAGTATGGGAGACATGATAGTTTTGGCAGTGGGTTGAGTTTGTGATTGGTAAAGGCTGTATTCGTTGTAATGGATCATTTGGTGTTGAATGCACATTGTTCAAAGTAAGCAGTTGGACCGGGAAGCTACTAACACTGTATTGTTGGACTTCAGGCGGAGTCCTGTTTGCTGTGAATGGGCCCACCTATGATGGAAAGATAGCCAGAGTCCAAGGGTTCACCATAGCCCTGGCCACAGGGGACTTGCTGCAGACATGGGACGTCCCTAATGTAAGGCGTCAACTGAATGGGCATGGGCATTCAGGTTTTGAAATATAAATCAATGAAACAGACTTTACATACATCAATTTACAAGTTCAGTTGCATTAGATGATTACTTGAAACTTATTTTATTAACAATATTTTATGATTAGGTACAAGTCAGAGAGTAGACCAACCCCCATCATTACATTTCACCAAAGTGGTAAATGTCAAAGACCTGCATCACTTCAGGCTTTCCTCCCACATCAAGCTGACATGCCATGATATAACAGGAATAATGTTCAAAGCGGTGTAAACCAAACTCACTCACTAACCCATTATTACATTATACCACAAAGATGTCATCAGGTGGAAATAATTGCTTCATGTACACAGGGGCTACAGAACCCCCACGATGTCACAGTCGACTCCACAGACCACGCTGTGTATGTGGGAGAACTCGATCCCCACAAAGTGTGGCGCCTCAGCATGAATGCCCCCAAGAAGACAGACACAGTCATTGGTAAGTACATCTACGATGCAGTAGATGATGTAGATGCAGTAAATAGATAACACGCCCAGAATCTTGGTAAGGTAATAACAAAATGAAGGAAGTGGTTAGCTCTGTGCAAAACTAAACCAAGGTGTATTATTTAGATCCACATCCAACAAAACCTGCACCTTCAGTCTTCTTCCAGATAGATGGACATGTTTTAACAAGCCTCCACAAACATTAGGAAGAGAATTTATTGAAGTCAACTTATGGAACTCAACATTTCGGAGTACAGTCGTGCCTCGTTTATACGGACACTTGCGTCATTTCACAATTCGTCCGTATAAACGAATTTCCGTATAACTGAAACCAGCTTCTTACTGGAAGAGTTACTTCCCTTCAATTATGCAAAATACACAAGGTAATCTTAGATCCCTAGATATAAAACAATTCCTCGTAATGTTCTCGTAATACATAATCAAGGTCAACTTTGACCTCTGACCTCCACAGACGCCATATTTATCGAAGGGGATTACATGTACAATAAACAAGCGCGTCTCAAACGTAACTCAGTGTCACTTGGTTAATTGACTTCTCACGAATCAAAGGATTTCCACCAGCGGAAGTGTATTGTCCGGATAAGTGAGACAATTTTGAGTGCATTTCAGTGTTTTGTGTATGAAAATGACCGTCCGGTTCCGGAAACTGAATTTCCGGATATACGGGTAAATTTGTATAGTAATTATTTCGTTTTGAATGAAAATCGTCCGGGAACCGAGGTTTCCGGATATCTGAAGTCTGTATAAGCGGGGCACGACTGTATATGCTTACTCCTTCATCAGGTGACTAAATGCTGTGAGGCAGACAACATATATATGTACATGTAGGAACAACAAAAGTAATAAGATAACAAAGGTGGAAACTTAACAATGGAAGCCAGCAGATAATTGGCGCTGATAGGTGATAGGCAATTGACTAAATGGAAGCCAACACTTATCTGTAAATTAGCGCTGATAGTTGATAGCTAATGACAACTGGAAGTCAGGACTTTATTTATCACTGATTGGTAATGGGTCATGGACATTGGGCAAACGTAATCCGGGGGTAATTAACACCGACAGGTAATAGAGAAGTTGACATCCATAAATTCTCTTCCTCATGTGTATCACTTCTAAATGCCCTTCAAAGACTCCGCAAACATTGATTCCAATAAGTTCTATAGCGATCCTGCCCCCAAATACAGTGTGCTCTGTCAAGCCTGGAGCTACTGACTGTTAGCTTCAATATTGTTCTACAAAATATCTTCATGTCCCATGTTATGACCTGTTTGGTTTGTTTCATGATTTGTTCACACCGAGACCAGTCACGGGAGTTTATTACTGCTACGTTAATATTCCACCTTTTATTACAGATGTTCCTGATAAGAAAGGTTTTGCCGGGAAACCCAAGGACACAAGTGACACGACAGGTACGATAATACCCCCAAGTGCAGGCACCAGTAACAGTTCAGGGGAGATAACTCAGGAGAAGAAGAGTGCCAAGGACAAAAAGTCGGACTACATGCCCTCCATCATCATCGGTGTGTTGTTGATTGTTCCGGTGGTGTTGTTGCTGGTCGTCACTGTCATCATCAGGCTACACCATTCAGGTGAGGAAGAGGGGGAAGCAGCGAATGTAACATAACACGTAGATCGATGACCAGACCAGGATTTGCTAGATGATTGGTTGGTTGGTTTGTTGTGTAACGCTGCACTCAGCAATATTCCAGCTATATGACCGCGGTCTGTAAATAATCAAGTCTGGACCAGACAATCCAGTGATTGATATCATGAGCATTGATCCACGTAATTGGGATCGATGACATGCATCAGCCAAGTCAGCGAGCCTGACCACCAGATCCCGTTAGTCGCCTCGTAATACCATAGTGTTTTAAGTCAGTAGTAACACTGTAATTATTTTTAGGATTGGGCCCAGGGCCTTTTTTTTCCAAATTGTTCATAGCTTTACAACTGTCATAACTCCAATACTTCAATATATTTACCTGTGAAAGACTGAACATAAGATAGTTTTGTGGAACTGAGAGTCTTCCTCTTGGCATCTTATTGCAAAGGAAGGAACAGCAGGCTTATGTATACTAGTCTGTTTCCAATCACAGTATTCGGTGTGACTTCATTTTGAAAACATGCTAACTTGAAACTTTCAGCTTTTTCATGATATTTTACCATGTTTTTATCATGCCTCTCTCTGCTTGTCATGAGGCCTGCTTGGAAGCTGAAGGCAGAAAAAGGATAGGGCAGTGAAATACACACTGGAATGCAGAAACATTAGGCATAATTTGGTCAAAACTGATATTCGTGATGAAGCTTCTCCCAGATTCTATTTTAATATTTTATTGATTAACTTATTAATGTGTTAATGAAGACATTATTGTTTGCAGGTAAAATATCCTGTTTCTCAGGCAAGAAACAAAAGGTGTTTAGTCTTCAGAGTTTCCTCGGTAACTCTCACAAGGGTTTTGATCGACTGAGCACGGAAGAGAGTGACCATGAACTTGACCCTCTTGATGACTCCGACCAGGAAGAGTACACTGCCCCTAGTAAGAAGCAGAGGGCGTGATTATCCTCCGCGTGATTGCCTCCCCTTACATTTAAAAACTATGCCTTCAATTATTGAGATGCTTATTTTGGAGATAAACTTGGATTCAATATCAACTTGTCTGCATGAAGATCTCAGATCACCTGCATGGGAGGTCACATCAGGTTGACTTTGTAATCAAACAACCAGAGCCAAGGCCTTGAAACTAGCAGTACAAGTGACGGATGCATTCAGACCAGTATACCTGATGTCTGTATCTCGGAAATGAACTGAAACAACAAAATCTGAATGTAGAAACATATGGCTGCACAATTATGTAAATGTGGATATTTTATACACTTTGTGTCTGAGCTCGACGGCATCTACTCCTAAAATGGACAACCATCAAAGGAATGTTTGTGTTCTATGTGGGCTTTGAGTTGTACAAATCAAAATTTCTGAATCAACGTGGTAACGAAATGAAGCCGAATCGTTTCAGAAAGCTGGCTGCGATTGGCTCAAGGACCCACACATTCTCATTCAGCTTGGGAAGTCAATGTTAGCTGAGGGTTCACCTGACCCGACCTCCAGTGGAGGTGTTACCGGATCTACATGCAGAGTGGTATCACAGGGGGTACAAGACCTCATTGAGATGAGATTAAACTGGGCCTTTGACTTCAGGGAGAAGTCCGTATATGCACAGTCCAGCTGGGATATTTTGTAACTTCTAAGCCAGTATGTGGCTTCATCCCGAATTTGCAACCTCCTTTCATCTCAAACCCCTATTACAGCGAGGAGGTGCTGAGATGCTGTGACCGCTTTCACAGTGAGCATCTGTTAAGCCAGACTCATTCTGTTTGCAAAATGACACATGAAACATGTTTGTCCCTGGACATTTGTTCAAAATCTTGTTTGCATTTGTATATCAGTTTTCTCCAAATTGTTCCAGTGAAAACCAAGGACCCCTGTCGTAAGTCTCTGTGAAATGGTGAGATTTGCCATCGCTTTCTGAAACGACGAGACTCTCATCATGTCCAGGACTGGGGTTTGTGGAGGCCGACAATTCTGTTCAAATCAACATGTTTTTTGTTTTTGTTATTGTCAAAACATGTTCCTTGTTTAACCATCCTGTTGGAAGTGACACCTACCAATATGACACACACTTAGGAACAGTCTTGCAAACAGAATCAGTCAGACTTTACACAGATGTGACAATCTTGGTTTAAGTGGTCAGCGTGACGGCTGAATAAGACATTTGTTACATCACATGAACTTGTGTGGTGTTGGAACTCCAATGGCCATAGTCATTAATATGACAGACTTTGATTGCTACTAGTTTATCCTGTCCACATATGGGACATGAAATTGCATGAATTTTGTATTTCTATATGCTTGTGGTTTAGGTTTTCCTTGTCCATGTTCCTTGTGGTCATTCATTGCACCAGGGCTGCTTGGTCAGAAGAAGATATTACCCGGTAAAGAAACCACTATCTCATCCTATCCACCACATTCATAGCGTTGAGTTTTTTTTTAGTTTTTTAAATTTAATCCACATTAATTGCCATGATTTTACAGCAGACTCGACAGGGCTTTGATTTTTGTTCACAGATACTGACTTGAAAATTGTTTTGTGATACATGTATTAAAACTGCCCAGTACTCTATTCGAAATATTTTTCATTCCATTTATGCCATTCAGAAAAACCTTTCTTTTTAAAAAAAAAATTAATTTCATGTTTGTAAAATTCATCATTAGGTCAATAAACCATGAGATAAGTGACAGAGGCCGAGATGACTTTTTGATGACTGATGCAGATGTTGAAAGCTCAGTCATTGTTTTTATGGGTCACAATTATATGAGATTGCAAGTGGTGTTGCATGCAGTATTGTGTTTAGCTGTCATGTAGTTTGTTCCTTGCTTTTTCCTATTCATGCTGTACATTCCATGTTACAAATAATCAGCAACGAAGGGAAACACACATATAGACTTTTTGTACATATCATTATGGAGGATTTACTAGTTTAAGAGTTGTTGTTGGGTGTTGCTGTCACATGTGATCAATCACATTCTGATTTCAATGTACTGAACATGATGCAGTGTTGGTACTGATGCGTGGTGAACTCTACGATGTGACGATACACAGATAGCGATATATGATACATGCCATGATATGCATTGCCACAAGATGGCCATTCTTCTTGAGTTATAGCAACGCTTTCACTGAAGAGTATTATTCTGGCATAGATGGATGGCACTGTTTCATGTGGTTTGTTTGATACAGATCTGCAGTGACATTGTAATGAAGGGGAAATAAAGGATTGATGTAAGTGGCTGAATAGTTTCACTTAATGATCCACACATAGGAAGGCCTGGACTGTTTCTCTTTGTATCCAAGTTTTTGGTGTTTCACAATGCTACCCTTTCAAAATGTTGTACATATCAACACTGTAGTGATGTGAAGTATCGTGTCATCCCTGCATCGTTCCGCCTCTGATTGGTCAGAAGTTGTTTTGTCATTAGTTTCTGAGAGGTAACATGTACAGTTGTCGCCACACTAGGTTAGGTGTATCCACCAATATGTGCTGTTGTGTGTCGAGCACAGGATACACTGTGTTTATGTTGAGGAATATCTGGCGTATAACAGCTCGGTAAGACAGATGTAGTTCTGCTGATGTTGGTATTATTTATGAGTGTAAGTGTGTGCGAGGTTTAAACACCACATTTCTCCATGTTATGAGGAACCAGGACACATTTATTAGGAAAAGCTATCTTGATAGCTGCTGAAGTTTGGATTTACACATACCTTACACTTGGTAAGATTATTCCAGTGGTATAACAGTGGTACCTGGTAAACGGTTTAGCTAGCTTCAGCAGTTGGGCATTTATTAAGGTAATGCTTTGTTTATTGTTCCCTCTAAGCATCTGCTTTTCAATGCGTAATATTACAAAAAAATGTATTAACCTTTGACTAAAAGTTTCTCTTGCCAGAACTTCTACTTTCTGGACTATGCCTTTGAATGAAAGCTCACTGAAGAATTAATTTACTAAGTCAGAATTAATCATCTTAATGGCAGCTTCTATCAAATCAGAATCTATAGTATTAATAACAATAGCTTCACTCATTCACTTGACTAAGTTTTTATTGTGACAGACGTGATGAGTTACGATTTTGAGCAGCACTGTGTAGACATCTCACAGCTGTAGGCTGGCTGACCTAGTGTATTATCATAACCCAATAACAGAAGGTGATGCTCACATTGTCATGTTGCAGGCCACAGCGAGATATGGTTAATTATTTTGTCATTTTTTTTAATTCCCATCCTTCAATAATTTCACTCACTTCAAGGGTTGCTAGACATTTTGTCATCTGTGGGTGAAGGGTAAACATTATTTTGGGTCTGTATTCCTGACATCGTTGCAGCTGAGGTGCTGTGAGGTTTTTAATGCCTTCTACTCTATATGTACTCTGCTTCTTTCAAGCCCAATACTGTGTTGTTTTTTGCTGAACTGTGAGTGGGTCACACAATTTCTGATCAATTGCTCCAAGGAGGACTTCAAGAGGACTATATAGTGTTGAGTGGCGGAGCATTATGCCAGCATAGCTTGGACATGAGAGACAGTTGCACTGGGCCATCATCATTGACAGTACATTTGTGAGGGACACCTGGTGTTGACAATACATTAGTGAGGTACGCCTGGTGTTGACAATACATTAGTGAGGTACGCCTGGTGTTGACAATACATTAGTGAGGTACGCCTGGTGTTGACAACAAATTAGTGATTGACACCTGGTGTTGACAGTACCTTAGTGAGGGACACCTGGTGTTGACAACAAATTAGTGATTGACACCTGGTGTTGACAACATAGCCTTGTCATTATGGTTGTATCGGGGTATCATTTGGATTGATCCTGTTTGCACATGTTTCGTGTGTGTCCGTGTTATTCACGTCTCTGTTTCATGTTCTGTAGTGCTTGTTGTCTTTAAAAGATCAAAATGAAATGTCAACTGTTAAATTGGCAAATAAATGTTTCCTTAGCTTATGATGTGAAGTAAGATGAAGAAAACAATTATTTTTTCATGTAATTTGTAAAATATTTTGATGCACAAGGTCTCTGAACAGTAGCAAACACTTTGTTTAAACATTCCATTTTCTGTAAGTAAAGTGATTATTTAATTTCCTTACATTTGAAAAAAAATCCATTGCTTTATGTGTAGAATTTGCTTTACTTAATGATAATTGTTACTGAAATTAATGAGGCTGCTTTTATTTTTTGATGATTGGCAGATCTGTTGGGTTGTATGTTATGAAAGTTAGCAATTTAAGATTTCCCATGTAAACACTTAGAGTTGTCTACCACATATGCAAACATACAGATATATTGGTGGTACACACTGCAATCCATGCCCACAACTACAACCACCAGTAACAAGTGAACACTGTAGATTCCAGCCCTTGATCACACTGACTGATGACTTCATTCTTCAGCCGATGTACGTGCTGACTGTTCCTCCTCATGTGTTGATGAAGTGATGGCTGTTAGAGAAATCACCTGTTCACCCACCTCAGTGTCTGCCTTGCCCACGGTGATAGTGTGCAGTCTCTCGAGAGCCAGTACCCACACAGTACTTCATTCATGCCTTGGCAAGCAATGTTAAGTCAGCTTGGCTGCAGACAATAGATGTCAACATATATATGGAGATATATGTGCTGTTGTTATTAATTACTTACAGATACACATCTGTGTATATGTGCAGGTGCTGATATGAATTCTTTTTTAAACAGATATAAAAGGAAAGTGTAATTTTGATTTAGCAGGTTTCAATTGTTGACAATTTATGTTGTAGGTCGATTTTCCTTTGAGGAAAGGGTGGGTTGGTTTGTGCTGTATGGAAGGTTGGTGAAATGCAGTCACTTATTATGTAGAACGTAGTTGTCTTCCTGATGTATACTACTCAAAATAAGTAAAGAACACCCAATTGTTTCATACTACAGCTGGTCATGACAGATTAACTGTATGTAGTCACATGAAACAATCGTCTGTTCCTTAACTTCTTTTGAGCAGTATACTTTCTTAGCATGAGAAGCAAGCAGAGATAGCACAATTACTTCGTCTGTTTACAGTGGCGGGACAGAACAGCTGATTAAACCTATTTGTAGTTCTTGGTCTGTTTCCTTTTTTGGATTAACTAAAACATCCAATTTCCATGAGTCAGTCGTGATGGTGAAACTACTCCCAACACCAAGAGTATAATAGTTTGTTACTTTTCTTGTTCTGTTAGAGAAATCTGTATCTTAAATGTATAGATATTGTATCAGTTTCTTAAAAATATTTTTATGCCAAAAAAGAGCAGTTAATGTTTTAGTGTTAACGATATTTCATTTGTTGATATATATGATATATTGTGTATGCAGCTCCTGTGTACATTGTTAGGGACAGTAGCCTCTACGACCTGTTTGTATCATAAAATATAGAAATCAAAATGTGCTGTTGTTTGTGAACATTAAGAAAAGATATTTTATTGTATGTTTTGTTTGTGTAAATTGTATAAATATATGTCAAAATAAATTAATTTTATGAATATACACTGTGCGTTTCTGATGATTTGATTTTACTTGAGGTTACTTGACCTCATTTCAGGTCATGGTACCTGACTCATTGACATAGATGCTCATTCACACTCACATCCACTTATAATCCCCCGCCCCATCGAAGTTGGCGGGGGATATAGAAATGAGTTCCGTCTGTGTGCGTGCGTGCACGCGTGCGTCCCGAAATCGTTTCCGGAGCATAACTCAGAAACCGTTGAATATTTCTCTAGGAAACTTTGCATGTCTATCAGACTCATGCTGAGCTGCTGCCTTTTGCTATTTAGGAGTTTTATAATTTTTTATGTTTTACGTTTCCATGGCAACAAGTTGGACTTAGGTTCTATAAGGGTGCTGTTCGTTTCCGGAGCATAGCTCAAAAACCATCAAATAATTTCTTACAAAACTTTGCATGTTTACCAGACACATATTGAACTGGTGCCTTTTGCTATTAAGGAATTTTATAAATGTTTATTTTTTACGTTTCCATTCCAACAAGTTGGACTTAGGTTCTATAGGGTAGAGTTTGTTTCCGGAGCATAACTCTTAACCCATTCAATACTTTCCAACAAAAACTGTGCATGTTTACCAGACACATACTGGACTGGTGCCTCCTGCTATTTAGGAATTTTAGAAAATTTTATTTTCACGTTTCCATGGCAATAAGTTGGACTTATGTTCTACAGGGGTGGTGTTCGTTTCCAGAGTGTAACTCAAAAAACGTTAAATACTTTCTTACAAAACTTTGCATGTCTACCAGGCACATACTGAACTGGTGCCTTTTGATATTTAGCACAAATTTTTATTGTTTATGTTTCCATGACAAGTTGGATTTAAGTTTTAATATAGGATTGGTTTACTTAAGTAGTATAACAAATAAACTTAAATATTTACTAGTACGTTCAATCACACTCATATCCACTCAGCTATAAAAAATCATCTATTTTATATCTGTTGTGAATATAATGTTTAAATTTAACAAAGTTTGGCGTAGTTTTCAAAACTTTACATTTATTAATATAGAATGTAGCCAAAAGCAACACTAGTTAAACGATGGGGGAAAATGTAAAACTACCTAGGACTGATGCTAGATAGCAAATTGAGATCGGTTCAGTGAGTGAGTGAGTGAGTTGGGTTTAACGCCGCTTTTAACAGTATTACAGTTATATCACGGCGTGTCAGCTTAATGTGGGAGGAAAGCCCGAAGTGATGCAGGTCTCAGACGTTTACCACTTCGGTGAAACCCACGAGCACGGGTATGGTGCTGACCAACCGAGAAACATAATCGGGGCGAACTAGGATTTGAACCCACAATCATTGGTTTCTAGCGTGCCCAAGGGAAGCAACTGATATGCAGCGGTCCACCTGTGCCCCCGACAGACATGGGGTTACTTGGGACGCCATTGTATGTAGCAACTGGTTGCCAGGTTCGTTTAGCGACCTAATACCAACAGCCGTGCGTACATAAGTAAGTAGATACATCCTTCGTATTTCACACACATTCCGTCTCGTCTTGTCGTAGTGGACTGTGCTAACTAGGCCCCCTCTGTGATGGCGCTGTACAGATGTGTGTTGTTCCTGACTATTGTGGCACCAGGCATAACGGTTCCCGACACGACCACACCCAGACGACGGCTGCCCATGGATACCAGAATGTTTGAAATCAGGATGAAGGGGGCACATCCATCTTCGGTAAGTTCATAGTTAGATCATTGTTGTTGAACTGACTGCCATCGACAAATGATTATCGATCTTTCAGATATTTTATTTTTTAAGATCAGATTAGATATCACGTTTAGTATTTAACTTAATATGTTTCACTTACACTTTTTCAAGTATATACTCTGTTACTACAATCTGCCAAAACCAATTTAATTTTTCAGTTTATTTCCGTTTACGTTTCTTAAGTTAGTACATTGTATATGCGGACGAGGAATATCCAAATGGAAACTGCTATATATGTCCCGATTATAAGGGGTGATATTATGCTCCAAGAATGTGAATTAACGAAGAGCCATAGTTTTCCCCGATCTGCGGACATACAACGTCTGAAACCTGACACTTGAGACATCCTTGTGTCCCTGATATCAGCGGCTCTCAGCGACCACCCTCGGATCATGTTCTGTAACGGAGAAGTCCCCAAGTCTACGCACGACGTATTACCGATGCCATCAGTGTCAGCTGTTTAATCATGCATATGTGGTGGCACAGGTGGCACCACTTTGATATACATGTTCCTGTACCTAGCTTCAAATCCAAACATTGCCTCGATCCTTAGTTTGCCAGCATTATTGTGGGTTAATGTTACCGATTAGGTTTCCCAACGACTGAGTGAAGTTGGCATGCCAGTCCTAAAGTAGTACAATGCAGAATCCTCCTGACAGAATCCCACAGTGCTGAATCCTCCTGACAGAATCCCACAGTGCTGAATCCTCCTGACAGAATCCCACAGTGCTGAATCCTCCTGACAGAATTCCACAGTACAGAATCTTCCCGACAGAATCCCACAGTGCTGAATCCCCCTGACAGAACCCCACAGTGCTGAATCCTCCTGACAGAATCCCACAGTGCTGAATCCTCCTGACAGAATCCCACACTGCTGAATCCTCCTGACAGGGGCCCACAGTGCTGAATCCTCCTGACAGAATCCCACAATGCAGAATCTTCCCGACAGAATCCCACAGTGCTGAATCCTCCCGACAGAATCCCACACTGCTGACTCCTCCTGACAGAATCCCACAGTGCTGAATCCTCCTGACAGGGGCCCACAGTGCTGAATCCTCCTGACAGAATCACACAGTGCTGAATCTTCCTGACAGAATCACACAGTGCTGAATCTTCCTGACAGAATCACACAGTGCTGAATCCTCCTGTCAGAATCCCACAGTGCTGAATCTTCCTGACAGAATCCCACAGTGCTGAATCCTCCTGACAGAATACCACAGTGCTGAATCCTCCTGACAGGGGACTACAGTGCTGCATCCTCCTGACATTGGGCACAGTGCTGAATCCTCCCGATAGAATCCAACAGTGCTGAACCCTCCTGACAGAGAACTACATGACCCTCCAACCAACCCTCCACACACACACACACACACACACACCACCCATACACACACACCTCCACCCCTCCTAGCAGTCTGGATGAACTAGCACCGCATGGCACCCACACAGTGAGCAAGGATGACTACATTATCAACCCATGGGGTGTCCCTCCACACCCGCCTACGACGTTTATTATCCAACACGATGATCTCACCTTCTGTATGTTGCAGCCCGACGCCCATCTGTGCTCCAGCTACAGCAGCGACCAGTGGCTAGTCGGGGAGGCGGAGTACATAGGTCAGTACATAGGTCAGTTGTCCTGGAACTTTACTGCCACCATAAGAGTTCGAATCTTGGTTACCCTGTCTTAACATCACTACAATCTCATGTGTTGACAGACTGCTCGATGGATTTTGTGTGTTTCAGTGAAGTTTGAGGTTCTTGCCGGCGAGACTGCCGCTCATCACATTGCCTTGTATGGCTGTGACGGGGAGCCAGCGAGGAACACTGATGTGTGGTATGTTGTCATGGTTATGGGGACTGATGCATGTTTCGCAGAAATTATCGGGTGTTTATCGCCTGGGAATAAATCTCAAACCATCTTTATTGCGTTTTATATGTGACAAACTGCCTGGTAGCCAGCACAAACAGAACAACACGTGTGTGAAATACATGAAAATAAGTCATCCTTGTCTTGAATGACGGTGTAGTTATCAATGTTGTGTCAAGGGCTTTAGCAATACGAGAACAGTATGCGTTCAAAGTGGGTATTTGCTTGTTCTCGATAACCGCGAATTGTTTTCACTCGTGAACCTCTCTGAATGTCAAACGAGAAGGTGAACTACTGAGCCCATGGTTCGACTGCTTCTGTTTCATGTTGAGCATTTTTTTGGATACAATTATACTACTAGATTATGATTGTTTCTATACAGACTGAGTTCTTGCTTCAGTGTTGTGTAAATTGATGTGATGTCAATATAAGCCACCTCTATTGCAGGAAATGTCCTGGTGTCTGTCAGCAAGGCGCGTCAGAGGTGTTCTTGTTTGCCTGTGCACAAGGTGTCCCACCCACACCCCTACCAGACGGTACCCAGTTACTTACAGTTTATACAAAACAATCATGTCTACATTACTCAGTTCACAATCTCAGTGGATATAGTAAAGTTGTGTCAAAGTTTCAAGTTTATTTTGGCACAATTTTTCTTTGCAGAACACGTGCCTGGCAATAATTTAGCACCAGTCACTTCAAACTGGCATAACAAAATATGCTATTGTCCAAATAAGGTAACGAACCTGCATCCACGTATCACTTCAACTCTGTAAAGACGTTGATCATCCATCTTGTTACAGTTACATAACCAGCTTGTAAATGCTACTTAAATATTTATGTGTTTTACAGACGTTGGCTTTAGAGTCGGGAGAGGATCCGCCATCAAAACTATTGTGTTACAGACTCACTTCCAGCATGCATTTAATGGTAGGTATTGCACCACCTCTGATGTATAGGGTCGGTATTGCCACACCTCTGGTGTATAGGGTAGGTATTGTCACAGCTCTGATGTATAGGGTAGGTATTGCCACACCTCTGATGTATAGGGTAGGTATTGTCACAGCTCTGATGTATAGGGTAGGTATTGCCACACCTCTGATGTATAGGGTAGGTATTGCCACACCTCTGATGTATAGGGTAGTTATTGTCACAGCTCTGATGTATAGGGTAGGTATTGCACCACCTCTGATGTATAGGGTAGGTATTATCACACCTCTGATGTATAGGGTAGGTATTGTCACAACTCTGATGTATAGGGTAGGTATTGTCACACCTTTGAGGTACACTCCTGGGCAAGAACCCCTCTTAGTGTACATCTCCCCATAAACCAGTGTTACTGTCATACCAGGAGGAGGAGGACTAGGCTCCTGTCAGTTGACAGTCTTATGTTTGTGTGAAGTACTCCAGGTACACCTTGGCTGGAAATATTGCCGACGGGACCTAGAACGCGTATGTCCTCTCAAGTCATACAAGACCTACCTTTCTGTGCCTGCTCCCGTGCACAGATAGTCCTGTCCATCTGGCAGAGTCTTCACTGGGAATGGGCAGCACGCCACAGCATATTTCTCTTCTGTAATGTTAATGTAATTCTGATTTCAGAATCTGCACCGAAAGACTTCTCCGGAATCCGCATTTTTATAACACCAGAACGGTAAGGACAGTGTCAACCTTCTCGGTATTTTGTGAATAATACTTGCGAAGAGCAGAACATATATCAACTATACATATAATCATTTTTAGTATCTTTATTACACCATGATTCTACGTTTTTACAACCGTGGTATAATACGACGTGGACAGGCGGATCCGGGGATATTGTTTCCAATAATACTATTTATTAATTGGCATCGAGAACGTTTAGTTTGGAACCAATGGGTGACTTAATATACTTAAGTCATCTGTAGCGTAAGATAACACGGCTTTAAGGAATATGTTATAATGACAGCTACGTTTCAGTTACTTTAGACTGGTATATACTAAATATAGCTACAAATAACATATAGTCCATAACTTCAGAATAGTCGTTTCCTTCACAGACGCCATACAATACAATATTCCCCTGGTTATCATATGTTTTGTTAAGGATATTAATTCTAGACCACCTGAAGAAATCCAAACAAATGGGCAAAACATTTTGTTGGTATCTAGACTTGTACATTAAACGAAATAATTGAATGCAGTATCTTAAGTTGGTGTGGGGTGTATTTACACTCCAATCTGTTGAATTCCAGTGGTATTGAGTGATGTATATGATAAAACCAATACGAAACCACGACTTTCAGGACTTCACACAGACAGTAAGCCAGAGCTTTTTGATTTACGTTTTTTGATGCATGCAGTTACTTCAGTACGCCTATATGTGTCGTTGCAGACAGAAATATGCAGCAGGAATATATTTATTGGAGAGCATACGGTTTGCCATACCGCCGAATACACCCAGTAAGTATGTAGAACACCTGGTGATAGATGTGTAAGTTCTAAAAATATACAGGGAGTTATTTATATGAAAACGCAACGCACTCTCTGTGTGTTAGCGTTTCTCCTTTACATAGTAAAATACAGTCAACCACTGCTGATAAAGCCCTGTCATGGCTATGTTACGGGTGGTCAGGCTCGGTGAGATGTGGCTATGTTACGGGTGGTCAGGCTCGGTGAGATGTGGCTATGTTATGGGTGGTCAGGCTCTGTGAGATGTGGCTATGGTATGGGTGGTCAGGCTCTGTGAGATGTGGCTATGTTATGGGTGGTCAGGCTCTGTGAGA
Organism: Haliotis cracherodii; assembly: GCF_022045235.1. Lineage (NCBI taxonomy): Eukaryota > Metazoa > Mollusca > Gastropoda > Lepetellida > Haliotidae > Haliotis > Haliotis cracherodii. The sequence continues at coordinate 1,735,526 of NW_027266264.1, read as the reverse complement.
TGTGGCTATGTTATGGGCGGTCAGGCTCGGTGAGATGTGGCTATGTTATGGGTGGTCAGGCTCGGTGAGATGTGGCTATGTTATGGGTGGTCAGGCTCGGTATAGGTGGCCAGGCTCTGTGAGATGTGGCTATGGTATGGGTGGCCAGGCTCTGTGAGATGTGACTATGTTATGGGTGGTCAGGTTCTGTGAGATGTGGCTATGTTATGGGTGGTCAGGCTCGGTATGGGTGGCCAGGCTCTGTGAGATGTGACTATGTTATGGGTGGTCAGGCTCTGTGAGATGTGGCTATGTTATGGGTGGTCAGGCTCGGTATGGGTGGCCAGGCTCGGTGAGATGTGGCTATGTTATGGGTGGTCAGGCTCGGTATGGGTGGTCAGGCTCGGTATGGGTGGCCAGGCTCTGTGAGATGTGGCTATGGTATGGGTGGCCAGGCTCGGTGAGATGTGACTATGTTATGGCTGGTCAGGCTCGGTATGGGTGATCAGGCTCGGTATGGGTGGTCAGGCTCGGTATTGGTGGCCAGGCTCTGTCAGATGTGGCTATGTTATGGGTGGTCAGGCTCGGTATGGGTGGCCAGGCTCTGTGAGATGTGGCTATGGTATGGGTGGTCAGGCTCGGTATGGGTGGTCAGGCTCGGTATGGATGGCCAGGCTCTGTGAGATGTGGCTATGGTATGGGTGGTCAGGCTCGGTATGGGTGGTCAGGCTCGGTATGGGTGGCCAGGCTCTGTGAGATGTGGCTATGGTATGGGTGGTCAGGCTCGGTATGGGTGGCCAGGCTCTGTGAGATGTGGCTATGTTATGGGTGGTCAGGCTCGGTATGGGTGGTCAGGCTCGGTATGGATGGCCAGGCTCTGTGAGATGTGGCTATGGTATGGGTGGTCAGGCTCGGTATGGGTGGCCAGGCTCTGTGAGATGTGGCTATGTTATGGGTGGTCAGGCTCGGTATGGGTGGCCAGGCTCTGTGAGATGTGGCTATGGTATGGGTGGTCAGGCTCGGTATGGGTGGTCAGGCTCGGTATGGATGGCCAGGCTCTGTGAGATGTGGCTATGGTATGGGTGGTCAGGCTCGGTATGGGTGGTCAGGCTCGGTATGGGTGGCCAGGATCTGTGAGATGTGGCTATGGTATGGGTGGTCAGGCTCGGTATGGGTGGCCAGGCTCTGTGAGATGTGGCTATGTTATGGGTGGTCAGGCTCGGTATGGGTGGCCAGGCTCTGTGAGATGTGGCTATGTTATGGGTGGTCAGGCTCGGTATGGGTGGCCAGGCTCTGTGAGATGTGGCTATGGTATGGGTGGTCAGGCTCGGTATGGGTGGTCAGGCTCGGTATGGGTGGCCAGGCTCTGTAAGATGTGACTATGTTATGGGTGGTCAGGCTCGGTGAGATGTGGCTATGTTATGGGTGGTCAGGCTCGGTATGGGTGGTCAGGCTCGGTATGGGTGGTCAGGCTCGGTACGGGTGGTCAGGCTCGGTATGGGTTGTCAGGCTCGGTATGGGTGGCCAGGCTCTGTGAGATATGACTATATTAGGGGTGGTCAGGCTCGGTGAGATGGTCAATGTCGGTCATCATCGCCCCCAACGACGTAGGTCGTTGTTCATAGTTTTAACCTCTTATTGTCTTGTCCAGACCTACGTATTTAGCGGCGGCCATGGTTGAGCTATTTCCATCACTTCATAATGGTACATAACGAAAGTGAGTGAGTGAATGGTATTGTGCGCCGCAGTGAGTAATATAACCACTAATAAAAGGGACGGAACTCTTTCCCTATTCAACAGAAATATTTGCCCAAAGCAGAGTCGACTGTACGATTCCGTACATGATAGTGATGATACCAGGTGTACGTATCTTGGCCCCAGGTGACAACTGTCACAAACACATGCAAAGGCAAGCCAATTGTTCACATGGAGAAATACGGGAACATATGGTACAAGTCAAAATAGGGAATAGCGTCGGACATAACTTTTATCACTGATGCATCATATTTGGAAATGTCCTCCACATGTTTACCAAAAGGCTTTAGAAAGCATTTCTGATGCGTTGAATGTTTTAACCTTCATCCAATAACTTCTGAGGCGTATGAAGCAATATCAAGTATATAAATGCAGCTGAACCCAACAGACCGATAGGGATACATGACATACGTTTGTATGTTTTTTGTCAAACGCCACACTCGGCTATTCTAGCCATATGACGGCTGCTTGTAAACATTGGAGTCTGGACCTGACAATTCAGTGATCGATATTGTAAACAACGAACCACGATGACACGCCATTAACGAAATCACTGAGCCTGATCACTGAGCCTGACCACTGAGCCTTACCACTGAGCCTGACCACTGAGCCTGACCACTGAGTCTGACCACCGATCCAGTTGGTCACACGACCCCGTACCCTACGAGGTACACCTTGTAACCATCCGATTACACCTAGTCGGCTGTTACGGCCAGCGCGGATGTCCCGTTCTCCGCCCAATGGAATATCAGTAGAGGAAAACTTAGTAGTTCATGACAACAATAGCATTTACCTCCCAATTTCAAAGGAAAGCGATGAAGCGCGAGCGAGTAGACAATGGAGGGGGGTACTTGAATGTGCGTTAGACCGTTGAAACCTCCCTAAAGATGTGGTAACAATGGGGACAAAGGATGGTATTGATACAAGCGGAGTGAAGGTGTTGGCACAGGTGCTCGTCGTCTGCTAGCGGTTTCCCGTTCGTCGTCTGCTAGCGGTCCCCCCGTCTTCAACGGGTTAGATGCAAATAAGAAAAACGTTCGTCTGCTTTTGGACAGTCGTCTGCTGGTTTTTTAGTGACAGTTGTACGCAACGAACATGTCTTAATTAGTCTATGATATCATTTTCCAAAATTAGATGGTATATAAAACGTTAGTCCTCGCATAACTAATCATTCATAGCACAGACCGTCTTCAGTGTCGCATCCATCTACATCAGGCGTCGTGAGAAAGTAACATTCTGTAAAAATGACGAGTGAAAAAACGTTTTTTTACTCCTGGAAGTCCGTGCACCGCAAACCCGAACAGCTACAGGAAAACACAATAATTCAATCACCAGACTGGTTTCAAAATCGGAAAGAATGTGTGAAAGATGCTGACAATATGTTTCAGCCAGACAATGATGATACAGCCAAAAGAATAATCATCAAGAAGATCAGAACATTCCCCTTATGTGTCGACGAACTAGATGCGCACCACACGCGCAAGCATGCTGAGGAACTGTTGTCGCTCTGTTACTGCTTGGAAGTGACTTAACTCATTTGTCAACTTTCCCGAGAATTGTGTTTTGGCTGTATGTTTGAAGCAGATGGTGAACAAACCCATACCTCTCGCTTGACGGAAGAGGAACAGGTGGACAAATACTTTACAATGTCAATGAATGATCTCAAGGATGTACGTGTGTTAGATCGATGGATGAGCATTTTAGCTGATGACACATCATTGAAAGATTCCTTTAATTTTGTACCTTATCAGTGTAAAGATTACCGCAACTCGTATTTCAAAACCCCAGAATGGTTTGAACAATTGAAGCGACGTGCTGTAAAAATGTTAATATTTGAAAAACATTACTCCTCGTAGTTGAAAATCCTTGACTTGTGTTAATAGCTATTCGTATGGTAGTTGAATTCACATGACTTATTCTATATAATAAAGCATGATAGTATTGAATAATGCATGTGTTTGTTAACTTTGCTGTGTATATAAAGAGAATATGCGCAGATGGGTGGTCACATTTGAATTTACCACACGACACAGAAACATGTCTAGTAAGTCAGATGTAACACCGTCGTCGTCTAGACAGAACGAGTTAGAGAGCTATTACTTTAATCCCAAGTCCCCGGGTGCGTATTGTGGTGCCTCCAAATTTCAACAAAGTTTAAAAAGACGTGGTAAAACGTTGGGTGTGCCTGAGGTAAAAGCCGAGTTGAGCAAGCACAATGCTTACACAATTCATAAGTCGGTGAATCGAAGATTTCAACGCCTCAAAGTACTCGTCAACCGAGTAGATGAACAGTGGGATGTGGACCTGATGGACATGAGTCGCTATGCTGAAGTGAACGGTGGTGTACGTTACGTGCTGATAGCCATTGACATATTGTCTCGCTATCTGTGGGTAGCCCCTTTGAAAAACAAGAAACCCGAGTCCATCGTCGACGGCTTTAAAGCCATCCTATCGCACGGACGTGCACCTCAAAAGATCGGAGTGGGCAAAGGAACGGAATTTAAAGGGATATTCAAGGATTTTATAGAGCGTCAGTCGATCAAATTGTTTGTCAATCAGAACGAAGACATTAAAGCGAATTACGCCGAGAGAGTCATTCGAACGTTGAGGTCACTCATAGCGAGGTATCTGACACACAAGAACACCGAGCGCTATGTGGACGTGCTACCCGATTTAGTGTATAATTACAATCACACAGTACATAGAAGCTTAGGCGAGTGGGCCCCTACAGATGTGAATGAACGAAATGAAGTCAAAGTATGGGGACATTTATACATGAAACCATCAGCATACATGTCACACAAGTTCCGTTCCTTTCAATATAAAATAGGGGATATCGTGAGAATCAGTTATTGGAGAAAACGTTTTGCTTAGGAACACAACTTGAGATGGACGGAAGAGTTATTTAAAGTAGCAGCCCGTTATCGACGACAGGGTATTCCTTTATACACACTGAAAGATTTTCACGACCAGTTCTTAAAGGGACGCTTTTACGGAGAAGAATTACAGCGTGTCGATAAAGATTTAGATGACACATGGGATATCGAAAAAGTGTTAAAGAAAAAGAAAGACAACGAGAAAAAATTGTACTATTTAGTCAGGTGGGCAGGTTGGCCATCGAGTTTCGATTCCTAGGTAGAAGCAAGCGAAGTGAAGGACAAGTAAAATGGATAAATACATCGTGTTTAACAGTGCAGACTCCCGGGAGTATTATCCGGACAACACGCCTTACCGTTTCTGGGTGAAACTGTCTCAACATTTGAAACTGGAGGGCATGTGGATGGTGGCTCTGTTAGAAATGAAACTAGGACGAGTCGAGTTGAAAGATATCAATAATACCACCATTGACGTGTTGTGTAATCTGTGCGACAGTTCACACGTGGGTGAGAATTATCTACCTTTATTGAGACGACTCAATCTGAGAGACGGACCCAAATATTATTTTCACCAGCCATGGTACTTACCCGTTATCGTCAGAAATCGAAGTGTATATAAAGTGTGCAGAAGGAACATCGCATTCATTTCTGAAAGAGACCGTGAATGGAGGGAAAGACTACATCGACTTGAGCAAGACCCGACTTCACGTCAAACTCAAAGTCACTCACACCGACAAAACGCCCTTAGCCGATAAAGAAAAAGTAGGGCCCGTCAACCTCACTTTGCACAGCTTGTGGAATCAGGTGAGCGTGTTCCTACAGGGACAACAAGTTAGCTCCAGCAATGCCAGTTATCCTTACAAAGCTCTCATGGAAACCGTCCTCGACTACGGCGCCGATGCCAAGTCCAGTCAGCTGACCAGTCAGCTGTATTACAAAGATTCGGGAGAAACCGTGGTTGATTTTGATGACCCTGATCCTTACGGCGGTGGAAACGATGGGCTCATCAACCGCGGAAGCTTCATCGCCGGAAGCAAGTCGATCACCCTAACAGGGCCCCTTATGGAAGACGTTTTCGGTTTCGACCGTCATCTGGTGAACGGCGTGGATGTCGGCATCAAGCTATTCAGATCCAACACATCCTTCGTCTTGATGTCGGGAGAGAGTAGCAAGGAATATAACATTGAACTACAAGACGTGTACCTGAAAGTATGCAAACTGAGGATCAACGACGCTCTCATCGTGGCCCACAACAAACAGTTCGAAAAAGCCAACGCCCTGTACCCGTACGAACGATCCATGGTCAAGATGGCCTCGGTCGCCTCGTCCAGTCTGAGTTTTAACTGGGATGCCATATTTCAAGACGAAGTCCCCAGTCGACTCGTGGTCGCCTTGGTGAGGTCCGATGGGGTGAACGGATCGTACACGGCCAATCCCTTCTGTTTCCAAGGCGACATCGTTAAAAGCATGGGACTGTACTTGAACGGTACCAGTGTACCTGGACGACCGTTAGAGTCGAACGACGTCGAGGCTTACGCCGGTCTGTACGACTGGAATAACGAATGGCGTAAAGACAAAGGTTTGAACTTGGACCGCACGGAATTTTCCGTAGGTCATGCCTTGTACGTATTTAACCTGCAAGACATCCAAGTCAACAGAGGGGAATATCTGAATCTGGTCAAGTCGGGTAATCTACGACTAGAAGTCCAGTTTGCTCAAGCCCTCGCCCATACCTTCAACGTCATCGCCCTGGCCAAGTTTCCGGCCCTCATCGAAATCGACCAAAGCCGAAACGTGTTTCTAAAGTAGACAATGTACAAACGACAGTTACAGTGTGCCATCCGAACACACCCCAGCCTCCGTACACACGTGGTGGGTGTGTACGCGAGAGATACATTAGCTAACATCACCGTACCTTTCAGTGGAAAACCATGGGGATGTGTGGCTAACACGGACCTAGCACGTGGCGAGGGTCAACATTGGGTTGACTTTTACTTTGACGGGAGTGGAGTCGGCGAGTTTTTTGATAGTTATGGACAGAAACCAAGTTACTATCATCGTGAATTTAAATATTTTATCAAGAAACATTCTCGCAGTTATCGATATAACACGTCTGATTTACAGCAATCTAGTTCGAGTGCTTGTGGATTCTATTGTTTATATTACGCGTTACAGAAATGTAGAAATAGTGCTAGTTTACGAGATATCGTACAGATGTTTTGTACAGACAAAACACGCAATGATGCGTATGTGACTCGCTTTATCTGTGACTATTTCAAGTACTGTTTCACGTGTTCTACCATATAACACGATCTTTCTTCCTGTAGAGTGGTAGACGAGTCAATAAAAACAGAGAAAATGTCTATTGTGTTTCAGTTCTATATATGACATGGATGTATGTATATGGTTCTATGTAAGTTGGGTTATACGGTTTTTATGATTATTTAAGATCAAAGTCTCACGAGTACGTTTCATTGTCGAGTGTGACACCGTACGATTCAGACATGGCGAGATACGTCCTGAGGCATTACACGTTTTTCAGACAACTTCTTTCGTTTAATGATTACCAAGAAACCTTGCGCGATATTCGCAGCATGAATGGCGAGCAAATCAAGGGTACTAAAGCCATCGTAAAGCGATTGCTCGATGCTCGCATCCCGGTAACACGTGGCGAGCAACGTCGTTTCTTACAGCCTCATCCCCACAACCATTATTTGAGAATGTTGCGACGTATCGCTCGTCCCGACACGACGAAAAGAAGCATTAAGCGAACCCTGTTAAACCATACTCCCTTGATTCAGTTTTATATATTCGAGTACGAACACGTCAGACAGGTCAGAGACAAAGCCCAAAGAGCTCTCCAAAGACTGGCTAGACGTCAACAACGGCCACTCGTACCGAGGGCTGCATAAATAAGCCCGCACCGGTGACAGAATGTATCAGTTCAAACAGACACTCCGTGAAATATGTCCGAGAAATGTTTGCTCCCTTTCATCACAACTACCACCTTGTCCGTGATCGGGGGCACGTGTAGTGGCAAGACCTATTGGACGAAACGCCTGTTAGAGAATGCCAGTAGAGTGTTTCATAAACCACCCGATCTCATCGTGTACCGTTACGGGGTGTGGCAGGATCTTTACGCCGACGTGCAGCAATCTATTGCTAACATTCAGTTTCACGAATCTTTGCCCAGCAAAAGCCAACTGCGTTTGTGGTCCGATCAGTCGAGCAAAAACATGATTCTCGTGTTAGACGATCTCATGATGGACATATGTACCAGTAAACTCATGTTAAACGTATACACCACCTTGTCGCATCATCTGGGCATTACCGTAATCAATCTGCTACAGTCCGTCTACCCTAAAGGTCCCTGTTCACGGACGGTCAGCGTGAATACGCATATGTTCGTCTTGATGAGCAATCCCCGTTCCGCTCACGAATACAAGATTTTGGCCTCGCAAATATTTCCAGGTCAAAGCAAGTAGCGTTAGCGGGTGGGCCTGTAACGCAACACATGATAATGTGTGCAACACATGATAATTATGTTTGTAATGAGTATGCGGAAAAATGTGCGTACATGGTAATACAACGACTCGTACAAGATCATCCGACATACCAGGAACACCATATTTCACTTTGCTTTGAACAAACATGTTTTTTAAGAGCGTCGTTGATCCTCAGTTTGCATACTTTCAGGTACACGTCTTGTAGTTCAATGTTATATTCCTTGCTACTCTCTCCCGACATCAAGACGAAGGATGTGTTGGATCTGAATAGATTGATGCCGACATCCACGCCGTTCACCAGATGACGGTCGAAACCGAAAACGTCTTCCATGAGGGGCCCTGTTAGGGTGATCGACTTGCTTCCGGCGATGAAGCTTCCGCGGTTGATGAGCCCATCGTTTCCACCGCCGTAAGGATCAGGGTCATTAAAATCAACCACGGTTTCTCCCGAATCTTTGTAATACAGCTGACTGGTCAGCTGACTGGACTTGGCATCGGCGCCGTAGTCGAGGAGGGTTTCCATGAGAGCTTTGTAAGGGTAACTGGCATTGCTGGAGCTAACTTGTTGTCCCTGTAGGAACACGCTCACCTGATTCCACAAGCTGTGCAAAGTGAGGTTGACGGGCCCTGCTTTTTCTTTATCGGCTAAGGGCGTTTTGTCGGTGTGAGTGACTTTGAGTTTGACGTGAAGTCGGGTCTTGCTCAAGTCGATGTAGTCTTTCCCTCCATTCACGGTTTCTTTCAGAAATGAATGCGATGTTCCTTCTGCACACTTTATATACACTTCGATTTCTGACGTGTCTCTCACGATAACGGGTAAGTACCATGGCTGGTGAAAATAATATTTGGGTCCGTCTCTCAGATTGAGTCGTCTCAATAAAGGTAGATAATTCTCACCCACGTGTGAACTGTCGCACAGATTACACAACACGTCAATGGTGGTATTATTGATATCTTTCAACTCGACTCGTCCTAGTTTCATTTCTAATGGCCAACCTGCCCACCTGACTAAATAGTACAATTTTTTCTCGTTGTCTTTCTTTTTCTTTAACACTTTTTCGATATCCCATGTGTCATCTAAATCTTTATCGACACGCTGTAATTCTTCTCCGTAAAAGGGTCCCTTTAAGAACTGGTCGTGAAAATCTTTCAGTGTGTATAAAGGAATACCCTGTCGTCGATAACGGGCTGCTACTTTAAATAACTCTTCCGTCCATCTCAAGTTGTGTTCCTTAGCAAAACGTTTTCTCCAATAACTGATTCTCACGATATCCCCTATTTTATATTGAAAGGAACGGAACTTGTGTGACATGTATGCTGATGGTTTCATGTATAAATGTCCCCATACTTTGACTTCATTTCGTTCATTCACATCTGCAGGGGCCCACTCGCCTAAGCTTCTATGTACTGTGGGTAGCACGTCCACATAGCGCTCGGTGTTCTTGTGTGTCAGATACCTCGCTATGAGTGACCTCAACGTTCGAATGACTCTCTCGGCGTAATTCGCTTTAATGTCTTCGTTCTGATTGACAAACAATTTGATCGACTGACGCTCTATAAAATCCTTGAATGTCCCTTTAAATTCCGTTCCTTTGTCCATACTGATCTTTTGAGGTGCACGTCCGTGCGATAGGATGGCTTTAAAGCCATCGACGATGGACTCGGGTTTCTTGTTTTTCAAAGGGGCTACCCACAGATAGCGAGACAATATGTCAATGGCTATCAGCACGTAACGTACACCACCGTTCACTTTAGCATAGCGACTCATGTCCATCAGGTCCACATCCCACTGTTCATCTACTCGGTTGACGAGTACTTTGAGGCGTTGAAATCTTCGATTCACCGACTTATGAATTGTGTAAGCATTGTGCTTGCTCAACTCGGCTTTTACCTCAGACACACCCAACGTTTTACCACGTCTTTTTAAACTTTGTTGAAATTTGGAGGCACCATAATACGCATCCGGGGACTTGGGATTAAAGTAATAGCTCTCTAACTCGTTCTGTCTAGACGACGACGGTGTTACATCTGACCTACTAGACATGTTTCTGTGTCGTGTGGTAAATTCAAATGTGACCACCCATCTGCGCATATTCTCTTTATATACACAGCAAAGTTAACAAACACATGCATTATTCAATACTATCATGCTTTATTATATAGAATAAGTCATGTGAATTCAACTACCATACGAATAGCTATTAACACAAGTCAAGGATTTTCAACTACGAGGAGTAATGTTTTTCAAATATTAACATTTTTACAGCACGTCGCTTCAATTGTTCAAACCATTCTGGGGTTTTGAAATACGAGTTGCGATAATCTTTACACTGATAAGGTACAAAATTAAAGGAATCTTTCAATGATGTGTCATCAGCTAAAATGCTCATCCATCGATCTAACACACGTACATCCTTGAGATCATTCATTGACATTGTAAAGTATTTGTCCACCTGTTCCTCTTCCGTCAAGCGAGAGGTATGGGTTTGTTCACCATCTGCTTCAAACATACAGCCAAAACACAATTCTCGGGAAAGTTGACAAATGAGTTTAGTCACTTCCAAGCAGTAACAGAGCGACAACAGTTCCTCAGCATGCTTGCGCGTGTGGTGCGCATCTAGTTCGTCGACACATAAGGGGAATGTTCTGATCTTCTTGATGATTATTCTTTTGGCTGTATCATCATTGTCTGGCTGAAACATATTGTCAGCATCTTTCACACACTCTTTCCGATTTTGAAACCAGTCTGGTGATTGAATTATTGTGTTTTCCTGTAGCTGTTCGGGTTTGCGGTGCACGTACTTCCAGTAGTAAAAAAACGTTTTTTCACTCGTTACTAAGTTTTCCTCTACTAATATCATATAAGTACACGTGTACCTCAGTGGTGAAAACCGTGTGCGAAATACGCTGCAGTCGGAATGCGCACGTTAAATCTTCTATATCAGTCAGTCAGTGGTGAAAAGGAAACTCTGGTTCTACTGTTAAACGTGACAGGATACCTCTCCTCCACAGACGCCCACGTCGACGTGAGTTGCACCTACCAGGAACCACAACCGATCTACCCCTTCGCCTACAGAACTCACTCTCACGGTCTAGGTAGGTTGAAGATGATCCTGGCGCTGTTAATACCACTGACCGGTTATCTAATACCACGCATTGCTTGTAGTCATTTGTGTCCTACACAGGTTACTTTGTCTACTTTGACATAATAAGTGAATGTATCAGCGGTTGTAATAGACATGACTGAACTTGTACACTAATATTATTATGTTATAAATTTATATACCGCACGTATCCAGGTACTAGTATCTGCTCAAGTGCGCTTTCTTTGTCCCCCGACCAGTTGATCCGTTTGCATTCCAGTTATCATTCTCAACTCCCTGGGGAGTTCAACTAGTAATATCAACGGCAGTACTAGCGGTTGTAGTTGTACTTTTTACACGATTCTGTCCAAAATGCACCCCTGAACTGGATGGTCGCCTAGCAACCACGATGCCACTTTCGCTGATCACGATGTGTCGTCACTGACACCCGATGTCGTCACTGACACCTGTGCTCTGCTATACGTGTGGAATCTGACCGCGTATGGCCAGCCAATGACACTGCTGTTAGCTCTGTCAGCACATGTAGTTTCCTAATCAAGTGATTAACCTTCAATACATCTCTTTTCCAGGAAAGGTTATCACTGGGTACATGTTCAACAACACCTGGCATGCGGTCGGCAGAGGCAACCCACAGTGGCCCCAGGTAGGACATCCCACGGTCATGGAGACACCTACTTCGTGGATTGTTGGATATGTTCAGTGTTGTTTGGTATTCAGGCAATACTTGTTTACTGATTTGTAATAGTCAGAATTTATGATCTTTTTATTACCTTTCAGTTGTTTTCTTTTAGGCATTTTATCCTGTCAATGGCAGTTATATTGTAAAGTCTGGCGACGAACTGGTAAGACACACTTTATTAATATAATGACACACAACTTCATGTAAGCTACTTGTCTCAATATTATATATTTTTAATTACTGCAACGAGCCTGTTTCCTGTAATCTGTATTGCTTCTATCGCATCAAACAAAGACTCGATTGACAGTCGCTTGTGTTGTTGGTCACCTGCTTGTGTTGTTGGTCATCTGCTTATGTTGTTGGTCACCTGCTTGTGTTGTTGGTCACCTGCTTGTGTTGTTGGTCACCTGCTTGTGTTGTTGGTCACCTGCTTGTGTTGTTGGTCACCTGCTTGTGTTGTTGGTCACCTGCTTGTGTTGTTGGTCATCTGCTTGTGTTTTTGGTCACCTGCTTGTGTTGTTGGTCACCTGCTTGTGTTGTTGGTCACCTGCTTGTGTTGTTGGTCACCTGCTTGTGTTGTTGGTCATCTGCTTGTGTTGTTGGTCACCTGCTTGTGTTGTTGGTCACCTGCTTGTGTTGTTGGCCACCTGCTTATGTTGTTGGTCATCTGCTTGTGTTGTTGGTCACCTGCTTATGTTGTTGGTCACCTGCTTGTGTTGTTGGTCATCTGCTTGTGTTGTTGGTCACCTGCTTATGTTGTTGGTCACCTGCTTGTGTTGTTGGTCACCTGCTTATGTTGTTGGTCACCTGCTTGTTTTGTTGGTCACCTGCTTGTGTTGTTGGTCACCTGATTGTTTTGTTGGTCACCTGCTTGTGTTGTTGGTCATCTGCTTGTGTTGTTGGTCACCTGCTTGTGTTGTTGGTCACCTGCTTGTGTTGTTGGTCACCTGATTGTGTTGTTGGTCATCTGCTTATGTTGTTGATCACATGCTCTATGTACTCTATAGGTTGCCCGATGTTCCTACGACTCAAGAGGTCGCAACTCGGTCACCAACAAAGGGTATGTGTTTCTTCATAACTGAATTACTTGCTCATATCTCAGGCTTGGCACAATAACTATTTCTGAACACTTGTACCAAATTCTTCTGTTCGGGGTTCCGGGGCGCAATGGGTCACAGTGCCCGATGCTTGTTCTAAATGTCCGTAGAAATGCGGGACGGATAGTTTCGATGTGTGACCCGGTTGTTGTGGCATCGTACCCTAGTGACGTCCAATGAGGCTCTTGATGTCAACCACTGGGTGATTTGGCGAACACTCGATTATTAACAGTTTGCCGTTAAATAGTTGAAATAGTGCTAACTGCGGCGTTAAAATACAATCACTCACCTACTGACACCTGATGTTTGTCGTGATCAATAGACGAGTCTTCAGAAGAGCAATTGGATGGTATTACCATAGCTCAATTAATGGGAGACAATGGTTCGATCATCCTTCGTTTGCTTTGGTACTGATCACACATTGTCTTGGGTCCCGTCCCATAGAGCGATCTCAGCGCTGCGATGATCGTAAGCCTATGTTAAAGTATGGGATTTACGACTACCTTAGCGCTAAGATCGCTTTGTGGAACGGGCCCCGGCGGTAATGTCCGACAAGGTACTAAATGGCATTACCTACACCACAAAGTTGTATTCTAAAAACGTCCATGATGCCATCTTCTATTGTGATCGCCTATCTGTTTGTGTCGAAGACCTAAAGACTCTGACGAGATGTGCCAGTTCTACATGATGTACTACACCACCTCCAGCGTGGAGATATCGCAGGGCCACTGCAGAGCCAACCAACACCCTGGACGTGTGCAGGACCTTCCTGCCGTCTCGGACGTCCCTCTGTCCCAAGCACCTGGACTGGAAGTTCCTCTGTCCCCAGGACCTGGACTTGACGTCCCCCTGTCCCAAGCACCTGCACTGAACGTCCCTCTGACCCCAGCACCTGGACTTGACGTCCCCCTGTCCCAAGCACCTGCACTGAACGTCCCTCTGTCCCCAGCACCCGCACTGGATGGTCGGACACACGAGGAGCAGAACCATCAGCAGCAATCTACAGAATCTGCATCAGAGAAGAACACAGTAAAGACGGGTAGTTGTCTGAACCACATTGAAATAATGAGCCCCTTGCTTTATAAAGAAGCGACTGCATTGTATCTGGTGGTGGGATTTGCAAACTTTGTTGCATGTGTGCCATCGTACCCAAACAGCGTGACGCGTCGTCCATGTTTCAATCAATGGTTTGTCACCAAAGATTCGTCCACTGTCAACACGCCCTTATATAGCTGGATCATTAGGCCGTTGTAGCTGGATCCATATGTCATTATATAGCTGGAACATTCCTGATTGCGGCGTCAATGAACAAAAAAAACATACAAATGAAAACATCGAAAAGGTAACGTTCACGCTATACCTGACAACATCGTATAAAATCATATTTTACATCCAAGTAATTTCGTAGATTTGAATCACACTTCTCTGAAAATGTTATCTAAGCAATCTCTACTTCTCTGATTTTAGCTTTGCACAATCTTTGCCAAACCATGAGGTCAACGTAATGAACTGAGCTTATAGTGCATTTCGTCGTTGTTAAGTAACAACTTTAACACTTCAACAGATATATCAGAGCATAATAGCATAAGAGCATACTATAAACGGCCTCTCTGTTCCTCGTCTAAATAACAAGTAACTGTTGTATACAGACATTTTTGACTTGTTGGGGGCCATTAGACTCGGTGATACAATATTTCTCAAGATTCTAACCATAGGCAAATGATTTGACTTCGTTCGAGACTTCACATATTACTCACGACCGCTTGAATTGTTTGATAAGCATTACTTAGAAGTTGACGGATGACAAAGTAGACACAATTTATGGATTACAACTTCTTCAAAACTGTAAAGGTGACGTTTCGGTACAGATCCTTATACCGTTGTCTTGCAAGTCGCTTGTCTCCACGGCGTACTGACGACCTATTCTCCAAATATGAACTTGTAGTGTTACGTGTTGGCTTCATTCCAGTCACGCCAGTTGTTCCCCCTCATCCTTTGGTGATGGATGCCTCCTGGTCATCTGACCATCTGGCCTTGGGACAAGTAGTGGGCGTGGCCACAGACAGGGACGGCAACGTGTACATCTTCCACAGGGGATCAAGAACGTGGACGGCAGGGTGAGTCGTTCATTAAGTCATGACACATGCCAGGTGGGTATACAAGTGAACATATTTAAAAATCTCCCCGAGAATATCCGGGTTAGAAGCGTGTAGTAAGGGGCGACTAACAGGATCGGGTGATCAGATTCGCTGACTTGGTTGATGCATGTCATCGTATTCCAGTTGCGTAGATGCTCATGATATCAGTCACTGGCTTGACTGGTCCATACTCGATTATTTACAAATCGCGTTCATATAGCTACAATATTACTGAGTGCAGCGTTTAACAACAAACAAACTATATTGGAATCGGACTTCTAGCCGTGTTTTCCATCATTTTAGAAAGTATCTTCTATAAAGCTTGCTTATGATTTCGGACCATTGCTCATCAGTACAGGTTTTCATGACGCGGGCTGATGAGTTCGGACGTTGGGTATTTAGTGTAGAGAGTGCTGGTGCCGCCTCCCTTTGTCATGGTATAGCTTCCCCAAATATCATTGCAGAACCTTTGACAGAGACAACAAGATGCTGGCACCCACGCCTATCCAAGAGGATGTCATTCTGGTTCTGAACAAGCAGGGAAAACTGATCAGAAAGTTTGGCAGGAACCAGTGAGTACTTACGGTGTCCGGTCCACTACAGGCACTCATGTCCGGGGTATATAAGACTTTTGAAAGTGTCATCATCAGTGCTCCCCTGCTTTATTATTATTATCATTATTATTATTGTTATTATCATTATTATTATTATTACTACAACATACACTGGTACAGAGCAAACATTCACTTAAGCAGAGGACAATATATATTTTTTTTTCCAAACATGGAGCAAACATGTTGTTTATTATCCCTGGATATATCAGTCATTCAACAAAGCATTAAAGATTCGTCCTTTCTTCCACAGTGATGACACTATGGTTTACTCAGAACTCACGCTGTTTATGCTTCAGGTTCTACCTGCCTCACGGCATCGAGGTGGACTCACGGGGAAACGTATGGGTCACCGACGCAGGACTGCACCAGGTACTCTACGGTGTTATTGCTCATCTGGTCATTTTATCATTCACATTGCATTACGAGTGACTTACTGCCGAAGTACGACGAGATGGACAGTTTAATTAATTCAGTTTGTTCGATGTCAATAGGCTCCATCACCGTAAGTTTTCAGCTTAGGTTATGAGTGAAGGAGATTGTTTACATATTGTGACGATTGCATTTCTAAATATGTAACAACGTCAACGTTTGTATCGATGTACAATATATTGTTGATAACGTCCGCTTGACCTTCATAATCTCGGTTATTTAAAACATTTAACAGCTTTAATGTTAACATATGTTTTATATTGACTGCCTTATCAAATACAAAACATACTTTTTCCTGGAATCAGTCAAATTACGATAGACCTGGAACTAGAACTAGAACCTATGAGCTAGATGTGCAAGGCTGTGTATGTTCTATGCTTGCTGCTGAGGGAGAGTTGTGCCAGTCTGTACTGCACGTTGTATAAGTTGGGTTCAACATCTGAAGTTGTTGCAAGTGATGTCAGCGTCATCTGTCCCCAGGTGATGAGGGTGCCCCGGGGCGGCACGGTGCCCGACCTGGTCCTGGGGGAGCGGCTGGTGCCGGGTGATGACACGGGACACTTCTGTCAGCCCTCGGACGTCGCTGTCCTGGAGTCCGGGGACTTCTATGTGGCTGACGGGTCAGTGTCATACTGACCACGGGAACTTGCATGCATGTAAACCTTCATGTTTGTGTATTAATAAAAAAGACAACGGCCCTCCTGTAAAAACCGTAACCATCGCTTTTTCTAATGAAGTAAAACGTAGCGTACGTAACATTTCTGTCATTTCTTACCGGGGACTTTATGTGTCCCTGAATTCTCACGGATTTAATCATCCTTAGGCAGAGAAACTTCGTTATCAAGAACACCTCCCCGAGGGAGGGGAGTTACCTGTCTATAAAAGTCCAGTTTCGCAACTTGGCTAACTAGGCTGGAATTACGGAGTTAAATTTTGGCTGTACTAAGGAGTCTATGCATGATGTCGGTCGATTGCAGGATTTGCAAATCATGTATACCCTCAAATGGGCGTCGACAGATATTTGCTTAATCTTTTTTCTTAATAAGGTTCTCACGATTTGATGCACTTCGCGAAGAAGGACCCGTTTTATAACAATATAGAGTGTGACTATCGATCAGATCGTATTGACTGCGCGACGCCGTTATATTTGAAGCAAATGATGCAAGTGATATATGTAGAATCCGATTGGTTAATAGGATGGACTTAGAAGGGACACAACTCGCAATAGTCACTGGTGGCGCTACAATCGATCCCTGAAATTCCAGCCTAGTTCGGCAAAGGTGGAAACCGGATTTTTACAGTCAGTTAACTACCTTGCCACAGGAAGATTTATCAAGGACGGTACTGTTCTCAGCGACATTGTGACACATTTCCGGGTGAACGAATTATGAGCATTAGCAAACAGGAAGTGCCAGACTACAGGGGTCCGGACTGAGACCAAATAGGCGTCCGTGCATTTAGGTACCATCGAGAGTATGCCCAGGCATAACTATGTGTATCTTGTTACCGGGTTGGAAGACATTTGTTTCCTGATTCTGTTTCAGGTTTTGTAATGGCCGGATAGTGAAGTACTCCAGCAATGGCACGTTCCTGAGGCAGTGGGGCCGACCCGCCGACACCGACGACGGAGGAAAGTGTTGCTGTGAGTATATGTGTCACGTTCCTGACGCAGTGGGGCCGACCCGCCGACAGCGACGACGGAGGAAAGTGTTGCTGTGAGTATGTGTGTCACGTTCCTGACGCAGTGGGGCCGACCCGCCGACACCGACGACGGAGGAAAGGATTGATGAGAGTATATGTGTCACCTTCCGGTCGCGTAGATCGAGGGATAAAACATTTCTTTTGACGGCACCAATTCGGTTTGATTCGTTTTGTGGGTACATCACATGAACCATATTATTGTTGTCAGCTGATGTGACAACCCACTGACATTCACTGTTAAAACTGTCACAATCAGTAATTTGTTCACTACATATCCTAGGCACACGTACACCTCAAACATGCGGGTTTTAATCAATCAGAAACATCCCTGTGCCATCTGGAAAATGCAAAGGATGTACAGGCCCGTTTTGAAAGACGTCATCATTATGACGTTGTCAATGCATTTTGCAGAGGTTGCGTCCTTTAATCGTGCAAGGATATGCGCTGATCGTTGAATCAAATGGTTAATTTCTTGCTTCGTCAGCATCATTCCTGTGCTCATCTGTTTCACCCAAGTGCCACATGTGTACATGTACACCCCATACATTAATGTGCCCCATGTGTACATGTACTCCCCATACATTAATGTGCCCCATGTGTACATGTACACCCCATACATTAATGTGCCACATGTGTACATGTACACCCCATCCATTAATGTGCCCCATGTGTACATGTACACCCCATACATTAATGTGCCACATGTGTACATGTACACCCCATACATTAATGTGCCACATGTGTACATGTACACCCCATCCATTAATGTGCCCCATGTGTACATGTACTCCCCATACATTAATGTGCCACATGTGTACATGTACACCCCATACATTAATGTGCCACGCTGTGATATAACTCAAAACGGATTAAAAGTCTTCCTTTTCAATTATTTGCCGCCATTTCCAATTCAGACTGCAGTGTATTAACATCATAAGATTGTCGTGGAAGAGAGTCGAGGCAAAGTGATGTTGATGGAATCAGGGCCCCGCTTCACGCCAGTCCTAGCGCTGTGGTCGCTTTGTGGCTCGGCCCTCACTCGTTATGATCCGGGTTAGAATAGGTCTTCAGCAACCCATGCTTGTCTTAAGAGACATCTATGCTTGTCGTAAGTTGCGACTTATGGGATCGGGTGGTCAGGCTTGCTGACTTGGTTGATGCCTGTCATCGTATCCCAATTGCGTGGATCGAAGTTCATGATGTCAATCATCGGATTGTCTGGTCCAGGCTCGATTATGTACAGACCGCCGTCATATAGCTGGAATATTGCTGAATGCTGCGTTAAACAACAAACAAATGGATCGGACTTAGCAGTACATGAACGTTGTTTGTTGTTTATGGTTAAAGGAAAATGACCATTCATGAAGTCATGTTTCAGGTGGCGAAGAGTTGCCGGGGGTGTTTAACATGGTGTCCAGCATCACGGTGGCCGAGGACCGGGGTCTGGTGTGTGTGGCAGACTGCATGCACGGCCGGGTACAGTGCTTTCATCTGGATGGGCGTTTCAGCTTCATCATCAGCAGTGAAGAGATGGGGCCGTATGTGCTGGCCACAGAATACTGCCCCCTTCATGGTGGGAATGTGTATAAACTGTACCTTAAACAAGTGTTACCCAAGATTAACATCTGTCATAGAATGGGCTTCCCCCAAACCATTATTGCAAAGGTTTTTATTTACAGATTCAAAGAGATTCACTGCTATGAATGAATACGAGATGGTCTTGGTTGGAGTCGTTTTATTAAGAATTTAATATTTAATTTGGAAACTAAGGATTTAGTTGTGTAGTTTCTGAGGACCTAGTTGTGAAAGAGATAGTTTATCAGCTGCCTTTATCTCAAAGATAAACACGATTAGGATCACAGTACGCTTAGCTATGGTTGGATTTTACGGAAGTGGTGAACGTCCAAGACGGGCGTGGGCGCAGACATTAAGCTGAAGAAAATTCGTTGAATTTGTATTGAAATTGGGGTAAACCCAACCCACTAGGGTTGTCATCTAAGAACATTATGAATATAGGATTAAGACTGAGATATAAAACTCTTTCACGTTCTTTAGTCACATATTGTGTTTTTCTTTGTAGGTGGCGTCCTGTTTGTCGTGAATGGGCATAAATCGGGTGACCAGAATGTACCAGTCCATGGAGTCACAGTTGCCATAGATACGGGGGAAGTGATGCAGCGATGGAATGTCCCTGATGTAAGCTGCAAACTTACCCCCGACCCACGTGTCCCATCTCCACACCCAACCCCATCCCAACTAGACCCTTATTTCGTTTTGGGGTGGATAAATCCTACAGGATATGCTGTTTCTGAGGTAACAGGGTCTTACTTGTAAATGATAGCATCAAAGGTCCTGGCAAAACCATTGCCATCATCGTCCCGAGGCAAGAGAGATAACTTACAAGAAAATTCCAGTTTCCAGCCTTGCCGAACTGGGCTAGAATTATTGAGTTGGGACTATCGAGTCAATCAAAATCGCGTAACGAATTCGAAATCCGGTTCGTAAACAGGTCGACTGCAGGACTTGCAAAGCATGAGCACCGCCAACTCCGCGTCAACTGATATTTTAAAATCTTCTTATGTTGTTAATGAAGGTGCTCACATGATTTGATGCATTTCGCGAAGTTAGACTCGTTCAACTATAATATGGTTTGATTATCGATCAAATCGTGTTGACTGGGCTCCGCCATTTTGTTTGAAGTAAATGCAAGTGCCATCAGAGGTGAAATCTAATTGGTCAATAGGAGGGACGTAGAAGGGACATCACTTGTAATAGCCCGGTGGTGCTACGATCGAGCCCTGAAATTCCAGTTCGGCAAGGATGAAAAATTCACTTTTACAGTCAATTAACTCCCCTGCCTCGGGAAGATGAATTGCCATGTGACAGCTAGCTCAACCATCACTATTCTTTTATGACACACTGAATCCATCTTGTTTCAAGTTACACAGAGCACAAATGATGTAACGGTCGACTCCACGGACCATGATGTGACATTTGACTCCACGAAACATGATGTGACAGTTGACTCCATGGACCACGATGTGACAATTGACTCCACGGACCACGATGTGACAGTTGACTCCATGGACGATGATGTGACAGTTGACTCCGAGGACCATGATGTGACAGTTGACTCCGAGGATCACGATGTGACTGTTGACTCCATGGACCACGATGTGACAGTTGACTCCGAGGACCACGATGTGACAGTTGACTCCACGGACCACGATGTGACAGTTGACTCCAAGGGACCATGATGTTACAGTTGACTCCAAGGGACCACGATGTGACAGTTGACTCCATGAACCACGATGTGATAGTTGACTCCATGGACCACGATGTGACAGTTGACTCCAAGGGACCACGATGTGACAGTTGACTCCACGAAACATGATGTGACATTTGACTGCATGGGCCATGATGTGAGAATCAACTCCATCTACCACGATGTGACAGTTGACTCGTAGGTCCACGATGTGACTGTTGACTCCAAGGACAACGATGTGACTGTTGACTCCGAGGACAACCATGTGACAGTTGACTCCAAAGACAACGATGTGACAGTTGACTCCATGGATCACGATGTGACAGTTGACTCCGCGGACCACTATGTGACTGTTGACTCCATGGACCACGATGTGACAGCTGACTTCATGTTGTCGCATGTTACACAGAGGCTACAGAACCCCCACGATGTGACAGTGGACTCTGCGGACCACGATGTGACAGTTGACTCCATGGACCACGATGTGACTGTTGACTCTGATGACCACGATGTGACAGCTGACTTCATGTTGTCGCATGTTACACAGGGGCTACAGAACCCCCACGATGTGACAGTGGACTCCGCGGACCACGCTGTGTATGTGGGAGAACTCGATCCCCACAAAGTCTGGCGCCTCAGCATGGATTCTCGTAAAGAAACAGGTACCTCTATTTTAGATTTTTGCGGATTATCTAAATGCCCTAGATATGGTATCATGTAAGTTTACTCTGTACTTCCAAAAAGCCTTCATATATACAGAACAGTGCATGTGTGTACACTTAATCTGAACATTTTGTTATTAAGGTAGAGTTGTCATTCCTGACAAGGGGAAGGAGAATCACGTGACCCTGGTCGTCGTGGCTGTGTTGATAACGTTGCCGGTTGTCTGTGTCATCACTGGCCTCATCGTCAGCAGATTCATGGAATCAGGTAGAACACGGACATATACTAGCTATTGGTGGCCTGCTCAATGGACAGTAACGTGTTAACGAATACCTTCCCTAACTGTACAAGTGACTGCCATAGTAACGGACTGTTTTACGCTGGCAGCTGTTTTATGTCATTAATCTGTATGACAAATTGCACTCAGAACAAGCGCAATTTCCTTACACAATATACTTGCACTGAAACCTGTCGATCGATCGATCGATCGATCGATCGATCGAGAGAGAGAGAGAGAGAGAGAGAGAGAGAGAGAGAGAGAGAGAGAGTATATTCATGATGTCTACCATGAAATATCTAACCACTGGTCGATAAAGTGTTCACGGTAACAACGATCGATCATTGTCAATTTTGCTATTTTCAATATTTTGAACTACGTCGTTTTAACTTGTGTATATTTCTTTCAGGTACATTATCCTGTTTCCAGGGCCGGAAATCTTTCAATATACTTGGGACGTCTCACCAAGGGTTCACACTGTTGTCCAGTGAAGACGATGACTTCTGTACTGGGGAGGACTGACTACATGTAATAAACACACGATAACCCACCATTCATGTTGACAGTTTATTCTTCCCCGCCCTGAAGGCGGGGAAGTATACGGGAAACGTTAAATTTGTAGCATGTGTGTCGACATGTTGGTTTATTTGAAATTTCAAGCCACGCATTTACGGAAACAAAACATACAAATCGTGTGCGTGGAATGTTGATGTTATTCTTTTCCAGCAATAAGAGATACTTCAAAATCGTCTTTATGTAGTTAATTGATGCATCTGACCGTTTCTGGTCATTAGCTGACATTATTAAACCATTCATGTGTAATCCGATGTCCTTATTTCCTCAAGGACTAATTTTCTGATTTTCACGGTGCATACAAAAGAAGAACTGTACTCCGGAGATCGTAAATAACAGCATAATATAAAATATGTTCTGAATATGCTTATTCATGAACGACGACGACATTTCAATTTAAATGTAATATGTCTGAATTCCACATTCTACATACCACACTTTTGATTGCTTGGATGCTCATGTTCACTGGAAATATTTGGAATAGTTATATTCCGTATTTTGAATTAACCCAGCCTCCTGTGTTTTTTTCTAATAATTGCACCGCACATAGCCACATGTGAAACGTTTGGTAGCAAAGTCAAAGCAAAATCGGAGAAGTGTGTCGGCGAATTTGCATCAAGGCTGTAGTATTTTTCAACCGTTTAATGGAATTCAATGTACAGCCGTAACACTGGTCGCTATCATATATTTTGTGTCCCATGGCTCAAATCTATTTGCGTCTGTACCGTGTTCCACTGACCTCGATAATCGGTTGGATGAAGGCACAACTGTCTACAGTCACATTGTTAACACCGAAGGCTATGAGGGGTATTTAGGTCATAATCAGTTTTATGGCCCCGTCACAGGTGCTCCAAATATTGAAGCAGGGAAAACAAATTTCATAGAATCATTTCAACAAGGAATATTGATATCCCAGTCACTTTTGGTAACTTTTAATGATGTCTCTATTGCAATTTTTACGGATTTTGATTCGTATGCATTATTTGACTCTCATCAGCGGAATGGTTTGGGTCCGACTCATCCGAATGGACAAGCAGATTTACTTCTGTTTAGTAGTATTGATGAATTGTTATGTTACATCTTAACAGTATATCAGGCGACTATGCTTGTCGTAAGAGGCGACTAACGGGATCCGGTGGTCAGGCTTTGGTTGATGCATGGCATCGATCCCAATTGCGTGGATCGATGCTCATGATATTAATCACTGGATTGTCTGGTCCAGACTCGATTATTTACAGAACGCCGTCATGTAGCTGGAATATTGCTGAGTGCGGCGTTAAACGACAAACCAATCAATTATCATCATATGAACTCAAACCAGTAATTATTACAAGTAAACCACATTCCACAACAGTTACTGACACTGGATAAAAACAGTACATAGAAAAAGACGAAGTAACTCAACTCATCATGATCACAATTACTATTCTTTGAAAGAAAGAAATACAAAAAAGAAACTGACCAAAATACGTAAAACAAGAGAGGAGGAATCTGCGTTATTGATTAGTCCAGGTATTGAAATGTTCTCCAACTACGTGATAATATTTTGAGTATGTGCATCTGTGGTTGTGACAAAAAGACCTTATCTAGTGTGACGTTTTTGCCATATGGAGCCCTTAGTATTTTCATTTTCATTTTTATAACCAAATGCCAAAGGTAAAAAGGATGTGATCTATTATTTGAGTATGTGCATCTGCCAATGTTGTTGGCAGTTTGGATACTATTTCAAAATGTTTACATTTGTGCCAGAAATTTCCTTCGATCTACTTTTTAAATAACCCCATGGATGCTTGCCGTAAGAGGCGACGAACAGGACTGGGTAGTCAGGCTCGCCGATTTGGTCGATGCATAACATCGTATTCCAATTGCGTAGTTCGACGCTCTTGGTGTCAACAGAGACCATATAATATATCTATTATATGGTCTCTGGTGTCACTCACTGGATTATCTGGTCCAGACTCACGCCGTTATATGGCTTGAATACTGTTGAGTGCGGCGTTAAACAAGAAACTATTTTTAAATAGACCTACCCTATGCACATGTATCAACTGTATTGCCCAATACTCAAAATGAATAATATTTTTTTCAACAACAGCGTTGTGTTATTTGTGGTTAATATAATTATGCTCCTTCATGCCTTTCAGTAACATCATAATTATGCGTTTGTGAGGCATCCATAATTATGCGTTTGTGAGGCATCACATATGGCGGGGAACTTTGATGCTCTGCATCAATGTTTTCTTGTCCTTGTTGGAGTTATTTATCGCAATTCTACGCATGTCCAGTCTATGATGCCTGGTAGCGGTTATATGTGGCACCGAATGTGTCACACGTATTCAGTCACTTCTTGTACGAGACATAGACCTCTTTTAACATTTATGCATGACCCCAAGGTCAAACTCCAGAACGAGGTTTTAATTTCGAAACAATTTTGCGAGGGCACTAGGCCTAGCCAAGCGGGATCAGTAGCCATATCTGTGCTTGTAGACCTCTGTGGCTTGAAACCTTTCCCACAAATAAAAATAGTTGGATTTAGGCGAAATATGTATGAATTGTTACCTTGGCGCTGTGTGTACATCTAACTAAACTTCTTAACGTTATGACAGAACAGGCCGACTGTCAACAACGTCTAAAAAGTGGCCGTGACGTCTCATAGACTTGGGTTAGAGTAGCTTCCCTTTGACAAAGGGCAGTTACTCTAGCGGACAGACCGATGGATTGTCGCGAAAGGCACGTAAAAACAATTGTTGTTTTGCGTATATGTTGCTTCGCCAGTGTATAAGAAACAGATTTCAGTTGGAACTATATTGGCTACTTTCACTGTCCGTCTGACACATCACTTACCCTGTGACATAATAAATAGTAATGCGCGCATTCCAGGAAAACTCCCAATGTTTAGGTAATGTTTGTGAGTGAGGGGAAGTGATTTTCAAGCACAGAATTGAAGAATGACATTATATGATAAAGAGGTTAACACGCTTGTTTGTTTAGGACAGGTAAATATCCTGTACTAGGAATAAACACTTTGTATTTAGCTCGCCAAGGCTCGCTAAATACAATGTTTATTCCTAATGCAGGATATTAACACTCGCGCGATACTCTCTCTCTCTCTCTCGCTCTCTCTCTCTCTCATATATACATATATAAAACGTAGTATTTATGTAACGAGAAAAGAAATCGATAGCACGAGTATTTTAAAAAAGCACGAGTATTTCGTACTGAAACGTCATGTAAGCTGCGATAAAATCAATAGTTGATAGGCGATATTCGCTCATCAGTTTTGCAAAAACATGAATGAAAAATATTACTTACGGTGAACAACTTTCCTTTAACTTGTCGGATGGCTGCCAGTCATCGTTTCCGCAAAGATAAATCGACCGTAACGACGATGAAAACTGAATGATTTATCGCAGCTCGCATCGGAAACGCATTCGAGGGCACAGCGATGCTCCGATGCCATTTTGACAGCTTGTGGGGATAGCCTCGTTTTGGAGTTTGACCTCAGGGTCACGCATAAATATTAAGAGACGGCTTTTGCGCGAGGGAAGGCACCCACTGAACGATAAATGACCGATCGTAGGTTAAATGGACAAGAAAATAGAACGATACTACCAAAATTCTACAAAAACAAACAACAATTATTTTTAGGTACAGTGCAGAGTATGGCCATTGTTTACATCTCCGGAAGCTGAACTGATCTGACAGAGTGAGCGAGCGTAGTTTTACGCCGCTGCAATATTCAAGCAATGTCATGATGTCACTCCATGTTTTGCTCTGACTGTCCCTGTTAACGGTCTGGTCATCTGTGATAATACCCCACAGACAAGCTTGAAATGACACCACACAGAGGGGGTGACGAGACACACTGACAACTACGGATATAATTTGTGTTAAAGTGAAGTTAGGTGTAAGCGTTAATAATATTTCCAAAACCTGTGTACTAAACATCCGGCCTTTCAGCAACGCTCTCCATAAACTCTGCATGCATCAATGATGATGCAAAGACTGACACGGTGTGAGGTGAGAGGAAATGGGGTGTAACGTCGTGTTCAAGATCATAACGATTGCATGCACAGGGGATCCGGGGAACTGAACCACCGACATTCCGCTCTGTCCACTAGACCACGAAGGCCGTCAGGGGATCGAACCACCGACCTTTAACTCTCCAGGCGGACGCTCAATCCACCAGACCACGAAGGCCGTCAGGGGATCGAACCACCGACCTTTAACTCCCCGGGCAGACGCTCTATCCACTAGACCTCGAAGGCCGTCAGGGGATCGAACCACCGACCTTTAACTCCCCGGGCAGACGCTCTATCCACTAGACCACGGAGGCTGTCAGAGGATCGAACCACTGACAAGGCAGACGCTCTATCCAACAGAGCAAATAGACACCCAGAGACACGTTACTATACGTACTGTCTGGACAAAAGCTCAACCATGCGTACACACTGCAGGCTAAAGCACCGGTAAGTTTAGTGTTATATCATCTAACAGCTATAAATAGACGCCGTTCACTTGAAGAAACAAGTTGTGTTAAAAAGGCCACTAGCTGGGGACTATCTGGACAAAGTAGTTTATAACAGGAGACATAACTCGTATGTACCCAGTGACATATGTGCGAAATCGATGATAAGGTGTGTGAGAACTCCGAGAGAGTTTTTCGAATTATTTGACGTCTCATGTTTACTACAATAACAGAAGACCTCCTGTTAAAAGTGTGAAAGTTCCTGTGTTTGAGTGTTTGTTCTTAAACTATGTGATAATCTAATCCGTTGATGCGGGACGTGTAGTTGGTTTTTAGTTGCAGTGTGGCTGAAGCCTGAACAGCGGGACGATCATGGCTCACCGCTGGATGACGGTTTTCCTGATGGTGGCCCACCTTCAGAATATTTCTCCAGGGGATGCTCAAACAATCTGCGGAGGTGACGAAGTCAGTGTTAGAGTTGGACAGAGCACGAGAACTATTGATCTGCGGATGAGAGGAGCCACTCCGACAACAGTGAGTGTGTACGATGTGTTGAGGGGTGCACACCTCGCTATAACGCCTTACTGTGCACTAGGAAGGTATTTAGGATGGCCTTGAATGTGTTTGATATCAGATGCAACGGTACCTTATAAGCAGGAAACTATATTGGGGAAGTGTCGTTTGTATGTGTTTGACACAACCAACATCTCGTTACTTAAAAGAAAAAGAAACATTATCGTGACAAACGATATTAAGCTAATACACTCTTCAAAAAAGGAAACGCGCAGGTAAATTTTTAGGAAATGTATTGCACCGAATAAAGTCGATATATTTAATTTAGTATCATAGATACAAATATGAAATTTTGGAGCTCGATAGTCACATGTTGTCGTTGTACAAAGGCATTGAAAACTGTTCATTGTTAAGGCTACAAGGTTGCGCTGAACTCAGTATCAGGTATGATCGCCCCGGGCAGCAATCACGGCTCTGCATCTCCTCGGCACTGACTGGAAAAGAGTATGAACATTCTGTCCTGCGGAATTCTGCGCCTTTCTGTTTGTAACGCACTCCCAATTTGTGGGAGTGTCTGCGGCGTGTTCTGACGTTGACGTACACGGCGATCGAGTTCATCCCAGAGGTGTTCGATTGGGTTGAGATCTGGAGATCTCGACGGCCCGGGCAAGACGTTGATGTTGGCATTATGAATGTAGTCTACCGTGACACGAGCTGTGCACGGTGGGGCGTTGTCCTGTTGACACGGCTCCCTCTGGCGGCCAATGATTGGAAGATGGTGAGGTTGAAGAATTTGATTCATGTCGCGATTTGCTGTAAAATTTCCCTGAACCACAAGTCAGATCTCGTGTTGTAGGATATGGCCCCCCACACCATGACACAACCACCACCTATTTTACTTTACTATTTTCTTCCATGACATTTTTGAACAAGTGTGAAAACAATGCCTTTTAAGACATTGCAAATCGACAATGGCTGTGTTTTGGCGCACCGTTTCTCGACTGTCAGGCCACCAACATTTTCTAATAAGATACATCCAATTTATATACCGGATTTTTTTTTGTAGTCAGGTTCCGTAAATAACATACTACCCGTGCGTTTCTAGTTTTGAAGAGTGTATAGTTTTTCTTTTATGAAGATAGCATTATAACAGGGATATTGTGTGACGTGGCAAGCTGCGCCACGCCCTGATGAATCCTTTCAGTCAAAGGGGTTGTATGTGTTGTATACGGGCGACTAGTCTACACGATGCAATTGATGTCGTGAGAGGTAGCTTCACAAAGCGTTCCTACCACTAAGACGGTTGTAAAGTAATGGTTGGACAAAGCTGTTCAGTGGTGTATTGCCGTGCATTCACTATGACTTGCCACAGCTGTTCAGTTTTGAACAAATAGACCTGGATATTGAAATTCAATAATAATCTTATGGGTATATTAAGTATAGAATTACATCTTGTGTATAAAACGTTTGAGTTGAGGACAAAGGCAGATGGGATTTGAATGTTTATTTCAGTGCAGTCAACAACATGGTCCTGGGTCTTCCAGCCAAGGAAACAGTGTCAGAACAAACATAATATACATGCTACACATTTTGGTTGCACTGGGTTGATCAAAATAAAAACATTACTTGAAAGTATCACAATCAGTAACGAAATTAAATATGAAATGAAACAGGGGTCAGTTCTAGTTCTTGATACTCCAAAATTCTCAAGAGCCAGATGTTTATTGAGTAGGGGATGTGATCCCTGAACGTTGCGTGTCTTCACATTAACTGGAGGTAATGTACTTGTGCTGGTGACTGTCAGCCATCTCTCGTCACTCACCACTCACTCACCACTTACATGTGTTACAAGCTGATGCTTACATGTATTACAGGCAGATGCTTACATGTGTTACAAGCTGATGCTTACATGTGTTACAGGCACATGTGTTACAGGCAGATGCTTACATGTATTACAGGCAGATGCTTACATGTGTTACAAGCTGATGCTAACATGTGTTACAGACCGATGCTGACATGTGTTACAAGCTGATGTTTACATGTGTTACAGACCGATGCTTACATGTGTTACAGGCCGATGCTTACATGTGTAACAGATTGATGCTTACATGTGTTACAGACCGATGCTTACATGTGTAACAGATTGATGCTTACATGTGTTACAGGCCGATGCTTACATGTGTTACAAGCTTATGCTTACATGTGTTACAGGCCGATGCTTACATGTGTTACAAGCCGATGCTTACATGTGTTACAGGCCGATGCTTACATGTGTTACAAGCTGATGCTTACATGTGTTACAGACCGATGCTTACATGTGTTACAAGCCGATGCTTACATGTGTTACAGACCGATGCTTACATGTGTTAAGGACCGATGCTTACATGTGTTACAGACCGATGCTTACATGTGTTAAAAGCCGATGCTTACATGTGTTACAAGCCGATGCTTACATGTGTAACAGGCCGATGCTTACATGTGTTACAGGCAGATGCTTACATGTGTTAAAGGCCGATGCTTACATGTGTTACAAACCGATGCTTACATGTGTTACAGGCCGATGCTTACATGTGTTACAGGCCGATGCTTACATGTGTTACAAGCTTATGCTTACATGTGTTACAGACCGATGCTTACATGTGTTACAAGCTGATGCTTACATGTATTACAGGCAGATGCTTACATGTGTTACAAGCTGATGCTAACATGTGTTACAGACCGATGCTGACATGTGTTACAAGCTGATGTTTACATGTGTTACAGACCGATGCTTACATGTGTTACAGGCCGATGCTTACATGTGTAACAGATTGATGCTTACATGTGTTACAGACCGATGCTTACATGTGTAACAGATTGATGCTTACATGTGTTACAGGCCGATGCTTACATGTGTTACAAGCTTATGCTTACATGTGTTACAGGCCGATGCTTACATGTGTTACAAGCCGATGCTTACATGTGTTACAGGCCGATGCTTACATGTGTTACAAGCTGATGCTTACATGTGTTACAGACCGATGCTTACATGTGTTACAAGCCGATGCTTACATGTGTTACAGACCGATGCTTACATGTGTTAAGGACCGATGCTTACATGTGTTACAGACCGATGCTTACATGTGTTAAAAGCCGATGCTTACATGTGTTACAAGCCGATGCTTACATGTGTAACAGGCCGATGCTTACATGTGTTACAGGCAGATGCTTACATGTGTTACAGGCAGATGCTTACATGTGTTACAAACCGATGCTTACATGTGTTACAGGCCGATGCTTACATGTGTTACAGGCCGATGCTTACATGTGTTACAAGCTTATGCTTACATGTGTTACAGACCGATGCTTACATGTGTTACAAGCTGATGCTTACATGTGTTACAGACCGATGCTGACATGTGTTACAAGCTGATGCTTACATGTGTTACAGACCGATGCTTACATGTGTTACAGGCCGATGCTTACATGTGTTACAAGCTTATGCTTACATGTGTTACAGACCGATGCTTACATGTGTTAAAGGCCGATGTTTACATGTGTTACAGGCTGATGCTTACATGTGTTCCAGTTTCAATGTAGCTAACTGTCCCGAGGACACCTACATAGGTGAGTAGACCACAAGGAATTAAACCCACACATCGGTTGTAGAACCAAGGACAATCTTCTCTATACATCGGTTATAGAAGTTGAACGCAAGATAATCGCTTTGTAAGTCGTATTCATATCCTACAACACCGTTCCTTCAAAGATACTATAGCGATATCTACTAGCTTATTAATAATCGCAATTCGCCTCAGTGTACAACAACACTGACCGTCCAGCAACTGTATCAAAAACACTTTTCAACAACAGACTCCAACACCACAGTCTAACAACACTGTCCAACACCACAGTCTAACAACACAGTCCAACACCGCAGTCTAACAACACAGTCCAACACCACAGTCTAACAACAGTGTCCAACAACACAGTTCAACAACACAGTTTAACAACACAGTATTACAACGCTGTCCAACAACACAGTTCCATAACACAGTTCAACAACACAGTTCAACAACACAGTCTAACAACACTGTCCAACAACACAGTTTAACAACACAGTTTAACAACACAGTTCAACAACACAGTTCAACAACACAATCCAACAACACTGTCCAACAACACAGTTCAACAACACAGTTTAACAACACAGTATAACAACGCTGTCCAACAACACAGTTCCATAACACAGTTCAACAACACAGTTCAACAACACAGTTTAACAACACAGTCCAACAACACAGTCTTACAACACTGTTCCGGTGTGGATACTACAGCTGTGTCTACCAGCTTATTACTAACATGTATTCACCTCAATTTCAGTCAAATTTGAGGCGTTGACAAGTGGCGGTGTTGCTCACCACATCTCTCTCAAAGCGTGTAATGGAGAACCCCTTGGAAAGACCGATGTATGGTACGTGTTGTAGGCTGGTAGACAGATCGATGTATGGTACGTGTTGTAGGCTGGTATACAGACCGATGTATGGTACGTGTTGTAGGCTGGTAGACAGACCGATGTATGGTACGTGTTGTAGGCTGGTAGACAGACCGATGTATGGTACGTGTTGTAGGCTGGTAGACAGACCGATGTATGGTACGTGTTGTAGGCTGGTAGACAGACCGATGTATGGTACGTGTTGTAGGCTGGTAGACAGACCGATGTATGGTACGTGTTGTAGGCTGGTAGACAGACCGATGTATGGTACGTGTTGTAGGCTGGTAGACAGACCGATGTATGGTACGTGTTGTAGGCTGGTAGACAGACCGATGTATGGTACGTGTTGTAGGCTGGTAGATCAAATTAACGTTTGAGCAAGAGTCGCATGACTCTCTTTGAAATCTTCGCAGACGAGTATGCTCGAGTGTATTAAACGTGGAGAACTGCCAAGACCAAAGACTTGAGCTGGTTGATTTGGTTAGTTTGGTTTGTTTGATGTTTAACGCCGCACTCAGCAATATTCGAGCTATATGACGACGGTCTGTAAATAATCGAGTCTGGACTAGTCAATCCAGTGATTGACGTCATGATCATCGATCCACGCAAATGGGATAAGATGACATGCATCAACCAAGTTAGCGAGCCTGACCACCCGATCCCATTGGTCGCCACTTACGGCAAGCATGGTTTGCTGAAGACCTTTTCTATCCCGGATCTTCACGGATTGAGTGAGTGAGTGAGTAATAATGGACACATAACATAATATTTGTAGAAGGATCACGAGTGGTAGATGGGGTTCCCCAAGTGATACCACAACAACGAATTATCTCACCGACATGTTTTAAGCTGCTATTGTAAAAGAATTAAAACAAATTCAAAATTGATAGAAAACAGCTGTTCGATTGAGCGGAGGTTAGCTTGTGCTATGTCACGTGACTTTCATAGACTCAGCTTTTAACTTTTTACTTCGAAACGGGGTGGAAGGGATTTATTTTTCCGCTGGAAATAAAGATCAGTGTGCACTCGGTTTCCATTCTCAGCTCCAAGGGGAGTACAGTCAGGACAGCAGCTTCAGAATTGCCCACCTGTTATGCATAGTTTTTGATATCGTAAATGGCAACAGTGCTACTTATTCTGATGGTCGTCGTGCGCTATAGACATTTTGTTGTCGTTATGTGTTTGTTCATCTTGTTGCTGGATTCTCAAATCATCACAGGAACTGCAGGGGAGGCAAATGCAGGTCCGGGCAACGTAAAGCCATGTACGCCTGGGCCAAACACGCCACATCGACAAGTTTACCGAAAGGTGACATTTCTTCTCTGAAACTTTGGATTTAAAGTGAATACTAAGTCAAATGAATACAAATTCTTGTTTAAGAACATATTATTGAAATTAACGTTTGTCAAAGTTACAAGAATGAAGGAGCGGAGAGACTGTTTTAATCCTAGGTCTGTAAATTGCCTACCTACATTAATATGTGTTATGCAGGTCTATTATAAGTTAGAATTATTCGAATGTAAAATTCTTCTGTTCCAGGGGTTGGATTCAGAATTGGTAAAGGATCGACGATCACAACGCTTATACTGCAGATTCACTACAAACATGGGTTTACCGGTAAGACTTCCTCCCCGTAGAACTGTCCATGGAGTCGCCAAACCTGGCACTGGTCAGTTCCTGTCAAATATGTCCAAAGTAGAGAGAAATCCGGGTCAGCAATAGTTTATTGTACAGTCCAGTACAAATATATTTTTCTCCATTGTAACGGATGTAATGTTCGCCACATCTGAGGTTGGAAGCACCAACAGAGACATGTAGTATATAATTAAGTTATATTTCCTTATACCCATTGTATATGTAAAGTAAACGTATGTGAAAAGCTGATATAAAAATTAAAATAGACCATCTGAGTTACTTTGGAAAGGACAAATTTCACTATTAATAAAGAAACGCCATGGACGCAGATATTTGGCTCAGAATACACCATGAGTCCCACAGTGTTGGAAACACGAATTACCGCTGTACACGATATATATTACTTATCATGTCTCAAAGAACCTATATTATAGATTCTACAAAAAAGGATTATTCGGGAATACGGCTGACCGTTTCAACTCAAAGGTAAGCAAATTAAAAAACCGTACTGACATTTGATAAGAATTTGTAACGAAGGTTAGATCGAAAGCATACTACCATAGCAGTCGGAAAAAAGGCTTCAACATTCTTTATGTTTTGTTTCGGTATCATCACCAATTGATTGAGTTTCATGATGTATTTTGATATATTTGGGGTCGTAAAACTGCAGAGATGTCTAATTAAGATAGGGGAGTTCGGGTAGCCTAGTGGTTAAAACGTTCGCTCGTCACGCCGAAGACCCGGGTTCGATTCCCGACATGGGTACAATGAGTGAAGCCCATTTCTGGTGTCCCAGCCGTGATATTGCTGGAATATTGCTAATAGCGGCGTAAAACCATACTCACTCACTCACTCCAATGAGATTGGAAATACTTGCTTTTCTACCTTTAAATCCTGCAATTTGGTTTCCGCTGTTTGAGTCTAGGTATTGATAATGTGCTGAATGTGACTTTACTCAGCATAGATGTATTGTTTAAATGTGGTTAATTTTCTATGTAAATAATTGATCTTCAGGGAATTATATACAGCCGGAATGGTAGTGATGTACTTCAATGGATTTCGAATACCACCGCAAACACCAAGTACGTTGTGAGAACTTCTGACCCGCCACATACGCTGTCTGCTGGGCAAAGGCAACTTTGATATACACATTAAGGAAACTACCAGAAACATCATTTAGTCAGATCAGGTGTTTTATTTAACTGTGATGTCCGTTCTTTTCATACCGATTCTCTCTCCTCGTTACTTCATAACTTCATTTCTATAATATACCCTGCGCCGCTACAAAATGTGTGTTTATTTCCAGAGGTCCTCGTGGACATCAGCTGTTCCTACACGGGGGACACGCCCATCTACCCATTTGCCTTCAGACCCCATGCCCACAACCTGGGTCAGTATTACAGCTGATTTGCAGAGTCGTGTAGAAGTCTCTATGTCATAGCGTCATCTTCCATCACATCAGAACTGCCTCCGTGGTCTAGTAGTCGAGCGTCAGCCAAAAGAGCGGAAGGTCCGGGGTTCGATGCCCGCCCGCGTCATACCAAAAGGCGTTAAAATATGGTATTTGTTGTTACCCTGTCTGGCGCTCGGCATAAAGGGGACTGGTCGGCCCGGAGTCTTTATGCTGCGTCTGAGTATGGTATTCATGGTATCTCAGTAGGCTAGAACTATAAATCTGCATCAGTCCGGACTAGAACAAGCAGCCACACACACACACACACACACACACACACACACACACACACACACACACACACACACACACACACACACACACACACACACACACACACACACACACACACACACACACACACACATCCATCACATCATCAAATTCAGCACCCTGTGGTGATTTCGAGGACGAATTGACCCCTGACAACCTATGCATGTCGTCAGAGGTGTTTTGGTCGGGGGATCAGACAGGTGGCTGGGTGGATTGCGTGTTGTTATTAATCACTGGATTGTCTGGTCCAGACTGGATTATTACAAGTTTCCGTCATGTAGCTGAGATATTGCTGAGTGCGGCGTTAAACTACAAACAAAGCCAAGTAGGGTGTTACATTATCTACCTATAATTGTGGATTTCTTTCGGTTTATTTGATTTTCGGCTACAGAAAGAATCCAGGTCCTCCCATGACACTGCAGAATCCCCCATTCTGATTGAACTACTTCAAGTAGCCTCAGCTACTGACAAACGCTTTCAGCTGCCATTGGACGGCGGGTTCTGGTCAAGGGTCCTCAGCGGTGGTTCTGGTTACTGTTTATCAGTTATAACATGTTTTGCATCCATACCTCCAGTGCCTCAAATATTGATACATAACACGTTTCCCACTACCTTTTCCAAGTAACAGAATCCATCAATCATCACAACGAAACTTGGCCTCGGGGAAGTAGCATGCATACTGTGTAGATACTTTTTAAGCAGAGACTCCTTGGATTCGAACCAGGTTGTATTGTGTCAGCTGCATTCTGCCCAAGCTTCACTCCGTTGTTACTTCACTGACATTTAATGTTGGGATCGCTGCAATGTTTTCCTCTGACCGAAGTTTCATTTCACCCCTGAAAAAGTATTCCCATCTGTCATGATGTCATGGAAACGTGTATTTGTGTGTTACATGAACGGTCCAAAAACACAATATGCCGTGTTTTCCTATGTGTGACGTCATCATGGTAGCGTGTGTTTCTGTGTTACAGGAAGAGTAATAACAGGTTATTTGTACAACGGATCCTGGTATGAAATCGGCAAGGGAAATCCAATGTGGCCTCAGGTATGGAGGAATGAATACATGTTATGATCGTATGCGACGAGAACCTACACCTCACCTATACTTAATCTGCATGTGATAAATGGGTTTCAGCGTTGGGGCTGTCACGTGTAAAATGTGTTTGACTGAATGTAATATGTTTAACACTGCGTTTGATTGAATGTAATAGGTTTAACACTGCGTTTGATGGAATGTAATATTTCAACACTGCGTTTGACTGGATGTAATGTGTTCAACACTGCGTTTGACTGAATGTAATTTGGTCAACTCTGCGTTTGATTGAATGTAATATTTCAACACTGCGTTTGACGGAATGTAATGCGTTCAACACTGTGTTTGACTGAATGTAATAGGTCCAACACTGCGTTTGACTGAATGTGTGATATGTTCAACACCGCGTTTAACTGAATGTTATACGTTCAACACTGCGTTTGACTGAAAGTGATTTGTGCATCTGTGTTGAGTGAGCGAAACATAACCTGTTCATCATTAATATATTGTGTTTTTCATCATTGTTATTACATCTATTTTTAGGTTTTCTACCCCGTGCAAAGAAACATCGTCATAAAGCCTGGGGATAAGTTGGTAAATGTTTTATTTCACCATTTCCTTCTTGTTAGCACGTGATGATGCTTCCATCACTCGTGACCTATACCCTTGTAGGACAGTGGTGATACCCCCATGACACATTCATTATCTGTCGGCAGGTGGCAAGATGTCTCTACGACTCAACGGATAGAAACCGGACCACATTTGCAGGGTAAGTTCTGTGAAACTCACCGCCAAAAGAAACGCGAACATAGACATATAGAGAAGTATGTACAATAAGAGATGTTTCCAATGTGTGCCACTTAATGACAAAACTAACAACCAGTCAAGTGTTACCACAGAGTGCCTTTATTCTTATCACGATGTGCTGCACATGATTTCCAAACTTTACACATTAATATTGCTCGAGAAAAATGGTGCATCTCTGCGGTGTGTTCTGAGTAAACGTCGATAGAGTTTATCCAGGAGGAGTTCGATTGGGTTGAGATCTGGAGATCTCGACGGCCAGGGCAAGACGTTGATGTTGGCATCATGCAGGTACTGTGACACGAGCTGTGTGCGGTGTAGCGTTGTCCTGTTGAAACAACTCCCTCTGGTGGTCAATGATTGGAAAATGGTGAGGTTGAAGAATTTGAATCATGTCGCGATTCACTGTCAAATTTTCCCGAACCACAACCAAGTCAGATCTCGTGACGCAAGCGTCACTACAGTTACCCAGGGATGCGTCCTGCAGTCTCCGTAGCTGTGGCATTGCGATGACGTAGTTGCAACAGTCGAATGTTGCGATCCTGTGCAGGGGTGGTAGCTCTTGGTCGGTCGGTTCTCGGACGGTCTGCAGTGGAATTGAACTTTGTGAATCGGTCCCAAAGGCGGCAAATGGTGCTGTGATGGACGTTGAAGTGGCGTGCAACAGAAGACTGTTCCCTCTTTGGATACGTCCTATAGCGATATTCCGATCCGCAGCGCTGAGTCTCGGCAGTTTCGAACTTGAAAAATGCTGACAATTGAACGACACATTGTTGGCTGATGCTTGCCTTTTAATAACCAATACCACGTGTTACGAATGCCATAATTTGCACGTGCATTTTGCTTTACCATTTTCCACCATGACATTTTTTAACAAGTGTGAAAACAATGCCGTTTAAGACATTGCAAATCGACAGTGGCTGCGTTTTGGCTGCGTGGCTGACGAATATCAAGCCACCAACATTTTCCAATAACATATATCCATTTTGTATACCGGATTGTTTGTGTAGCCAGGTTCAATGAACTACATGCTACCTGTGAGTTTCTTTTTTTGAAGAATGTATTAACCAACATGTATGGTATTCGCGTTTCTTTTGGCGGTGAATATATATCAAGACGTCGAACAAGAAGATAGCGGTGAATGACCATTGCCAATGATCTACTCGTTCTGGGGTCATGAAGTCAGTAAAATCGTAACATGTGCCGACATGTGCTTTTAGCAATATTCCAACGAAATCTTAAAGGGTCTGTGTGTTTTCATGGTGAGCTCAAACTGCTTTATCACTGACCAGATTATGTTGTCTCGGCGTCTTATAATGACCACTGAGTGACGTCATTTCCTTAAAATGCCACGCGACTTCATGCTCCTTCAGGTCCGATTATGACTCTTCAAAATGGCAACCGATCAGACTTTGGCAAAGGTTGTGAATGTGAAGGTTCGGGAGAAACAGACTCTGAAGAATATATCGCAACAAGAATTCTTTGCCACTCCTCACCTCCGCTGGTCATAGATAATGGGTATAGGAATGAACCACCTATTGCACATGTCGACAAGTGCCACGCAACGAGGGGGTTGATATATGGCACGCTGTTTGTTTTGTTGCAGATTCGCAGACAGTAACGAGATGTGCAACTTCATCTTCATGTTTAAAGCGGAAGCCAGCACTGGAAGTCTTTTCTCTTTTCGCGGGGGAAACAAGTATCCCGACCTTGTGAGAAAACTACCCCCTGACTCGGCCGTCCCCTTGCCCCGGAACCCCCTCCTGGAGGAGGAAGCACAAGGTCACGACCACCATCACTTCCACGTGCATCCCCCCGACAATGGTAAAATCAACTCTCGGTGTAAATCCGCAAAACTTAAAAAACAACGATTATACTTTCGTTGTCTTCCGGTCAAGTCTTCAATCATCAATCGATAAACAGTAATTAGAGTAGTAAAAGTTCAAATTGGGATATGGTATAACAGTAAATGAGTTGTCCGTAATACGAACACGTTGATCGCTGCACTGAGTGGAAATTATGTGGCTGTCAGACCTGAACGTCGTCACTTTAAGATCATACATGTCACGCATCACTAAACCCTTAGACCTGAATAACCTGGTACGGGAAGCATTGACCTGTGACCTGATACATGTACGTCAGGTCATAGGAGTACAATAGTACGGGAGTAAATATTGATTGTTTGTTCTTTTACGTTGCACTCTGACGGCGGTCTGTAAATAATCGAGTCTGGACAGACAATCCAGTGATTGACATCATGAGCATCGTAAAGGGCGACTACGCTTGTCGAAAGATCGGGATCGGGTGGTCAGGCTCGTTGACTTGGTTGATGCACGTCATCGATCCCAATTGCGTAAATCGATGCATGCTCATGTTGTCAATCACTGGATTGTCTGGTTCAGACTCGATTATATAGCTGGGATATTGCTGAGTGCGGCGTTAAACATCAACAAAAAACAAACACTACCTCTTCACAACACTGCTGGATGGAGCAAGGCAAGGCCGCGCGATGAGACTTCCAATATGGGTTATGGATTGTTTACGTAGCGAGAGTTTTGAATTGACACAGAAAGAGATTTGGATACGATTTATTTGTTCTAAATGTAATATAATTCACTCGTATTTCATGTCAGCATGTGGGAGGATGCTACAATACTATGATGAACTAGTCAGTGGCACTATTCTGTAACCGTGAGCTAGTTACACGTACGCTACCTGATGCCTCTACCTTCAGAAAGTACCGCAGGAAACCGTTCTGCAGTCGACGCTGAACTCTCGCCTGTGGCTGAGAACAGATCAAGGGAGACAACTAAGGACGGAATGGACACTATCTTGACGGATGTCTTTATCATGTCTGGGATGATGCTGGTTCTTG
Organism: Haliotis cracherodii; assembly: GCF_022045235.1. Taxonomy (NCBI): domain Eukaryota; kingdom Metazoa; phylum Mollusca; class Gastropoda; order Lepetellida; family Haliotidae; genus Haliotis; species Haliotis cracherodii. Next base: position 1,695,342 of record NW_027266264.1, on the reverse strand, counting down.
GATTCGCTGTCGTTCTCGCTATATATCAGTCAGGTGACGAATATGAAAACATGTACTTCATACTAGACTAATCGGTAACTTTGTTCTGATACATAAGCCTTTATTGTGTGGGGGTTATTTCATTTAATCTGAGGCGGATAAAAACTCAAACATGCTGATACCCAGTGGTAGCTTTGTTTCCGTAACGAATAACCTTGGGATAATCGTAATATGATATTGACAAGAGAATACGTAATGCCAACACGTGACTGGAATATTTCATTATTTTAACTTTCTTTTTCACAGGAAAAATTTCGAAGTTCTGTACCAAGACACGACTGCATCTTCCCAGTTTCCTTGGCAACACCTACAGAGGATTTGATCGCTTGGACACAGAGGAGAAAGATTAACGAATAGTAAAAGTTTTTTTGTTTGTTGGTTCATGCCGCACAATGTGTATGAGTATGAAGTATGTCATATATGTGACAATACCAGTAAACTGTGGGTAATTCTTACGTTTGTACAAGTACAGGTGACATAAAGATGTAGTCCTTAATTGTTGCTTTGGAAATGTAAACATAGGAGCTTCTGACATACTAAAGGTCAGTTCAGCGTTAAGCTTCCAAGCTGCACAATGACACACACTTAGTTCAGTTCACCGCCTGAATGACGTGAATGTATTAAATGGTTTATTGCGTTTATTGCATAGTTTTATTGTTTATGACCACAAGGAAGATATGCAAAATACAAATGTCAAAACATTGATTGTTTATCCTCTTTGTTGTTCCGTATTACGTCATCAATAGTCAGCGGAGGTAAGCTGATGTATATAGCAATGGCGCGTCACGCTGAAGTCCAAGGCTTGATTCCCCACATAGTGACACTGGGTGATGGATGCTCTTGGAGTACCCCGCCGCCATGTTACGCAAACATCCTGAACGAGGCGAAAAACTCACTCATTCACTCACTCACTCACTCACTCACTCACTCACTCACTCACTGATAGTGCACGTGCACCTGAGTCTGTCCGGACACATTCAATCTGCAGCTGTAGTTGTAGTGCAGTTTTTTGGAAAATTTGAGATCATTTGAAACAATTTGAGACCATATTCCTTACTTACTTACTTATATTGGAGATTTAACGTACGCTTTCCGACAGCAAGCGTATGTCGCACACGGTGCATATTACGGTATATATATTATTTGTATTACCAAATAACAAAGCACACATGGACATGTAATATCGTTATTTAATCTCTTCAGAGATAAACCGATATATAAATAATCCATAATCCGGTATATCTATTATTTATATATCGGTATATCGCTGAAGAGATTAAATAACGATATTACATGTCCATGTGTGCTTTGTTATTTGGTAATACAAACGAATTCATATAACAAATGTTATTCATGTATACATGTTGAAATAAAAATCATTCTATTTTCTACCTTCCGTTGTTTTGTATTTGTATATTACAAAACACGTCCCATGATGACGAAGGGATCAGGCAGTGGTGTAGCTGCCCACTGGACCATCAACTTTGTTGTTCAGACTGCAGTGATGTTGGCGTGTACTTATCTTGTGAGGATACCCTCAGACCAAGTACCACTAATCGCTCATCCATGTGTATAGTGTAATGTTACATCATGTGAGTAAGTGGCACGGAGTCACAGAGTTGATGACATGTTGCTTCATCTTGGTAGTGCCATTTCAAGACTACAACACTTCTTCCTCAGAAATCTCCAATTCATGTCCCGAAAAACATTCACATTCCTTGACAACTCAAAAGTATTGTCACTGTCAGAGTTGGACATATTAGCAACTTGGGAGCAGTTTGAGCTCACGATACCGCAAAAAGAAACGAAGAAAATACAATCCATTAGGTCATCTTATACACAGATCCACGAATAGTTTCAGTCTCACAACAAGAGTAAGAAAGTACCGAAGCGAGAACAGTAAACGAAAGTAGAGGAATACCATGTTTCGCATATCGTTTTCTCACCGAATAGTGAACACAATTTGTGATATAAAAATGGTCTTGTCACATTCCAATTTTTGAAAGAAAAAGGAGTATTATTCATCAGGTAATCCCAGTCATACACAGAAAGTGCAGTATATAAACGATCATTGCTTAATTGTGGATAGATGATTGTCTAAGGGTTAAAATTGAAAAAATGCTTGTACTAGTCCGGACTAATGCCGATTTTATAGTGCTAGCCTACTGAGATACCATGCAACAGGTTCACACAAATACCCCATTCAGACACAGCATACTGACTTTGAGCCGACCAGTCCTTGTTTTAGCCTCATAATACCCAGCGCCAGACAGGGTAACAACAAGAACAAATTTTTAACGTCTTCCGATATCCCGGTTTCACCTGTTTTCGGCGATGTACGAAAAGTGCGCGGTAAATCTATACACGTCCTAATAAAATCATTTCATTTTCTGTAAATGTCAACAAACATCTGTTAAAGGATATTCACTCACATTTTACTGACTGCACTCGTCAACTCTAGTCGTCGCTTGCCGCCATTGCTGCAGTGGCCAGAGGCTCCAGGTGTTGCTTCAGACAACAGTTCTTCTCTCATCCGTTGACCAGGAAATACAAAAGAATGAGGAACATTACCGCCAACTGCACTGACAGCTGCAATCATCGTGACTGTTTTAGACCCCCCGATGTCACGGTCTGTGGCTTGCAGTTAACACCGGCAACGATCTTGGGGGGTGTAACGTCGGTTGAGAGGTCAAATTATATACAGGGTGTCATCATTATTAAAAACCAGGTAATTATTTTAAAGCTTTACAGTTTATCAATATACTTGAAGAGGATGTACATTATCTTGATAGCTCATGGTTAAGCAATAAACGACTGCGCCCCTCATGGTTTATTCTCCCCGCTGTGTTTTTTATATGATAAACAACGACCACGAATCGTTTATTCCCCTATACTAAACGAACAATGATACCCCAAACAACGGGATATCATTCCAGGAAGGACCCTCACTTCAAGCATGGAACCAGACAGATCCAGAACCAGAACTACTGGTCTGCCACAGATGTCATCGCCTGATGGTGTCTTGAGTCCTCTGTTGTACAATATTCTGATGTTTGGTCTCGTTTGATCCACAGTCATGTTGACAGGCGGGTTGCCCCCTCCCGCGAAGTCTGAATGTTCCATAATCACATCCCAGGTGCCCCTCCCTCCACACATCTTGTTATGCAGGTTCGGGGCCAGGCCGTTGTAGAGGTAATCCCGGTCTTTGGCATTACTCTCACAAAATGTAGTTCCCTGTATAAGAAAGTCAGTGCCTTTAAATCTAGGATGTCAATTATTGGGAGTTCATCATTGAAGGGTATTGATAGCTTGCTTTTCCAGTATTTCAAACGTCAGAATACCGTGTTCCATGTCTAAGGAATCATATCCTCACCTTATGTATCAATGGATCATATACTGAACCGCAAAAGAAACGTCACCATGGATAGATATATGGGAAACCTTATTTGTCCAAACACTGCAAACATACTTTAAGACATATTAAAAAGATGAAACTTGGCAAAACTGATCATCAAGGTTGAAATGAAACTGTCAAATGTTCTCAAAGCGAACGACGACACTAGTCTCTGAGAAAATGGCATCACAAGTCAGTATCTCGTGTGTCCGCCATGTACATTGATGATTGCCGTGCAACGTCGATGCATGGAATGAATGAGGCGGTTGAGCCCATACTCTGAGGAACGCCTGATGCAGTCCAGCTGCAGTTTTCGGCCTTGGTCGGACGTCATTCAGCCGTCTTTGAATCTCATCCCATAGGTGCTCAATGGGATTTAAATCGGGACTGAGGGCAAGCCACTGCATGGTTCTGACGCCATTCTGCTGCAGGAAGTCTCTTGTTGCTCTCGCAGTGTGGGCACGGGCGTTATCATGCTGAAACTCGTGGTTGCGGCCATGTGCCAAATGAGGTCGTGTGGTCTCAAGACCCTACCACCCAACGAGTCTCTCTCAGCAACACAAGCACCCGAACAACGTTTCCAACGTTTTTTTTTCTCTCTCTCTCTCTCTCTCTCTCTCTCTCTCTCTCTCTCTCTCTCTCTCTCTCTCTCTCTCTCTCTCTCTCTCTCTCTCTCTCTCTCTCTCTCTCTCTCACCATCCCAGTGTAGCGTCAGCCCTGTACAGTGTACGTATCTGTGAGCCGACTTCCTCTATACTGACTGTCACCACCCCAGTGTAGCTTCAGCCCTGTAAACTGTACGTATCTGTGAGCTGGCTTCCTCTATACTGACTGTCACCACCCCAGTGTAGCGTCAGCCCTGTACACTGTACGTATCTGTGCCGACGTCCTCTATACTGACTGTCACCATCCCAGTGTAGCGTCAGCCCTGTAAACTGTACGTATCTGTGAGCCGGCTTCCTCTATACTGACTGTCACCACCCCAGTGTAGCGTCAGTCCTGTAAACTGCATGTACCTGTGCCGACGTCCTCTATACTGATTGTCACCACCCCAGTGTAGCGTCAGCCCTGTACACTGTATGTATCTGTGCCGACGTCCTCTATACTGACTGTCACCGCCCCAGTGTAGCGTCAGCCCTGTAAACTGTACGTATCTGTGAGCCGACTTCCTCTATACTGACTGTCACCATCCCAGTGTAGCGTCAGCCCTGTACACTGTACGTATCTGTGCCGACTTCCTCTATACTGACTGTCACCATCCCAGTGTAGCGTCAGCCCTGTAAACTGTACGTATCTGTGAGCCGACTTCCTCTATACTGACTGTCACCACCCCAGTGTAGCTTCAGCCCTGTACACTGTACGTATCTGTGAGCCGACTTCCTCTATACTGACTGTCACCACCCCAGTGTAGCGTCAGCCCTGTACACTGTACGTATCTGTGAGTCGGCTTCCCCTATACTGACTGTCACCACCCCAGTGTAGTGGCACCGCTATAAACTGTACGTATCTGTACACGGGAACACTGTCTTGTTAATCTTGTGTTCAATTAATAAGGTAAAATTCTTGTGTTACTAGTGTTACTAGTATGTGTTAACATTAGGGTGTATATGTTCACTATAGGGTGTCAGTGCATAATGTAGTGAGCTTGTGTACAACGTATGGTGTCTGTGTGCAATGTAGGACATGAGTGCAAAATGGATTAGTTGCTATGTTTTGTGTTAGATGGGGAAGAAAAGATTAATATCTTAGTGTATTTTTTACCTCTTCAATCTTACTTTGCATGACACTATCGGATCAAAATGTGCGTCTCAAGGGACGTCATGTCTTTGCATGTACGGTTTCCAGTAAACGTGTATATCATGTCTTCCTGGTAGTGATCCCCCTACTCCAAATAAGTTAGGGTACACGTCATATATCATTGGGCGACACCAGTGCCATGCCATGGATCAGCTGCCCCTCGATCAGCAATATATAAGATAACAGGTAATGCAATGCCCCCTTGCAGATTACAGGGCATGCGGTTTCCAAATTAACACTGACAGTCATGTACATGTTGGGGGCAGTCAAGTACTGCCAACAGATAGTGTTACTGGTTCCACACTAAACATTCATCGATCTATTTATCACTGGCCTCCATGTGAATCAACGCTTATATAAAAATAGAGGGATTTGTGACTGGTCTTCAGGCTGGTTGAACCACATGATTTCTAGGGGAGAGGGTAAAAAAACACAGCTTATAATTTTGTGAAAATAAAAAACTCTAAATAAAAGAGTCTCGACCACAATATGGCCTTCCTTATCAATACAAAATATTTCGTGAGAAAATCTTTGACAGAGCGCCAGTGTGCCTGTAACCCTTATTTATTAATAATCATTCCAAACAGTTGTTGACTGTGATGGGAAAGGACCATTAAGCATCATATACCATTACTTGAAAACTGATAAGCAAAAGAAACGTTACCAATCAACATTGTTTGTTCCCAACAACAGAACAGGAAGATACTTGTATGGCCAATAGACATGAATTCACAACATCATTCCACGTTACGTTTTGTTTGAGATGCATCAGTTGTGAGGATGAAAGGTTTTTTTTGTCAGGATATGCAAGGATGGGGGTTGTTGTAAGGGCTTACTTTAGCTTTTCAAATCCCTGTTGGCAATTGTTGGACCATTCGAAAGACGCGATGTCAGAAAAGTTTTCTACAAATATATAATACCAAACCAAATCCAAGAAATGACACAAGACATGGACGTTTTTAGAGGGTTGGATCTGCGTTACTGAATCTATTTTTGAAGTATATCGACATGGATGACATCTTTACTGAAGCTATGCCCTAAGTAGGTGACTTGTTTTGTTACAATTTTAGAGTGATCCCTGCTTCTTTCATCTTTTGGAATACTGCCTTGAGGTGACTCAAATGTTCCAAAAACGTTTCAGAAAATATTATGTCATCAACATATATTAGTATGTAACTGATCTTTGTGATTGGAGAAATGCATTTGACTGTGTTCTGGGACTTTCAATATTTTTAAAAATGTTTTTGGGAAAAAGAACTCCACGACGTTCGTGGATATTGTTATGGTGCATGGCTAGTTGTGGAGTCGGCCAAGGCGACAATGAAGTATCGCTTGTCTCCCGTCCAGCTGGTGTGCCTATAACGGACCATCAGCCAGGTGACTGTCATTCGGCTACAGCCAAGCTCCTTGCAACATGGTCATGCGTTGCTTCTTAATCTATCATACCAATGGCTTGTTCATTCAGTACCATTAATGTCACTGTCCAACGGTTTGGGTGTGAATGAGCAGTACATAGTTCCTTTTATATCCATATCTTTGCAGGCTGGCATGCTGCAAGTGCACCAAAGGTTTCACTTCAAACTCAAGTTCCACTGATCTTGGTAATGTTTCACGTGCATTACACAGCAAACTGTTGGGGTTGTCATTTTGTAACACTATTTGGGTTTGGACCCAAGTTCCAAACTTTCAGTTTGGTAATGTTTCTTTATTTCTTGCTACCCATGGCATTGTAAAAAATGGGTTTTTATTTAGTATCATAGAAAATGCTTTATTATACTGCTATTTTAATTGTTCTGTTTCAAAATCACCCACATCTGTACAGTTATTATTTTGTAGTGAACAATGAGGAAATGTTAGCATTCTTTCCATTCTTTCTTGAATTTGAAATGTGCTGTAAAAGAAAATCTCAGATCTCTTTTCAGAAAAAAATATTTCAGCCCCTATAACTGAAGAAAAGAAAAACATGACTCTACCCAAAACTCCCGGGCTCCCCGCTCAATATCAAATGGCCCGCCCCTAAACACTCACATGAACCAAACAGGGATTTCACCATTGATCTTCAGGGGGATAAACACTCACATCAACGATACAGATATTAGTCTCTTCTCGACGGTCAACCTCGACAAACTTGACGTTACATACTGGTACAAAAGTGGTATTGTTCACCACATGCATCACCGTAGGCTTTCCTCCACGCCGTGATGTACAGGGTGACGAGGACCTAAGTGGTATTGTTCACCTCTGGGTGACGAGGACCTAAGTGGTATTGTTCACCTCTGGGTGACGAGGACCTAAGTGGTAATGTTCACCTCCGGGTGACGAGGACCAAAGTGGTATTGTTCACCTCTGGGTGACGAGGACCTAAGTGGTATTGTTCACCTCTGGGTGACGAGGACCTAAGTGGTATTGTTCACCTCCGGATGATGAGGACCTAAGTGGTATTGTTTACCAGCGGGTGACGAGGACCTAAGTGGTATTGTTCACCAGAGGGTGACGAGAACCTAGGTGGTATTGTTCACCTCTGGGTGATGAGGACCTAAGTGGTATTGTTCACCACAGGGTGACGAGGACCTAAGTGGTATTGTTCAGCAGAGGGTAACGAGGACCTAAGTGGTATTGTTCACCGATGGGTGACGAGGACCTAAGTAGTATTGTTCACCAGAGGGTGACGAGGACCTAAGTGGTATTGTTCACCAGAGGGTGACGAGGACCTAAATGGTATTGTTCACCTCTGGGTGACGAGGACCTAAGTGGTATTGTTCACTTCTGGGTGACGAGGACCTAAGTGGTATTGTTCACCACAGGGTGACGAGGACCTAAGTGGTATTGTTCTCCAGAGGGTGACGAGGACCTAAGTGGTATTGTTCACCAGAGGGTGACGAGGACGTAAGTTGTATTGTTCACCACTGGGTGACGAGGACCTAAGTGGTATTGTTCACCTCCGGGTGACGAGGACCAAAGTGGTATTGTTCACCCCTGGGTGACGAGAACCTAAGTGGTATTGTTCACTAACTGCATCACTGTGGGCGTTCCTCCACGACCTGGTGTACTTGCAACTGCCATACGTCTGTGTTGGATGGTGTGAAAGGTTGATATCAGTGCTAAATTATGAATGTATTTATTGCTTATTCACTTCACGCACGCAGACATATACATATATGATACATATATAAGGGAAACATCGTGGAAATGTATTTTACTTCATCTATACACATCATTGTGAATTAGAAGTATGAATAAATGTCTTCGTTTTGTATACGTCATTGACCTCATGCCGTGTCCAAGCTAAGGACAACAATCTATACTCATTGTCATTTTCACTCTAGACATACACTGTCTCTGGTCTGACTCAGCAATGATCTCTGTACAAGCCTTGTCAGATAATGTCATTTGTGGTTGATGGACAAACACGAAGTTTAAGTGTGATCAAGTGGAATATCGTATACATTAAATTTCAACAACTGATCGTGATTACATGTCAAATTTCCCTGCAGTCATCGTTCAGTATTTCAATATTTCATTTGTAAGAAAACCGACTTGTTAGGAACAGCTGGCTCGGTCATTGGGGCATCCTGCGGGTCTGACGGCCTATGGAGAACCTTCTTGCTGATGAACATCTTAGCTATAACAACAGCAGCTGCTGCAACAATAGCAACACCGCCTAACGTGCCGCCCACAATAGCGCCGATCATACCTGCGCTTGGAGCCGTCGTTGTCATAGGTCGTGCGGTCACCGACTGTCCAGTCTTTAGGCGTGTTGTTTCGGCGGTTACTAGGCCATTCATCTTTACTGGTTTGAAAGTTGCCACAGCTATGTTGGATTTTTCAGATGCGTGATTGACTTCATCAAAGGTCACCAGGGCAAACCAGACGGTCGTCCAACCCACTGGGGTCTTGATCGTCATCTTCTCTCTGCTGCCGGCCGGTTTAGGCGCCACAGGTCCGGATATCATAGATTGTGTCACCTTTTGGCACGACGAGAAATCTGTGTGCAGTTCTTTATAAGTTTCTGCGATTCGTATTTCGTATCTGGAAGCTGAAAATTAAATTTAGAATACTGATTTACAAAAAGACATAAATCTGCAAGAGTGACAATATAATATAGAAATGTCGTTGGTTCGAGATGGCAGCTAACTCTGTTTGCCTAATCAAAAATTCGAGGTGGGCACACATTCCAAACAAACTGCGCCTGTAGTATGAACTACGTCCAAAAACACAGTATTACGAACTTGCTTTTGTTACTTTTTATCAATGTAAATTATGTGCAAATGTTTGTTCACCGTCCTCACGAAGCAAGGACTGACTATAAACGTGACTTGTGTTGACAGTTAACTCCCTTGCCTCCGGAAGATGCGGATTTACTACGTGAACCTCAGCCAAACGATTTACAAATGTGGGCCCACCGGTTCTGATCCTTATATATGACGGGAGAGATGAACCCATATTTCAGAAAATGGTTAAAAGTAAATATTTAGTAAAATCTGGTCCCTCCAATTGCAATCTCTATAACGGAAATAGTTGGTACATCTTTAGAAAAGTACTAATTAAGCAGCCCAAAGAAGCTTTGCAAAACACAAATGTAGGTCCACTTGTTTTTTAACACCATAAATGACGGTGTAGATGTGATCCAAAATCTTAGAAAATGATTATCAGCAAATAATTATCAGTCGCGATTTACATATGTGGTTCATCCTATTGCAATCACTATGAAAAATAATGCATGAAGAATTGATCATCAACCCTAGTAAACCCACTATGCCAACCTCAGATAAATGTACTTCTGACAGTTGAAAAAGATGATATTGTCAGTCACAAAAAGTACATTGCTGCAAGCTGTTTTTTAGGCTCACATTCTAAAGTAAATACCTATCTGGCTTTGAAGATATAGCTGAAAATATAGCTAGCAACCTCCCACCCATCCTCGGACACCGGAATAATTTTTTGTTGTATTCTATTTCCTTCAACTTCGATAACATTGCTTCTATATAATCCGGAACACAATAAACCAAAATATTCACCAGTGCCAACGTCGAGATCGTCCCCAGGGGCAGTCCAGGTCAAGGTCACTGTTCCAATATTTGCACTGGAAGTGACGACCTTGAGATCGATGACTCTACCAGGGGGATACACGTCTTTTCCAGGTACAAATCCAGTAACGTCCATGGCACCAGGAGACGTGGTGCGGGTGAAGCTGTCGGCATCCACAGTTTTTACAGTGGCTGTGGTATCTGGTAAACACGGACAACAAGGCTACAAGGTTACAGAGGACGCCTTGAGATATAAGGACAATTTACCATTATATTCAAAGTTCAATTGATTCGGTTACAATCTTTCAGTGCTTATTAATGAGTGAGTGCACACATTATGCTCTATTTGATCCATAGACAAAAGAAAAGCGAATAACATATGTGTTGGTTAATATATGAAGAATGACCCACATGCATGAGATATTAGATTGGTTCAATGCACAAACGAACATACTGGTATGTTGTTTCAAATGTGACATCAGAGATCCATGACTTGAAATGTCCCATTTGTCGCGTAGAGAATTAACGTGCAAAGTTTGGAAATCACATGCAGCATATCGTGATAAGAATAAAGACACTCTGTTGACTGATAGTTTTTCTCTTTTTCTTCTTAACTTACAAACTTCTTCATATGTTTCTATAGTTGGCGTTTCTTTTGGCGGTGAGTATCGTGTACGAAATAGATGCACTGAATCAATGGATTCAATGCAATGTGTGTAGAAATGATGCCCTTAGTGTGGCACAGATACAAACATACTGGGGTATCTGGAGTTGGCCCTCCCGAAGGCAGGACCCCCCTGAAGGAAGTAGCGTGTTTTGTGGGCGATAGTTCTCACGTCCACATCCAGGGAGTACCTCTCGTTGCCAGTGAACTGGGTGAAGTACACAGAATACACCCCGTCATCAGCCTTGTTGTCCGGCACTGGAACACAAGCATGTGACGGCCTCTCTCAATGTAGGGACATAGGATTGCATGGAATATGTTAATATGTATTATAGAAATGCATATTTTGTGGATAGAACAAGTGAATAAAGTAATGCAGAGACACACGCACGTCCGTGCCAGCAAATGTAAGCAGTGACATTGCCTCACTTGTTTATTAATGAAGCTGGAGGATCTGCAACTCATTCCATGTACACACCACCAAAACAGTAAACAAGAGTCATGTCTGAACATGTACTTACACTTTCATGAACTCCGGATCGAACCTGGTCCTGTTATAGGCAGTAACTTAACATTTAAAGTATATATAATACAGGCACCTCGAGGCTGTGTGTCTATTACTTGTATCACCTCCAGAAGCCTCATGGTCAGTATATGTTGCCAGGTCCCTGAGGTCCTCTACACAACCCTATACAACACGGCCATGTTAGAAACACACATAGGGACGTTGTGCAATTCCAAGCAAATGCTATACATACACACCCTACTACCCACACCCTCTCAATAACTACAGAGTACATACACATCCCATTACCCATACTCTCTCAATAACTACGGATTACATATACACTACGGTTTACAAACCCTATTACCCAAAATCTGTTACAAAGACCTATGGTATACTTACACGTCCCCTTGTCCATAGGTTTTAACGTCGCGGGAGGCCCAGATGGTCGTTCCACCGTCACTGTTACATCAGCGTCAACGACGGGGGAATATCCTTTTCGTACACTGACGTAGACGACAGGTTTAGTGGGGTTAGGTCCGGAGAGGTCGGCGCCCGTGGAGGACAGCCAGGAAGTAATCTCATAGGGTTGTGTGTGATCCCCAGGTAGCGCCTTCACCACAAGTGTCACTGTGCCAGGCGTCGGGCTCAACAGCGAATAGCGCCATACTCCTGTCTTAATACAGAAACAAATGCAACTATCATGCTTGGCTTGGTGATTACAGAAACGGCTCATGATTATATAAGTAATGAAGTATGATACCTGCGCTTTCTGGAAGTTGAATCTGACAATGTTGAGTTTGCTGTCGAGGGAATATTCAGGACTAGCTGAGGTATACTTGATGCCAGTAGGTGACGTCAGGGTTACCTAAACACAATAAGGAAATGCATAAAACCATCTACATGTAGCTTCTCGTGGCAACCAAGCTTTGTTAAATAACTTGAAGTATGAAGCCGCAATGGAGGAAACATACTCACCGTCACTGATGCTCCACGCGGGAGTGTAAAGACGAACATCGTGTCATTCCCAACTGTAGCGTCCATGGTGATGACGTCTTCAACGGGTGTCGTGGGAATTAAAGGCTTAGCTACTCTCATTATCTGAAATTAAACCTGAAATTACGCTGGTTCAGAAACCATAGTCATGGCCTTGAACCTTATCCTCCAAGTTGGCCCTGAACGCGGAAGTTGAAGAAATGACTGTTCTATATCAGTTAACTCGAAAGAACAGGATTAAATCGTCACAAAATATATCGTACATATTTGGGTCCACTTCATATACTCCCCGTGTCTGGACACAGACATCTTCACAATGAACAGGTAATGGAAAGGGGGACACTGTCATAGTTAAGGCCATAGGAACAAAATCCGGGTATTCTAAGTTTCTGTCCCCTTGAGTTTGAGGAAACAAGTGAGTCAATGCAGTGCATGGCATAATTTGCCTCCGACCAAGCTAGGCATCTTACACAATCCAAGCGCAAGAAAGTCGAAAAGGAATTAGGGTTGCTTAAGGCTATCGGACTGACAAACACACAGGACTAGTAAAAGTCAACTGTGTAAACTTTATTTGTAAACTTTCTTATTATATTTCACCATTCGAACCAACAGTGGTCTTGACATGCTGTCATCATGGATGACATGCTGTCATCATTGATGACATTTACCGACGAGGAATGTATGACTACTTACATGACTTGATTTGAAACGATGTCATCAACGAACCTCAATACGGACCCTGTGGTTACAGATAGATATGTCTTTCATCAACGTCTCGATGACGCTGTCCAGGACGGTGGAGGTGGCGCCCTCGGAGTAGTAGGCGTACTGACCACCTGACAAACAGAAGCAGGCCAGTAAGAAGACCTTGCGTTGTTTAATGAAATATTCCTTAGCAACAACTTCCAATCAATGGAGACAGACAGACAGACAGACAGACAGTTAGAGAGAGACAGACAGGCAGACAGACTTGCCCCGGTGTAACTTGACTGACCTGTTTCATTAGCTAGTTTCCCTATAGCCACGGCAGCCGCACTACTGTATGCCACTGCATGTACCCGGACTCCTGCTTGGATCAGTTCTCCTTTCACATCAGCTACATAAGGGGATACATTCTCCTCTCCATCTGTGATCAGCACTATCCTGCCTTCCTTTAATGCACCTATACCTTGCAGCATCTGGGGGCAACAGTTAGTATTTCATGTGTGAACCACATTTACAAAAACAACAGTAAGTGGAAGGTAGTCTTTCATCAGCAATAGTTTGACGAATACGAATTCTATATAAGATAAAACATGCATGTACTTTCATAATCGTATGTTCTGTCTACCTGTTTAGCATGAAGGAGTCCATTTCCAATCCCGGTACCACCCCCGTAGTCCTGCCGTTTCAGCAGGTGATTGGACACCCTGTCTCTGTCAGAGGTTGTTGACAACGACGTCAGAGATATTCTTGTAGACGCAGTGGTAGAAAACGTTACCACGCCGACCTTTGTTCCCACGGGGAGGATGTCTCTGATGAGTTTGTCCGCTGTCTGACTTTGTTTGAAGTAGCGGTTGTTCTGAAAGACAATTCAATCTCCATACAGTAATTTGCATAAGATAACATGCCTATGGCGTCAAGTGTACCAGAAACAGATACTGTGAGTACCAGAGCTTGGTTTCTGGTATTTAACATTCATATTTGACAAACCGTACATTAAGACCTAGAAGGAGTGGCTGAAACATTCTGAGCCTAAGTATGATGGACTGCATGTGCATTGATGGAGTTGGTTGTTAATCATTTTTCAACATTATCACAAGTGGAGAACAGTAAAACCCTCTCCTTTGGGAAGAGGTGGAAAGATCAGATGGCTCTGCTAAATTTGCACGAGAGAAAACCTGGACTGTTTCTGATCAGGAGTCAGAAGCCGTGGAACCCAGTGTGTTGAAACCTTTGTCATGCCGAGTTCATTCCTCCGATTGTTCTGAACTCTCCTCTCATGAGAGATGCCTACTCTAATTGCTATGTGACATATGGTGAGTGGTAAAGGAAAGAACATCAACCCCGAAAGTCGGCATCATGTCTGCATGGATGGCTGTTGGAGATAGTCCTTTCACTGACTTGATGACAGTACGGTAGTCAATTTTGTCCATTTTCATCAAAAGAGAATACCTTTTGGCTTTTATGCCCGCAGAAATGTGCAGCCAGGTTGTGTTTTTGGTCCCAGTGTAGCTTGTAAGCATGTGAGTGAGTGAGTGAGTGAGTGAGTGAGTATGGTTTTACGCCGCTTTTAGCAATATTCCAGCAATATCACGGCGGGGGACATCAGAAATGGGCTTCACATAATGTACCCATGTCGGGAATCGAACCCGGGTCTTCAGCGTGACGAGCGAACGCTTTAACCACTAGGCTACCCGACCGCCCCTGTAAGCATGTGAAGTGGTGTACTTCACACATGTAAACTGTTAGGGTGTACTATACGCCCTTCGTAGTTAGGCTCTGAACTGTTCAGCCACCTCTGTAGCATTATCGTCTCCAATCAAAACTTACCGATACCATTGAGCCGGAAAGGTCCAGGACCAGGATAACGGGTCTCCCACAGACCTCCCCTCCGATGTGTGCGGTGGTCTTATTGTTGAACAGGACATTGAATGTAGGTCTTATCTCCGCCTCTGTCCTGTTGACGGGCGGGTTGGCTCCTCCCGCGAAGTCTGGGTTCTCCAAGATGATGTCCCAGGTGCCCCTCCCCCTACACATCTTGTTATGCTGGTTCGGGGCCAGGTCGTTGTGGAGGTAATCCGGGTCATTGGAATTACTCTCACAAAATGTAGTTACCTGCACATTAAAGAGCCAGGTAGTTTGGAAAGTTAGTCAACCCGATCCATAACTCACAACATACCTTGAATATAGTCTTTACATGTACTGGTAACAAGCCAGTAAATATCACAAATACCAATTAATATACTGTAGTGTGTTTTGGCAGTTACGCATATTAAACCTTCATGTTACAATCATAAATGAACACTAAAATAACAACATAACGTTCTCCACAGAAACTTTTCAAAGATATACATTACAACAATCGTGAAATTATCAGCACAGCCCAAAACAATCTTTACACATATCAAACAGTGGCGTGGTGTCAGTGCAGCATTTTCAAATGTTAATGTAACATCAAATCTTATGAATACTGACACATTAATTGTTAGTAAGAATGACGTTTCTACTTGTATCCAATCCAATTGCTTGAAGCAATAAACCCACAGAGATTCCAGACACCCAGTTACACAAATTCACGACATTTGTAAAGCACAAACTCCCCTTTACATCTCGAAGGTACTGATACCTACAGTTGCCCACTGGGACATAAATTACATAAGTAGAAACGTAAAGATCGACAGTACGCAGTAACAGCCAACAGGTGTCATCTCTGATTTTCAGTGGTCCATTCATATAATTTTCACACCTATTTTGACCTTACGCCAAATATTTATCTGTTTTGGTGAATAATCTAGACTAATTATTTTTTAGCAACGACAATTGATATTTGCATATGAATAATGAAACTCAAAGAACAACATAAGATATATAGATAGTAAAGAAAAGACGTCCAGAAACAAAGGACAATGTGTACTGCAGAACGTCTGCGAATACAAAAGGACACCGAAAACTAAAGGGAAACATTCCCAATAAGAACGCCAGATGGCGCTGTGATTTGTTCAAGATTCCGAGTTAGATCGGCTTATTCCGCTGTGTATATGATGCATCCAGCCCACAATCCCAACATCGGGTCGTGACACCAAACATTTAATAGTCTATTCGTTACATTTGGCTGTGAAAGCGTACTGTTGGCCTTTATTTTACCGAATGATAAATAAATGACATGTTTCATATCACAAAATATGTCTATACAAAGGTATATTTATTCCATGCCCCATGATCCAAATTGAGCGGGGATGGGGGGATCCGGAACTGTATTATTTTGAGAGAGTATTTTGATATTTTGGAACCCTTCTTTTAAAATTGTTGGATCCGGCCTTGTTACTGCTTACCGATTTGACAAAGAGGTCATTCATGATGGACGCCCTGGCGGAGTTCCCGTCTATGTCCGCCAGGAAGTAGCAGTCGCTCCCCGGCAGGTGCGTCGCCGGATCGAGGGTGCAGTTCCCTTGAGGGTGACCTTTGATGGAGTTTGTACACCCAGTTGGCATCAAGGTGTTGTCATCCAAGTAGAATTTGGGGAATTCCGCGGTGTTCAGTCCATACTCATCAAACACTCCGTAACGGAGATGCGCGAATTCGTGGACGAGCGTCCGACCTGCAGAACGTATTCCAAGCGTTTGTTTGTTATTTTATGAATACATTATTTCCTTAATTATCCAATCAAATTCACATGTCTACTTGGCCATATGGTAAACAGTATGGCATAAGAGAAACCTGTACGTAATAACATTTTACATGCTACATAATATGACTATACAACAGCATTCCCCCCCCCCCCCCCCAGCATTTCCCTCCCCCAACAGCATCCGCCCCCCAAAACAGCATCCATCCCCCAAACAGCAACATCCGCCCCCAACATCATCCGCCCATACAACAGCATCCGCCCACACAACAGCATCCGCCATACAGCAGTCTGCCCATCCATGAGCGTCTGCCAAGCACTTGTCAATTCACCAGCGTCTGCCTATACAACATACCCTGCCCATCTTCCATCATTGAGTGTAGATGTTAGGCTTTGCAATGACAATGTCGCGAGATGAAGACCGATGGCCACCTACCTCCCTCGCCCCAGTTGGTGAGCCTGTAGTGAGGGTTGAGGATATACTCCGGGGTGAGGTGGATGTACTCCCCGGGGTCGCCACATCCAGCGGGCTGCTCCGTGTAGGGGTTGTTGCCATACACTGGAGACGCCTGGTCGATTCGGATATCTGCCTCTTCAAATGTCTCATCCTTCGCATTGGCCCAAGCTGGCTGTTTAGACCATGTGCCCGGGATAAGGAACGTGACACTACCTATGTAGGAGCGTTTCCTAGTTGCCTTGTACAGCGCGGAGGACGCATCGCTGATAATGCTCTGTAAGAAATACATGACGATCATATCATAGGAAGTGCCTTCCACCTTTGTTTTTCTACTGTGTTCTGAAGTTTCAAATTTTCTTGATTTTATTCTGCGTTCTGTACACATAGAACGGTGCATGGCAGATGTCAAGCTTTGAAGAAATAAGGATACTAGTTCAGGCCGTAGAAATAAACCCCAGTTTATTTAAATTCAAAAGGCATTGCCCTGCCATCTGTTTTAGTGACTATGAATTTAACAGTCAGGGTGAACCAGCTCAGACTGACAATGCTGTAAGCGGTTTATTGTTGTTAGGGACACGCCCGAGGTGCGACTCATGGCATGCCGAAGTTGGTCAGAAATACGCATAGTCTACTGGTTTTATCCACCCTCCTACCCGGTGGTTTATGTTTTCAACTGGACATTTGTCTTTATAAAATGACCTATCAACCAAGGATCGGACGATGGAGTTTAAATGTGGAATTACAAGGGGTGTTCATTAAAGATTTCCCCTAAACCACTTAGGGTTATCATATTTGGTTGAAATTTCACATGTGTAATGATACATGTATCCTTTGGTTATGTCTGAATTTGCAGCACCGAACTATAAATCTTACCACTTTTACAGGTGTTATGATCGAGTAGGGTGTGACAATGGAGCCAGTAGAATACGGAGCAGTGATTAGGGTTTTTTTATATTTGAAAGGTCGCACACCAAAAGAAACTTTCGATGAAATGAAAGCAACTTATGGGGAAGATGCCCCATCATATGATGTTGTTAAACAATGGCATCGCCAGTTCAACTGTGGTCGGACATCTGTGGAAACCGCTGCCATTCCTGGTCGACCCAATTTAGCCATTGATGAGGACACTATCCATCAAGTGGACACCGCCATTTTGGCAGACCGACGTATAACTGTTCGCCAGTTAGCACAAGATGTCAAGATCAGTGTAGGGTCTGTGGAAAAAATCATCCATGACAATTTGAACATGCATAAGGTGTCTGCACGATGGATTCCCAGGTTGCTCACACCTGTCCAAAAGCAGGAACGAGTCAATTGCTCAAAGGATCTTTTGGACATGTGCCAAAAAAAACAGGCAAACTTTTTTGACAGACTTATCACACAGGATGAAACATGAGTCCATCACTATGATCCTGAGACTTAAGTTCAGTCGATGCAATGGAAGCATGTGGAGTCACCACCCCCAAAGAAGGCACGTGTCCAACCCTCTGCAGGCAAGGTCATGCTCACGGTGTTTTGGGACCAGCACGGAGTTGTGATGATGGATTTCCTGGCAAAGGGTACCACAATTACAGGAGCTTATTATGGTTCACTGCTGTGGAAATTGCGGGACGCTATCAAGTTTAAGAGGCGTGGCATGATGACCAAGAATGTCTGTCTCCTGCAAGACAATGCTCCAGTACACAACTCTCATGTTGCCCAGACAGAAGCGCGGTCCTGTGGCTGTGAAATCCTTGCATCATCCGACTTCCACCTCTTTCCAACCATGAAGTCATTTTTGAAGGGAAAACGTTTCACAGATGATCAAGTCCTGGTTTGAGACGCAAAATGAGGGCTTTTACAAGCGAGGTCTCCATAGTTGCATAAAACGATGGGAGAAGTGTGTGTCAAGATCACAAATAATCTTGTATATATAAATTATATGTTAGTACTTCAGATAGATGTATTATGGTATGGTTAGATTAGTATATTAAGCTTAGCGGGTTGTTTTTAGATATTTTCAGGTAATACTATGGGAACAAGTTAGGTTCAGGGAAGCGTGACTGGGTACGGGTGATAGCTGGGGAGTTAATTGGTGTAACAATAGGGAGGTCAGGGGTAGCTTGGGCTTTGGGGTCAGTTTAAATAGCGGGGCAGGGTAATAATTTGTACAGTCAGCCAGAATCAGCATGGTCATGTAGTGTTAGTATTGTTAGAAGTAGATTATTAGTATCAGGATAGTGTACCGTGATAGTTGTATTGTTAGTAGTAGATAGTTGTATTATTAGTAGTAGTCATTTGTACTGTTAGTATTAAGATATTAGTATTAGTAGTAGATGGTAATAATTTGGTATTTGTTTGAATTTAAATATTGTTATTGGGTTTTAAAATTAACTTAAGGGAGGGAATAAATCTGTATTACAACTTCATTTGTGTTTGCGGTTGGTTCAATACGTGACACTGTGTAACTCTTGGTGGTTCCTATGTGGAGAAAGACTAATACCTATGCCAAGTTTCATTCCACTAGGTCCATCGGAAGTGGGTCAGGAGAAATCTTTAATGAACGCCCCTAGTAGGCATCAAGACTTTCTTGTTTTGTTTATCGCTGCTGTCAGTGGTCTGTATATAATCGAATGTGGACCAAACAATCCAGTGATTACCATCATGAGCATGGATCGACGTGATTGGGATAAGACGATAACCATTAACACTATCAGCGAGTCTCACCACCCGATCCCGTTAGTTGCCTTTTACGACAAGAATGGTTTGCTGAAGATCGATTCTAACACGGGGAGGCATCAAGACAGGTAGGTAGGTAGCTGGAAAGATAAATACAGACACAAACAGATATATGTCCACGGAAAAGAATAAACAAGGTCACCCTGAGAGAGGTGGGCGCACAGATGAGCATCTGTGTAGGATGACGGACAGGCAAACAAACAAGGCCACACTGAGAGAGGTGAGCGTACAGATAGGCGTACAGATGGCCATTGAGTGAGGGAATAGACAGCCAAAACAAATATTAGCCTCGGGACATGTTCGAAATATTTTCTTAAAAGAAGAAACGTACACCTTGCTTACCTTTATCTCGGAGATGAAGGTGAGGTTCTCTGGCACGCTGTCCGTCATCTCACCCTTTCTTACCTTCATCTCGGAGATGAGGGTGAGGTTCTCTGGCACGCTGTCCGTCATCCTACACATTGCTTACCTTCATCTCGGAGATGAGGGTGAGGTTCTCTGGCACGCTGTCCGTCATCCTACACATTGCTTACCTTCATCTCGGAGATGAGGGTGAGGTTCTCTGGCACGCTGTCCGTCATCCTACACATTGCTTACCTTCATCTCGGAGATGAGGGTGAGGTTCTCTGGCACGCTGTCCGTCATCCTACACCTTGCTTACCTTCATCTCGGAGATGAGGGTGAGGTTCTCTGGCACGCTGTCCGTCATCTCACCCTTGCTTACCTTCATCTCGGAGATGAGGGTGAGGTTCTCTGGCACGCTGTCCGTCATCCTACACCTTGCTTACCTTCATCTCGGAGATGAGGGTGAGGTTCTCTGGCACGCTGTCCGTCATCCTACACCTTGCTTACCTTCATCTCGGAGATGAGGGTGAGGTTCTCTGGCACGCTGTCGTGAATGGCTACAACGAGGTTGTCATATTTGTTGTTGTGGATGTTGAGGAGGGTGCTTCCAGTCGGGGAGAGTTGGAGAAGCAGGAGGGCAATCAGCACGGCTGCTGAAGACATGGCCCTGGGGGACAGAACACATGACCTGTCTGAGGAGACCATTGTAAATATACAGCCAGTGGTGGTGGCGCAAGGGCGCAACTGATTGATACAGCGCGGGACACATTGGTTGCAAATATACCCGGAGGAAACAGCATATCTTATACAATCGGTCACAAAGGCATTTCTTCAAACTTGTATTGGTCTACACCATGGGTGTCAACGTGATTGCTTTCATGAGATATACACCATGGAAAATATAATATGTGTACATTCAATGGAAATAGTCATTTGTTTTGAATAGGAATCTTTTTTTACATTTTGTAACAAAGCACAATTATTTTTGTTAACAAAGTGCCATACTCGTTTTGTAATACGGATACAGAAATAAATTATTTAGTGCCATGTTTTGTAGCTGCTCCACGGCGATAGTATCTTGACTAACTTTCACTTGCTCCCTGCTTCTTTCACGGTCTTTGTATCCTATGATGTGACCATCTACAGGAACATATAGTGGTATCCTATGATGTGACAATCTACAGGAACATACAGTGGTATCCCATGATGTGACCATCTACAGGAACATATAGTGGTATCCTATGATGTGACCATCTACAGGAACATACAGTGGTATCCTATGATGTGACCATCTACAGGAACATACATTGGTATCCCATGATGCGACCATCTACAGGAACATACAGTGGTATCCCATGATGTGACCATCTACAGGAACATACAGTGGTATCCTATGATGTGACATCTACAGGAACATACAGTGGTATCCTATGATGTGACCATCTACAGGAGCATACAGTGGTATCCTATGATGTGACATCTACAGGAACATACAGTGGTATCCCATGATGTGACATCTACAGGAATATACAGTGGTATCCTATGATGTGACCATCTACAGGAACATACAGTGGTATCCCATGATGTGACCATCTACAGGAACATACAGTGGTATCCCATGATGTGACCATCTACAGGAACATACAGTGGTATCCTATGATGTGACATCTACAGGAACATACAGTGGTATCCCATGATATGACAATCTACAGGAACATACAGTGGTATCCTATGATGTGACATCTACAGGAACATACAGTGGTATCCTATGATGTGACCATCTACAGGAACATACAGTGGTATCCCATGATATGACAATCTACAGGAACATACAGTGGTATCCCATGATGTGACCATCTACAGGAACATACAGTGGTATCCTATGATGTGACTATCTACAGGAACATACAGTGGTATCCCATGATGTGACCATCTACAGGAACATACAGTGGTATCCTATGATGTGACATCTACAGGAACATACAGTGGTATCCTATGATGTGACCATCTACAGGAACATACAGTGGTATCCTATGATATGACAATCTACAGGAACATACAGTGGTATCCCATGATGTGACATCTACAGGAACATACAGTGGTATCCTATGATGTGACCATCTACAGGAACATACAGTGGTATCCCATGATGTGACATCTACAGGAACATACAGTGGTATCCTATGATGTGACCATCTACAGGAACATACAGTGGTATCCCATGATGTGACCATCTACAGGAACATACACTGGTATCCTATGATGTGACCATCTACAGGAACATACAGTGTTCCTGTACTAATTACCTCACATGTATAGGTGTAATGGCGGACAGTCACCAAAGTGAGAGGTTAGATTTGTAGATACCGTAAACAGGAAATAGTTCTCAAAAGACAGAAGAAATTCCTATGAACTCTAAAACTACATTACATTGCCTTATACCTAAACATCGGAATGAATGTGACTTGGTGATATTAAGTCAAGTTTGCATACCACCCTGTACTGGGAACAAAGCATACATACCCCATGACTGGACTCCGTTATGGATCGTACAATGTGTTTTCAGGGAACGAAATTTCAGCTTTAGATACCACAGTGCGGCATGCTTAAAGGATTATCCATTGCCACATGCAAGCTTAACCAACAGTAAGATCGATGAAGGCAACTAGTACAACCTGGAAAAGAAAAAATCATACATAACCAGTGAACATGATTCAATTGAGAGAAAAAAAAGCCTTCACGTTATCTGCCTCGGTGGTGTCGACTTAGGCCGTCAACCGGGGATTACCAGGAGAGCCACACTATCAACGACAGTAACATAACATGTTTCAGAATGCCATGACACTCTTCTGATAACGTCTGTCATTGTTTAAATGTATTTTGTATTTCATACCATAACACATGCCATTATATAACACTTGTTCCAGGTGTGGTGAGGCAGCCTAGTGAGTAAATTGTGTGAAGCCCCTGTGTGGCCCTCCCGCCGTGAACTTGCTGGAATGTTGCTAAAGGCGGCGTTAATTCATATTCATTAACGTGTGTTCGAAATAGTAATACGAGAGGTAGGCAAACATTCCTAATTGTCCAATGGAGTTAACTGAAATGAAACAACCATGGCTTTTCCCGTTACTGTAAGCGTCATATGTACGCCAGGGCGACATTCAGTTTCTGAAGCGTATTGGGTATAGGTTGTATGAAACCACGTGGGATATCCAGGCCAGCGAGGCAATATTCCAGCTGTATGACGGCGGCCTGTAAATAATCGAGTCTGGACCAGACAATCCAGTGATTGACGTCAAACACATCGATCCACGCAATTGGGATCGATGACATGCATCAACCAAGTCAGGTAACCTGACCACCCGATCCCGATAGTCGCCTCTTACGACAAGCAGAGTCGCTTTTACAGCAAGCATAGGTTGCTGAAGAGCTATTCTACCCCGGATGTATTCACGGGTAGGTCTAAAACATCACTTTCCTCCCACATCGAACTTATATGTCACGATATAACTATATAACATGTGAAGGGAACTATCACGACATATGAGGGGAAAATAGGGTGATTTTTAACGCCACACTCAGCAATGTTCCAGCTATATGACACTGATCTGTGAATAATCGATTCTGGACCAGATAAACTAGTGATTGACATCATGAGCATAGATCCACGCTTTTGGGATACGATGAAATGCATCAACTAAGTCAGCGAGCTTGACCACTCGATCCCATTAGTCGCCTTTTACGGAAAGAATGGGTTGTTCACGGGTCTCGAGAGATGTTAATAGGAATATAGCGGCATGTGAAGAGAAATATGGGGACGTTTGAAGGGAAATATAGGAACGTGTGAAGGGAAATATAGGGTCACGTGAAGCGAAATATAGGGACATGTGAAGGGGAATATAGGGACATGTGACGGGGGATAAAGTAACATGTGAGGGGGAAATATGGTCAACTAAATGGGAAATATACGAACATATGAAGGGAAATATAGGGACATGTGAAGGGGAATATAGAATCACATAAAGGGGAATATAAAGACAGGTGAAGGTTAATGTAAGGACATGTGAAGAGAAATATAGGGACATGTGAAGGGGAGTAGAAGGACATGTGAAGGGGAATATAGGTACATGTAAAGTGGAAATATGGACATCTAAATTGGAAATATAAGGACATGTAATGGGAAATATACGGACATGTGAAGGGGAATATAGGAACATGTGAAGGGAAATATAGGGACATGTGAAGGGGAATATAGGAACATGTGAAGGGAAATATAGGGACATGTGAAAAGGAATATAGGGACATGTGAAGGGGGATATAGACAGGTCAGCCTGACAAGCACCATGACGTCGTACAATACCGGTTGACGTTAGTTACACAATCCCGTCAACTCCACCTGCAGTTCAGTGAGGGGATTGTGGGCGAGATTACGTTGTTGGTAATCCAGTCTTTCAATTGACACGTACAACTTGTTATAACTAAGTTATATGGAAGAATATGTTCTCTACCTACAGTGAAATGTATTCATTTGTTGTAAACGTTATTGTCACATGTATCGAACATTGGCCTCAGCTTGTGTCTCTGGGTGAAAGTAGATTCTTTATTGAAGACATAAATGACGAATGGGAGTTTTTTTATCGAACATTAAAACACTGCGCAGCTCCGAGTGTTTTTTCTCCCTGCTGTGTTTTATTTGCGATAAACAACGATCACGAGCCGATTGCCTTATATGAGATGACCAACATTATGTACAGCCTCTTTCAGGATGTTGATAAAATGTACAAGCTCTAAAATTATTACCCAAATTCTACTAGTGATGACTCCCTGATTAGAATCCTACATCGACAATGTCGGACAAGTCAATTTTACGAACTGGTGGGTTAAGTTTGTTATTTTTCGCATATTCTCACAATCCTCACGTCGATTATCTGTACCTTGTCTCCTAACATCGATATCTCTCCCACTTTGGGATGCGATCGTTCAGCCATTGCGTTTATCTGCGCAGCCCAGGTACATCTATGGGGAACAATTTAGTTGCCACTTCCCTCTAAGAAAATAACGCCGTCCAATATATGACGTCATGTGGGCGTGTCGAGGAAGTGGCTGAAACATTCCACGATTTGCTACTGTCATGTTCAAAGGACTTCAAGAAATCGTCAGTATCCACAGTCAACAAGGGACATAACTGTTGGGATGCGGAATGCTACCAAGCCAGGTGTGACGCACGCCGTAAACTTCGTGCATTTCATGCAACTAACTGTACACGTGACCGCCTCACCTATATCGAAGCATGGAAATCATACAAACATTTATGTCACCTGAAATGTACACGTGCTCTCAATATGAAAAAGGAAAAACTTCAGGAGAGCCTTCTTAATAGGGACAACAAACTATTTTGGTCAATTCTAAAGGGAAAACGACAATTCACTAACCCAGTTATTACACCTGCTGAGTGGATAAGACATTTTGAAAGCCACTTTAATAGTATAAGCACTTCACCCGATGAACAATCCTTTATTGAAAGCATAATGGACTTTATTGACTCAATCACCGATGATTTGATAGATACAACTGTAAATACGAATGATTTAGATAGAGATATTAGTTATGATGAAATTACTGCTGCTATTTCAGGTATGAAAAAGGGCAAAGCTCCAGGATATAGTGGTATTGACTTTTACAAAAAGGCTCCATTTGCTTGCGTTAACCTATTACTGACTTTATACAATGCAGTATTGAGAACTGGCATCTATCCAAAACAGTGGTCACTTGGTGCAATACTTCCAATTCATAAAAAAGGAAATGTTAACAATCCTAAAAATTATCGCCCCATAACTTTATTGGAAGTTTCTGGTAAAATATTTGCTAAAATTATGTGTGAAAGACTGACCAAATTTGTTGAAACTAATGATATTCTTATCCCTGAACAAGCTGGTTTTAGACATGGATTTCAAACACTGGACAACATCTTTGTTTTAGATACATTGATCGCTTAATACTTTGCTTTGTATAAAGGTCGATTATATTGTTGTTTTATTGACCTTAAAGCTGCATTTGATTCAATTAATAGAAAAAGTATGTTATATAAGATTTGGTTGTACAACATAAAAGGAAGTGTTTTTCGCCTTATTAGAAATATGTATTCCAATGTTCAGTCATGTATTTCACTGCAGGATGGTTTTACAGATTTTTTCAACTGCTTAAACGGTGTGAAACAGTGATGCCAACTATCTCCACTACTTTTTTCATTGTATATTAATGATGTTATAGATTCTTTGAATGTAGATGAGGACAGATGTATAGAACTGGGTATTTGTAATATTTTTATGTTACTGTTTGCAGATGACATGGCACTCTTCGATAGTACAGTAAAGGGTCTACAAAAAAGACTTGACAAATTATCTGTTTATTGTAAAAAATGGAGCCTCTGTGTTAATGTAGAGAAAACAAAAGTAGTTGTTTTTAGAAAAGGTGGTAGACTTAGGAACTATGAAAAGTTTTATCTTGACAATAGAGCATTAGAAATAGTTCCTTCCTATAAATATTTAGGTGTTCAGTTCTCTAGCAGTGGTTCCTGGTATAAAACACAGAAAACTCTGTCTTTTCAAATGTCCAAGGTTTTGAATACAATGCACTCCCAATGTAATAATTTTAGAAATTTATCATTGCCAGTATTACTGTATATTTTTTATGTTAAATTGTTTCCAGTGTTGACTTATGGATCTGAAATTTGGGGTTTTCATCCATCGCCAGACGCAACGCGTGTTTATGATACTTACTTTAAGCAATTACTCTGTCTTGGTAGAAACACACCAAATGTTGTTGATAGAGGTGAAGTTGGATATTGTTCATTAAAAGCTTAGATGTACATCAAAATAATTAAGTATTGGCTGAGATTAATTTATCAACAAGATAATGTGATTTTACAGCAGGCATATTCTTTTCAATATAGGTTAGCTGAATTATACAAGAGTTGTTGGGCATATAATGTTAAAATGCTTTTATTTAAGTACGGTTTCGGATTTGTTTGGAAAAACTGAAACGTTAATTGTATCACTTCCTTTTTGTCAGAGTTTGAAGAACGTTGTAAAGAGATTGATTACCAAATGTGGTTTGAGGATTTGTCAAAATATTCTAAGTTGAAAATGTACCAGTCTGTTAAGACTTGTCACTTGTCATTGTACATCCTTATAGAAATGCTCTGATTAAATTTAGATGTTCAAACCATAAACTTATGATTGAATACGGACGTACACATGGTATAAGTGCGAATGAAAGATTCTGTCCATTGTGTATCGTACCTTGTGTCGAAACTGAATACCATTTTTGTATGATATGCCCATTCTATAATGATATAAGAAGTATATTACCGAAATACTATGTACAAAACCGAACTCTTTTTAAATTCCAACAACTTCTGTCATCACAAAATGCCTACACTGTAAATGTCTTAGCGAAATATATTTTCCTGTCAATGAAAAAAAGATGTAAACAACTCAATATTAATTAATTGTCACTTTGATTGACCAATGTATAATATTGTATGGCGCTCAATTGAATTGAAAAAAATCAATGAAATATGTATTGTATAATGGGCCGGTGGCCCCTTTACTGCAATAAACTCTCTCTCGCTGTCTATATGACGTCATGAAATTGCAAGCGCATATTCGAATGACCAGAAATGACGTCTTGAAAGAACAATGTTTTATCTTAAAATAATCCACGCTTCGTTCTTCATAACAAGCTATCCTCCACGTTGGTATTCCGGGTTAGATTAGACCCCTAGCAACCTCTGTTTGTCGTAACGCAATGAGTTGGGTGCTACAACACTTTATAATTACACCTTACACAAGCTGATTCTATTCCACTTATAGACATGTGGTTTCGAGGTTTCTCGTGGTTGGTGTTGTCAAATAGTTGAGACAGTGAGACCTAGGCCTGAATCGTCAACGTCGCTTGCGTAATTCCATTTACTGCTTGTGCAAGGTCAAACCTCCGTAGAAATTTAACATATTCACACAAAAGTGTTACCCCCCGCCTTCCATTAAATCCCATGCAACTCTCATGCCTTCTTGTTTCCGAACGGGTTATCAGGCTCGCTGACTTGATTGATACATGTCAATTGTGTGGATCGATGGTCATGATATCAATCACGGGATTGTCTAGTCAAGACTCGATTATTTACAGACCACCGTCATATAGCTGTAATATTGCTGAGTGCGGCGTTCAATAACAACAACAACAAACAAAAATCCTAACGTTAACTGTCCTGAAGGTGTTGCCCTGATGATGCTCTGCAGGTGTTGCCCTGATGATGCTCTGCAGGTGTTGCCCTGATTGTGCTCTGCAGGTGTTGCCATGATGATGCTCTGCAGGTGTTGCCATGATGATGCTCTGAAGGTGTTGCCCTGATGATGCTCTGAAGGTGTTGCCCTGATGATGCTCTGAAGGTGTTGGCCTGATGATGCTCTGCAGGTGTTGCCCTGGTGATGCTCTGAAGATGTGGCCCTGATGATGCTCTGAAGGTGTTGCCCTGATGATGTTCTGAAGGTGTAATCCTGATGATGCTCTGCAGGCGTTGCCCTGATGATGCTCTGAATGTGTTGCCCTGAAGGAGTCTCTAATTGAATACTTCATGGAATGAAACTTCATTGGCAACAATGAGCATAACTTACATGGCAACTGGGAGTCATTACGTTATCAAATGCACCATTTTTCAGAAGCAATTAACAGGCATGCGGCTAAAACCTGAACTAATGTCATATCTGTTTGCTAACATTTTGTTTGAGATAAAACTGAAGCCATACAACGTTACTAACATCGCTTCAAAGGTTTAGACCCAGGAAGTATATGTAGCAGCAACGCTAGAATGTATATAACGTTTGTATTACTACGAATGTCGAATGTAGGTCAGTGTCCTTCATTTTCAGGTCTGTTGATTTGCCTGCCAGGGTTACCGCCTGGGCTCCCGCCTGGGTTACAGTCTGGGTTACAGCCTGGGCTCCCGCCTGGGTTACAGTCTGGGTTACAGTCTGGGTTACAGTCTGGGTTACAGTCTGGGTTACAGTCTGGGTAACAGTCTGGGTAACAGTCTGGGTTACCGCTTGGGTTACCGCCTGGGTTACAGTCTGGGTTACAATCTGGGTTACAGTCTGGGTTACAGTCGGGGTTACAGTCGGGGTTACCGCCTGGGTTACAGTCTGGGTTACAGTCTGGGTTACAGTCTGGGTTACCGCCTGGGTTACAGTCAGGGTTACCGCCTGGGTTACAGTCTGGGTTACAGTCTGGGTTACAGTCTGGGTTACCGCCTGGGTTACAGTCTGGGTTACCGCCTGGGTTACCGTCTGGGTTACCGCCTGGGTTACAGTCTGGGTTACAGTCTGGGTTACCGCTAGGGTTACAGTCTGGGTTTCCGTCTGGGTTACAGTCTGGGTTACAGTCTGGGTTACCGCCTGGGTTACAGTCTGGGTTTCCGTCTGGGTTACAGTCTGGGTTTCCGTCTGGGTTACCGCCTGGGTTACAGTCTGAGTTACCGCCTGGGTTACCGTCTGGGTTACCGCCTGGGTTACAGTCTGGGTTACCGTCTGGGTTACCGCCTGGGTTACCGCCTGGGTTACAGTCTGGGTTACCGTCTGGGTTACCGCCTGGGTTACCGCCTGGGTTACCGTCTGGGTTACCGTCTGGGTTACCGTCTGGCTTACATCCTGGGTTGAAATATATTGGGGAGCGGAGAAGGGGATAAGTATGAATTTATAAAGTTGTGTTCGACACCGCACATAGTTGAGTTCCCGAAATGAAGTGATGTGAAATTTTTAACATATATAAGTCTCCTAAATTACTGACTTCTAGAGACGAGGATGGGACGAGTATAGACTTGTAAAGCGGAAAAAGGGATCAGCATAAAATTATAGAGCGGAGAAGGGGATGAGTATTGATTTGTAGAGCGGTGAATGGGGTGAGTATTGATTTGTAGAGCGGAGAAGGTGATGAGTATTGATTTGTAGAGCGGAGAAGGTGATGAGTATTGATTTGAGAGCGGAGAAATGGGATGAGTATTGATTTGTAGGGCGGTGAATGGGATGAGTATTGATTTGTAGAGCGGAGAATGGGATGAGTATTGATTTGTAGAGCGGTGAATGGGGTGAGTATTGATTTGTAGAGCGGAGAAGGTGATGAGTATTGATTTGTAGAGCGGAGAAGGTGATGAGTATTGATTTGAGAGCGGAGAAATGGGATGAGTATTGATTTGTAGGGCGGTGAATGGGATGAGTATTGATTTGTAGAGCGGAGAAGGGGATGAGTATTGATTTGTAGAGCGGAGAATGGGATGAGTATTGACTTGTAGAGCGGAGAATGGGATGAGTATTGATTTGTAGAGCGGAGAAGGTGATGAGTATTGATTTGTAGAGCGGAGAAATGGGATGAGTATTGATTTGTAGAGCGGAGAATGGGATGAGTATTGATTTGTAGAGCGGAGAATGGGATGAGTATTGATTTGTAGAGCGGAGAATGGGATGAGTATTGACTTTTAGAGCGGAGAATGGGATGAGTATTAATTTGTAGAGCGGAGAAGGTGATGAGTATTGATTTGTAGGGCGGTGAATGGGATGAGTATTGATTTGTAGAGCGGAGAAGGGGATGAGTATTGATTTGTAGAGCGGAGAATGGGATGAGTATTGACTTGTAGAGCGGAGAATGGGATGAGTATTGATTTGTAGAGCGGAGAAGGTGATGAGTATTGATTTGTAGAGCGGAGAAATGGGATGAGTATTGATTTGTAGAGCGGAGAATGGGATGAGTATTGATTTGTAGAGCGGAGAATGGGATGAGTATTGATTTGTAGAGCGGAGAATGGGATGAGTATTGACTTTTAGAGCGGAGAATGGGATGAGTATTGATTTGTAGAGCGGAGAATGGGATGAGTATTGATTTGTAGAGCGGAGAAATGGGATGAGTATTGATTTGTAGAGCGGAGAAGGGGATGAGTATTGACTTGTAGAGCGGGGGAGTAGGATGAGTATTGACTTGTATAGCGGAGAAGGTGATGAGTATTGACTTGTAGAGCGGGGAGTGGGATGAGTATTGACTTGTAGAGCGGGGGAGTGGGATGTGTATTGACTTGTAGAGCGGGGAGTGGGGTGAGTATTGACTTGTAGAGCGGGGGAGTGGGATGAGTATTGACTTTTAGAGCAGAGAATGGGATGAGTATTGAATGTAGAGCGGGGAGTGGGATGAGTATTGACTTGTAGAGCGGGGAATTGATGCGTATTGAGTTGTAGAGCGGAGAATGGGATGAGTATTGACTTGTAGAGCGGGGGAGTGGGATGAGTATTGACTTGTAGAACGGGGAATGGGATGGGTATTGACTTGTAGAGCAGGGAATGGGATGAGTATTGACTTGTAGAACGGGGAATGGGATGGGTATTGACTTGTAGAGCGGGGAATGGAATGAGTATTGACTTGTAGAGCGGGGAGTGGGATGAGTATTGACTTGTAGAGCGGGGGAGTGGGATGAGTATTGACTTGTAGAGCGGGGGAGTGGGATGAGTATTGACTTGTAGAGCGGGGAATGGGATGAGTATTGACTTGTAGAGCGGGGGAGTGGGATGAGTATTGACTTGTAGAGCGGGGAATGGGATGAGTATTGACTTGTAGAGCGGGGAGTGGGATGAGTATTGACTTGTAGAGCGGGGGAGTGGGATGAGTATTGACTTGTAGAGCGGGGAATGGGATGGGTATTGACTTGTAGAGCAGGGAATGGGATGAGTATTGAATGTAGAGCGGGGAGTGGGATGAGTATTGATTTGTAGAGCGGGGGAGTGGGATGAGTATTGACTTGTAGAGCGGGGAGTGGGATGAGTATTGACTTGTAGAGCGGGATAGTGGGATGAGTATTGACTTTTAGAGCGGAGAATGGGATGAGTATTGACTTGTATAGCTGGGAGTGGGATGAGTATTGACTTGTAGAGCGGGGGAGTGGGATGGGTATTGACTTGTAGAGCGGGGAGTGGGATGGGTATTGACTTGTAGAGCGGAGAATGGGATGAGTATTGACTTGTAGAGCAGGGAAGGGGATGAGTATTGACTTGTAGAGCGGGGAGTGGGATGAGTATTGACTTGTAGAGTGGGGAGTGGGATGAGTATTGACTTGTAGAGTGGGGAGTGGGATGAGTATTGACTGGTAGAGCGGGGAATGGGATGAGTATTGACTTGTAGAGCAGGGAAGGGGATGAGTATTGACTTGTAGAGCGGGGAGTGGGATGAGTATTGACTTGTAGAGTGGGGAGTGGGATGAGTATTGACTTGTAGAGCGGGGAGTGGGATGAGTACAGATTAAAGCGGAGAAGGGTGAGTGAGTGAGTGAGTTGGGTTTAACACTGCTTCTTGCAATATTCCACCAGTCTCAGGGTGCTTCATACATTGTGCCCCTTTGGGGAATCGATGACAACGTAGCCAAACCAGTCACCGAGTCCGACACCCCGATTCATGCCGGGGAACGTTTCTAACCCGGGATTCTTTTGCATACTAATATACTTAATAACAACTTCTTGGTGATAACGAACAGACGAACTCACTTTCCTGATCCTGAGCATGTAAAGCATATACAAGGGAGACTACTCCGAATGCCTAGTTCGTGAAATGTATAAATAGTGCACTAACCAAGTTTTCCATAGCCAGTCCATGTACATTTATACCTGGCTTTAAAGCTGCAATAAAATCACTAAATTTATCAACCTCAGCCAGCGCCATTTCCGAGTACAGGAAGCTAAACACACCAGCCTCAATTCTCCACCAAATGTCACCTGCAACAACATATTTGTGGTCACATTCAGCATAAGTCATCATGTTTAATAAGACAGGACTAAATATATAAAATCATTTTAATTTCTGCTTGGATGTACATTTAAAAAAATGTAATTCTTAAGACACAATGTCATCCACCCACAACTATCTCACTGCACGTTCTGGAAAACGGATTCTACTTTGGTGTAGAAGACCGCTCGCTACACTTGCTGGCGCCTTGTTACAGTTCTGTGATATAATAATGCACCTGCATAGCCTAGCCTCCCAGTGCACACAGCGGCGCTTACAGAAAGACATGGAAAATACAGGCACTGAAAAGTCACTGAGAAAAAGATTAAAGTTGACGTCAGAAGGTATCAGGAGGATGTCCTTGCTTCAGCTCGAGTGGTATACAGTTCCTGGACTGGTGGTGGCAACAGAGACAGAGCGTTCAGCCAATGTGTTTGGTAGGTGTCTGGCATGGCCAGTTGCTGTTCCTGTGCTGATCGTAACCGTCTCACGATGGCGGTTGACACATTTGAATCAGTAGACTGGTGAGCAGTCTGCATTTAAAGCTGAAATGACAGAATCTTGATCTGAATTCTCTTGTTGATCAGTAACCAGTGCAGCTGATATAACACAGATCATATGTGTTCGTATTTCCTCTTTAGTGTCCCTATATTCCCCTACACATGTCCCAATATTCCCCTTTAAATGTCCCTAAATTCCCCTTCACATGTCTCTATATTCCCCTTCACATGTTCCTATATTCCCCTTCACATGTTCCTATATTCCCCTTCACATGTTCCTATATTCCCCTTCATATATTCCAATATTCCCCTTCAAATGTCCCTAAATTCCCCTTCACATGACCCTATATCCCCCTTCACATGTCTCTATATTCCCCTTCACATGTTCCTATATTCCCCTTCACATGTTCCTATATCCCCCTTCACATGACCCTATATCCCCCTTCACATGTCTCTATATTCCCCTTCACATGTTCCTATATTCCCCTTCACATGACTCTATATCCCCCTTCACATGTCTCTATATTCCCCTTCACATGTCTCTATATCCCCCTTCACATGTTCCTATATTCCCCTTCACATGTTCCTATATTCCCCTTCACATGTTCCTATATTCCCCTTCACATGTTCCTATATTCCCCTTCACATGTTCCTATATTCCCCTTCATATATTCCAATATTCCCCTTCAAATGTCCCTAAATTCCCCTTCACATGTTCCTATATCCCCCTTCACATGACCCTATATCCCCCTTCACATGTCTCTATATTCCCCTTCACATGTTCCTATATCCCCCTTCACATGACCCTATATCCCCCTTCACATGTCTCTATATTCCCCTTCACATGTTCCTATATTCCCCTTCACATGACCCTATATCCCCCTTCACATGTCTCTATATTCCCCTTCACATGTTCCTATATTCCCCTTCACATGACCCTATATCCCCCTTCACATGTCTCTATATTCCCCTTCACATGTTCCTATATTCCCCTTTACATGACTCTATATTCCCCTTCACATGTTCCTATATTCCCCTTCACATGTTCCTATATTCCCCTTCATATATTCCTACAATCCCCTTCACATGTCCTTATAATCCCCTTCACATGTCCCTTTATTCCTTTTCACATGTCCCGTAAAACCCTTTCGCATGTCCCTATAATCCCCTTCAAATGTCAATATATTTCCTTTCACATGTCCCAATATTCCCGTTTATATGTAGCTATATTCCCCTTATATTCTCCTTCACGTGTCCCTGTATTCCCTTTCACATGTCCCTGTAGTTCCCTTCACATGTCCCTGTAGTTCCCTTCACATGTCCCTGTAGTTCCCTTCTCATGTTCCTATATTCCCCTTCACACGTCCCTATATTCCCTTTTACATGTCGCTATGTTCCCCTTCACATGTCCCTATATCTCCCTTCACATGACCCCATATTCCTCTTCATATGTTGCTATATTCCTATTCACATGTCCCTAGACCGTGAAGATCCGGGATAGAATAGGTTTTTTAGCAACCCATTCTTTCCGTAAAAGGTAACTAATGGGGTCGAGTGGTCAGGCTCGCTGACTTAGTTGATGCATGTCATCGTATCCCAATTGCGTGGTTCGATGCTCATGATGTCAATCACTAGATATCTGGTCAAGATTCGATTATTCACAGACCGCCGTCATATAGCTGGAATATTGTTGAGTAATATATAGCTTTAAACAACAAGGAAACAAACAAAACATACCCCTATATTCCCCTCCTATGTCGCAATAGTTCTGAAAAATGGTGCATTTGTTAACGTAATTACTCCCAGTTGCCATGTAAGTGATGCTCATTGTTGCCAATGGAGTTCCTTTCCATGAAGTATTTAATAAGAGATCAGGACAGTTAGGATTTTTGTTTGTTTGTTGTTTTTTAACGCCGCACTCAGCAATATTACAGCTATATGAAGGTGGTCTGTAAATAATCGAGTCTGGACCAGACAATCCAGTGATTGACATCGTGAGCATGGATCCACACAATTGGGATACGATGACATGTGTCAACCAAGTCAGCGAGCCTGATCACCCGATCAAAAACAACAAGGCATGGAAGGCAGAAGTAATACTTTTTTATGAATTTGTTAAATTTCTACGGTTTCAAGGTTTGACCTTGCTCAAGCAGTAAATGGAATTACGCCAGCGACTTTGACGATTCAAGCCTAGATATCGCTGTCTCCACTATTTGACAACACCAACCACAAGAAACTTCGAAACCGAATGTCTATGTCTATGTCTAAGTGGAATAGAATCAGCTTGTGTAAGGTATAATTATAAAGTGTAAAACTCATTTGTTTCTATTACAAGCTGGCAATCAATCAAGTCACCGAGTTGTGCCACCCAACTCATTGAGTTGCGACAAACAGAGGTTGCTAGGGGTCTAATCTAACCCGGAATACCAACATGGACGATAGTTTGCTGTGAAGAACGAAGCGTGGTTTATTTCACGATAAAACATTGTTCTATCAAGGCGTCATTTCTGGTCATTCGAATATGCGCTTGCAACTTCATGACGTCATATATTGGACGACGTTATTTTTTGAGAGGGAAGTGGCAACTAAGATGTTCCCCATCTAGGTGTAGCTGGGCTGCGCAGATAAACGCAATGGCTGAACGATCGCATCCCAAAGTGGGAGAGATATCGATATTAGGAGACAAGGTACAGGTAATCGACGTGAGGATTGTGAGAATATGCGAAAAATAACAAACTTAACCCACCAGTTCGTAAAATTGACTTGTCCGACATTGTCGATGTAGGATTCTATTCAGGGAGCCATCATTATTAAAATTTGGGTAATATATTTAAGGCTTGTACATTTTAACATGTACATCCTGAAAGAGGCTGTACATAATGTTGATCATCTTATATAAGACATAATCGGCTCGTGGTCGTTGTTTATCGTATCGCTGCGCCCCTCATGGTTTATTCTCTCCGCAGTGTTTTATTGTTCGATAAACAACTCCCATTCGTCATTTATGTCTTCAATAAAGAACATACTTTCACCCAGAGATACAAGCTGAGGCCAATGTTCGATACATGTGACAATACAGTTTACAACACATTTATGCATGTCACAGTTACTAAGAACATAATCATTGTTTGCCGATGTGGGTAGAGAACATATTCGTTCATATACCTTGGTTTGTAGTATCAGCACCATGCAAATGTATCGCACATGATTGTAGTACCTATATAGTTTCATGTCAGTATATGTTAAAAGTAGCGAGACAAGTTGTACGTGTAGATTGAGACACTGGATTACCAACAACGTAATCAGGCCCACAATTCTCTCACTGATCTGCAGGTGGAGTTGACGGGATTGTGTAAGTAACGTCAACAGGTATTGCACGACGTCATGATGCTTGTCAGGCTGACCCGTCTTGTTCCGCCCATAATGTCCAAGCAGCCTCGCCGGCCGGGATATCCCACGTGGTTTAATACAACTTCTACCCTATATACTTAATGTCGCCCTGACGTACATACAATGTACGACTCTTTTGGCAATAACCGTCACCAGTTATTGGAGAGTGTGATCACGACAATCTGATCCAGCGTGTCTGTCGAAAGTAAACCGAACGCTTGCACTTGCGGAAAAATCCATGGTTGTTTAATTTCAGTGACTCCATTGTAAAATTAGGAATGTTTACCTACCTCTCGTATTACTATTACGAACATAAAAATGAACACTCGTGACTGAGTATGGTTTTACGCCGCTTTCAACAACATTCCAGCAAGTTCATAGCAGGCGACACCACACATGGCACACAATATACCCACAAGGGGAATCGACCCCGGATTTTCGGACGCTTTTACCACTAGGCTACCTCACCGCACCTGGAACTATTGTTGTATATGTGAAATGTGTTATAGTATGTAATACAACATGCATTTAAACAATGTCAAATGTTATCAGACTGGTGTCTTGGCATTCTGAAACATGTTATGTTACTGTCGTTGATAGCGTTGCTCTGCTGGTAATCGCATGTGTAGTTGACATCTATTGTAGCCGCCAAGGTTGACGGCCTAAGTCGACACCACCGAGGAAGATAACATAGAGGCGTTTTTTTTCTCTCTCAATTGAATCATGTTCACTGTTTATTTATGTTTTTCTTAATCAGGTTGTAATAGTTGCTTTCATCGATTTTACTGTCGGTTAAGCTTGCATGTGTTAATGAATAGTCCTTTAAGCATGCCGTACTGCGTTATCAAAAGCCCTGTAATTTCGTTCCCTGAAAACACATAGTACGATCCATAACGGAGTCCAGTCATGGGGTATGTATGCTTTGTTCCCAGTACAGGGTGGTATGCAAACTTGACTGAATATCACCAAGTCACATTCATTCTGATGGTTAAGTTAAAGGCAGTGTAATGTATAGTTTTAGAGTTCATAGGAAATTCTTCTGTCTTTTGAGAAATACGTCCTGTCTACGATATCTGCCACATCTGACTTTGGTAGCTGTCCGCCATAAACCCTGTACGTCTGAGACAATTGGTACATGTCATCAAATAATCTATTTCTGTTTCTGTTTCTCAAAATGATTATGACACTTTGTAAACAAAAATAAGTGTGCTTTGATTTTAAATGAAAAAAGAGGAATATTTTCAATGGTATTATCTGTCTTTCTTTCTGTATGCTTTTAGACCGTAAGCAGTGCTTAATTTTTCTCATGGTGTATATTTCATGAAAGCAATCAAGAAATATCTTTGTGACCGATTGTATAAGATATGCTGTTTCCTCCGGGTATATTTGAAACCAATGTGTCCCGCACTGTACCAATCAGTTGCGCCCTTGCGCCACCACCACTGGCTGTATATTTACAATGGTCTCCTCAGACAGGTCATGTGTTCTGTCCCCCAGGGTCATGTCTTCAGCAGCCGTGCTGATTGCCCTCCTGCTTCTCCAACTCTCCCCGACTGGAAGCACCCTCCTCAACATCCACAACAACAAATATGACAACCTCGTTGTAGCCATTCACGACAGCGTGCCAGAGAACCTCACCCTCATCTCCGAGATGAAGGTAAGCAAGGTGTTTCTTTTAAGAAAATATTTCGAACATGTCCCGAGGCTAGTGTTTGTCTTGGTTGTCTATTTCCTCAATCCATGCCCATCTGTACGCCTATCTGTACGCCTATCTGTACGCTCACCTCTCTCAGTGTGGCCTTGTTTGTTTGCCTGTCCGTCATCCTACACAGATGCTCATCTGTGCGCCCACCTCTCTCAGGGTGACCTTGTTTATTCTTTTCCGTGGACATATAATCTCTCTGTGTCTGTATTTGTCTATATGCCTACCTACTCGTCTTGATGCCTCCCCGTGTTAGAATCGATCTTCAGCAACCAATTCTTGTCGTAAAAGGCAACTAACGGGATCGGGTGGTGAGGTTCGCTGATTTGGTTAATGCTTATCATCGGATCCCAATTACGTAGATCCATGCGCATGACGGCAATCACTGGATTGTCTGGTCCAAATTTGGTCCACCGTCATACAGTTGACTGCATCGATAAACAAAAAAAACAAGTCTTGATGCCTAATTCCACATTTAAACTCCATCATCCGATCCTTGGTTGATGGGCCAGTAGTCCCCGAACATTGCAATCATCTTGAAAACCAACCAACAGGAAATCAAACAGACTAGCGCCAGTGTCATACGGGCCTGAAAACAAACAATTCCTCTTGGGGGTAAAGGTCACTTAATAAAGACAAATGTCCAGTTGAAAACATAAAACCAACGGGTGGGAGGGTGGGTAAAACCAGTAGACTAAGCGTATTTCTGACCAACTTCGGCATGTCATGAGTCGTGCCCAGGGCGTGTCCCTTGCAACAATAAACTGCTTACAGCATTGTCAGTCTGAGTTGGTTCACCTTGACTGTTACATGGACACTAGAACAGATGGCAGGGCAATGCCTTTTGAATTTAAATAAAATATGGTTTATTTCTTACGTTGTACGAGCTGAACTAGTCTTGTCTGCGGAGAAACATATCCTTATTTTGTCAAAGCTTAACATCTGCAGCTGTCATGCACCGTTCTATGTGTACAGAACGCAGAATAAAATCAAGAACATTTGCAACTTGCAATTTGCACAGTAGAAAAACAAAGTTGGAAGGCACTTCCTATGATATGATCGTCATGTATTTCTTACAGAGCATTATCAGCGATGCGTCCTCCGCGTTGTACCAGGCAACTAGGAAGCGCTCCTACATAGGTAGTGTCACGTTCCTTATCCCGGGCACGTGGTCTAAACAGCCAGCTTGGGCCAATGCGAAGGATGGGACATTTGAAGAGGCAGATATCCGAATCGACCAGGCGTCTCCAGTGTATGGGAACAACCCCTACACGGAGCAGCCCGCTGGGTGTGGCGACCCCGGGAAGTACATCCACCTCACCCCGGAGTATATCCTAAACCCTCACTACAGGCTCACCAACTGGGGCGAGGGAGGTAGGTGGCCATCGGTCTTCATCTCGCGACATTGTCAAAGTTCAAAGTTTAACACTCAATGATGGGCAGAATCTGTTGTATGGATTGATGCTGTTGTTTGGGCGGATGCTGTTGTTTGGGCGGATGCTGTTGTTTGGGCGGATGGTGTTGTATGGACGGATGCTGTTGTTTGGGAGGATGTTGTTGTATGGGCGGATACTGTTGTATGGACGGATGCTGTGTGATGGGCAGATGTTGTTTTATGGACGGATGCTGTTGTTTGCGACTTCATCTCACGACATTGTCGTGGCAAAATTGAACATCAACACTCAATGATGGAAGATGGGCAAGGGCTGTTGTATGGACGGATGCTGTTGTTTGGGCGGATGCTGTTGTTTGGGCAAACGCTGTTTGATGGGCAAACGCTGCTGTATTGCGGATGCTGTTTGGTGGGTGGAAGCTGTTATATGGACGGATGCTGTTGTATTGACGAATGCTGTTGTTTTGGACGAATGCTGTTGTATGGACGAATGCTGTTGTTTTGGACGAATGCTGTTGTAAAGGCGGGTGATGTTGTATGGGCGGATGCTATTGTATGGGCGGATGCTGTTGTTGTGGTCGGTGGCTGTTGTAAAGGCGGGTGCTGTTACATGGGCAAACGTTAATGTATTGCGGATGCTTTTTGGGTGGGCGGATGCTGTAGTATGGACGTATGCTGTTGTATGGACAAATGCTGTTGTATGGACGAATGCTGTTGTTTTGGACGAATGCTATTGTAAAGGCGGGTGATGTTGT
The DNA here is from genome assembly GCF_022045235.1 of Haliotis cracherodii. Taxonomy (NCBI): domain Eukaryota; kingdom Metazoa; phylum Mollusca; class Gastropoda; order Lepetellida; family Haliotidae; genus Haliotis; species Haliotis cracherodii. The sequence goes on along the minus strand of NW_027266264.1, from coordinate 1,654,517 downwards.
ATGGGCGGATGCTATTGTATGGGCGGATGCTGTTGTTGTGGTCGGTGGCTGTTGTAAAGGCGGGTGCTGTTACATGGGCAAACGTTAATGTATTGCGGATGCTTTTTGGGTGGGCGGATGCTGTAGTATGGACGTATGCTGCTGTATGGACAAATGCTGTTTTCAGGACGGATGCTGATTTTGGGCGGATACTGTTGATGGATGGATGCTGTTGTTTTGGGCGAATGCTGTTGTTTGGGCTGATGCTGATGGGTGGGCGGATGCTGTTGTGTGGGCGGATGATGTTGTATGGGCGGATACTGTTGGGTGGGCGGATGCTGTTGTTTGGGCGGATGCTGTTGTATGGGCGGATACTGTTGGGTGGGCGGATGATGTTGTATGGGCGGACACTGTTGTATGCACGGATGCCGTTGTATGGACGGACACTGTTGTATGGGCGGATGCTGTTGTTTGGGCGGATGCTGTTGTATGGACGGATGCTGTTGTATGGACGGACACTATTGTATGGGCGGATGCTGTTGTTTGGGCTGATGCTGTTGTATGGGCGGAAGCTGTTGGGTGGGCGGATGCTGTTGTATGGGCGGATGCTGTTGTTTGCGCGGATGCTGTTGTGTGGACGGATGTTGTTGTGTGGACGGATGTTGTTGTGTGGACTGATGTTGTTGAATGGGCGGATGCTGTTTGGGGGGCAAATGCTGTTGATGGGCATATTATGTAGCGTGTAAAATGTTATTACGTACAGGGGGCGGTCGCGTAGCCTAGTGGTTAAAGCTTTCGCTCGTCACGCCGAAGACCCGGGTTCGATTCCCCACATGGGTACAATGTGTGAAGCCCATTTCTGATGTCCCTCGCCGTGATATTGCTGGAATATTGATAAAAGCCGCGTAAAACCATCCTCATTATTACGTACAATTTCTCTTATGCCATGCTGTTTACCATATGGCCAAGTAGACATGTGAATTTGATTGGATAATTAAGGAAATAATGTATTCATAAAATAACAAACAAACACTTGGAATACGTTCTGCAGGTCGGACGCTTGTCCACGAGTTCGCGCATCTCCGTTACGGAGTGTTTGATGAGTATGGACTGAACGCCGCGGAATTCCCCAACTTCTACTTGGATGACGACACCTTGATGGCAACTGGGTGTACAAACTCCATCAAAGGTCACCCTCAAGGGAACTGCACCCTCGATCCGGCGACGCACCTGCCGGGGAGCGACTGCTACTTCCTGGCGGACATAGACGGGAACTCCGCCAGGGCGTCCATCATGAATGACCTCTTTGTCAAATCGGTAAGCGGTAACAAGGCCGGATCCAACAAATTTAAAAGGGAGGGTTCCAAAATTTCAAAATACTCTCTCAAAATACTACATTCTACATACTGTTCTTTGAGTTTCATTATTCAAATGCAAATATAAGTTTTCGTTGCAAGAAAATAACTAGTCTAGATTATTCGCCAAAACAGATTAATATTTGGCGTAAGGGCAAAATAGGTATGAAAATGATATGAATGGATCACTGAAAATCAGAGATGACACCTGCTGTTAGTTGGCTGTTACTGCATACTGTTGATCTTTACATTTCTACTGATGTAATTTATGTCCCAGTGAACGACTGTAGGTATCAGTACCTTCGAGTTGTAAAGGGAAGTCTGTGCTTTACAAATGTCGTGAATTTGTGTACATGTAATAAGCAGCATGCCTGGAAACTGGGTGTCTGGAATCTCTGTGGGTTTATTGCTGCAAGTAATTGGATTGGATACAAGTAGAAACGTCATTCTTATTAACAATCAATGTGTTAGTTTTCATAAGTGTGTTATGGATCGGAACTTTCCAAAATAAACCCTATCTGGCTCTTTAATGTGCAGGTAACTACATTTTGTGAGAGTAATTCCAATGACCCGGATTACCTCCACAACGACCTGGCCCCGAACCAGCATAACAAGATGTGTAGGGGGAGGGGCACCTGGGACATCATCTTGGAGAACCCAGACTTCGCGGGAGGAGCCAACCCGCCCGTCAACAGGACAGAGGCGGAGATAAGACCTACATTCAATGTCCTGTTCAACGATAAGACCACCGCACACATTGGAGGGGAGGTCTGTGGGAGACCCGTTATCCTGGTCCTGGACCTTTCCGGCTCAATGGTATCGGTAAGTTTTAGGTTGAGACGTCAATGCTACAGAGGTGGCTGAACAGTTCGGATGGCGTATAGTACACCCTAACAGTTTACTTGTGTTAAGTACACCACTTTCTATGCTTACAAGATACACTGGGACTACATACATCTGGCTGTACAATTCTGCAGGCATCAAAGCGAATAGGTATTCTCTGTTGATGAAAATGGAGAAAATTGGCTACCGTACTGTCATCAAGTCAGTGAAAGGACTATCTCCAACGGCCATCCATGCAGACATGATGTCAACTTTCGGGGTTGATGCTCTTTCCTTTACCACTCACCATATGTCACATAGCAATTAGAGTAGGCATCTCTCATGAGAGGAGAGTTGAGGAATGAACTGGGCATTCAAAGGTTTCAGCACACTGGGTTCCACGGCTTCTGACTCCTGATTAGAAACATTCCAGCTTTTCTCTCGTGAAAATTGAAGCAGAGACTCTTGATCTTTCCACCTCTTCCCAAACTTGAAGAAAGAACAATCTGTCTTGCATTATGCAGATGATGATGATGATGTCATCAGTGGGGCGTCTAACAGTGGATCTAAAGCCGTCTCTGCTTTCAGCACATATTTTCTCTGACCGTGGAAAGGGTTTTGTTCTACAGAGTAAGATCCTGACATTCCAGCATCGTTGACAGAAATGTGTGGATCTTGGAGTCGATAATGTTGAAAAATTATTAACAACCAACTCTATCAATGCACATGCAGTCCATCATAGTTCGGCTCAGAATGTTTCAGCCACCCCTCTTGGTCTTAACGTACGGTTCGTCAAATATCAATGTTAAAAATACCAGAATCCAAGCTCTGGTACTTGCAGTATCTGTTTCTGGTACGATTGACGCCATAGGCATATGTAGTTCACTGCCATTGTTGTCTTGTATTTATCAATTTTTTTTATGTGAATTACTGTATGGAGATTGTGTTGTCTTTCAGAACAACCGCTACTTCAAACAAAGTCAGACAGCGGACAAACTCATCAGAGACATCCTTCCCGTGGGAACAAAGGTCGGTGTGGTAACGTTTTCTTTCACGGCGTCTACAAAAATATCTCTGACGTCGTTGTTGACAACCTCTGACAGAGACCGAGTGTCCAATCACCTGCCGAAACGGCAGGACTACGGGGGTGGTACCGGGATTGGAAAAGGACTCCTTCTTGCTAAACAGGTAGACAGAACATACGATTATGAAAGTACATGTATGTTTTATCTTATATAGAATTCGTATTCGTCAAACTATTTCTAATAAAAGACGTACCAAATGTTACATTTACTGTTATTGTAAATACGGTTTCGTACATATGGAAAACTAACTGTTACCTCCAGATGCTGCAAGGTATAGGTGCATTAAAGGAAGGCAGGATAGTGCTGATCACAGATGGAGAGGAGAATGTATCCCCTTATGTAGCTGATGTGAAAGGAGAACTGATCCAAGCAGGAGTCCGGGTACATGCAGTGGCATACAGTAGTGCGGCTGCCGTGGCTATAGGGAAACTAGCTAATGAAACAGGTCAGTCAAGTACACCGGGGCAAGTCTGTCTGTCTGTCTGTCTCTCTCTAACTGTCTGTCTGTCTGTCTGTCTGTCTGTCTCCATTGATTGGAAGTTGTTGCTAAGGGATATTTCATTAAGCAACGAAAGGTCTTCTTACTGGCCTGCTTCTGTTTGTCAGGTGGTCAGTACGCCTACTACTCCGAGGGCGCCACCTCCACCGTCCTGGACAGCGTCATCGAGACGTTGATGAAAGACATATCTATCTGTAACCACAGGGTCCGTATTGAGGTACGTTGATGACATCGTTTCAAATCAAGTCATGTAAGTAGTCATACATTCCTCGTCGGTAAATGTCATCCATGATGACAGCATGTCAAGACCACTGTTGGGTCGAATGGTGAAATATAATAAGAAAGTTTACATATAAAGTTTACACAGTTGACTTTTACTAGTCCTGTGTGTTTGTCAGACCGATAGCCTTAAGCAACCCTAATTCCTTTTCGACTTTCTTGCGCTTGGATTGTGTAAGATGCCTAGCTTGGTCGGAGGAAAATTATGCCATGCACTGCATTGACTCACTTGTTTCCTCAAACTCAAGGGGACAGAAACTTAGAATACCCGGATTTTGTTCCTATGGCCTTAACTATGACAGTGTCCCCCTTTCCATTACCTGTTCATTGTGAAGATGTCTGTGTCCAGACACGGGGAGTATATGGAATGGACCGTAATATGTATGATTCATTTTGTAACGATTTAATCCTGTTCTGTCGAGTAAACTAATATAGATTTCTTCGACTTCTTCGACCTCTGCATTCAAGGTACACTTGGAGGATAAGGTTCAAGGCAATGTCCTATGGTTTCCGAACCAGCGTAATTTCAGGTTTATTTTCAGATAATGAGAGTAGCTAAGCCTTTAATTCCCACGACACCCGTTGAAGACGTCATCACTATGGACGCTACAGTTGGGAGTGACACTATGTTTGTCTTTACACTCCCACGTGGAGCATCAGTGATGGTGAGTATGTTTCCTCCTTTGCGGCTTCATACTTCAAGTTATTTAACAAAGCTTGGTTGCCACGAGAAGCTACATGTAGATTGTTGTATTCATTTCCTTATTGTGTTTAGGTAACCTTGACGTCCCCTACTGGCATCAAGTATACCTCAGCTAGTCCTGAATATTCCCTCGACAGCAAACTCAACATTGTCAGATTCAACTTCCAGAAAGCGCAGGTATCATACTTCATTACTTATATAATCATGAGCCGTTTCAGTAATCACCAAGCCAAGCATGACAGCTGCATTTGTTTCTGTATTAAGACAGGAGTATGGCACTATTCGCTGTTGAGCCCGACGCCTGGCACAGTGACACTTGTGGTGAAGGCGCTACCTGGGGATCACACACAACCCTATGAGATCACTTCCTGGTTGTCCTCCACGGGCGCCGACCTCTCCGGACCTAACCCCACTAAACCCGTCGTCTACGTCAGTGTACGAAAAGGATACTCCCCCGTCGTTGATGCTGACGTAACAGTGACGGTGGAACGACCATCTGGGCCTCCCGTGACGTTAAAGCCTAAGGACAAGGGGACGTGTAAGTATAACATAGGTCTTTGTAACAGATTGTGGGTAATAGGGTATGTAAACTGTAGTGTATATGTAATCCGTAGTTATTGAGAGGGTGTGGGTAATATGTTGTTTATGTACTCTGTAGTTGTTGAGAGGGTGTGGGTAATATGTTGTTTATGTACTCTGTAATTATTGAGAGGATGTGGGTAATAGGGTGTGTATGTACAGCATTTGCTTGAAGTTGCACAACGTTCCTATGTGTGTTTCTAACATGGCCGTGTTGTATAGGGCTGTGTTGGGGACCTCAGGGACCTGGCAACATATTCTGACCATGAGGCTTCTGGAGGTGATACAAGTAATAGACACACAGACTCGAGGTGCCTGTATTATTTATACTTTTTATTGCTTTTGTCTTTCCGATGCCATGGAAAATGTTAAGTTACTGCCTATAACAGGACCAGGTTCGATCCGGAGTTCATGAAAGTGTAAGTACATGTTCAGACATGACTCTTGTTTACTGCTTTGGTGGTGTGTACATGGAATGAGTTGCAGATCCTCCAGCTTCATTAATAAACAAGTGAGGCAATGTCACTGCGTACATTTGCTGGCACGGACGTACATATGTCTCTGCATTACTTTATTCACTTGTTCTATCCACAAAATATACATTTCTATAATACATATTAACATATTCCATGCAATCCTATGTCCCTACATTGAGAGAGGCCGTCACATGCTTGTGTTCCAGTGCCGGACAACAAGGCTGATGACGGGGTGTATTCTGTGTACTTCACCCAGTTCACTGGCAACGAGAGGTACTCCCTGGATGTGGACGTGAGAACTATCGCCCACAAAACACGCTACTTCCTTCAGGGGGGTCCTGCCTTCGGGAGAGCCAAATCCAGATACCCCAGTATGTTTGATTCTGTGCCACAATAAGGGCATCATTTCTACATACATTGCGCCTCAATGATCACTTAAATACCCGAGGCGTAAACATTAACATTGAATCCAATGATTTCAGGCATCTACGAGTATCTATTTCGTACACAATACTCACCGCCAAAAGAAATGAGAACTATACAAACATATGGGGAAGTTTGTAAGTTAAGAAGCGATGTTTCCACAGTGTACCAATCAATAACAAAACCAACAGATGTTACAATGGAGTGTCTTTATTCTTATCACGGTATGCTGCATGTGATTTCCAAACTTTACACAGTAATCCTGCACGAGACACATGGGACATCTCGAGTCACGGATCTCTGACGTCACACGTGATGCTTTCATGAGCGTCGGTTTACACAACATACCAGTATGTTCGTTTGTGCGTCAAACCAATCTAATATCTCTTTCATATGGGAAATTCTTCATATATTAACCAATATATGTGGTATTCGCTTTTCTTTTGTCGGTGAGATCTCACAGCATGTCATGGTTCAAATAGAGCATAATGTGTGCACCAATTAATAAGCGCTGAAAGATTGTAACCGAATCAATTGAACTTTGAATATAATGGTAAATTGTCCTTATATCTCAAGGCGTCCTCTGTAAACTTGTAGCCTTGTTGTCTGTGTTTACCAGATACCACAGCCACTGTAAAAACTGTGGAGGCCGGCATCTTCACACGCACCACGTCTCCTGGTGCCATGGACGTTACTGGCTTTGTACCTGGAAAAGACGTGTATGCCCCTGGTATAGTCACCGATCTCAAGGTCGTCACTTTCAATGCAAATATTGGAACAGTGACCTTGACCTGGACTGCCCCCGGGGACGATCTCGACGTTGGCACTGGTGAATATTTTGGTTTGTTGAGTTGACGAAAGGGGAGTGTGTGGGTTAATAGCTTCAGTTACAGCTGCAAAGCCAGCTATGTATTTACTTAAGACTGTGAGCTCAGAAAACCAGCTTTCAGCAATGTTCTTTTTGCGACTGACAATATAATCTTTCAGTCAGGAGCACAGTTATTGCAATTGATGTTGGCGTAGTGTGATTATTATGTGATAACAAGTTCCCCGTCATATATGGTGTTAAAAAACAAATGGATCAACGCTTTATTAGTACTTTTCTAACGTTTGACCCACTATTTCTGTCATAGTGATTGCAATAGGAGGGACCACATTTTACTACATACTTACTGATAACCATTTTCTGAAATATGGGTTTACTATAGATATAGGGATCTGAACCGCTGGGCCCACATTTGTGAATCGCTAGGCTTAGGTTCACCTAGTAGGCCCACATCTTCCCCAGTCAACTGTTAATACAGGTCAACTTTTATAGTCAGTTAACTCCCTTGCTTCGAGAAGATGGTTGACCCACATTTATAGATAATTTACATTGATAAAAAGTAACAAAAGCAAGTTCGTAATACTGTGTTTTTGGACGTAGTTCATACTTCAGGTGCAGTTTGTTTGGAATGTGTGCCCACCTCGAATTTTCGATTAGGCAAACAGAGTTAGCTGCCTTCTCGAACCAACGACATTTCTATATTATATTGTCATTCTTGCAGATATAATTCTTTTCGTAAATAAGTATTCTTAATATAATTTTCAGCTTCCAGATACGAAATACGAATCGCAGAAACTGCTAAAGAACTGAGCACAAAATTCTCGACGTGCAAAAAGGTGACACAACCTATGGTATCCGGACTTATGGCGCCTAAACCGGCCAACAGCAGAGAGGAGATGACGATCACGATCCCAGTGGGTTGGACGACCGTCTGTTTTGCCCTGGTGACTTTTGATGAACACAATCACACATCTGATAAATCCAACATAGCTGTGGCAACTTTCAAACAAGTAACGATGAATAGCCTAAAAACTGCCGAAACCACACGTCCAACACGCCTAATGACTGGACAGTCGGTGACGCCACGACCTAAGACAACGAAGGGCGGCACGTTAGGCGGTGTGGCTCCGGCTCCGGCTCCGGCTCCGGCTCCGGCTCCAAGCGCAAGTATGATCGTCGCCATTGTGGGCGGCACGTTAGGCGGTGTTGCTATTGCTGCTGTAACTGCTGTTGTTATAGCTAAGATGTTCATCAGCAAGAAGGTTCTCCATATGCCGTCAGACCCGCTGGATGCCCCAATGACCGAGCCAGCTGTTCCTAACGAGTCGGTTTTCTTACAAATGAAATATTGAAATACTGAACGATGACTGCAGGGGAAATTGACATGTAATCACGATCAGTTCGTGGTTAAAACTTCGTGTTTATCAACTGACCACAAATGACATTATCTGACAAAGCTTATACAGAGATCATCGCTGAACCAGAACAGAGACAGAAAATACACTGACACAATGGTGTTTCTGACAGTGAATATAGATTGTTGTCGTAAGTCTAGACTAGGCATATGATCAATGACGTATACAAAACAAAGACATTTCTTCGTACTTCTAATTCACAATGATATGTATAGATGAAGTAAAATACATTTTCACGATGTCAATTATTAATGTATCATATATGTATGTGTCTTTGTGTGTGATTTATAAGCAATACATACATTTATAACTTCACCCTGTGGCGAAAAATACCACTTAGGTCCTCGTCACCCGGTGGCGAACATTACCACTAAGGTCCACGTCACCTGGTGGCGAACAATACCACTTAGGGCCTCGTCACCCTGTAGTGAACAATACCACTTAGGTCCTCGTCACCCGGTGGCGAAAAATAGCACTTACGTCCTCGTCACCCTTTGGCAAACAATACTACATAGATCCTCTTCACCCGGTGGCGAAAAATTCCACTTAGGTCCACGTCAGCCGGTGGCGAACAATACCACTTAGGTCCACGTCCCCTTGTGGTGAACAATACCACATACGTCCTCGTCATGTAGTGGCGAAAAATACCACTTAGGTCCACGTCACCTGATGGTGAACAATACCACTTAGGTCCTCGTCACCCGGTGGCGAAAATACTACTTTGATAACCGTCACCCTGTGGCGAACAATACCACTTAGGTCCTCGTCACCCGGTGGCGAACAATACCACTTAGGTCCTCTTACCCCTGCGGCGAAAAATACCACTTAGGTCCTCTTCTTGTGATGGCGAACAATACCACTTAGGTCCTCGTCACCCTGTGGCGAACAATACCACTTAGGTCATCGTCACCTGGTTGCGAAAAATACATTTAGGTCCTCGTCACCTAGTGGCGAACAATACCACTTAGGTCCTCGTCACCCTGTGGCGAACAATACCACTTAGGTCATCGTCACCTGGTGGCGAACAATACCACGTTGGTCCTCTTACCCCTGCGGCGAACAATACCACTTAGGTCCTCGTCTCCTAGTGGCGAACAATACCACTTAGGTCATCGTCACCTGGTGGCGAACAATACCACTTTGGTCCTCGTCTTCCTGTGGCGAACAATACCACTTAGGTCATCGTCACCTGGTGGCGAACAATACCACTTAGGTCCTCGTCTCCCTGTGGCGAACAATACCACTTAGGTCATCGTCACCTGGTGGCGAACAATACCACTTTGGTCCTCGTCTCCCTGTGGCGAACAATACCACTTAGGTCCTCGTTAGCCTGTGGCGAACAATACCACTTAAGTCCTCGTCACCTGGTGTCGAACAATACCACTTAGGTCATCGTCACCTGGTGGCGAACAATACCACTTTGGTCCTCGTCTTCCTGTGGCGAACAATACCACTTAGGTCATCGTCACCTGGTGGCGAACAATACCACTTAGGTCCTCGTCTCCCTATGGCGAACAATACCACTTAGGTCATCGTCACCTGGTGGCGAACAATACCACTTTGGTCCTCGTCTCCCTGTGGCGAACAATACCACTTAGGTCCTCGTTAGCCTGTGGCGAACAATACCACTTAAGTCCTCGTCACCTGGTGTCGAACAATACCACTTAGGTCCTCGTCACCCGGTGGCGACCAACACAACTTAGGTCCTCATCACCCTGTGGCGAACAATGCTACTTAGGTCCTCTTCACCCTGTGGTGATCAATACCACTTAGGTCCTCTTCACCCGGTGGCGAACAATACCACTTAGGTCCTCGTCACCCGGTGGCGAACAGAGTGAGTGAGTTAATATTTAAGTCACATCGGCAATATTTCAGCCATATCGTGACTATCAAGGGTTACTTTTTTATAAATACAATTAAACTTATATAAAAACCTGCCAACGAAGGACTGTAAAAAGTACTAGACTTATCACAGAAAAAGATTTTAAAAGCAGTATGGGATCATAAAAAAGGATAACACGTATACATAGCAATAACATGATAAAAACGGGCTATAGATCGCCAGGCCCTGAAGGTAGATCACCATACTGGGGACCATCGGGACTTACGGTACCTTAGCTATCTGCATGGACCCCAGCAGGATTTACATCATCCCTTCAAGTGTTGGCGATTATTGTCAGAGTTAGCCTAACATCTTAAAATGACACATATTCCACGATTAAAAACACGGTAGTTCTAAATTTACCTTGAAAGAAGTGGAACTTATGTACCCTCTCAGGAGGACAATAATTTTACAGTACTTTAACCCCCCTCGAGGATACAGCCACTAACATTCCCAGTTGCTAATTTAATATACCAATCATAAAACATTTATATTTCACAAAACACAATCAAAACTTTGCAAACAACTCTATTTCCTTTAAAAAAACAATGATTAAACGAGAATTGATACTGCTAAAAAGATCCTTAATAGATGACGATTTGAAATATTTATCCCTTGTGATGGAAAAATCAAAGCAATCAAGCAGGACATGCTTGACTGATTCTCTCATCACAAGGGATGCAAAATAGAGGATCCTCACCTTTCAATAAATATTCGTGGGTATATCTGCTGTGGCCAATACGACATCGTCGTATAATGACCTCTTCAAATCTGGACTGACAGCCCAAGTAGGTGTAACCGATAGTTGGTTTAATTTCATGTAATTTATTGATACCTACTTGGGTGTCCCACTTCTTCTGCATGAGATCCCTGATGTAACATCTAATAACAGGCCTATAATCAGTGTATGGGATAAGAAGTGGTGTCACAGATTTGTTGAGTGCTGCCTTTGCAGCAGCATCGGCCATTGTGTTACCAATAAAACCAACATGGCTTGGTAATAAAACAAAAGACGATGTCATATTGGCCAGTAGCAAGATCATTATGTAATTCTATTATTTCAAGTAAAAGTGGATGATCACAGGAAATATTCTTAATGGCCTGAAGACAGGAAAGGGAATCAGAAAATATGATGAACTGTTTATGTTTAGATTGTGAATGTATATATTGGAGAGCTGTTAAAATTGCCTTAGATTCTGCAGTAAAAATTGAACTGGTGTCTGGTATTCTTGATGATATGGTGTTGGATCCAATGACAGTGGCACTAGCAACTGCACCACCGTCCTTGGATCCATCGGTGAAAATAGATTTGTAAGTGTTATAGGTGCCTCTTAGTTCATTATAATTTTGTTGATAAAGTAACTGATTTGTATCTGATTTCTTTAGGTTGGTTAACGTCAGATCGACCTGTGGCTTTATAAACTGCCACGGAGGAGAAGACAAAATCTGAGTAGGAGATATAACTGTAAGGTTAATGATAGCATCAGAAATGGCAGGTTTTATTTTTATTCCAAGTGGAGGAATAAGCGCTGTTTTTTCCCCATATAAATCATCATAAGATGGCTGAAAAACACATTCAAATGCAGGATTAGTTGGATTGGAATAAAGTTTTGTAACATATTGCAACGCTAATTTTAAGCGACGGTGTTTCAGGGGTGGCTCGTCAGCCTCCACGTACAGACTACTAATGGGAGAAGTTCTGAAGGCACCAAGGCAAAGCCTCAGACCTTGATGAGAACAATAAGTATTCGGAGATATCAAACCCCGCCCCGGGATCTTTTAAACCGATTGCCTTCCATGGCCAAACGACGACCGCTACTTCAACACCGACTACTACTCCAACATCGACAACTACTCCAACATCGACTACAACTCCAACACCGACTACTACTCCAACACCGACAACTACTCCAACACCGACCACTACTGCAACACCGACTACTACTCCAACACCGACTACTACTCCAACACCGACCACTACTGCAACACCTACTACTACTCCAACACCGACCACTACTGCAACACCGACCACTACTGCAACACCGACTACTACTCCAACACCGACTACTACTCCAACACCGACAACTACTCCAACATCGACTACAACTCCAACACCGACTACTACTCCAAAAACGACAACTACTCCAACACCGACCACTACTGCAACACCTACTACTACTCCAACACCGACCACTACTGCAACACCGACCACTACTGCAACACCGACTACTACTCCAACACCGACTACGTACTCCAACACCGACAACTACTCCAACATCGACTACAACTCCAACACCGACTACTACTCCAACACCGACAACTACTCCAGCACCGACCACTACTGCAACACCGACTACTACTCCAACACCGACTACTACTCCGACACCAACCACTACTGCAACACTTACTACTACTCCAACACCGACCACTACTGCAACACCGACCACTACTGCAACACCGACTACTACTCCAACACCGACTACGTACTCCAACACCGACCACTACTCCAACATCGACTACAACTCCAACACCGACTACTACTCCAACACCGACAACTACTCCAACACCGACCACTACTGCAACACCGACTACTACTGCAACACCGACTACTACTCCAACACCGACCACTACTGCAACACTTACTACTACTCCAACACCAACCACTACTCCAAAAACGACAACTACTGCAACACCGACTACAACTCCAACACCGACCACTACTCCAACACCGACCACTACTGCAACACCGATTACTACTGTTACACCGACTACTACTCCAACACCGACAACTACTCCAACACCTACTACTACTGTTACACCGACAACTACTGCAACACCGACTACTACTGTTACACCGACTACTACTCCAACACCGACCACTACTGCAACACCGACTACTACTCCAACACCGACTACGTACTCCAACACCGACAACTACTCCAACACCTACTACTACTCCAACACCGACCACTACTGCAACATCAACAACTTCTGCAACACTGACAACTACTCCAACACCGACTACTACTCCAACACCGACTACTACTCCAACACCGACTACTCCAACACCGCCGACCACTACTGGAACACCGACAACTTCTCCAACACCGACAACTACTGCAACATCGACTACAACTCCAACACCGACTACTACTGCAATACTGACAAATAATCCAACACCGACTACAACTGCAACACTGACTACTACTGTAACAGCGACTTCACAACCATCAACACCTGCATCCCCAGTGACATCGTTTAGCCTCAAAGAAAAGTTTGTCCCAGTGGTGATATCCGTCAGTGTTGTGGGGACATGTGCTCTTGTTGCTGTTGGTGTTGGTATTGGTTTCTGTGGGAGGAGAATCTTGATTCGGAGGAATTCATCATGCTGATGCGTCGATTCCAGTCATGACATAACCTGTTGACCTATATTAACCTTTGAAGGTTTGTTTGGTCCAGGAAGATTGTTATACCAAGAATTGGATTTGTGGTCGGGGAATTAGCTTAGTTAAAATAACTAAGAGCATCACCTAGTCTTGGCCAATCTTTATGCGCTTTGTCTAATCAATCATTTACATATCATAATAAAACATAACCACAATTAGAACCTAAGTCAATTACTATTTTCAGAGACTTATGAATTAACAGTTACAGCATAAATCTTACAACCAAATGTATACTCAACAACAAAAGTTCCTGTGACACCAATATTTTAGTGTGTTTTTTCAAACAAGTAAAGTTCGGTTTTCAATATTGTAGTACATGTATGGAATCAAGTCACAAAAACGCTACAGAAAAGCATGCAAAGTTTACTTTTATGCAAGCCCCATGGATTTCACTACCCAAGAATGAGTATAAAACATGTCTGTCAAAGGGATTCCATATGCACTACCACTCAAAAAAAAAATTACGTAATAATTCAACGAAATGCTACACCTGTCCGAAAATGAGCGTCTGCGAGCCTTTGGTATACTTGAAGCAGGATCGAGTCAACGTGATGTTGTAAGACAATTTAACGTCCACAGAAATACCATTTGGTGTTTATGGCAACGTTGTCAATAGACGAATGCTGTCAGAGACCATCCTCGGAGTGACAGGCCTATGCGTAACCAATAATCGACAAGACAACTGGATTCGAACAACACACCTACGAAATCGATTCCAGTCAGCAATAGTGAATGCAAGAAGCATCCCTGGCCTTCGACGAATATCTTCACAAACCGTACGTCGTCGCCTCAGATATGCAGGGATTGTCACCAGAAGACCCTCCAGACGTCCCATTTTGACAGGAAACCACCGTCAAGCACGTCTACAGTGGTGCAGACAGCGTCTACGCTGGACGGCCATGCAGTGGGGACAAGTTCTATTCAATGGCGAGTCTCGTTTTCACCTCAGCCACAGCGATGGACGGATTCGAGTGTACCGACGTAGAGGTGAACGTTACGTCAATCGTTGTGTCATGGAAGAAGATCGGTTCGAGGGCGGCAGCGTTATGGTATGGGGTGGGATTACAGCAAGACAGAGGGGACCCGTTTGATAGTGGTAGAGGGAAATCTCAATGGACAGCGCTACCGCGACGAGATCATCGGCCCTGTTGTTCAACCGTTTTTGCGTCGTTATGTCCAAGGCATTACGTATACCTTTCAACATGACAACGCCCTTATATTGCTCGACTTGTTCAGGATCTCATCAACAAAACAACGTAAATGTCATCCCCTGGCCGGCTCGCTCCCCTGATCTCTCACCAATCGAGATCATGTGGGATGAGATGGATCGGCGCCTTCGACGTCAACCACATGTTCCACGGACACTCCAGGAACTTCGAAACATGTTCCAGCAGATATCGACAGATATCCCACAGGACGTTGTGCGACGCCTGGTCCATTCCATGAGACGAAGATGTGTTGTTTGCATCGCAACCAGAGATGGACACACACGACATTTTGGCATGTTCATGTTTTTTTAATGAAATTACGCATTTTCTGAAGTCAGTATGGCAAATTAAACCATTTGAACACTAACAGGATTCTTTTATCTGTTGCAAACCGAAATATTTTCAGATTTGGTAAAAAACACAACTTTGCACTAAATCTTATTCAATGTCACAGGAACTTTTGTTGTTCAGTATGTTATACACTGAACAATTGTATTTCTAGACAATAACGTGAAGATACTTACATTTGGAAACGTAATGAAATGCTTTACTTTAATTCAATATAACAGAATATAACATAAACCGAATAATAATACTAATAATAATAATAATAATAATAATAATAATAATAATAATAATGAATTTAATGAGACTGTCCAACACATTGTCAGTGGATGCCAAGCTGTGGCACATACACAGTATCTTAAGCGAAATGATGGAGTGGCTCGGTCATTTTAATTGCCGTCTTCGCCATGCTTGTGGTTTTGACACAGAGGTCCATCCATGGTATGACCCGGAATATGTACAGGGCGTCATGGAAAATGATACATACAAAAGTCTTATGAATAGGCCCGTTTACAGCCTCAGTCGTATCCAGGCCAACAAACCTGATCTTGTCCTTTTTGATAAATCCAATGAAATCATTTATATCATTGAATTTTCTGTCCCTTTTGACAGTTATCTGATTGACAAGATTGAGGAAAAAGATGGCAAATATGCAGACCTCGCTTTCGAAATGTCACGCTTGAATCCCAAGTCACCAAGTTGTCCGACACCCCATTGTTCTTGGTGCCTTAGGTTTGGTACCTCCCAATCTGTTGACAGACATTGGGAGACTACCTGGGTTTTCTACCAGGAATACAGCCTTTCTGATAATCTGGGTAATGCAGAAGGTTGCAGTGTTTGGGAGTCTTCACATTCTCCGAAAAGTTCTAGGTGGTTTTGACGAGGCAGCGCTTCTTGGGAGAAGTCCCATTCGCTGTCTGGGCTGCTTGAAGAGGGGGGAAGAGCCCTGAGCTGATGATGAGCCTAACCAGGCTGACTGTGCCAGGATAACCCAAACCCTCTTTGCAGCATTTTTTATTTTTATCTGTACTTAAAAATAATATTATTGATAATTCACCACAACGACACAGTGCCTTAAAGTGGCATTCGCGTTTCTCGAACAACTAGTTACTCGATTTGTCTATGCCGATATTACAAGAGTTAACCCCATGACACACAATATTAGTTTCACTGTGGAAATACCAGGCGGTAGGTCGTAGTCCAAATGCTCCAGTGAAGTGGGTAGTGTATATGGTGACGTGGTAGATGTTCCATTTATACGACACTCTTCTCCTTTTGCACTAAAACCGCTCTTTACGACTAAGAACATTGAAACGTCGGCAAACAGGTCCTTCGGTGCAGTTCTTTTCATGGCAACATTCTCAAAGCAGCCGACGATGTAGCCTCGCTCAGCGGATCACATCAACGTCCAAAACAAACTATATGTCATGTGTTTGACAGTTTACGCACGATCTTAACCATGCCTGTATTCTGAATCATGCTACATTTTTATTGAATGTTGTATCTCTACCAGCTCCGCCTTGAAATCATATGCGGATTATTAATACAGGGGAATCTCGTTTATTCGACATTCCGGGAACATGCAAATACTCGAATTATCGAGTTACTGAATTAGCAGTGTAGTGATATGAGACTATATTGATGACAGAAATTTGCTGGTTGCACAAAGTCACGTCGTCTCAGAAGACAACGTATAAACAGCGTTCGAGTAAGCGAGGTTTCGCAAATCTGAAGGGGGTAATTAGGACGGATGAGTAGCTATGCATGTACCTATGGATGTACTGAAACAAGCAAACAGATAAACTGTGCCAAATGTCGGATGTGGGTCGCCGACGTCGAGGATAGAACAAGCGTATGAATGTTGCCATACGCCCAAGGCGCGAGCCGCCCTATGTAACCCATCGAGACGAACCGGTTAAGCGTAGCACGGGCAACGAGCCACACAGTCCAGGCAGCCTGACACACAACCAGGCAGGCTAGCCAGGCACTTCAGTCAGGTGGCATGGCAAGGGGTCTCCAAGTGGAGTAAGGGGTCTGTCTGTGGAGTAGGGGTGTATGGCTGTGTAGTAAGGGGGTATGTCTGTGGAGTAAGGGCGTCTGTTTGTGGAGTAAGGGGGTATGTCTGTGGAGTAAGGGCGTCTGGTGTGGAGTAAGGGGGTCTGTTTGTGGAGTAAGGGCGTCTTTCTGTGGAGTAAGGGCGTCTGTTTGTGGAGTAAGAGCGTCTGTCTGTTGAGTAAGGACGTCTGTCTGTGGAGTAAGGGTGACTGTTTGTGGAGTAAGGGTGTCTGTTTGTGGAGTAAGGGCGTCTGTTTGTGGAGTAAGGTGTCTGTTTGTGGAGTAAGGGTATATGGCTGTGGAGTTAGGGGGTATGTCTGTGGAGTAAGGGGTATGTCTGGGGAGTAAGGGTGTCTGTTTGTGGAGTAAGGGGCCTGTCGGTTGAGTGAGGGTCTGTCTGTTGTGCATGGAGCCTGTCCGTTGAGTAAGGGATCTGTCCACTAATTTCAGTATAGGTTTACTTAGCATGCCTCTGTTTTGCCAGAAATGATGAAACCACACTGCGACATAGAACAGCGAGACTGTATTCGTTTAAACGAAAAGTTTATTGAAATCATTTAAATATACCCAATTGAACAGCACATATCCAAACAGACGACTCGCATTTCAATTTATGTTATCACACAATATGCCATCTTTCCATCTATACACAACGGTACAGTCGTACTACCATGGTAAAAACACTTGGAGATATCAACAGACAGGTTTATTACAAACAAATGAAATCACAATACATTAATGGGTTTAATCCATCAATCTGAGTCGATATGTACATGATATTTACAAGACCTGGAAATCTGTCTCCAAAGCAAGATGGACTTTCCAGTGCTTTCCAGGCAGAATGTATATACAACATACACAGTTTATGAGGTTACACGTGCACATTTTAATCCGGAAGTTACTGTTGGCATTGTCATTGCCCGGTAATTTATGAATCATCACTATGGAGTTACGTCCCTTTGTATATATGATCTGTTCTTTGGCGGAAGGTTTAACCTCCGCAATGGCGAATTCAGAGGGAAGGTCCAGGGGGTACGCTTTCCCCTTGACAAACAGTATGTTGTAGATCACCCCCACCAACTGGGAGGCGATTTTGATATTTTGAACCCCTCCCTTTTAAAAATGCTTGAACCGCCCTTGCTCTTGAGAGTGGAATATGGCGGGGTGTCACTGTGCGGGTATCTTCCGCCTATCACCGTCGATTGGTGTGAGACAACGAGTTCCATACCGCGAGTATGTGGGAACACTTTGTAACGTTTGTCTTCCTTGTACACTGTCTGCGAGCATGCGCACTAGCTAGTGGTGGGAGGGTTACTTCCGGTCGTTCCGATATTGAGACACTGACAGTGGGAGGGTACTTCATGTGCTATCAGCTGAGCCCCGACCCCCGGGGTCCACGCAAGGCTCCAGTGAGCCCGGGTCACCTGCTTACAGCGTGCCCGACCCCCTCCCCCACATGGTGCGTTCTCGTTCCTGAAAGGTGCAAACAACACGATGAACCAGCACTGTTACTGCCATTCTGATCAGTCAGAGTAGGATTAAAATTCGGTATCTAATTCTAAATGCCTCGGATCTAAATTAATATAAGAAGTATCAAATCTACTGTTAGACAACGTCACAGTAGGTTTATCTCCTGATTGTTTTATTGGTAAATTGGCAGAACCAGTGCCACCAGTGTGATACACGCCAACAGGCAGTCTGGTTACAAGTTCAACACATATCAATATCACATTGGCTAGGATATAATGTTAGATTTATATTACTATTAAATATCGTCTGAAAGTATTTATGTTACATGCCTGAATGCGAATAAAAAATATGCGTCAGGTACAGAATTAAATGGTAATGTAGCTAAGATTCAATCATAATTATAATAATAATGATAATAAATGTACATCATCATCATCATCAAAATAATAATAATACCCTGATTGAACATTCTTAATTATACAGTGCATTGTGCATTCTATAAAGATAAGTATCATTCGAAGCTCTGCTATCATCGCATCGCTTGGGAAATGACGTCCTCATCTCCATCTCTCACTCACACAGCTTGGGTCAGCCCAGGGTATGTGGAACAAACAGCCTGGCGATACAGTGCACTTGGTAATCGAGGATGTAATACTGCAGCTTCATTATCCCGCCGCTACATTAGACTACTTACGAGCATCTGCCAGTTGGGATGAACTGGAAGTTATTGTTGAAGTTGATGAGGGTGTGGTTCCTGCCCTGGAAATCAGTCACCGTCTCTATCACCTCGTAACCGATTTCACTGTCAACGTAAGACAAACAGTCTCAGCTAAACAATCACATCTAAAATCATATTAATATAATCTTAACTATGTTTAACCATAGACCAGTGTAGCTTCACAGCTTATAGGAGCGGTAGAGCATTTCCCATTTAGGTAAAATGTGTGAAGCCCATTTCTTGTGTACCTATCGTGATATTACTGTAAAATTGATAAAGAAGAAGTTCATCCCCACTCACTCGATCACTCACTCACTCACTCACTCAGTGGGTACGTACGTTAGACAACAGCCGCAGAGTCCGTCATTGATGTAGCTGACGTTGCCCGTCTTGAAGGGGGAGTTGGAGCTGAACGACCCCACAATCACCCGCCTCAGAGCGGTGAATGTCGGTCTGCGACTGCGTGACAGGATATGAGGTTCCGGCACCATACTCAGCAGGTCATCGTCTGACAGGAAGCGACCTGGGAGCATGCGCAGAACATCACTAGGCCGCTGCATAGAGCACATGTTGTTGAGGTTCATCATTGATTGGCTGAACGGTTGAAATGGTGACCTCATGACCTGCGGGCGCAGAGGTTGCCAGTTGTAGTACATGGAGGCTGCCCCGGGGACGTGTGCAGTGATGCAGAGTAGTGTGGCGAGGAACGAGCATTGTGGTGGCATCTGCAATTGAAATTGTACTCATTTAACACATAGTTGCTTCGAAGAGGGTGTGTTCAGTTCAGCGCCTTGCCAATGACGTGATCAACCTGACAAGTACTCTTCTATAAAAATGGTTATTCCCGGACATTCTAATAACGTGTAATAGTACACTAGATACAGTAACCCAGAAACTAGATACCAGTTATTTGTTTGTAAACTTATTTACATTTATTGTTTCACTATATGTCGAAATACAGAAGCAGCCACAAAGCAGCGGAGATAGTGTATGGGCTGGACAATGACTCTATGGTACCATTAACAGCAAACTGACGACCTCCTTTAAATACTTCTACTTTACTCTAGATCTACTACTTCAAAAGAGAATGAGTCGTTCAACAAGCAGTTTTCTTCAGTGCCGGTTGAATCCTCTGGAAGCTATGATTGGATGATTTTGTGTAAGATTTTGATGTTTATTAAATGTACATCCATCCAGTAATTAAAACTGACCTCGTTTAGAGTTGTCTTTTTTATAACATGATGACTTATGCTGAATATGACCACAGATATTTTCAAGCAAGTGGCATTTGGTGCGGAACTGGGGGTGGTGTGTGAGATTCCTGTACTCGGAAAAGAGCTGTCTAAGCTATTTTCATTATTTTGGTTATTATTGTTGCTCTAAGGCCAAACTGTGCACACACGTACAGGTAATGTCTGTTAGATGCTTAGTTATTTTTAAAAAAAATAAGGTTACCATAGAAGTCTATGGAAAAACATTTGGTTGTGTGTAACCTCTACCGACGTCAGTGGACAACATAAATCTCGGCCATTTAATCTATGGGCGTATATGCTCTATCTCGCCCTAGGCAGTTGCTGACAATAAGGGGCATTGTTGCCGACGTGATGTTGAGGGTGTGACAGTTGATGTGGCAGTAGTTCCTGACGTCCCACTGCCCGGAGGTAGCCCTACTGACACACTCGACCATCTCATAGCGTCATGTCGGTCAGCCGTGTGAGCCCAGGGACGCCCTGGCCTCGTAACACACTCGACCACCCTATAGGGTCATATCGGTCAGCCATGTAAGCCTAGAGTTGTTATGGCCTTGTAACACACTCGACCACCCTATAGGGTCATATCGGTCAGCCATGTAAGCCTAGAGTTGCTATGGCCTTGTAACACACTCGATATAGCGTCATATCGGTCAGCCATGTAAGCCTAGAGTTGCTATGGCCTTGTAACACACTCGATATAGCGTCATATCGGTCAGCCATGTAAGCCTAGAGTTGCTATGGCCTTGTAACACACTCGACCCCATAGGGTCATGTCGGTCAGCCGTGTAAGCCTAGAGTTGCTATGGCCTTGTAACACACTCGACCATCCCATAGGGTCATGTCGGTCAGCCGTGTAAGCCCAGAGCTGCTATGGCCTTGTAACACACTCGACCATCCCATAGGGTCATGTCGGTCAGCCGTGTAAGCCTAGAGCTGCTATGGCCCAGTAAGAGAATGGTTCCGCCTGGTTGTGCGGTGTGCATCTGTCAAGCCATCCGTCAAACAAAGCTACTCTCGGAAGCAAGTGGGCTTGATAATAAACTACATGCTGCCTCATGATGATTAGCAAGAAAATGCTTTGTCATCATGATGATGCAGGTTTACTTCGCGTGCAATTTAGCCACACATCCGTATGTGTGCATAAGCCTTTCTGGGTGAAGTCTACATCATTTAAAGGGACCTTCCCATGCCCCTTTACAGTCTGGTATAAAGTTTAACCGAGCAATATTCATAGTACAGATGTGAGTAAGTGAAGTATTGTTCTACGCCGTATTCGAGGCGGTGTGTCTCGTTGAGATCAGCAATGACCACCGGGCTATCAATGTTGGACGATATGTACAAGCCAGTACATACATGTAGCCACCATGCGGGCTAATATTATAAGCCACTACATTAACATAGCTATAATGCTGATTACAAGAAACTGTACATGCGAAATGCCGTTGCTTCAGGATGCAGTTACCAATGTCAGCTTTTTTATTCAAAAGATCATTTAAATTCAGACGAATAGCTAACAGCCGTAATCCCAGTACTATGGTCGCAATGTTTTCGCGGTGATTTTGACCGCTGTTTTTTTTTAGATAAATATCATTTTACACATATAATATGCACCGTTATATATGGTTCCGAAAAGACTCCAGGTTACCTTAAGTTACAGGGTATTAGAGTATGTACGACTAATATACAATAGTCACGATTCACTAATACACTTATCAGGATCCGGGTTAAAATAGGTCTTCAAAATCCCATGCTTATCTATGGGGCGAATATGCTTGTCTTTAGAGGTGACTAACGGTATCGGGTGGTCAGACGTGCTGACTTGGTTGCATGTCATCGTATCCCAATTGTGCAGATCGATACTCATGATGTCAATCACTAGATTGTCTGGTCCAGACTCGATTATTTACAGACCGCCGTCATATAGCTGGATTATTGCTGGGTGCAGCGTCAAAGAACAAACAAACAAACCATTTCACCTCACCTCGCACCTAACAACAAACAAACATATCAGGAAATACGAGTGATAGTGCGATAGTGTCGTATGAACACGATAGAGAGCTGTTTATGACAGAGTTAAAGTTTTCGCACAACTAAGTTTAGTTAAGAAGTTGAGGTGATGTGGATTGCATTTCGTTCAAAAGAAGTTGAAAGTGCACGTGACATCGTCAAGCATTAGCATTTGTTTGAAGTGTTCGTGTCATTCTAAGAAACACGTTTTGATAAATCTAGAAAATAAAGCTGCTCAGGTTTCAAGAAGAAAGAGATTTGTCAACTACAGGTTTGTAAACTGTCGGCGGACGTGTTGTTATACGCGGCTTCGGAGAGGCTTGGATTACGCTTCAGGACGGCTGGTGGTACAACAGAAATTAGCAGCCACTGGCAGTTGATGGTGGAAGACGTTGGGTATAACTGTGG
Source organism: Haliotis cracherodii (assembly GCF_022045235.1). Classification (NCBI taxonomy): domain Eukaryota; kingdom Metazoa; phylum Mollusca; class Gastropoda; order Lepetellida; family Haliotidae; genus Haliotis; species Haliotis cracherodii. The sequence continues at coordinate 1,631,284 of NW_027266264.1, read as the reverse complement.
TTATGAACACCTATATCTGAACAATTCATGAAGTGGGTGAGAACAGTGTTGTGGGGTTCACCATATGAGCAATCTATGGTTAGAAACATTGTCATTTATCCGCGCAGGAACTACACCAAGACAGTCAGGGCAAAGCAAGGGTCTGGTCACTTTATCTTGCTCTGTTTAGAAGTGCCCAAGTTAATATTACACAGTTATATTCGGACATGACTTTGTACCTTTGCGATTTCGTCACGTCTCTTAAATATACAAACATTTTCCTCCAGGGAAATATGGAATTTCATAAATGACAAGCGAGAACACCCTAGACGTGTTCCGGTTGTGGTTATATATTACAAAATGATGGACGTAAACTTGTCACCTGTCTCCGTATCAAGAAGAAACTATTAATCTGGCCATAAAGAGACGGAACTGTTTCTATAAATGCTGCACCAGGGCTGGGTACGAAGTAAAGGTAGCCCTGGTCGAGGAACAAAGTAACTTAACATATGTGACCATCAGATAGGTGACGCACGTCCACAGACAGCTGTAGCGGAGTGACGTCCGTGTTATCGTTTGTCTAAGTACGACACAGGATAACATGGCCGTAATAACAGACGGATAACACACGCCGGGATTGTAGGGATCAGTTAATGCCAATTATTCTGTCGAGCCTGAAATTTGGCGCGCAGTTCATTGCAATGTGCAATGGATCTGATATGGAAACAGATGAAACAGTAAAATTATGAGTTGTTTTTTACAGAATGAAGACACGTGACGGAAGGCAATAACAACCACATTATTTCCTGCTACGTGTATCTGCAACTGGAAGTGGAACTGTTGTCGTTTGACGCTTATTGGAAATACGTACCCAAACACTTACTAATCACAGTCTAACAATGTCTATATCTGAAACTCGCGACACACCATGTATGCCATGTCTTAGGGGACACATGCCACTTCAAGGTTAGGATTACAACGACCACACTCAGGCAATTTGGAAAATTTTAAATGGTTAAATGCATTATAAGAATGAAATAAATCAATCAGATCTACAGTTATATGTCAAAGAAATACCTCCACCGACACAAAACCGACACACCATCGACTACATACCATTGTCCCAGTACTCTTGACTTGTATGTCCCTGGACCTGAGGTTCAGTCTCTTTATAGCGAGTGTCTTGTATGTCCCTGGACCTGAGGTTCAGTCTCTTTATAGAGAGTGTCTTGTCTGGAAGAACCTTCTATTGGCTTGACGATGTACTGATTGAAAACGTTTTATTCCGGGGTGTAAGGCAGGAACGTCCTTGTTACCTCAGAGTATATTCCGCTTAATAAAATCAGCTGACGCAAATCGCATGTTTATCCGTCAACAAAAAATCGCCATACTTCCCCTGTAATGAAAAAGCCTTCTTTAGATGGTTAGGGTTACTCTCGTCAGTTCCGCTGTCTGTTCGGCAACTGTTCCCAAAGGCTCGGCTTGTTTCTTATGTACATTGTGTTCCGCCTACTCCGTGTTACCTGTCACAGGTGTGATTAGCGGAGACAAGGACACATCAATTCAGGGCCTTCTCGCACCGCGGAGGGATATGAGATAACTCGGCACTCTGTTCGCTGATAGGTCGTAAAGCCATTGGCTGTAGAAATTACATCATCCTGAGATTCAATGATATTTTTGTGGCAGGTCGTTTGACGTGTAAGGTTTTTTTCATATATCGTGTTATACGTCATAGGTCTACCTAAACTGTTATATCGCGTAAACCATTATTCAATAACTGCCGTTTACATATGGCATTAAGATGACAATATAGGAGATCAAGATTGTTCTAATTGCCACTTCAACACGAACTTATATTATACGATGTTTTGAAACAACAGAACGCTTTTGACCAAATCATGACTTTGAGTACGGGAACATGAAACTGGTAATTGTGGACATGGGAAGATACTTGCACATTGACATATTCGTCCTAAAGGACCTGGCAAAAGAAGAATAGACCAATGTTTGACGGTGGCTAAAAAAGAAACAATCAAGATATTGTTATTCGATGGCGATGGATCTGATACGGGTATCATAGTTCTGTTTTGGACCTTCATTTTGCACTGGGGGCACGGGCGGCCCAGTCGTCTAAGACGCCGCGATTCGCTGTGCCGAGATGCGTCCCTTGGGCACGCCAGAAACCTATGATTGTGGGTTCGAATCCCGGTTCGCCCCGATGATGTTTCTAGGTTTGTCAGCACCATACCCGTGCTCATGGGTTTCACCGAAGTGGTAAACGTCTGAGACCTGCATCACTTCGGGCTTTCCTCCCACATTAAGCTGACACGCCGCAATATGACTGGAATAATGTTAAAAACGGCGTCAAACCCAACTATCTCACTCACTCACTCACTCACTCATTTTGCACTGTTTCGGCGACTGTTTTGCTAACGTTTGTTATGTTGTGGTCTAGTCATATTTTCACGCGTATACTTTTTTGTCCGTCAGTTTGGTAGAGAGACACACAAACACTGTAGACTACAATACATAACGTTTGTAAACTGACACTATTTTTATTCAGTGCCGTGTAAGGCCGTAATCCTTTGGTTTTCAGGGTCCGCGTGTTGCGAGTTCAAATTTCAAAATCGCTTTTGATAAGTCCTTGTCTCCAACATGATCCACCCGTGTTCGTGGGTGGATCCAAATTACTAAATGCCGATCTGCATCACTTTGGGTTTTCCTTCCTTTGGCTGCCTTAAACATCAACTTACACGATCATTAGTCAATGTTATATTTATTTTTATTAAGTATATTAATGTTTAACGTTATTATCAACGAATTCCGGATGTCTCGAGGATACTGTTCGTAACAAGGGTAAGCATGTCCTGCTCAACCGATAGCAGTAGGAGTACGATAGTGGCGGAGGGAGATGAATGAGAAGTAGGGAAGCCGTATGAGAGATGATGAGAGCGTGAGCAAGCTGTGTGGGAAGTGTGGGGTAACGAGTGTAAGACCGTGGAATATTGAGGAAATTGTTTGAATCTTATTATATTATTATGTGTATAAATCAACCAAGTCACCCGATCCATGACGACTCAGTGGTGTCTGTTGTTGATAACTTTTCAGGTAAATCAAGAAGGCTTTTTCTATGACTATTTCAAAGAATTAAACTGCACATTTGTTTTGACTGTATTCTCGGATGAACCCTAATATTCACTTTAGGTGTGTTTCATTTTTGGGACATGTTTGCTCACAATATTTCGGCCCAGGGGGCATACATGTTCGCAATGGTTCATCTTGGTGACATACATGTTCGCTGTGGTTCACCTTTGTGACATACATGTTCGCAATGGTTCATCTTGGTGACATACATGTTCACAATGGTTCATCTTGGTGACATACATGTTACTAATGGTTCATCTTGGTGACATACATGTTCGCAGTGGTTCACCTTTGTGACATACATGTTACTAATGGTTCATCTTGGTGACATACATGTTCACAATGGTTCATCTTAGTGACATACATGTTACTAACGGTTCATCTTGGTGACATACATGTTAGTAATGGTTCATCTTGTTGACATATATGTTACTAATGGTTCATCTTGGTGACCTACATGTAACTAATGGTTCATCTTGGTGACATACATGTTCACAGTGGTTCTTCTTGATGACATACATGTAACTAATGGTTCATCTTGGTGACATACATGTTACTAATGGTTCATCTTGTTCACCTACATGTAACTAATGGTTCATCTTGGTGACATACATGTTACTAATGGTTCATCTTGGTGACATACATGTTACTAATGGTTCATCTTGGTGACATACATGCTACTAATGGTTCATCTTGGTGACATACATGTTACTAATGGTTCATCTTGGTGACATACATGTTACTAATGGTTCATCTTGGTGACATACATGTTACTAATGGTTCATCTTGGTGACATACATGTTACTAATGGTTCATCTTGGTGACATACATGTTACTAATGGTTCATCTTGGTGACATACATGTAACTAATGGTTCATCTTGGTGACATACATGTTACTAATGGTTCATCTTGGTGACATACATGTTACTAATGGTTCATCTTGGTGACATACATGTTACTAATGGTTCATCTTGGTGACATACATGTAACTAATGGTTCATCTTGGTGACATACATGTTACTAATGTTTCATCTTGGTGACATACATGTTACTAATGGTTCATCATGTTGACATACATGTTACTAATGGTTCATTTTGATAGCCTACATGTTACTAATGGTTCATCTTGGTGACATACATGTTTCTAATAGTTCATCTTGGTGACATCCATGTTACTAATGGTTCATCTTGGTGACATACATGTTACTAATGGTTCATCTTGGTGACATACATGTTACTAATTGTTCATCTTGGTGACATACATGTTACTAATGGTTCATCTTGGTGACATACATGTTACTAATGGTTCATCTTGGTGACATACATGTTACTAATGGTTCATCTTGGTGACATACATGTTATTTATGGTTCATCTTGGTGACATACATGTTACTAATGGTTCATCTTGGTGACATACATGTTAGTAATGGTTCATCTTGGTGACATACATGTTACTAATGGTTCATCTTGGTGATATACATGTTACTAATGGTTCATCTTGGTGATATACATCTTCACAGTGGCTCATCTTGGTAACATACATGTTCGCAGTGGTTAACTTTGGTTACATACATGTTCGCAATGGTTAACTTTGGTTACATACATGTTCACAATGCTTAATCTTGGTGACATACATGTTTGCAATGGTTCATCTTGGTGACATGCATGTTCACAGTGGTTCATCTTGTTGACATACATGTTACTAATGGTTCATCTTGGTGACATACATGTTCACAATGGTTCATCTTGGTGACATATATGTTACTAATGGTTCATCTTAGTGACATACATGTTAATAATGGTTCATCTTGGTGACATACATGTTACTAATGGTTCATCTTGGTCACCTACATGTTACTAATGGTTCATCTTGGTGACAAACATGTTACTAATGGTTCATCTTGGTGACATACATGTTACTAATGGTTCATCTTGGTGACATACATGTTACTAATGGTTCATCTTGGTGACATACATGTTACTAATGGTTCATCTTGGTGACATACATGTTACTAATGGTTCATCTTGCTGACATACATGTTACTAATGGTTCATCTTGGTGACATACATGTTACTAATGGTTCATCTTGGTGGCATACATGTTACTAATGGTTCATCTTGGTGACATACATGTTACTAATGGTTCATCTTGGTGACATACATGTTACTAATTGTTCATCTTGGTGATATACATGTTACTAATGTTTCATCTTGGTGACATACTTGTTAGTAATGGTTCATCTTGGTGACATACATGTTACTAATGGTTCATCTTGGTGACCAACATGTTACTCATGGTTCATCTTGGTGACATACATGTTAGTAATGGTTCATCTTGGTGACATACATGTTACTAATGGTTCATCTTGGTGATATACATGTTCACAGTGACTCATCTTGGTAACATACATGTTCGCAGTGGTTAACTTTGGTTACATACATGTTCGCAATGGTTAACTTTGGTTACATACATGTTCACAATGGTTAATCTTGGTGACATACATGTTTGCAATGGTTCATCTTGGTGACATGCATGTTCACAGTAGTTCATCTTGTTGACATACATGTTACTAATGGTTCATCTTGGTGACATACATGTTCACAGTGGTTCATCTTGGTGACATACATGTTACTAATGGTTCATCTTGGTCACCTACATGTTACAAATGGTTCATCTTGGTAACATACATGTTACTAATGGTTCATCTTGGTGACATACATGTTACTAATGGTTCATCTTGGTGACATACATGTTACTAATGGTTCATCTTGGTGACATACATGTTACTAATGGTTCATCTTGGTGACATACATGTTACTAGTGGTTTACCTTGGTGACATACATTTTACTAATGGTTCATCTTGGTGATATACATGTTACTAATGATTCATCTTGGTCACATACATGTTACTAATGGTTCATCTTGGTGACATACATGTTCGCAGTGGTTAACTTTGGTTACATACATGTTTGCAATGGTTAACTTTGGTTACATACATGTTACAAATGGTTTACCTTGGTGACATACATGTTCACAATGGTTTACCTTGGTGATATGCATGTTCACAATGGTTAATCTTGTTGGCATACTTGTTCACAATGGTTCATCGAATGGGACATTCCTGTTGACAATGGTTCAATATTTTGGAACAGACTTTCTTACAATTATTCACCTTAAGGGACAGATATGTTTACAATGATTCACCTTAGGGGCCACGTATGCTCAAAATGTTCCCTCCCAGACCCAGAGTTGGTACCGAGTACTAGCTCACCAAGGGATATTCCAGCAATATCACGGAGGGGGACACCAGAAATGGTCTTTCACACATTGTACCCATGTCGGGAATCGAACCGGGGTCTTTGGCGTGACGAGCGAACGCTTCAACCACTAGGCTCCCCGACCTCCCCTCGCTCACCAAGGGCAACACACGGGTCGATAGCTGTGAATGTCCACGGCCTGTGTCACGTAATGCTCAATTTCCTTAACTGTTCATTCAGCTGACACCCCGACTGAACTGTTGTGTAGAGACAATAAACCAATACCACCCACTCACGTTGTTTTCAACCAGGAAACAGATCTGATAGCGTCTCATTACAATCGTAGATTCAAGTTGGATCGAGATGTGCAATAATATGTCTGTTCCTTTCCTACAAAGTACCAGCAAATGTTTGTATTTGGAATACATGTTCAATTTAATATTTCGTAATCTGAGCATTCATTTATTACATTTTTAATATGTCGGCTCTGTCAACCAAATTGAGTCGTAATGTGTATTTTAATTATGCCATAAAAGTGACAAACTATAAATTCATACATCAACTATTTCGTCACCCTAGCTGAACAGTACATTGGCCTTGCTCTGTGTTACATGACATCAGCATGCACTCACCAACTCATGACAGTCATGGAGGTGCTCGTCAAGTGACACACATGACGACTGCCTCCACGAATGAAACGACAGTGGGCTTAACACATAACCACAATCTGGCACTTGTAGGGAATATTTCATTCATCAACTTTTAAGTACGAAGGTGAAATGACTATTTCGTAACATTACGAGAAGACCAACTTCCTGTTGCTGGCTTTGAGGACCTACGCTGATTTTGTATAAATTCTAATTTCTAGCCAAAATTATGCAATGGTTCTGGCAGCTGTATACAAAGAAACTAATCTCGGTATGAAAGTTTGTATATCGGCCTGCATATAAACATCAAATGAGGAAGAAGGTAAAATTTCCTTTACATGATTTCAGCATGTATTAACTAATCTTGTAACTTCTCTAATCTTGCATGCTCCCAATTCAAACAATAACTGAATACGTGCAAACATCAACCAGTAATATCTATGCAATACGTCTTAATCAAGTTAAGAGTGAGTGAGTAAGTATGGCTGCTTACGCCGCTTTTAGCAATATTCCAGCAATACCACGGCAGGGGACACCAGAAATAGGCTTCACGCATTGTACCCATGTGGGAAATCGAACTCGATCGTTGTTTTTTTATTTTTATTTTCCCCAGAATTGTAGAGTAATACATTACCGTCTATGCATATTTCGGATTTCATAGAATGACACAATACACCCTTTAAAATTTAAAGGTTTAGATACAACCATTGTCACATTTCAAACTAATATGTTGAAACTTGGTTGATTCAGTGCATTATTACTGGCTCATCAGCTGGATACTCACTGAAAACCAATTTTCTCCAAAGCATGTCCAAGCATTATACAACAAATAAAATAGGTCATGTCACAACAATTACCCCTGTATATCAATATCAATATCAATATAAAATAACATGTTTTAAAAATTTTAATTTCATAAAAGAAGTAATAGCATGTTTTGGTGCTGCTACAATGCTTTCTGAATTGATTAATCAGCATGTAATTTTAAGAATGAAATGTACGTTAACTCATTTTCTTTCTTAAGGATCTATAACAGAAAGGTTAAACATCGACAGGGATATTAATGAATATAAAACAATATAATAAAGGGGTTTGCTTATTGTTTCCAAAATGTAGGTGAATACGAAAGTAACATCTTCCATGCATACAGCGTTACACAAAGCAGACCATGTGCTTCCTGTCATTTATCCCAAGTTTGCAAACATTTTTTTCAAACATTTTTCTTTGTCATTTGGTTTTACCTCACATCTTGAACACATCTCGGTTTATATATACTGCTATCGCTCACACCTTGGAGAAATCAGTATATGTACATTGCTAAGTCTCACACCTTGGAGAAATCAGTATATGTACATTGCCAAATCTCACACCTTGGAGAAATCAGTATATGTGCATTGCTATCCCTCACACCTTGGAGAAATCAGTATATGTGCATTGCTATCCCTCACACCTTAGAGAAATCAGTATATGTACATTGCGAAGTCTCACACCTCGGAGAAATCAGTATATGTACATTGCTAAGTCTCACACCTCGGAGAAATCAGTATATGTACACTGCTAAATCTCACACCTTGGAGAAATCAGTATATGTACATTGCTATCCCTCACACCTTGGAGACATCAGTATATGTACATTGCCAAGTCTCACACCTCGGAGAAATCAGTATATGTACATTGCTAAGTCTCACACCTCGGAGAAATCAGTATATGTACATTGCTAAATCTCACACCTTGGAGAAATCAGTATATGTACATTGATATCCCTCACACCTTGGGGAAATCAGTATATGTACATTGCTAAATCTCACACCTTGGAGAAATCAGTATATGTACATTGATATCCCTCACACCTTGGAGAAATCAGTATATGTACATTGATATCCCTCACACCTTGGAGAAATCAGTATATGTACATTGATATCCCTCACACCTTGGAGAAATCAGTATATGTACATTGCTATCCCTCACACCTTGGAGAAATCAGTATATGTACATTGATATCCCTCACACCTTGGAGAAATCACACATATGTACATTGCTAAGTCTCACACCTTGGAGAAATCGATATATGTACATTGATATCCCTCACACCTTGGAGAAATCAGTATATGTACATTGCTATCCCTCACACCTTGGGGAAATCAGTATATGTACATTGCTATCCCTCACACCTTGGGGAAATCAGTATATGTACATTGATATCCCTCACACCTTGGGGAAATCAGTATATGTACATTAATATCCCTCACACCTTGGGGAAATCAGTATATGTACATTGATATCCCTCACACCTTGGAGAAATCAGTATATGTACATTGCTAAGTCTCACACATTGAAAACGTCAATCTATGTACATTGTTATACCTCATACATTGAAAGCATTAGTATTATATACTGATGAAAATCACACCTTGAAAAATGACCCAATGACATACTGTACCTACACATCATTATGAATTAGGTAGTACGGTCAAATATCTGCTACATATCTACTGTAACTGATAGGCGTATTGACTGGAACTGTTTGGCGTGTTCAATGTAAGTGGTAGGCGTGTTCACTGTAGCTGATGGGCGTGTTGACTGCAACTGTTAGGCGTGTTCACTGCAACTGGTAGGCGTGTTCACTGCAAGTGGAAGTCGTGTTCACTGTAGCTGATGGGCTAGTTCACTGTTGGGCGTGTTGATTGTAACTGATAGGCATGTTCACTGCATGTGGTAGGCGTGTTCATTGTTACTGGTGGGCGTGTTCTCTATAACTGATATGCGTGTTCAACGTAACTGTTAGGCGTGTTCACTGTTATTATTAGGCGAGTTCACTGCAAGTGGTAGGCGTGTTTACTGCAGCTGATAGGCATGTTGACTGTAACTTTTGGATGTGGTCAATGTAAATGATAGGCGTGTTCACTGCAAGTGGTAGGCGTGATCACTGTAAGTGGTAGGCGTGTTCACTGGTAGGCGTGTCCACTTTAGCGGTTGGGCGTGATAGCCGTCCTAAGAGTAAATGGTAGGCGTGTTCACTCTAAATGATAGACGTGTTTGCTCTAAATGGTAGGCTTGTTGAGAGTCGGGAGGGATCCCAAGCGCGATATTCACGATTTGGGGAATACCACCTGCTTCCATCAGCAGTAGGTTCAACAAGCACAGTGTATCAATAGTTCCTTGACAGTAGTAGGGTTATCTGTCAAAGCGAAGGTTTACAAAATCTCAGATCACGTGATATTGATCAATTTTTTGAAGACTAACACACTCCCTCCATTGCGCTTAACAAATCACTTGGCATTTGGCACCTGGCTTGACGTAAATGTGACACACCTGACGACACGATTGAAATAGAGCACTTCAGCTTACAACTTATTGCTCCTGTCTGATGATAAACTATCAGTGAAGAGAGTCGACCATCCCTACTGCTCAATATACCAGGAAACACTGTTTTGATAGCTTCTGTGAATGAGCTCAGCATCTTATAGACACGTGGCTTGACAGGGCCCTGGGGAGACGCATAAAGCTGTTCATATTTCATTTGATCGATGGAAGAATTTCTAAATATATCCTAAAAAACAACATGTATGAATAATAGGAAAAGCTTCAAGGGTTGTTAAATATTATTATTGACAACTTTGTTTTGATTGTTTTTATTGAATGACAGTTGTTACAGTGGTCGTACTAACAGAGAGAGAAGTGTTATTTTACTGATATTCAGGTGTATTTTCTTCCCTGTGATGACCACTGTCTTTTACACGTTTAAGGAGTGAGTGAGTGAGTTGGGTTTAACGCCGCTTTTAACAGTATTACAGTTATGTCACGGCGTGTGAGCTTAATGTGGGAGAAACTCCCTAAGTGATGCAGGTCTCAGACGTTTACCACGGTGAAACCCACGTGCACGGGTATTGTGCTGACAAACATAGAAACATAATGGGGGCGAACCGTGATTCGAACCCACAATCATAGGTTTCTGGCGCGCCCTGTAGCTCTGCACAGCGAATCACGGCGCCTTAGATGACGCTATCCCCTTGTCCCCGTTTATTTGAACATGATTCATAACGTTTCAGGCAACTGTGACAATGACTGGTTAAAAAATGTTATCTAACGGACACTATAAAACACAAAACAAATGTCATCTTACAAAGTTGAGGGTCGTGACAGTGGTGACGCTTTGCCTGGTTTCACAGAGCCGACTGCCTTGTTCTTCAAGGAAAGCAAGCAAAAGTCAGGGCGTCACAATAGTAATGGGTGCCGAGAATATTCAAAACAGGCAATACAATATTTGTATTGTTTATGTTCAGTCCTGAAATTTGGTAAGGACCACTCACAGCAAGTGTATTTTTTTAGGGGAAAGACGAAGAAATATTACCGGATGTAAAATTTATAAATAAAAGTATTACATGGCTGTGTATGACATATTGATGAATGAAACGATCGTCAGAACTAGTATACAATTTGTAGAATTGTCTTGTCTTGTCTCGTTTCTTAATCTATTTGATACAATAAGATTTGTATACAACTTTTGTTTAGAAGTTACTCAGAAGTTACTTTAGAAGAAATTCACAGTACCCTTGTGACGTCAGCGCTGGCCGACATGGTGTCGCGAGTTGCGTTGTTGCATTGTGCCAGCAAGGGTGCCTGCATTACATCAATAATTATTTCAATATTTCGCCGAAAAGGTCTCGGAATTACGCCAGAACTGTCATTTTGGAAACAATGTTGTGACCGCATTCTTACACATGTTTCGTGTGAATGTTATTACCTCCTTACTAATGCAAGTTACTCTATTTGTCTGCCTGTGTGAAAACAAGTGACAAAATTCAACCCACGGGTGAACTACGTACTGGGCGCGTCACTAGTGGGGTAGAGGAAGGTCATTGACCCCTATGTCGTGGGTGTAGAAGGTGTGTTGTCCTGGCGTCGTCATGCCGGTACCAGGAAGAAGGTTTGTTTGAGGGGATGCTTACTTCTGTGGTCCATGTAGGTAGGGTCTATAGCGTGTACCCACGTATTACATAGCCCCACATGCCACAAGGTCAGATTATGTCGACAGTTTAACGTAGCATTTCCGTCGTTTTGTTCACAGCCATAACCAGTTGAGTGATGATAATAAGGAAATCATATTTAAACGGATACATAAATACGAATATTAATTGAACTTTGCAAGTACATCAACATGTCAAACCTCTGTTTGTCATTTATTTGTAGTATGGACCTTACGGATTTTCCTAACTAAATGATTTCTGTATTATTTTAAAAAAATGTTTTCTCTAGTCCATTTAGGAAAGTAAATTCCAAACTTTGCATAAGGTATCTTAACCTATGCTAAAAATGGGGTTTATTGTTTGTTGCACTTATATGACACTTATATGCGTGCGTGCGTGCGTTAGACCGTGACGTGGGTTCTGGTCCGCATTGAGAACGACGACTTATCGATAAGGTAGTATGAGTTTATGTTGTGTACACAACACAGTCTGACGCCAAGAGGGATAAACCCAACTAACTCACTCACTCATTCATCTAAAGACAGGGTTGAGCCACATTTAATCAGGGATGAGAGTCTCGTTTCATGAAACTCTGAAACATTGACTATATACTGGTTGTGACGATCGCTTTGATTAGATTCATTTAGAAACTTGATAAAACTTCGGAAGTATGTTTTACCTAAATTCCAACTGTCAACCATAGAAGAAAGCAGCAATATAGGGTTCCGAGTGATACTTTTACGTATTGCATTATCCAGTTTGACAAACATGGAGTTAGTGAGTGAGCGAGTATGGTTTTTCTCCGCTTTTAGCAATATTCCAGCAATTTCATGGCGAGAGACACCAGAAATGGGCTTCACACATTGTACCAATGTCGGGAATCGAACCCGGGTCTTAGGCGTCACGAGCGAACGCTTTAACCACTAGGCTACCCGACCGCCCCAATTTTATTAACAAGGCAGTTTGTTGACAATATATGATTTAAGTAAGTACTTTATAGAAATACTGTTAACCTTCTTTTTGTTCAAATGATTAAACCACTAGGCTACCCGACCGCCCCGACAATCATGGAAGTCCAATTGATGCTCGAACATTTGAATATTTAAACAAAAGCACTGCACCGAATTTCATCATGACTCACTAAGAATTCAGATACGTATATACGTCTTTCCTTTTTAAATGTCCTCCAGCTTCGGGAAATGCTGTCAGTTAAAACCAGAAAGTCTAATGGTTCAAGCTGCTGTTTTAAGAAAGTTGGTGGATAAAAAGTCTGCCCAAAGAGTGGAAGGTCGGTGGTTGGATCCCCGACAGCGTTATACCAAAAGATGTTCACAGGTGGTACTTGTGGTTACCTTCACATAGGAAGGTTAACCGTTCTTCCAGTTCAGATAATGCCACGACTGGTTTTAGAAAACACACCCTTGCTGCATTGAACCAAAGTTATTAGAACATCCGGCTTGGAATATCCAACTTCTGTTTTCTGAAAACATTCTTCCTTCATTAAACCAGAATGCCTCATGGTTGTAGCTCAGTTTGAAAGCGAAGTAGTTGATACTTCAAGTTATATATGCCTTCCTGCTTGGAAACTAGATGCATCAACTAAAACATAATTAACAACAACAAAATTGGAAACCGAGAAAACATCTTTTGTCTAAAACTCCTAAACAGCACTGGAAAAGAAATTAAATTTCAAAAATTCTTATATACCACAAAAACACCAGTTCAAAGTCAGACAGATAGCTATTTGTGTAGAATTTGGTCCAGATATATTGAGTTATGGTCCAGAACCAAACGCTTCGGACCGACAGCATCCTTCCCTCTTTAATTCGAAATGAAAGACAGAAAATCGATTATTGCACTAAATCTTTACTCATATGACAAAGACTATGTGACAAAATGAGTGCAAAGAAGATTTTCTAAACACAGAACAACTTAATTTGATTGTTGTGGCCATTTTGACAAATAATTAAGAAAATCAAATTTGCGTTTTCCATGTGTCAGTATATACAGTTATGTGTCAAAGTATATCGTCAGTTTATTTCTGATGATTGTTAGTGCCAGCAAACTAAATACTCAGAACGTCGTTAGCTGTTGTGGCCAGGTTTGTTTTTAGTGGCCTGACCACGACCGCTCGAAAAATAGAGTGACCTCCCTTTTTACAGTCCAAACTCAAGCTCCTACCCAGCGCGTGATACCATCGTTAAACTCTCGGTCACATCGCTGCCACCATTGTGGGCGCTGCCATTACAAGAACCTTGAAATTTGCCCTTATTTCATTTTGAAAAGGTTTACGACTGACCATGTTTTCCAGATGAATTTACTTTGTTGTTTTAATAATCAGATTGGTTCGAGATTGCAGACTAACGGAAAATCAACCAACTTCTCCCTTACATTCTTACTATATCAATAACACGATAGTTTTAATGAAACAAAAATTCAAATTGACAAACGAAGAAAGTAATTAAGCAGCGATAAGTGTATTCGGCGTCACGACAGTCGTCGCTTGTTTGTAAACATAACGGTCATTCGGTTGCGAGTTCAACTCCGAGCATGGTTGTGGCCACCTATTCACATAACAGTGGGGAGTTTTGACTGGAGGCAGTGATAGAGCTCCGCGAACGGGCTATCGCTGTGAGGAGCTTGAGTCCAAACTCTGTCACAGCCCTTGACACCTTCTCTGGCCTTTCGGTGTGGAGAGCTCCTCTGCGAGGACCTTGTCCACAGTTGTCGATTTTGTTTCTTATTCGAAGTGTTTCCTGAGGTTAAGAGGTTGGCTGTACCTTTAGAAGAGCGAGACGTGGCCGAGTTGGCGCCTACTACGGCCTGACTAGCGTGTGATGGACCTGCCCACTGCGGACGGGATACCGAGCGTGAAACATCCACGTGTTGCCTGCTTCAAGTTGCTTCCTGGATACAAGAACGGAGCACGTGCCTCATTTTAATGCTGCAGGATTGTCTTCATTCCTCTAATACAACATGAACTGGCTTTGTACATACATCATGCGCTTGTGTTACGAAGTGAATTGTTACCTTGACTGCGTAATGTAACCCCGTTGTATATGGACCTGTGGCTTTTCATACAATAAAGAATTGTTTTGAACTGTAACAAGTTTTGGACAATTGTGAGTGCACTGTACACAGACTTATGTAGGGTACACTGTATATTGCTGTTGCCACACATCTGACGCATTGTATCGCCCTTTATGCTTATTAATCATGTGTGTTTCTGTATACTACGTGTGTGTTTATTTACTGATTTCACAATTTGGTCCGAACCGTTTTCTTGGTTAACCTTCGCGTTTCAACTTGGGAATTGAAGACGTAACACTACCTACGATACAAGACCTTCAAGACATGGTTGTTCATTGCTGACACGGTTTGATGTATAACGCATTTGGATAATGTATTCTTAGAACGTTTGGAAGAATTTCAACCAGTAGTTTCAGAGAAGGGTCTTGAAGACATGTACCCAAAACAAAGTAAAACACTCTGAAACGTACGCCAAGTTCCGTTTGTCATGCAGCCAATCAAATAAGACGTGAAACGTGGCATCCAAAATTGCATACTTTTTAATATTTTGTATGAAAAACCTTTAATGCAAGATCTGCTTTATGAAGTCAAATGTATGAGACAAAATCGATGACTGTGATCAGTGAGCACCTTCTGTATAAATTGGAATGTTGGTGGATATTTATTATTTCTAAAGTTGAAAATAATTCGTTTAGACAAAATACTTAATTATTTTGGGGGATATTGTTACAGGTTTTTTTTGGTTTTGTGCGGTATCCAAATTTCCATGTCTCGCCAGATGGAGCTCACTTTCTTACATTCCCAAAATATATGTTTAAGATCTTCTGCTTCATTAGAACAGTAGCTAAAACTTGCACTGTCTACGTATCCGATTTCATTAAGAGTTAGTGAGTGAGTGAGTATGGCTTTACGCCGCTCTTAGCAATATTCCAGCAATATCACGGCGGGAGACACCAGAAATGGGCTTCACACATTGTACCAATGTCGGGAATCGAACCCAGGTCTTCGGCGTCACGAGCGAACGCTTTAACCACTAGGCTACCCGACCGCCCCAATTTTATTAACAAGGCAGTTTGTTGACAATATATGATTTAAGTAAGTACTTTATAGAAATACTGTTAACCTTCTTTTTGTTCAAATGATATATATGAAATGGTAAGACGGAAGATTGTAGGTGAATGGCAATTTTTGATAATCGTTGGGTTCTAATTCACTCGTTGGAAACTAATTTGAACGAAGCAATAATAGATATCTAAAAAACGGCGAGTGTGATAGTATTACGTAGGGGTAACAGCGACGAAACCCTTTCCATATTCATAAGAAATACAAATAGAAAGTTTGCATTTAGTATTTCAACCAGTAGGTTCAGAGGAGTAGGATTCTGAAGACAATCAATGATCAATGACGAACGTCAAAACTATAAACTTAAAAGATTCTCAAGGAGCAGAAACATGTTAAGTTTGACAGAAATTGAATGGGCAATGCAATATTGCAAAAGAATGTTTTTAAATATTAATATTTTGGAGTATCTGCCAAGGGGCATTCGGCTTTGGTCACAGCTTAGGTCATTGTCCTTGGACTTTTTGTGACGTCTGTTACTCATCAGTTTATGTACACAAATTGGTGATTGAGTTATCTCTGGTACACAAATACTCGAAGTAATAATAATAAGTAAAGCATTGGACGATTACAATGGCTGCCAACCATTCTGACTTGGATCCCTAATAATAACAATTTCTTTTAAGTAGAGTTGGCTCACGGCGTTTATTCTAATTCACTCAGCAACCCGAGTTAGGCTCTATGTAAGATGATTTCCAGTTGCACAACAGGATCGTGTTTTCCTCTACCTGCCTGTGAGAAGTCGTCGTTCTCTTATTCCAGGACAAAGGACAAGACACTTCGTGCACATATAGCTCGTCATAGCCACAACCTGTCCCGTCGTAAAATACATTGCTGCACTCTTAATGACATTTAGCACTGCAGCGACGCCATAGCACTCGACGCGTCTACCGTTGTGTTACGCAGGCATTCGCTGTCGAATCAAAGCACAACGATGTTTTGGGTTTTACTTCCAGAAAAAAACGCCCCACCTCGTAAATCATGTCCTCTTGTTTTAGTACGTCTCACTGATGTATATCACATTTAAAAAAGACTATTGTTAAACATATGAGTCGTAAATCCCCTGGTATAAAACCTGGCAGTGATACATAGCAACAGAAATAGGAATGTCCTACGTGTTGAGCTGAACGTCAACAGACTAGGATTTTAAGACGTTTCAGTCAGTGATCTGCTTGTGACACTGACGGATGGCGTTGTGTGACGGTTTGTGGTGTACGGTCACCTCTTAAGTCACACGTATTTTCTCCAGCTTAGAAGCATACCAGGCTATGCTCCAGTTATTTATCTACTTATATTGTTGTCAGTTACCCCGTAGGGAGACAGTAGGAGTAGGGTGACTGTGAGAGAATGGTTGTGTTGATTGAACAGTGACAGTACATCTATCAATGTGCTTCTCCGGTTCAAATGGATGTCTCTTATTGGACAAGAGCTTCTACTGCGCACAAATACCACATGGGTGAGTGTGGGCGTATAGATGTAGGGTGTGGGTGACGCGGCATAGATGTGGGGTTGGGTGGAGTGTGAACGTATAGTTGCAGGGTAGGGTGAGAGAGCCAATAGATGTAGGGTGGGGATGACGCGGCATAGATGTAGGGTTGGGGCGAGTGTGAACGTATAGTTGCAGGGTAGGGTGAGAGAGCCAATAGATGTAGGGTGGGGATGACGCGGCATAGATGTAGGGTTGGGGCGAGTGTGAACGTATAGTTGCAGGGTAGGGTGAGAGAGCCAATAGATGTAGGGTGGGGATGACGCGGCATAGATGTAGGGTTGGGGCGAGTGTGAACGTATAGTTCGAGATTTGTATTGTCTATAAGGCAGTATGAACACTTATCCGCTATTCTCCGTGTTCCTTTGTCTACAAATGCATATCCAGGATGTTTTGTAATGCATTCTGGTTGTCAGAAGTGGTGGCCTGTCCAGTGGCGGAATATGCTTCAATTAGATTCGTGTTATTCATTAAATAGTAAGGGCTGCGAGTAGCCTAGTGGCGTTTAATGCGCACATGCACGTACCGCTAATGGCCCGGTTCGCTTTCTAGTATGGGTACTGTGTCAGAAACTCATTTCTGGTCTTCTCGGCCAAATGTTGTTGGAATACTGCTAAAAGCAGCGTGACATTCTCACTCTCTAACTGACTATTATCTGTTTGTATGGTGATTTTGTGTTTAGAAAATTGGAAGCGATTATGCTGAAGATAGATACATTGACACACACACATGGCTGTGGACTGCAGCAGCGATTTAAACAAACTGATACTTGTTTTCACACTGTCGTTGTTGTCATAAGGGCAGATTTGACCGTGCAGAGTACCCCGCTTAGATGGCTGGATCCGCTTGTCGTAGGTTCAAATCCGAAATTCCCAATTGTTTTCCGCGCTCTTGGGCAGGTGGCAAACGTCGACAATCTGTGTCGCTTTATTCCATAATAAAAGGGCGGTAGGGTAGCCCATTGGTTGAGGCGTTTGCTCGTCACGCCGAAAACACGCCGATTCCCCAGTGGGTACAATGTGTGAAGCCAATTTCTGATGTCCCCCGCCGGGATATTGTTGAAATATGGCTAAAAAGAGGCGTAAAAACTCACTCACTCACTCACTATATTATAAAGGGAATATCACTTCAGTATTGTGGCGTTGGAAACCCAATTCACTCACTCTCTCTGCGTTATGCCCCGTGGTGATTCCGGGCTAGAATAGGTCCCCAGCAACCTATATTTGTCTCCCTGTGGGGATTCCGGCCTAGAATAGGTCCCCAGCAACCTATGATTGTCTCCCCATGGGGATTCCGAGCTAGATTAGAGATTCCGGCCTAGAATAGGTACCCAGCAACCTATGATTGTCTCCCCATGGGGATTCCGAGCTAGATTAGAGATTCCGGCCTAGAATAAGTCCTCAGCAACCTATGACTGTCTCCCTGTGGGGATTCCGGCCTAGAATAAATCCCCGGCAACCTGTGATTGTCACCCCGTGGGGATACCGCCCTAGAATAAGTCCGCAGCAACCTATGATTGTCTCCCTGTGCGGATTCCGGCCTAGAATAAATCCCCGGCAACCTGTGATTGTCTCTCCGCGGGGATTCCGGCCTAGATAAATCCCCGGCAACCTATGATTGTCTCCTCCAGGGGGTTCCGAGCTAGATTAGAGATTTCGGGCTAGAATAGGTCCCCAGCAACCTATGGACTATACCATGTGGACGATATGGACCGAGAGGTCGGGCCTTTTGATTTTGTTGATGACGTATCGTTTACTGACGGCGCGCGACGCTGCACCGGTGTGTCTGGTCGAGATTCGATTACATATAGTGATTTATATAGCTGGAATACTGCTGAGAGTGGTGTTAACGTCAAACAAATATCCGCTTAACGAAACAAGTCCCGTTTAGTCAACGTCAAAGTTTTCTGTCGTATCCTGTTAAACATTCATGTGAACTTTCGACCTGACCCAAATCCAGAAGCCCATTAATTCCTAATTAGCCAAGGTCTTCTGTACTCACCGTCTCCAGTGTGTATGCCAACAGGAAGAATGTGTTAGTTATGTAAAACGACTTACTTTCCATGAAATTAATCACTCGATGACGCAGTAATGACGTCAGTGAGGGTTGTTATATAATAATACGGAAGTAGGTTGAGTGTAAACACCATTAGCAGGCATATTTTCACGTTAGATAATAATAATGTAGAAGACATTACAATGACATATCACGCGATATGTATACACCAAGCTGAGCCCAGTTTAGTTCGCGATTGGCTGGAATCAGTTTCTGAAGACCCACACACTCAATCTCCTGACCATATTCACTCATATCCCCGAAAAGACCCTCCGACTCAGGGTTACACACTCACACACTCTCAACTCTCACAAGTACACACACTCTCCCAAGCACACGGACACACATACACACACATTCTCCACTTTCAGATGCACACACACGCGAACGCACACACGCAAATACGCACACAACACTCCCCCCTGTCTCGCACGCACACGCACACGCACATTCTCTCCACTCTCGTACGCACGCACACACACACACACACACTCACTCACTCACTCTCTCACACACACACACACACTCACTCACTCTCTCACACACACACACACACACACACACACACACTCACTCTCTTTCACACACACACAAACACACAGACACACACACACACACTCACTCACTCACTCACTCACTCACTCACTCACTCACTCACTCATTCTCTCACTCACTCACACACACACACACACACACACACACACACACACACACACACACACACACACACACACACACACACACACACTGTTGTGTGTACCAGCACCCTTAGTGCCATCCATTTGTACAAAAATTCAGCGTTCATGTCTCCACGTGCATGTATTTTTTGCTCGACAGTTACAGACAATACTGTTGTGAATCTGGTTTCAGCTGGATTGAATTTCTACTGGTAATTGAAATAGAGCTCAATTACATTTTTATGTAACTAATTTCTTTCGTTGGATTCCCCCGATAACGAGTAGCATCCCTTTGTTCGCCCATAGCGTGGGCAGGTGTTGTACGTTTATCAATCTCTCACACCTTGGTCGTCACGGTACTGAACGTGGCGCTGTCATTAATTAAGAACGGAGACAGCTACAAATGATCTGTTAACACGACCACTAACTGTGACGTCACCAGGTGCCATGCATCTGTCCAGTAACGCGGTGACTGCACCTGTACACACGACAAACAATTAAACATGCACGAGCAGCTGATGTCTGTGTAATAATGTGGTGAGGTGCAGAAGTTTAGGCTTTCATACCTACATAATGATACTATATTTACTACGTAGATAATATGTTGATTTTACTGCAGTCAATATGCATTGCAATATAGTTGACGGACGGGTGGTCATAGTAATATGTTATCCACATGACCGTGACGACGGAGCCACTGGGCCATCCAGCTACACTATGTTGGTCCTTGAGGCGTCGCTTTACACGTGAACCAGTGAGGGTTCGGTGTTGAAAGTGTATTCCACGACTGAAAAGAGTCCGTGTGTTCGTGTATTGCAGTAACTATATGTCAGCTGGTAGGTGGTCGTGAATTGTATTAAAAAATGTATGTCAGCTGTTACGTGGTCGTGTATTAAATAATGTATGTCTGATGGTAGGTGGTCGTGT
Organism: Haliotis cracherodii; assembly: GCF_022045235.1. NCBI lineage: Eukaryota > Metazoa > Mollusca > Gastropoda > Lepetellida > Haliotidae > Haliotis > Haliotis cracherodii. Next base: position 1,609,993 of record NW_027266264.1, on the reverse strand, counting down.
ATTGCAGTAGATGATGTGTGTCTGGTGGTAGGTTGTCGTGTATTGCAGTAGATGATGTGTGTCTGATGGTAGGTTTTCGTGTATTGCAGTAGATGATGTGTGTCTGATGGTAGGTTGTCGTGTATTGCAGTAGATGATGTGTGTCTGATGGTAGGTGGTCGTGTATTGCAGTAGATGATGTGTGTCTGATTGTAGGTGATCATGTATTGCAGTAGATGATGTATGTCTGGTGGAACGTGGTCGTGTATTGCAGTAGATGATGTGTGTCTGATGGTAGATGGTCGTGTATTGCAGTAGATGATGTGTGTCTGATTGTAGGTGGTCGTGTGCTGCAGTAGATAAAGTATGTCTGATGGTAGGTGATCGTGTATTGCAGTAGATGATGTGTGTCTCATTGTAGGTGATCGTGTATTGCAGTAGATAATGTGTGTCTGATTGTAGTTGATCGTGTATTGCAGTAGATGATGAGTGTCTGATGGTAGGTGGTCGTGTATTGCAATAGATGATGTGTGTCTGATGGTAGGTGATCGTGTATTGCAGTAGATGATGTGTGTCTGATTGTAGGTGATCGTGTATTGCAGTAGATGTTGAGTGTCTGATGGTAGGTGATCGTGTGTTGCAGTAGATGATGTGTGTCTGATTGTAGGTGGTCGTGTGTTGCAGTAGATGATGTGTGTCTGATTGTAGGTGATCGTGTATTGCAGTAGATGATGTGTGTCTGGTGGTAGGTTTTCGTGTATTGCAGTAGATGATGTATGTCTGATGGTAGGTTTTCGTGTATTGCAGTAGATGATGTGTGTCTGATGGTAGGTGGTCGTGTATTGCAGTAGATGATGTGTGTCTGATTGTAGGTGATCGTGTATTGCAGTAGATGATGTGTGTCTGATGGTAAGTTGTCGTGTGTTGCAGTAGATGATGTATGTCTGGTGGAACGTGGTCATGTATTGCAGTAGATGATGTGTGTCTGATGGCAGGTTGTCGTGTATTGCAGTAGATGATGTATGTCTGATGGTAAGTGATCGTGTATTGCAGTAGATGATGTATGTCTGGTGGAACGTGGTCGTGTATTGCAGTAGATGATGTGTGTCTGATGGTAGGTGGTCGTGTATTGCAGTAGATGATGTATCTCTGATGTAAAGTTGTCGTGTATTGCAGTAGATGATGTGTGTCTGATGGTAGGTGGTCGTGTATTGCAGTAGATGATGTATGTCTGATGGTAAGGTGTCCTGTATTGCAGTAGATGATGTATGTCTGTTGGTAGGTGGTCGTGTGTTGCAGTAGATGATGTATGTCTGATGGTAGGTGGTCGTGTATTGCAGTAGATGATGTATGTCTGATGGTAGGTTGTCACGTGTTGCAGTAGATGATGTATGTCTGATGGTAGGTTGTCGTGTGTTGCAGTAGATGATGTATGTCTGATGGTAGGTGGTCGTGTATTGCAGTAGATGATGTAGGTCTGGTGTAAAGTTGTCGTGTATTGCAGTAGATGATGTGTGTCTGGTGGTAGGTGGTCGTGTGTTGCAGTAGATGATGTGTGTCTGATGGTAGGTTGTCGTGTATTGCAGTAGATGATGTGTGTCTGATGGTAGGTGGTCGTGTATTGCAGTAGATGATGTGTGTCTGATTGTAGGTGATCATGTATTGCAGTAGATGATGTATGTCTGGTGGAACGTGGTCGTGTATTGCAGTAGATGATGTGTGTCTGATGGTAGATGGTCGTGTATTGCAGTAGATGATGTGTGTCTGATTGTAGATGGTCGTGTGCTGCAGTAGATAAAGTATGTCTGATGGTAGGTGATCGTGTATTGCAGTAGATGATGTGTGTCTGATTGTAGGTGATCGTGTATTGCAGTAGATAATGTGTGTCTGATTGTAGGTGATCGTGTATTGCAGTAGATGATGAGTGTCTGATGGTAGGTGGTCGTGTATTGCAATAGATGATGTGTGTCTGATTGTAGGTGATCGTGTATTGCAGTAGATGATGTGTGTCTGATTGTAGGTGATCGTGTATTGCAGTAGATGATGTGTGTCTGATTGTAGGTGATCGTGTGTTGCAGTAGATGATGTGTGTCTGATTGTAGGTGGTCGTGTGTTGCAGTAGATGATGTGTGTCTGATTATAGGTGATCGTGTATTGCAGTAGATGATGTGTGTCTGGTGGTAGGTTTTCGTGTATTGCAGTAGATGATGTATGTCTGATGGTAGGTTTTCGTGTATTGCAGTAGATGATGTGTGTCTGATGGTAGGTGGTCGTGTATTGCAGTAGATGATGTATGTCTGATTGTAGGTGATCGTGTATTGCAGTAGATGATGTATGTCTGATGGTAAGTTGTCGTGTGTTGCAGTAGATGATGTATGTCTGGTGGAACGTGGTCGTGTATTGCAGTAGATGATGTGTGTCTGATGGCAGGTTGTCGTGTATTGCAGTAGATGATGTATGTCTGATGGTAGGTGATCGTGTATTGCAGTAGATGATGTATGTCTGGTGGAACGTGGTCGTGTATTGCAGTAGATGATGTGTGTCTGATGGTAGGTGGTCGTGTATTGCAGTAGATGATGTATGTCTGATGTAAAGTTGTCGTGTATTGCAGTAGATGATGTGTGTCTGATGGTAGGTGGTCGTGTGTTGCAGTAGATGATGTATGTCTGGTGGTAAGGTGTCCTCTATTGCAGTAGATGATGTATGTCTGTTGGTAGTTGGTCGTGTGTTGCAGTAGATGATGTATGTCTGATGGTAGGTGGTCGTGTATTGCAGTAGATGATGTATGTCTGATGGTAGGTTGTCACGTGTTGCAGTAGATGATGTATGTCTGATGGTAGGTTGTCGTGTGTTGCAGTAGATGATGTATGTCTGATGGTAGGTGGTCGTGTATTGCAGTAGATGATGTAGGTCTGGTGTAAAGTTGTCGTGTATTGCAGTAGATGATGTGTGTCTGGTGGTAGGTGGTCGTGTGTTGCAGTAGATGATGTATGTCTGATGGTAGGTTGTCGTCTGTTGCAGTAGATGATGTATGTCTGATGGTAAGTTGTCGTGTGTTGCAGTAGATGATGTGTGTCTGATGGTAGGTGGTCATGTATTGCAGTAGATGATGTGTGTCTGATGGTAGGTGGTCGTGTATTGCAGTAGATGATGTATGTCTGGTGTAAAGTTGTCGTGTATTGCAGTAGATGATGTGTGTCTGGTGGTAGGTGGTCGTGTGTTGCAGTAGATGATGTGTGTCTGATAGTAGATGGTCGTGTATTGCAGTAGATGATGTATGTCTGATGGTAGGTTGTCGTGTGTTGCAGTAGATGATGTGTGTCTGATGGTAGGTGGTCGTGTATTGCAGTAGATGATGTATGTCTCATTGTAGGTGATCGTGTGTTGCAGTAGATGATGTATGTCTGATGGTAGGTGGTCGTGTATTGCAGTAGATGATGTATATCTGATGGTAGGTTGTCACGTGTTGCAGTAGATGATGTATGTCTGATGGTAGGTTGTCGTGTGTTGCAGTAGATGATGTACGTCTGATGGTAGGTGGTCGTGTATTGCAGTAGATGATGTAGGTCTGGTGCAAAGTTGTCGTGTATTGCAGTAGATGATGTATGTCTGATTGTAGGTGATCGTGTATTGCAGTAGATGATGTGTGTCTGATGGTAGGTTGTCGTGTGTTGCAGTAGATGATGTATGTCTGATGGTAGGTTGTCGTGTGTTGCAGTAGATGATGTGTGTCTGATGGTAGGTGGTCGTGTATTGCAGTAGATGATGTGTGTCTGATTGTAGGTGGTCGTGTGTTGCAGTAGATGATGTATGTCTGATGGTAGGTTGTCGTGTGTTGCAGTAGATGATGTATGTCTGATGGTAGGTTGTCGTGTGTTGCAGTAGATGATGTGTGTCTGATGGTAGGTGGTCGTGTATTGCAGTAGATGATGTATGTCTGATTGTAGGTGATCGTGTATTGCAGTAGATGATGAGTGTCTGATGGTAAGTTGTCGTGTATTGCAGTAGATGATGTGTGTCTGATTGTAGGTGATCGTGTATTGCAGTAGATGATGTGTGTCTGGTGGTAGGTTTTCGTGTATTGCAGTAGATGATGTATGTCTGATGGTAGGTTTTCGTGTATTGCAGTAGATGATGTGTGTCTGATGGTAGGTGGTCGTGTATTGCAGTAGATGATGTGTGTCTGATGGTAGGTGGTCGTGTATTGCAGTAGATGATGTGTGTCTGATTGTAGGTGATCGTGTATTGCAGTAGATGATGTGTGTCTGGAGGAACGTGGTCGTGTATTGCAGTAGATGATGTGTGTCTGATGGTAGATGGTAGTGTATTGCAGTAGATGATGTGTGTCTGATGGTAGGTTGTCGTGTATTGCAGTAGATGATGTGTGTCTGATGGTAGGTGGTCGTGTATTGCAGTAGATGATGTGTGTCTGATGGTAGGTGGTCGTGTATTGCAGTAGATGATGTATGTCTGATGTAAAGTTGTCGTGTATTGCAGTAGATGATGTGTGTCTGATGGTAGGTGGTCGTGTGTTGCAGTAGATGATGTATGTCTGGTGGTAAGGTGTCCTGTATTGCAGTAGATGATGTATGTCTGTTGGTAGGTGGTCGTGTGTTGCAGTAGATGATGTATGTCTGATGGTAGGTGGTCGTGTATTGCAGTAGATGATGTAGGTCTGGTGTAAAGTTGTCGTGTATTGCAGTAGATGATGTGTGTCTGGTGGTAGGTGGTCGTGTGTTGCAGTAGATGATGTATGTCTGTTGGTAGGTTGTCGTGTGTTGCAGTAGATGATGTATGTCTGATGGTAAGTTGTCGTGTGTTGCAGTAGATGATGTGTGTCTGATGGTAGGTGGTCGTGTATTGCAGTAGATTATGTATGTCTGATGGTAGGTGGTCGTGTATTGCAGTAGATGATGTATGTCTGGTGTAAAGTTGTCGTGTATTGCAGTAGATGATGTGTGTCTGGTGGTAGGTGGTCGTGTGTTGCAGTAGATGATGTGTGTCTGATAGTAGATGGTCGTGTATTGCAGTAGATGATGAGTGTCTGATGGTAGGTTGTCGTGTATTGCAGTAGATGATGTGTGTCTGGTGGTAGGTTTTCGTGTATTGCAGTAGATGATGTATGTCTGATGGTAGGTTTTCGTGTATTGCAGTAGATGATGTGTGTCTGATGGTAGGTTGTCGTGTATTGCAGTAGATGATGTGTGTCTGATGGTAGGTAGTCGTGTATTGCAGTAGATGATGTGTGTCTGATTTTAGGTGATTGTGTATTGCAGTAGATGATGTATGTCTGGTGGAACGTGGTCGTGTATTGCAGTAGATGATGTGTATCTGATGGTAGATGATCGTGTATTGCAGTAGATGATGTGTGTGTGATTGTAGGTGGTCGTGTGCTGCAGTAGGTAATGTATGTCTGATGGTAGGTGATCGTGTATTGCAGTAGATGATGTGTGTCTGATTGTAGGTGATCGTGTATTGCAGTAGATGATGTGTGTCTGATTGTAGGTGATCGTGTATTGCAGTAGATGATGAGTGTCTGATGGTAGGTGGTCGTGTATTGCAGTAGATGATGTGTGTCTGACTGTAGGTGGTCGTGTGTTGTAGTAGATGATGTATGTCTGGTGGAACGTGGTCGTGTATTGCAGTAGATGATGTATGTCTGATGGTAGGTTGTCGTGTATTGCAGTAGATGATGTGTGTCTGATTGTAGGTGGTCGTGTGTTGCAGTAGATGATGTGTGTCTGATTGTAGGTGATCGTGTATTGCAGTAGATGATGTGTGTCTGATTGTAGGTGATCGTGTATTGCAGTAGATGATGAGTGTCTGATAGTAGGTGGTCGTGTATTGCAGTAGATGATGTGTGTCTGATTGTAGGTGATCGTGTATTGCAGTAGATGATGTGTGTCTGATTGTAGGTGATCGTGTATTGCAGTAGATGATGTATGTCTGATTGTAGGTGATCGTGTACTGCAGTAGAAGATGTGTGTCTGATGGTAGATGGTCGTGTATTGCAGTAGATGATGTGTGTCTGATTGTAGGTGGTCGTGTGTTGTAGTAGATGATGTATGTCTGGTGGAACGTGGTCGTGTATTGCAGTAGATGATGTATGTCTGATGGTAGGTTGTCTTGTATTGCAGTAGATGACGTGTGTCTGATTGTAGGTGATCGTGTATTGTAGTAGATGGTGTATGTCTGGTGGAACGTGGTCGTGTATTGCAATTGATGATGTGTGTCTGATGGTAGGTTGTCGTGTATTGCAGTAGATGATGTATGTCTGATGGTAGGTGATCGTGTATTGCAGTAGATGATGTATGTCTGGTGGAATGTGGTCGTGTATTGCAGTAGAAGATGTGTGTCTGATGGTAGGTGGTAGTGTATTGCAGTAGATGATGTATGTCTGATGTAAAGTTGTCGTGTATTGCAGTAGATGATGTGTGTCTGATGGTAGGTGGTCGTGTGTTGCAGTAGATGATGTATGTCTGATAGAGGGTATTCGTGTATTACAGTAGATGATGTATGTCTGATGGTAGGTGGTCGTGTATTGCAGTAGATGATGTATGTCTGATGTAAAGTTGTCGTGTATTGCAGTAGATGATGTGTGTCTGATGGTAGGTTGTCGTGTGTTGCAGTAGATGATGTATGTCTGGTGGTAAGGTGTCCTGTATTGCAGTAGATGATGTATGTCTGTTGGTAGGTGGTCGTGTATTGCAGTAGATGATGTATGTCTGATGGTAGGTGGTCGTGTATTGCAGTAGATGATGTATGTCTGATGGTAGGTTGTCACGTGTTGCAGTAGATGATGTATGTCTGATGGTAGGTTGTCGTGTGTTGCAGTAGATGATGTATGTCTGATGGTAGGTTGTCGTGTATTGCAGTAGATGATGTAGGTCTGGTGTAAAGTTGTCGTGTATTGCAGTAGATGATATGTGTCTGGTGGTAGGTGGTCGTGTGTTGCAGTAGATTATGTATGTCTGATGGTAGGTTGTCGTGTGTTGCAGTAGATGATGTGTGTCTGATGGTAGGTGGTCGTGTATTGCAGTAGATGATGTATGTCTGATGGTAGGTGGTCGTGTATTGCAGTAGATGATGTATGTCTGGTGTAAAGTTGTCGTGTATTGCAGTAGATGATGTGTGTCTGGTGGTAGGTGGTCGTGTGTTGCAGTAGATGATGTGTGTCTGATGGTAGGTGGTCGTGTATTGCAGTAGATGATGTGTGTCTGGTGGTAGGTTGTCGTGTGTTGCAGTAGATTATGTATGTCTGATGTAAAGTTGTCGTGTATTGCAGTAGATGATGTGTGTCTGATGGTAGGTGGTCGTGTATTGCAGTAGATGATGTATGTCTGTTGGTAGGTGGTCGTGTGTTGCAGTAGATGATGTATGTCTGATGGTAGGTGGTCGTGTATTGCAGTAGATGATGTATGTCTGATGGTAGGTTGTCACGTGTTGCAGTAGATGATGTATGTCTGATGGTAGGTTGTCGTGTGTTGCAGTAGATGATGTATGTCTGATGGTAGGTGGTCGTGTATTGTGGTAGATGATGTAGGTCTGGTGTAAAGTTGTCGTCTATTGCAGTAGATGATGTGTGTCTGGTGGTAGGTGGTCGTGTGTTGCAGTAGATGATGTATGTCTGATGGTAGGTTGTCGTGTGTTGCAGTAGATGATGTATGTCTGTTGGTAGGTTGTCGTGTGTTGCAGTAGATGATGTGTGTCTGATGGTAGGTGGTCGTGTATTGCAGTAGATGATGTATGTCTGATGGTAGGTTGTCGTGTATTGCAGTAGATGATGTGTGTCTGGTGGTAGGTGGTCGTGTGTTGCAGTAGATGATGTGTGTCTGGTGGTAGGTGGTCGTGTATTGCAGTAGATGATGTATGTCTGATGGTAGGTTGTCACGTGTTGCAGTAGATGATGTATGTCTGATGGTAGGTTGTCGTGTGTTGCAGTAGATGATGTATGTCTGATGGTAGGTGGTCGTGTATTGTGGTAGATGATGTAGGTCTGGTGTAAAGTTGTCGTCTATTGCAGTAGATGATGTGTGTCTGGTGGTAGGTGGTCGTGTGTTGCAGTAGATGATGTATGTCTGATGGTAGGTTGTCGTGTGTTGCAGTAGATGATGTATGTCTGTTGGTAGGTTGTCGTGTGTTGCAGTAGATGATGTGTGTCTGATGGTAGGTGGTCGTGTATTGCAGTAGATGATGTATGTCTGATGGTAGGTTGTCGTGTATTGCAGTAGATGATGTGTGTCTGGTGGTAGGTGGTCGTGTGTTGCAGTAGATGATGTGTGTCTGGTGGTAGGTGGTCGTGTGTTGCAGTAGATGATGTGTGTCTGATGGTAGGTGGTCTTGTATTGCAGTAGATAATGTGTGTCTGGTGGTAGGTTGTCATGTGTTGCAGTAGATGATGTGTGTCTGATGGTAGGTGGTCGTGTATTGCAGTAGATGATGTATGTCTGATGGTCGGTGGTCGTGTATTGCAGTAGATGATGTACACTACTGCCTAGAAGTTCATTCCCCTTACACGCATGGGCAACGCGTTACGCAACCAGTGTGCATCGGGTTGGTCACGCGTGTGATACCCGTGTGCAACGCGTTGCACACGGGTGTGCACCCCGTCCGCCACTCGTGTGCAACGCGTGACACACTCATTAGAGGGGGAACAAACTTTTGACCAAAGGAGGACCCGTCTTAAGCTGAACCTGGAGGTGGTAACAAGGAGAGAAAATTTTGTTATCCTGACGAAAAATGATAATACACATGTATTTCCTAATGTCTCCTCTCTCTATGTGATTTTGTGGGAATAACATGAATACTGTTGTGATCAAATAGATGTGTTTTGTTTTATACGACCATTGCTTCTAAATCCGATGGTGTTAAGAGAATACATGGTCCTGGAACATGTTATTGCAATTGAAATGCTTTTATTGTGATTTGACATTAACCGTCTGTAGTACGACTTTCAGTGATAATATGTATGAGGTTTGGCGGCGCATTGTTTTTATTGGACCCTAATTACTTTATGATGACTTGGACTCTTTATCACAGCTCCATAGCCGTGAGGCTGGAAAAGAGCAGCATGTAATTAATGAGGGTGGGTTATATCATTGAGGATACACTTGAGGGAGAGAATACTAATTACCGTACTACAGGAAGAGACCTGTAGACGTAAGCGCGGGGTTGTGTTTTAGCTGGCCGTTCGATAATGGCCGCCAGGAGAAGTGAGCTTTGACTGCGTCATCTAAAATAAATAATAAGATACAGCAGTGTTATTTTCACGGTCTGTTGAATAAACTCCCAGTGCAACGGTCAATGTATCTTCTACTTGATCCTTGATACATCATTTTGGCATTCACAATATATAGTATTTCAACGTACAAAAGAGCACTGATCTAAAGCAGTTCCGCGGGAGTAGTTGTTACCTGTGCATTACTGTATTTTCCCAGTGAGTACCCGGATGATATAGCAGAAATCTAGACTTGTTCGCGACCTGTGCTCGCCATTCGTAAGCGCATTTTCATTGAAAGTAGAAGGACATATGGTCACACTGATCAACAAAAATTAAATACAGTTTTTGAAATGTAGGTATATTTGTGGGGAGCATCGGTAATGGTGATGCAGTTTTGATAAGTCACTTGCTTGGTAATTGTGCGATCTTCGTGTACACTATTTTGACTTGCAACACAAAGTAAATATTTCATCTGCACATTGCTTATTTTACCGTGTGTATATGTTTACATTCAAAATGTAAACAGATTTCACTAAGGAAATGTATTAAACGCCTAAATATTCAGTTTATTTTACAAATTAACTGAAAAATATGTCCATCTTTATTAATATGATAACGAATTCCAAATATTTGTTTATGTTTAATATCATCACCAAGTACAGTTCTGTATTGTTTGGCTTCTTTTCTTAGCATAATTAATATATTGTGATGTGTTTAAGCTCTTTTGGTCGTCTTTATCATTTTTAGTCAGTCGGTTAAATAAATGAATGGACTATTCAGTCAATTTGTAAAATGACTGAAATATTTAGATATTTAATAAATTGCCTGAGTGAATCATATTTTACACATTGACTGGAACATACACACGCTTACAAAAGAAAATACTTGTGAAAACAACGTCTATCGCGCATCGAAAAACTTCCCAACCAAACGGAAAGGAACAAGAATGATTCTGTTCAAAGCTGCAGCGAATGAATGAAAACAAAATGCAAATATCATTATTACAACCTACCAAAGTTATAATGTATCCGGGAATATCAACATAAAGGAACAATATCCATTGCGTTTGCAGCTGTACAAAAATACTTATTCGATGTCAAATGTCTATGTGAGAATCAAATACTTTAATAATAATTAATTGGAAACAATATTTGGAATATATATGAAATATATTAAAATATTTAAATATATCGTTTTTAAACGTTATTTAAATGTATCGAATATTATAACCCGTGTCTGTTTCTTAACTGATCACTTAGTTTGTTTCAATTGTTTCACATAGGTGCCAAGTTAGCTGAGAAAGCCCACGTGACAAATATTTTTTATAATGTCCACGGTTCTTAAAAACATACATTGAGTTAGATAACAATGAACAACCAGTCAGTGTATTATCGGTTATCCTTTGAACAAAGTATGTTGTTTTTACATCTGTACTTCACGCCATGATATGAGTGTATTCCCTAGGTTTAGTAACCCTACCTTCACATGTAAACACTTACTTTTGACATATCCACTGTGCAAGATAACTGTAATTAATCAATCAACGTATTTCCTGTTGATCCTTTGATGTCTGGGAATGATCAGTTGATTTACAAAAAAAGTAAATCAACTGATCATACATCTCTTGCTGGGCTGCCACGTGCATAATTCACATTCCACCTAACTTCAAACCTGGATTTAGATTAAATAATTACCCCAGGTACAAGAAAGACCAAATTTGAACCTTTATCCGGTAATCTGAGTGGTGCTACAACTGAGTATACATAATATAAATTCATTAACTGAGCAGCATGTGAATTACGACAAATACAGAAGTGTAGGGTTATACCAGAAAATGTGGATGACAACAAGGGAGTAGTAATTGTATCATCCACGCAATCCGAAGTCCGCAAATGCTTTCACTCAGGGATACTTTTTTTATTATCAAACTGTAACAATCAGGGGTATTTCCAAATAACGACATCCGATGAGCTTTCGCCGTTATTTGTCTGTTTGTTTAGGCTGAAGAAATTAATTACCATGCGCCCTTTGTTGAAATCTTCATAGATCACGGGTAACCAATCAGTTTTCAAAAATGCGTAAGTTTATTTAGCTGTCCTTGCAGACTGGTACCCCAGTCTCTTGTCACGCTCGGTTGCGTTAACGAGCAAATTGACTCACGGCAGCTAGTAAGCCCAAGCGGAAATCCAAAGGTCGTATTACCTGAAGAATCAACCTTCATTTGCGAAATATCTACTGCTCTTAAAATCAATATTTCTCCCAATACTAAAATTCAGAACTTTCTAACCAAGGATTACCAGTTGAAACTGGTCGATGGCTGAACATTCCCAGGGAGGACAGCCAGTGTCTACTCTGTGATTCTATCGCTGTGGGAGATGAATTGCATTATTCATTCCGATGTGAAGCTTTACACCAGCGGCGATATGAACTCTTAAATAAGCAATATCTTAAGTTTCCAAACAGTGTAAGAAATCTAAAAGCCCTATCCAAATTCCTTAACAATGTGTACAATACAATTGGTAAATTGTATTAGTATCCCCGTATCCTATTTTTATTATTTTTGTTAAATTGTACATAATAAAAATTGTAGATAATTGTATGTCATGTTATTCTAAGAATAAATGAGTTTGAGTTTGAGTTCGACACCCGAGAAGAAGCCAGAGATTAGTGCTCCTTTTTTAATAGTTTACAATCATGTGTTTTAGGGTTAGCTGTGTTGGCTTAAACGTATTTTTATTTCAAATGAAATCTGGATCGGTAAACAAGCAAAACTTGCTTATGTAATACCTCTCCAGGTAACAACTTAACAACAGCTGGATATATATATATATGAGAGTGATGAACATAAACATACAAAATGCACAAATGAAATACACGAAGCCAGTACACTGAAGCAAGTGGTGTCTGTGAAATAAGGTAATGCAGTTTTCCTTTACTACATGCATAAAATTAAGCTACTCAACCTTTTGCTTTTGACAATGATGTCATGAACTGATTTAAGAAGAGTCATGTTTGTAGAACTGCTTAACTACTGCCATGTAATATCATGTTTAGACCATACCCATGTGTGTAGAAATACACAGTGTTTCTGATATTATCGTAATTTTTAACAGTTATAGAAAAAGTGAATTGCATCTTCAAGGTGATATCCACAAGTGCAGTCTGGTATGTCTGATACATGTCGTCTAAACTTATCAGCGTTTAAGTCACTGCAGCCGAGCCTAAGGCGACAGTGGACAATTTGGCATGATCTATGAAAATATTTGAAGTCAAAATTATTAATAATTGCATCAGAACGATTAATTAAGGATTTGATTTCTTTTAATGAGCGAGCATTAGTTACTTCATCGGATAGAGGGTTCCGCAGGTTGATCATACCCAGAAGAAATGATAATAAGCATAGGTCTGTGTTCTACATTTGATTGTTTGTATGTTGAATCTTTTTCTAAGGTTATATTTGCTGTTATCAGAGAATTGAATATACACTTTTCAAATATTTTGGCTAAGCAACTTGTGAGTGCTACAGGTCTATGATTTGGGCATTCATGTTCATCGCTGACACTGACACCGCATCAGCCCGGCAGTGGACTTGACACAGTTATTTGCGCACTGATTATATAACTCCTACAGACAGGTGGGGTGGTTGTTCAAAGCGAAACGGACGACCCCGTCTGTTATCTAATAAATGCTGTGCGGCGCCTTTGATCTTGCCTCCAACCATACACCTTATAGTAGTAAACGACGATCAGGATGGCCTGGAAATAAACACAATTCTGTCTGCCCAGTGTATCCACAATTAACTAGAATGCTTCATATCTACAAATATATATATAGAAAATTGCATCAGTGTGGTTTATCATGTACAATGCTTTCTTACGCTTGGTGAGGCAGACTGAAATTGAACATTAGGATAACGTCAGCAGGGATAAAAGAGGTCATACCAAAGAACTTTATTTACTAGTGGAAAAATCAGACATTCCGATCAACCACTACAAGCCCCGGCCGGATCTCAAGGTTGACCAGATCAACACCCCAAAGGAATATCTCTACGCCAAACAAGGAGTCCCTTTCGTCATGGTGCACAAGAAGGGGGGACAGGACATCGAGTACGACATCACAAACTACACAGGCTTGTACCACTTCTTCCAGAGTAGTGGCGTACAGACCTCAAACCACTTCGTCGCCAATACCGCCGCCCTCCTTGCCAAGAGTCTCTACCAGAATCCCGACCCCCAGGATGAGAAGCTGACCAAGAGACTACTACAAGGACTTTTTTACCCTAATAGTATAAGTGCTTCCCCGTGTGCGAGATAGGCTAAAGTCGGAAAGCGCACGTTAAATCTCCGAGGTACCTATCTACCAGAACTTTATTTGCTGTTCTGGTCATACCTAAATATATGTAAGTTACGTACATGGGGAGGCTAGATAATTTACAGCTTACAGCAATATAGTGCAAATATTATGTTCAATAAAAGAAAACGTTGATAGATCTATAACACACTTTTTGTACTTTTAAACAAACTGTGGACTTTTCAGACATTTTCGCTTATTGTAATAACATCTAGCTAACCAATCATGTCTATCTATGAAATCTACAAGCATAGTTGCTGTCAAACCTAAAAAACATATACAGGGAGGTAAGTTTTGACTTGCCAAGCACCTTAAGGTGAGTTTACTTTTAAACTGTCAAAAGCTATTGTCCCTTCAATACTAGTATATGTCTAGAAGCTGTCTCTCGGACTATTATGAGTTATGATGTATTTTATGATATAACTGGGGAATGTTCAAATTAGTTACTGTAATTTAATCCAACGTTCTAACTGTCAACTGTCTCAACAGGATCATAGGTTTGCTTATATATCGCCTCCCTGTCTCTATGTCTTAAGTTGTTAATCGGTAACTGCGGTCCAAATGTATCAACTTATTCATCTATTGTTGCAAACTTGACTGATTTAAACATATCTTATTGATCATAAACTACTCAGTCAGTCAAGCACCTGTATCAGAAATGTAAAACCAGCCATGTTTCATGTAGTCCCAATATCACTGAAAAATGCCGATGTAACGTGACATATAAATTTACTCACAGACAATATATTTTTTCGTGAGAGTGAAGCACAATTTTATTAAAGTTTTATTAACAATTTCATAAACTATAATAATATTAATATCAAAATTCATTATCACTTGCCAAGTTTATGAAAATGTCCCCACATATAAACAAGGATTTGAACTAAATTTGATCGTCTTTGACACTGAGGTTTATCCCCACTTTGCCAGCAAACTGCAGAAGATTAACAGTGAGTGAGTGAGCATCGTTTCTATGTTTATACAAGAAAAGATGTCATGCCAAAAACGCTCACAGTAGTTAGTGAGTAAACTCACGACCTGTCATGACCTGGTTGAGTGACTTCCTCCAATCAACATGAAAGGATTACCCACAGAGAAAGAAAGGATTAAAGTCACCCATCTTCTCCTAACGTAGTACTCCAAATTCTAAATGCCTCTCAAAGAAGGATTAAAATCCTAAAGATATCCTATCTACGTGGTATAGGTACTCACAACCTCTAATAATAAACTGTTACGTTTGGTATCCCCAGCAATACTCACCATGGTCATTGGGCAAATGTAAAAATCACAAACCCTAACGAGATTCTGTCAACATGGTCACACCCGGTGATTGTGAAGATCTCAAATTCTATCAACTGTCAGACAGCATGGCTGTTCATATTCATTTACAACATCCTCTTATAATTAGTATAAAAGTGTCCCACACAAAACCTTCTTTTATTTATTCTTTCAAAATACAACACAGAAAGTGGGGTGTGGGGAAATGGGACATATTCCTACGTGAAATAATGAGACATTAGTAGTGGTGACGGCTATATCATAACTGTACTGTCTAAAGCATAAATTTGGCGAACGAAAAATGTTATATTTGCAATCAAATGGAATGACTCGTGTGGGCAAATGAATATGTTCGCAATCCACAAACAATCATTTTATTAATGGCGAACATTTACCAACCCGCGACAATCGTGTCAACACGGGGGTTCCCCTAGCAATAAACTCGCATCTAAATTCACTACTGTTCTACTGTCGGCTAGCCACAATGGCTAGACTGGACCCTAGTGGAATGGTTCATGCCATAAAAAGTCTAGCAACCGAACACTAATTAAGATGGGCCGACCTTGTATTTACGGTCTGGTGGGCACAGCTCAATGGCCGCTCATTAACTCAAATTTCACATCTCACTGTTTTGTTATCTCACTATTCATTTGATAAATTTGTCAACTTCAACTGGAACCCGGTCCCGTGTTACACGCGTGGCACACGCGTGTGCAACGGGTTGCACACGCGACGCACACCCGTTGCACACCCGTGTCCAACGGGTGCTCACCCCGTGTGCAACCCGTTGAGCACCCGTGTCACATGCGTGTTACACGCGTTCTCAACGCGTGTTAGGGGAATGAACTTTTAGGCAGTAGTGTATGTCTGGTGTAAAGTTGTCGTGTATTGCAGTAGATGATGTGTGTCTGGTGGTAGGTGGTCGTGTGTTGCAGTAGATGATGTATGTCTGATAGTAGATGGTCGTGTATTGCAGTAGATGATGTATGTCTGATGGTAGGTGGTCGTGTGTTGCAGTAGATGATGTATGTCTGATGGTAGGTGGTCGTGTATTGCAGTAGATGATGTATGTCTGGTGTAAAGTTGTCGTGTATTGCAGTAGATGATGTGTGTCTGGTGGTAGGTGGTCGTGTATTGCAGTAGATGATGTACGTCTGAATGGTAGGTTGTCGTGTATTGCAGTAGATGATGTATGCCCTATAGGAGGTGGTCGTGTATTATAGAAGATGCTGCATGCCCTTTTGGAGGTGGTCATGTATTGCAGTAGATGATGTATGTCTGATGGTAGGTTGTCTTGTTTTGCAGTAGATGATGTATGTCTGATGGAAGATGGTTGTGTATTGCAGAAGGGGGTACATGTCCACTGGTAGATGGTAGATGACCGTCACTGTGGTCAGCACTCTCACGGACATATCGTAATGCATGCACAAGGCAGGTCGGTGATCTAATCTAACCAATCATTGCTGGAAGAACACTAAATGCTTCATTCAAAAACATACATTGGTTGACAGAGCTCATTCATATTCCGTCGGGTAGCCTAGTGGTTAAAGCGTTCGCTCGTTACGCTGAAGACCCGGGTTCGGTTCCCGTCATGGGTACAATGTGTGAAGCCCATTGCTGGTGTTCCCCGCCGTGATATTGCTGGAATATTGCTAAAAGCGGCGTAAAATTCAAACTCACTCATTCATATTCCATGACACATTCTCTATCTTGGAAAACATACATTCCCGGGGAATGCCTAAGAATAACTTCTCTTGTTAAAATAATGTTGTTTCACACACACAAAATAAAACATTATTCAAATCATTTATATTCACGTTTCATTATTCTACAAAGCAAGATGAACATGGTACAGACACTCAAAATGTCATGGCACATTTGTTCACATAAAGTACACAAGAAATAGTTCCGATATAAGTAGAACGTGGTATTTGTGTTTGTAACTGTTAGGTCGACTGTTGTAAAAATTGTCAGTTATGTTTTTTTAACTCAACGAGAACCATTAGCAACATGAAATAGAAGGAAGACAAAGCGTGCTCGCCATAACGAAAGTCATATTGTTGAATATAATGCATGGAAACGTCACAACTGTGTATTTGGGGGCATTGTTCAAACAGTTGGCAGGGTTCTACAGTGTCCGCACTGGCGCTGAGTTAAAGAGTGCGTGAGTATAGTTATAGTACGCAAGACAGCTTGATGAAACCGAAAGTGGTGCAGATTCTCGACGTTTTCCACTTTGGGGAAACCGACAGCACGGGTATGGTGATATCTGGGATTGAAACCAAAGATCATTGATACAAACTCCGCACAGGGAATATCAGCGCTTTCGGCAAAGGGTGATAAAACACAACCCTAACTGTTGGTAGTGTGAAGAATCATTTTAAAATACATGTTATAAATGAATAAATATCATCAAGTTAATAATCTGTCTCGCGGTTTCAACGACACAGACTCCATTGGGCACAAAAAGCAAAAGAGCGGTGAAATAATATGCATGTACCACAGACAACGAGTGATGTTGGCGGTGTTCGCGAAAAGGGTAGGCATGTCTTGCCCTACCGGTAGAACCCGCCACTCAAACAATTTTGAAAATAGATATGTGTGTTGTCTTACACCGCACGGCAGTATTCCTGCCAAGTAACATACAAGTTACATACAAATATCAATCTGCACGTGAACGTTCTGTGTTATAACGGCGCACAGGGTTGACACACAACAATCCCTGTTGCCGCTTGTATTCCTGCAATACATAATCGATGATATGTACATGCCGATAAACATTATAACGAAGATCTTACAAACACATATTTACATGTGACCATAATAACACCTATATATGTTAACAACAATGGAGATAGCGTTAAGACCGGCTTAACAGTAAGTATGTACAACGTGACGTTTCACGCATCGTATCACGTCCAGAAATGTTCGGTTCACGTCCAGAAATGTTCGGTTAACATTACCGTCTTTATTCTAATATGCGAATTTGTTCTTGGATGTGGCGTTCACCACGTCAAAAGTTTTCCACAATAAATAATCTTTCCACTGCACGACAATTATAACATCTTCCGAAACTGGTTGTGACGTTGCAATGCCAACCATGGACAATGTTCATATGTCCATATGTCTGTGTGTTCATGTGTCCATACGTCCGGATTTAGCATGTGGCCCTCAGTGTACGACGACTCCGAGGTGGGTTATAGCACTTCTTGATGTACTCATTTTGTACAAATGTTCCAGGTTCATCACAATCATGCAAATAAAAACTGAATCGGCAAAGGGGGCGTTCCAGGAGGTCACACACAGCGTAACATTTGTTTATGATTTGTCTAGGTCACGCACAGCGTAACATTTCATAACGACTCGTCAAGGTCACGCAGGTGAAGTACGATATTTGTGGATGGACGTTGTCTTCAAGGCCTGGCTCTCCCTATGTTCAAACACTCGCAGTGGGAGGGTATCTTGATGGGGACGAAGCTGACGGGGGCGCTGGTGAGGGGCTTCGTGTTGTTGTAGACGAGGATCCAGTGGGCGCGGAGGATCTGCACACACTCCCCCTGCTGACACGTCGTGCCACGCCTACAATGCAGAAAGGTGAAGGTCACGCCATAGTAGTAATGAAATAGGTTTGAGTGTTCCATCTCGTACAGATTCCCGCTTAAAATGCTGCCTGATTCATTCTTTTCAAAACTACTCAGGCATAGATACACACTTCAAACCCAGATTGAGTGAGTGAGTTTGTATTTTTAGCAACATTCCCGCAATATCACACCGGGAGACTCCAGAATGGGATTCATTGTGGGATTCATGTGGGTACTCGATCCCGGCCCTTTGTGGTTACGAACAGTAATCACATGCCCTGTTACCTCAATTAAACCACGAAATATGACTTCCATCTTTAGGGTATAGTTATGCTGCCAAACCGTATATCTAGGGCATTGGTGGTAACACAGAAGTATATTTGAGGGCGTTGACACGGTTGGCAGCGGTACAGAAGAAAACTGTTTCATAACGCGTTGCCTGCTGTTTCATATTCTCGGGATGTGTCTATGTCTGCTAGTTTGTTTTTTGTTGTTGTTTTTTTTGTTTGTTTTTGGTGTGTTTTTTTGTTTTTTGCGGGGGTTTTTTACATCATTTATTCATGTTGATTGTCCACGATTTTACATGTCCCTGTACATTGCCACGTGGACTGGCATATCAGGGTTTACATTTTTATATTTGGGTTTGAGTTGCTTAAACCAATAATACTCATCTAAATATTCAGTACACATGTATTTTTTTCTGCAAGATTAACATTGTTATACTGTAGTACTTTGTATTGTATTTCTAGTTCTCTTTTAAATATTCTAAAAAGGCAATCGGTTTCAGTTACTTTACATCTGTACACAATATACTTTGCTTGCAGTAGTAAATAATTCATCAAAGTACACTCCTCTGTGCCTCCTTCTATACCATACAAAACAATATCTTTGTAATTATCATAAATCTGATTATGTACATTAACCTTCGCCCACTTAAAGAATTCTATCCAAAAGGGTAGTACATTTAAACAGTAAAACATATAATGTCTAACAGTATCTATACTACCACAATGTTCACATACATTACTTTCTTTAATGTTAATTCTATTTAAATACTGATTACAAGGAATGATTGAGTGTAGAATTTTGAATTGCAGTTGCTTATACCTGTTTCCAATTCTCATGTCCTTTAAAATTTTCCATTTAAAAACATCTTCATTAGCAACTTGGAACACATTATAGATTGTATTATACCCAAATTTACTTTTACAAGGTGTGTCAGCAAGTCTGATTCCTTTAACTTCAGGATGTGGACCCGCGTTTTGGAAACTAAACATGTTCTGCCCTATTGCCTTCCTAATAGCATTGATATACCTACTATATTTTCTTGGTGTTATGTCAATTCCATATTTCCTAGCAATTGTTTCGCGTTGAAAGAAATCCCCATTCTTTTTAAGTAATTGCCTTATATAAATAATGCCCGCATCTTTCCATTTCGCATCAAATATACTTTTTCGATTGATTAAGATATTTTTGTTATTCCAAATTATTTCATTATAGATGTCATCTTCTCTTTTTGCAAGAAAGGTCTTCCACAAGGATAAAATTTCTTTATAGAATAATGGGATTTTTAATTTTAATTTGGACACTTGGAAGTTACAGTTAAGTAAGAATTCAAGCGAACCAATGCTTTTAAAATAATGTGCAATAGGAACTGTCCAGATCTTTTTAGAGAAATACCTTGGCCAAACTAGTTTTAACGCTGCGTTAAAGGTACCAAAATCTAGAGCGTTAATGCCACCTTCCTCTTGTTTTTGGATTAACCGATTTCTTGATACTTTTTCTGACTTGCTGTTCCAAATAAAGGTAAACAGTTCTCTATTGATTATTTTGATTATTTTTGGTGAAAAGGAAACACAACTTGCTTGATGGACTAACCTAGAAATTCCTTCAGATTTGCTTAAAAGACAACGTCCATATATTGTTAAATTTCTACTTTTCCAGATGTTAAAACGTCTTTTAATATTTTCTAAAGGTCTTTCAATATTTTCCTCGTGACACACCGTATCATTTACATCTATCATTATGCCAAGAAATTTATATCTAGAAATTTTCTTTTTTCCAAAAGGAGGAATAAAATTGTCTTTTCTAAGTGACATTACGACTGAATTATCTAAATTCAGTTTTAAGCCGCTGTAGGCACTTTGAATTAAATAAAATTTCACGGTTTTCTTAACCGATTTTTTATCTCGCAGAATGGGAGATTTGCTTAAATGACAACGTCCATATATTGTTAAATTTCTACTTTTCCAGATGTTAAAACGTCTTTTAATATTTTCTAAAGGTCTTTCAATATTTTCCTCGTGACACACCGTATTATTTACATCTATCATTATGCCAAGAAATTTATATCTAGTAATTTTCTTTTTGCCAAAAGGAGGAATACAATTGTCTTTTCTAAGTGACATTACGACTGATTTATCTAAATTCAGTTTTAAGCCGCTGTAGGCACTTTGAATTAAATAAAATTTCACGGTTTTCTTGACCGATTTTTTATCTCGCAGAATGGGAGCCGAATCATCTGCATAATATATTCCTTTTATTTCTTTTTCTCCAAATTTTAGGCCGTTAATGTTTTGATCTTTTCGAAAATTTGTATTTATTAACTCTGCACAGATAAAAAAAATATAAGGACTTAGGGGACATCCCTGTCTGGTACCCCTGAGGTTTCCAAACCAACCTGTTGTCTGACCACCATTTAATACACATGATGAAATATCAGTATAACACAAATTCACTAAATTAATAAATTCATCTGGAAAACAAAATTTCTTTATCTATGAAATTAAATTCGACCGAATCAAAGGCTTTTTCAATATCCAAAAATAAAATATAACCTTCTTCTTCATAAATTGCGATAATGTCAAGTAATAACCTTATGTTTTCATGAATACTTCGCCCTTTTATAAAACCAGTTTGAGATCTATGAATAATCCCTTCTAGTATAGTCTTAATTCTGTTTGCCAGAACTTTGGCAAAAATCTTGTAGTCAACATTAAGTAATGTAATTGGGCGTCAATTCTTTAATAGCTTTAAATCCTTTCCAGGTTTTTCAATTAATGTAATAATGCCTCTTCTTTGTGATATGCTTAATTTATTTTCATCAATAGAACAATCTAGTGATGCTTTGAATAATGTTTTCAATTCTGGCCAAAAACATTTGAAAAATTAACTTGTTAAACCATCACATCCTGGAGTCTTGTTTGGTTTCATCTGTTTCAAGGCAGTAAACAATTCATCTTCATCAATATCTGCCATAAATCTATTTCTATCCAAATCATCAATCTGAGGAACATTCTGATTATAATATGTCAAAATTTCTTCGCATGTCTTATAAGTCTTGTTTGAATGTAATGTTGAATAATAATTTTTTATTTCTGTAAGTATTTCTTCTTTATTTTCAATCCTTTGACTATTTGAATCAACTAATTGTTTAATATCGTTTTTGTTTTGTCTCTCTCTTTCCAAATTATAAAAATATTTATTGCTTCTTTCTCCCTTTTCTGCCCATTTAGCTCGGGATCTTATAAAGGCACCCGCCGCTTTTCGTTCATAAATACACACTAATTCTAGCTTACAATTTTCATATTCTTGTAGGAGATTGTTATCATTAACATCTAATAACTGATTATCTAGTATTGCTAATTTCTTTATTATCTCTCTTTCTCTTTGGTTTTGACGTTGTTGCTTATTCTTAGCATAATCAATAGTTAGTGTCATAATATTGAACTTGATCCAATCCCACTGCATACTTTGTTCTACAGTTTCTGGTTTGACATTTTGCAAAAAGTCTTTTATTTAATCTACAAATACCTTATCCTCTAGAAGTAAATTATTAAATTTCCAAAAATGTGGTTTCATTATGTCTGCTAGTTCATATTCAGGGGATGTGTCTATGTCTGTTGGTTCATATTCCCGGGATGTGTCTATGTCTGCTAGTTCATATTCACGGGATGTGTCTATGTCTGCTTGTTCATATTCACGGGATGTGTTTATGTCTGTTGGTTCATATTCACGGGATGTGTCTATGTCTGTTGGTTCATATTCCCGGGTTGTGTCTATGTCTGCTGGTTCATATTCCCGGGATGTGTCTATGTCTGCTGGTTCATATTTACGGAATGTGTCTATGTCTGCTAGTTCATATTCCCAGGATGTGTCTGTGTCTGTTGGTTCATATTCCCGGGATGTGTCTATGTCTGCTGGTTCATATTCCCGGGATGTGTCTATGTCTGCTAGTTCATATTCACGGGTTGTGTCTATGTATGCTGGTTCATATTCCCGGGATGTGTATATGTATGCTGGTTCATATTCCCGGGATGTGTCTATGTCTGCTGGTTCATATTCCCGGGATGTGTCTATGTATGCTGGTTCATATTCCCGGAATGTATCTATGTCTGCTGGTTCATATTCCCGGGATGTGTCTATGTTTGCTGGTTCATATTCCCAGGATGTGTCTATGTCTGCTAGTTCGTATTCCCAGGATGTGTCTGTGTCTGCTAGTTCATCTTTACGGGATGTGTCTATGTCTGCTAGTTCATATTCCCGGGATGTGTCTATGTCTGCTAGTTCATATTCACGGGATGTGTCTATGTCTGCTAGTTCATATTCACGTGATGTGTCTATGTCTGCTAGTTCATATTCACGTGATGTGTCTATGTCTGCTAGTTCATATTCCCGGGATGTGTCTATGTTTGCTGGTTCATATTCCCGGGATGTGTCTATGTCTGCTAGTTCGTATTCAAGGGTTGTGTCTATGTCTGCTAGTTGATATTCAGGGTTTGTCTCTATGTCTGCTAGTTCATATTCCATTCATATCATCGGTACAATGACTGTTTATCCATTGTACAACGTTTAATCATGTCAAGCTGTTAACTGTGTCTGTGACAGGTCTAAACTTGTTCATGCATTTATTTATGAACCCCAAAAGTAAACGTTTGTACATGTCTACAACGCAGTATTATTATTCCTTCAAGTGTTTAATTATGGAACATGAGCTGTCGCCACTGGCCACACAGACAATTAGCTTCCAGTATAACAGATGAGACATGGATGAACACACACGGGGTCCACTCCGACCGGCACTGCACACTTTGCACTGGATTATCAAATTCACAACAATTTGAGGATGTTTTGCCAATTCCTAAACTAATTTTGCACTACAAATTGCCTTCAGTACGAGATGTATCTTGATTCATATATGCTATAGATATTGTGTATATCAAACGCTATTATTCCGTTAGATGACCATGGGTGCCAAGGGATGGTGGTATCATTTCGTGTTCGTGTAAGTGTTTTGTAAGTGTAATAGATGAAATCGCTACTCTTTCCGGTATGGTGATTGCTAATGGAGAGATAACATGTCTTGAAATGTACCGTAATTCCTTTATTGTCTGAAGGCATGGCTTTGACAGAAGAGCACACACACATGCAATAAGGGCTGGGCTACTTATAAGAGGCGGAGGTCTCTGGTGTGGCCCGTGTCTAAAGGTAGATGTAAGCCAGCCAGTCCAGTGCGGTAACATATCAAAAGTACAATGAACACTGTGAAAGAAGGTTTGATTCTGGGGATGTTGTGCTCCTACACCATGCTTCCTTGAGGTAGGTCAACATAAGAAATAGGATCAAATGGATCCAGGTGCGGTTGTTTTCGTTAATGGCTAATCCTCTTATCAAATGTCGACTGGTTGACTCTGAGTGTAAAGTGTAAAGTGCCAATCAGACAAGTTGGAAGGCTTTGAGCCAAAAGGGGCTAAAATGCACTTTGGCTCTTTTTGCACATAGTTGCATAAATAACATATATGTGTTCTTGTCTACATGTAGAAATAATATTGTATGTTTTCACTGATAGGTTGCTGTTATATAGCTACTGAATATTCTGCAAAAGGGCCAAAGTCAAGTTCCAAAAGGGCCAAAGTCACTTTGCTAGATTTAGGCTCTTTTAGCTCTCATTTCCGTGTGTGGTTGAGGCTGGTTGTTCAAGAGATTTTGAGGGTTAGAAATTATTAGTTTTTTTCAACTATTTCAACAAAGTTGGCATTTGTTTAAATCATTTAAAATACCTTCAATAGTATGTATTTGTACTTTCAGGAGTAGTTGCTCAATCGCACATGTTAAATCCCATGCAAATGTCTGACATTGGTCCTTTCCGCCCTTCCATAAATTAAAAACGTAAGTTTATTTCCTTTTTTGAATGTTTTTATAACAACATTGATAAGTCGGCTGTCAGAATGTGTTAAGTTTAGGAATTTATCGGTAAATAAGAACTGCTCATTAGCATGCATATGGTTATGGTTTTCATGACTTTTCTCCAAACTGACTCCACCTAACACTGGGCGAATGTCTCGAAGCTCTTCCGTTACGTCATCATATAAACATGTACGTGACCATCGAACTGCTTCATGTAGAGATATGGGAGAAGACACCAACTGTACCAGTGTGTCAGTGTGACATTCAATGTTTATCTTCTAGCTGCCAGAGACCCTAAGCCATCTTAGAAATATCCGTGTACTTATTGTTTAAATCTTTCGTGTTTCTTTGAAATGTCTTTGTCCGTTGCAATTCCCTATCTTGTACTATATGTTCCCGTGGTTTCTAAGCTGAACAATTGACTTGCATTTGATTGTGTTTGTGACGAGTGCACATGGGGGGAAACAATACACTCACCTTTTCGCCAATACCCGGTATCATCACTATTTGATAGTGATTTATCAACACATGCCGTTATAGAGTCGGAATCTTACAATCAACTTTTTCTAATGATTTATGAAATATTTTTATCGGTTTTATTGAAAATGTTATGCAGTACACAAAAATAAATTCAATGTCTTTATTAATGTCTTTTCGTTCCAAAGTACTCTCAAGTATATGCTCTTCAAAAAAAGAAACCCAATACGGATATTTTGTACCAGAAGAGCAAGAGGTGAAAAATGAAAAGGTTTAATGTGTTTATAGTGTCAGTGACAAATTTCCCGGACCAAAATGATCACAACAAGGACATGCAAACCATTAGTCGGGTACGATTCGGAAAGACGCACCCAGTGCATAAACAATTGAGCTGGAGCTTCACGTACTGCACGTGCAGCAGCACTATGAACGGTATTCAAGTGCAAGGTTTTTGATTACCTGGCATCTGCGTCAATCGAACACTGGCAGTTCAACAAGATGCCAGACGTACAAAGAAACAACGTCATAGGCCGCTTGCAGGCAGGGGAATCCCGAGCAACTTTCGAGGGGATGGAAAGTCGGGGAGAACGTTACGCCGGAAACTGCGTACAGGAAGTGAACAGGTCCTACCAGACTACCTCCCAATTTCAGCCAACGGCAACGGTGTATTCCAGCAATACAACGCTCGACCGCATAGAGCACGGGTCACAAGAGCCTGTCTGCACATGAACAACGTTGATGTTCTCCCCTGGAACTCCAGATCCCCGGATTTGAACCCGACAGATGGGATGAATTGGATAGACGGCTACGCCGACGTCAACCACAAACCCAGACGTTGTAGCAGTTGGCTTTTGCGTTGCAGGCCGAGGGGGCTACCATTCCCCAGGATGTGATTTGCATACACGTCTCTTCCATGGGCAGGAGATGTCAGGCCGCTCTCGATTCCAACGGGGAACATACGCGTTACTGATGGTAGCTGACCTTCACCTTGGACTTTTCCTATGTACCGATAACTGAATTGACTCTCCACAACATTTTGTACTGTTCTACGTATTAAATGTATTTTCCTACCTCACACAAATCTGGCTTTGCGTTTCTTTTTTTCAAGAGTATATATTTCGAAAAAGTTATTATCTTGCAGGCCACTAAACGCCCCACAGGTGACAAAATAATAATAAAGACAATGTTCACACCAAATAGACTATCACGTGACTCACTGGCATCTTCCAACGGGGATAAACTGGTACTCTTGCTTCAGATGCACCACCGTGTACTTCCGCCCCCCGAACTCCGTGTTGTTGGGGGCCCAGTGGCCAAACTCACTGAAAACACCATCAGTATTTACCATCAGTATTTACCATCAGTATTTACCATCAGTACACCGGGGAGACTAAAATTTGGGCTTTCTCCCGAACCCTTATAAATCTATTCACATTGATTGCATTTCTTTATCTGTATCATCATCAAGTGACGCTGATATTCTAAGGGACGCAACTCTGAACAATGAGATATCGGAATAGCATTGACAGCACACCCTTGACGGCAGTCTTAGCACGTTAAGCCCCTCGGCGTAGAAATACTCCATCTCTTACACAATAATGAATGTACATATAGATATCAAATATCAACATACAAAATTGACAGCGTTCAGGCATTTAACGTTTGAGACCAGTCCTGCCTGTCTCCTTCTCGTAATAACGATGACGCTCGAGGGTCAGTTGGAAAACATAGGGTACAGATGAAGTCGAGCCATGCGTATTATGTAGGTTAAAGTATTTAGAAGTTGGGAGAACATGATTACATTTTTATGGAGAGCAACTTCTTGTTTTTCTTTGTACGACATTATTCACCCGATGAAGGATCAAGAAGGAGCTCTGGAACGTTGTGCAAAGAATAAATAGAAGTTGCTATCCATAAAAAAAGTGTCATATATTTATGGAAGATATATCTTGTGGAAATCAATGCGAGATATGTGGGGTACAGATGAATCAAATGGAGATAAATACGACATGTGTAGTAATATTTTTAATTCATCAATGAACCCACCAGCACTATTAAATGTTTCGTATAAATATTTGTAGAAAATGGTTCAAATATCTTACGCTCAATGTTTGTTAAAAGCACATGACACGAAGGTAGTAAACATGCATCAAACAGAAACCGTTATGTGAGATTAATCACAATTCAGTCACTACATACAGACACATTAACGAACATGGTATGTTTTAGCAGAGATATCAGCATCACAAATACAGAGATACCAACTTCACGAATACACACAACCGTATACATTACTAAGCATTCATATTCACAGCAGAGAAACCCATTTTAGCAAATTAAAATGATAATTATAATCTTAATTATATTCTATGGTAGGCGATCAGTCATGTCGATGTTATAAAGCGTCCCTTAACCATCAACATATACTGAATGTACACGCATGACGTCATTAACATACACTGAGAGTTCCAACATGACGTCATCAACATATATTGAATGTAATCACATGACGTCATCAACATACACTGAGAGTTCCCATATGACGTCATCACCATAATTAAGTGTACACACATGACGTCATCAATATATACTGAGTAAACCAGCATGACGTCATCAACAGATACTGAGTGTACCCACATGACGTCATCAACATACACTGAATGTACTCACATGACGTCATCAAAATACACTGAAAGTTCCCATATTGACGTCATCAACATATACTGACTGTACCCACATGACGTCATCAACATATACTTAGTGTACACACATGAATAGTGTACACGTCATCAATATATACTGAATATGCATACACACATTGTACAAACTGACATACTTACGTTTCACAGCAACCGTACTGATGTGGATTTGGGTTTCCGGGGTTTCCTGGATTTCCTGGCACGCCGGTGTTACTTGGATTTCCTGGGTTTCCTGGGTTACCGGTATTATTTTGAGATCCTGGGTTATCTGGATTGCCAGGGTCTTTTGTCTTGTTCGGATTTACAGGATTTGCTTGCGTAGAGTCATAGAAGGCTACAGGGGGCTCCCGGCTGAACAGCCCCGAGTAATATTCAGATATCCACTTTTCTAAGGGCGTTGTTCTTCTTATGCATCGTCTGCATTCAGCACTACACGTCCACCATTGGTAATGATTTCCTTCGATTTCCACTGGTATATTAAGAAGGATCAATGTCCAGCTGATAAGGTTAGCTGAAAAGCCCAACAATTCATTTCACAAACGATAAAATAATGAGGAATACGAATCTGACGAACTGTGAATGCAAACATAAAAAAATATCATTTTCAGATCACACGATGTCCATATCCATGGTTCGGGTATTTCAGCTGACATTGTAGCTAACGGTAGGGTAGGGCATGCTTACGAACACCTGGTGTCATCACTGATTTTAAGTGTTTCATTCCTATAATTTTCATCACTAATTTGGCTTTCACGCCCAATGGAATACGTTTCGGTGAGAAATGGAGACTGGTTACTCCCTGCTGTTGACGTTGTATATTAAACAAAGAGAAGCGGAAATTGTTGTCAGAACCAAGGCTTATGGTAGTGTTCTTCTAAGCTTGGGCCATCGTGACTCATGAACGCAGTTAGTTTTATTTAATTTTCATTGTTATACAGATATATTTTTATATGAAGCCTAATAAATCATCTGCAAGTGTTATATATGAAAACAACTTATTAATTTCTTTAAAAAATGGAAAGACGTCATAGCTGGTTTTGATAGACCTATACCCAACCGCACCCGCACCCGCACCCGCACCCGCACCGCACCGCACCCCCACCATAATGTCTAGACAAACCAGAATATGTACATAATGTCTAGACAAACCAGAATATGTACATGTCGTCTAGACAAACCAGAAAATGTACATAGTGTCTAGACAAACCAGAATATGTACCTAGTGTCTAGACAATCCAGAATATGTACATAGTGTCTAGACAAACCAGAAAATATACATAGTCTCTAGACAAACCAGATTATGTATATAGCGTCTAGACAAACCAGAAAATGTACATAATGTCTATAAAACCAGAATATGTACATATCGTCCAGACAAACCAGAATATGTACATAGTGTCTAGACAAACCAAAAAATGTACATAATGTCTCCAAAAGGACATCTATCCATTTTCCATTCTTGCGGTTCGTGCACACGTGTCAATCTAGGAAGGTCGTGGTTCCAACACTACCATCTACTGGGACATGTAACATTGTATCTGTTACGACGAATAACACCCAACACACTAGACATATATCTGTTGATCTGATACAGGTTACTCGATTCCGAGAGTGATCGCTTTGAAGACATTGTTACTGATGTTCATTTCCTCTTTACTTCATAGTTACGACATTTCATCTTAATGTTTATAAGAATTGATTGATTAATTACATA
This sequence comes from Haliotis cracherodii, assembly GCF_022045235.1. NCBI lineage: Eukaryota > Metazoa > Mollusca > Gastropoda > Lepetellida > Haliotidae > Haliotis > Haliotis cracherodii. The sequence continues at coordinate 1,580,509 of NW_027266264.1, read as the reverse complement.
GAAATATACACTAAAAACACTATTGGTTATTTTGTAACATATACAAAGATCATGATTACATGTCCTATTGCATTTCGAATACTCTTCAATCCCAAATGCTCACTTCACTACGCATTGCACTTTTCGGGTTTCAGATGTCCACTATTGCTTGATCGGAAATCGATACACATGTTTATGCTAGTTACAAATACCTCTGTCAGGAGGTTAAACTGTCTGTAAACACTACAATAACGTATCAGTAGTTGTTTGACTCTAACACAAAGTACAGCTGTACACTTCAGCCTGCCAGTGTCTTCCAGTACGCACGTCTCCCTGCAGCTGATATCCTCTGGTGGAGTGTTTATATTCCGACAGTTGTCACGCGAGGGAATGTTTACGTCAATCATAATGCGTATAATACAATTTCATTGGAATAAATTTAACAAACGTACTGTCATGATAAGAATGACATATGTGCGAATAATATTCATATATTCCTTCGGGATTATCGAGAAGTGAGAAGTAATATTAATAAAAATAAATTAAGCTTTGGGTGAGTTTTATACATGACTATGTGGTCTTTTAATTTGATGAAATCCTTGCCATTTTATTACCAATACTAAACATGTATGTCACTGAGAAGCTATTGTAATAACTAACGAACGTTCTTTTCTTTATGTTGATAGCCTGAAGATATGTCAATGTCGTCTTTATCTTCATCATCTATGAAAACACCTTCCTAGCAAGTGATATCTTTTATATGTTAAGAAGGAATATGTAAGAAGGAATTGTATTCCAATACTCCCACCAGATGGCAAACATATGACTAGAAATGCATGTTATAATGATTAGATTCCGTAATTGATAGTTCGATATTATTGTATATCAAAGAGCGATTATTGATACTAATGGATTTGTCTGTCATTGTTGTTAAAACAGAACCCCAGTTTATAAATATTGTGAATGATAAAGGTTTACATAAAATAAACTAACATACTATTATAGTACATCTACCTTCACAGTACATTTACCTTCATAGTGCATGTCCACATTCATAGGAAACGTCTACCTTCATAGTGCATGTCTACCTTCATGGTCCATGTCTACCTTCATAGTACATCTACCTTCATAGTGCATGTCCACATTCATATGAAACGTCTACCTTCATAGTGCATGTCTACCTTTATGGTCCATGTCTACCTTCATAGTACATCTACCTTCATAGTGCATGTCCACATTCATATGAAACGTCTACCTTCATAGTCCATGTCTACCTTCATAGTACATCTACCTTCATAGTACATCTACCTTCATAGTACATCTACCTTCATAGTGCATGTCCACCTTCATAGTGCATGTCTACATTCATAGTACATCTACCTTCATAGTGCATGTCCACATTCATAGGAAACGTCTACCTTCATAGTGCATGTCTACCTTCATGGTCCATGTCTACCTTCATAGTACATCTACCTTCATAGTACATCTACCTTCATAGTGCATGTCCACCTTCATAGTGCATGTCTACATTCATAGTACATCTACCTTCATAGTGCATGTCTACATTCACAGTACATCTACCTTCACAGTACATCTACTTTCATAGTACATCTACCTTCATAGTACATGTCTACCTTCATAGTGCATGTCTACCTTCATAGTACATCTACCTTCACAGTACATCTACCTTCACAGTACATCTACCTTCATAGTGCATGTCCACCTTCATAGTGCATGTCTACCTTCATAGTACATCTACCTTCACAGTACATCTACCTTCACAGTACATCTACCTTCATAGTGCATGTCCACCTTCATAGTGCTGTCTACATCCATAGTAACATGTCTACCCCCACAGTAACATGTCTACATTCATAGTACATGTCTACCTTCATAGTACATGTGTACCTTCATAGTAACATGTCTACCTTCACAGTAACATGTGTACCTTCATAGTACATGTCTACCTTCATATTGTAGGCCACATTATTATTGCGCACTTCAGACAAGCATGTGTCCAGCACGTCAATATGTAAGATGGATACCCCAGTACATCATTTTGAAATGCCAAACTTTAATACCTTCAGATGAATATGTTTTCGTTTTAATACATACTTTTACATTATGTACAACTCTTCAAATGTCTCAGGTGATATTTTCTTTCTGTTGGGACACAATAAACTAATTGTATCAACATATATTCCCTATAGTTTTAATATGATAAGAATACGATATAACGAGAACATACAACAGATTGCAAAGTGTACTGATTAATTGGTTACCTTTACAGTTCATGATGACAGGCCAAACAGAGCCGACATGTCTTACAAAATCACCTTTACATGGGAGCACAAAACATTTAACTTGTAATTAGAATGATCACCTATTTTAATTATATAAAACTGGTGCTCTTAATATCACTCACTTGGTGAAGAAAGGATAGTCATTAACATACTGTAGCACTTAGGGATATTTAATAAAACTAACAGTCTTTTAAATAAATATTATTTAAAGAAAGTTTTGCAACTGCCAAACACAACTATCAATGTTGACTGACATCACTTAACGAAGCACACCTGGAGTACTGCTTTTAATGTTTCACTGCTCTGAATAGGGTAATGCAGGCAATACCCGAGCACATGGCATCACAACCCGCTTCCTCTGTGTTTCAACAAATCTGTACTTACCTCTCAGATTCATGGTCCTACTCCTGTCCCTGCTTTGATACAGATGGTCGACACTACTGTTTTAAATGTCTCTACACACCAGCTTGCTTCCCGGAACCATCGTGGAAACCAATCGGTCGTAACTGGGAGATATAATGAGCAATTACGTAAGTGAGTAAACCAGTCTTAACTCCCACCTTCCGCATGCCACCTAACCTTGTGAGGCAGCAGCACCAATTCGCCAGCTTTATGACAACCACTGAACGTGTAAAAACTAGGGTGTTCTATGATTAGTTAACAGATACCTTTCAATCATTGGAAGCTGTGCTGTCATGCTTGCCTGTCATAGCCGCTGCGCCTGAGCATATAGTGGCGGTAGACAGGGTGCCTCTCTGGGAGCCATCCTTTTAGTTCATTACCATCGCCTGAGGGGTGAGAGGAGACGAGAGTGTCATACACGCCCCGGGACAACTGGCTTCACCTCCACACCACACTATGCCATGTAGGAAACGTAAAAATCAACAAACGTGGACAGTTTTTCTCTCAAACGATGACATAGACCAAGCAGGGTAATCCCCGTTTCCGACGCCCTTCGCAGTGCAACTGTCAGTGTGTGGTTCATTCTCTAGCAGAGATTGTGACAACTTTGTAGTTCTAAACACAATCCTAACTTATGTTTCCAATGTGCACGGATTTCACATGGACCAGTATTCGGGAATGCAAGCTATGCTACTTTTCTCCTGTATTTGTTTACTCATATGACCTTGTACTCTAACGGTATAACAACAATAATGTGTCGGCGTCGGTGTGTGTTCATAACAGGCTGCTTACACAATTAAAGTAATTATCAAACTCAATTATATTTGAATAGTGTTTCCAAGCCACAACACCGCACACAATGTTACATATATACAGGGTGGTCCCTCACACAATGTTACATATATACAGTGTGGCCCCTCACACAATGTTACATATATACGGTGTGGCCCCTCACACAATGTTACAAATATACATTGTTGTCCCTCACACAATGTTACATATATACAGTGTGGCCCCTCACACAATGTTACAAATATACGGTGTGGTCCCTCACACAATGTTACAAATATACGGTCTGGCCCCTCACACAATGTTACATATAGACATTGTTGTCCCTCACACAATGTTACACTTATACAGTGTGGTCCCTCAAACATTGTAACATATATACAGTGTGGTCCCTCACACAATGTTACATATATACAGTGTGGTCCCTCACACAATGTAACATATATACAGTGTGGTCCCTCACACAATGTTACACTTATAAAGTGGTCCCTCACACAATGTTACATATATACAGTGTAGCCCCTCACACAATGTTATATGTATACAGTGTGGCCCCTCACACAATGTTACATATATACGGTGTGGCCCCTCACACAATGTTACAAATATACATTGCTGTCCCTCACACAATGTTACATATATACGGTGTGGTCCCTCACACAATGTTACATATATACAGTGTGGCCCCTCACACAATGTTACATATATACGGTGTGGTCCCTCACACAATGTTACATATATACAGTGTGGCCCCTCACACAATGTTACATATATACAGTGTGGCCCTTCACACAATGTTACAAATATACATTGTTGTCCCTCACACAATGTTACATATATACAGTGTGGCCCCTCACACAATGTTACAAATATACGGTGTGGTCCCTCACACAATGTTACAAATATACGGTGTGGCCCCTCACACAATGTTACATATAGACATTGTTGTCCCTCACACAATGTTACACTTATACAGTGTGGTCCCTCACACAATGTTACATATATACTGTGTGGTCCCTCACACAATGTTACACTTATACAGTGTGGTCCCTCACACAATGTTACATATATACTGTGTGGTCCCTCACACAATGTTACACTTATACAGTGTGGTCCCTCAAACAATGATACATGTATACAGTGTGGTCCCTCAAACAATGATACATATATACAGTGTGGTCCCTCACACAATGTTACACTTATATAGTGTGGTCCCTCACACAATGTTACACTTATACAGTGTATTTTCTCACACAGCGTTACATATATACAATGTAGTTTTTCACACACTGTTACGTATATACAATGTAGTCGCTTAAACAATGTTACACTTATACTGCATTGTCCCTCTCAAACAATGTTTAAATTATACTGCGGAGTCCCTCACACGATGTTACATTTATACCATGTAGTCTCTGACATAATGTTACATATACTGCGTCGTCCCTCACACAATATCACACCTTTACAGTGTATGTTCATCACACAATGCTACACTTATACGCTGTAGTCCCATACAAAATGTAAAATATATACAGTGTAGTCTCTCACACAATGTTACATGTAAACACTGTATACCCTCGCAAAATGTAACATATATACAGTGTATGTCCCTCACACAATGCTACACGTATGCAATGTAGTTTCTCACACAATGTTAAACATGTACAATGTAGTCTTTCACACAATGTTACATATATACAATCTAGTCTCTCACACAATGTTACACTTATATAATGTGGTCCCTCACACAGTGTTACATATATACAATGTGGTCCAACATACAATGTTACACATATACAGTGTAGTCTCTCACACAATGTTACATATATACAGTGTAGTCCCTCACACAATGTTACATATATACAGTGTAGTCTCTCACACAATGTTACATATATACAGTGTAGTCCCTCACACACTGCTACACATATACAGTGTAGTCTCTCACACACTGCTACACATATACAGTGTAGTCTCTCACACACTGCTACACATATACAGTGTAGTCTCTCACACACTGCTACACATATACAGTGTAGTCTCTCACACAATGTTACACATATACAGTGTGGTCTCTCACACAATGTTACATATATACAGTGTAGTCTCTCACACAATGTTACACTTATACAGTGTAGTCTCTCACACAATGTTACATATATACAGTGTGGTCTCTCACACAATGTTACATATATACAGTGTAGTCCCTCACACAATGTTACATATATACAGTGTAGTCCCTCACACAATGTTACATATATACAGTGTGGCCCCTCACACAATGTTACACATATACAGTGTAGTCTCTCACACAATGTTACATATATACAGTGTAGTCTCTCACACAATGTTACATATATACAGTGTAGTCTCTCACACAATGTTACATATATAGAGTGTAGTCCCTCACACAATGTTACATATATACAGTGTAGTCCCTCACACAATGTTACACTTATACAGTGTAGTCTCTCACACAATGTTACACTTATACAGTGTAGTCTCTCACACAATGTTACACATATACAGTGTAGTCCCTCACACAATGTTACACATATACAGTGTAGTCCCTCACACAATGTTACACTTACTCAGTGTATGTAACACTAATTCAGTCTAGTCTCTCACACAATGTTACACTTATATAATGTGGTCCCTCACACAGTGTTACATATATACAATGTGGTCCAACATACAATGTCATACTTATACAGTGTAGTCCCCCACACAATAATACATATATACAGTGCTTGCCCCTCACACAATGCTACACTTATACAATGTAGCCCCTCACACAATTTGTAATCAATAGGTTGCATGTGTCTAGTAGATATACATCAGGTGTGTTTTTTAAATTCCTAATAGAGTAGCAAAGAGACAGTATGATATATTTCCAAGTATCATAATCGTTGTCGTCAGTTTAGGCAGGAACATCTGCACCGAGAAACTATGAAAGCACATCATCTTCTTCAAGCATAGGCACACCTCTGTGAGCTGTAGCTTGTGTAAGTGTCATCAGTCTTACATAAACTTTAACTGATCATGCACGAAATAAAGGATTTAAAGGGTCCACCATGACATCCTATCTCAATATATGAAAAACGTCAAACACACTTATTATCTGCCAATTAATTATCACTGCCTTTTCGTGTATTTTTCATATGCTAAAGGTTGTCGAGTTCGTGTTCTATATGGTAACTGTATATGCTGGTACAAATGTTCATTACATTATTTCTTAACGACGTGTTTCCTTGTTCCGGGATTTCGTGTGTGACAATCCTGAAACATGTTGCTTACTTCAGTTTCTCGCAGCTCCATTTGTCACAGACCAAACAGCGCAAGTAATGAATGAAAAGGCTGTAAAAATTCGTTGTATTTTTTTTTTCACGGCAAAGTTGTATAACACTAATTTTTTCATTAAAATGTCATTTGTGACATTAGTTATATAATAAGGGAGATATTAAAATATTGTTACATTGTTCTGCATTACCTGTGAAACCTCTAACAATAATAACAGGTACATTTGTATTGCTACAAATTACTTTCTCAAGTGGAAGCTCAAAGCGCTACAGAGTTAATGAAACAGGCATGTTATATAGAACACAATACTTGTTGGGCCGTTGTATTTAGGGAACAGGTGTGTCTTCAATCCACTCTTGAAATATGTAAGGGTCATGGCAATAAGATGGAATGGAGAAATGAGACTCGGAGAAATGAGACTTTATCGTGACTTAGCTGAGAAGGTGTGAGTTAGCAAACAGTTTTAGATTAGAAGACGTGAGTTAGCTGGCAGTTTTATATTAGGAGGCGATAGTTTGCAGACAAGTTTAGATTTGAAGGCGTGAGTTAGCAGGCAGTTTTACTTTGAGAGGGTGAGTTAGCAGGCAGTTTTACTTTGAGAGGGTGAGTTAGTAGACAGTTTTACTTTGAGAGGGGGAGTTAGCAGGCAGTTTTACTTTGAGAGGCTGAGTTAACAGACAGTTTTACTTTGAGAGGCTGAGTTAACAGGCAGTTTCAGATTAGAAGAAGAGAGTTAGCACGCATTTTTTAGATGAGGAGGTGATACTTTGCAGATAATTTTAGATAGATGTCATAAGTTTCAAATCAGTTTAAGATTAGAAGTTGTGAGTTGACTGGCAGCTTTAAATTTGCAGACAATTTGCAGACAATATTAGATAGATGTCAGGAGTTTGCGGGTAGTTTCAGATAAGATTTCAGGACTTTGTAGGCAGTTTTAGATAAGAAGGTGTGACTGTGGGAAAAAGTAGGCCGTTTTAGATTAGAAGACGTGAGTTAGCAGGACGTCTTACATTAGAAGGTGTGGGTTAGCTGGCAGTTTTAAATCTGGAGGCGATAGTTTACAGGCGGTTTGAGATTAGATGGCAAAAGTTTGCAGGGAGTTTAAGCGAAGAAGGCGTGTGTTAGCAGGTATTTTTAGATTAGAAGGGTTGAGTTAGCAGACAGTTTTAGCGTAGGAGGCGATAGTTTGCAAACAGTTTTAGATTAGATGCCACGAGTTTGTAGACAGTTTTAGCTGAGAAGGCGATAGTTTGCAAGCAGTTTTAGATTAGATGCCAAGAGTTTGTAGACAGTTTTAGCTGAGTAGGCGATAGTTTGCAAACAGTTTTAGATTAGATGCCATGAGTATGTAGACAGTTTTAGCTGAGAAGGCGATAGTTTACAAAGAGTTTTAGATCAGATGCCAAGAGTTTGTAGACAGTTTTAGCTGAGAAGGCGATAGTTTGCAAGCAGTTTTAGATTAGATGCCAAGAGTTTGTAGACAGTTTTAGCTGAGAAGGCGATAGTTTGCAAACAGTTTTAGATTAGATGCCACGAGTTTGTAGACAGTTTTAGCTGAGAAGGCGATAGTTTGCAAGCAGTTTTAGATTAGATGCCACGAGTTTGTAGACAGTTTTAGCTGAGAAGGCGATAGTTTGCAAGCAGTTTTAGATTAGATGCCATGAGTTTGTAGACAGTTTTAGCTGAGAAGGCGATAGTTTGCAAACAGTTTTAGATTAGATGCCATGAGTTTGTAGACAGTTTTAGCTGAGAAGGCGATAGTTTACAAAGAGTTTTAGATCAGATGCCATGAGTTTGTAGACAGTTTTAGCTGAGAAGACGATAGTTTGCAAGCAGTTTTAGATTAGATGCCAAGAGTTTGTAGACAGTTTTAGCTGAGAAGGCGATAGTTTGCAAACAGTTTTAGATTAGATGCCACGAGTTTGTAGACAGTTTTAGCTGAGAAGGCGATAGTTTGCAAGCAGTTTTAGATTAGATGCCATGAGTTTGTAGACAGTTTTAGCTGAGAAGGCGATAGTTTGCAAGCAGTTTTAGATTAGATGCCATGAGTTTGTAGACAGTTTTAGCTGAGAAGGCGATAGTTTGCAAACAGTTTTAGATTAGATGCCAAGAGTTTGTAGACAGTTTTAGCTGAGAAGGCGATAGTTTGCAAGCAGTTTTAGATTAGATGCCAAGAGTTTGTAGACAGTTTTAGCTGAGAAGGCGATAGTTTGCAAACAGTTTTAGATTAGATGCCATGAGTTTGTAGACAGTTTTAGCTGAGAAGGCGATAGTTTGCAAACAGTTTTAGATTAGATGCCATGAGTTTGTAGACAGTTTTAGCTGAGAAGGCGATAGTTTGCAAACAGTTTTAGATTAGATGCCATGAGTTTGTAGACAGTTTTATCTGAGAAGGCGATAGTTTACAAAGAGTTTTAGATCTGATGCCAAGAGTTTGTAGACAGTTTTAGCTGAGAAGGCGATAGTTTACAAAGAGTTTTAGATCAGATGCCACGAGTTTGTAGACAGTTTTAGCCGAGAGGGCGATAGTTTGCAAGCAGTTACAATGTAGAATCCGTGTGTTAGGAGGCAGTTTTAGATTAGAAAACGTCATGAGTATGCAGTCAGTTGTAGATAAGACAACTTGAGTTTAAAATATAAAGGAGTGAGTTATCAGGCAGGTTTAGATTAGAAAGAATGAGTTATCAGGCAGTTTTAGCTTAGTAGGTGTGATGCAGTCGATAGTTCTATTTGAGCAGGCCATTGGTGATATGCGTAATGTACCAATATCCTTTGAAATAGTTTTCTGTGAAGACAGAATTATTTGTTATACTTCGTCTTTAAGTTTCTACCTGGCTGATAGGAATATTGTTTAGTATATAAATTATTATATTTGTTTTTCTGTAAGTTTAATTGAAGTTCGTCCTTAGAAATATCTCCCTTGGTCAATAAGAAGTAAGTTCGGAAACACGAGCGATTTACCGAAATAAAATGACTAGACAACAAGCGAGTGGCGGACGCTACAGGTAGACAGGACATGTTTACCCTTAAAGCGAAAATCTGGTGGAATCACTGAGTTTCAGTGATCCAATCATATAATTTTCACCGTTATTTTACATAAAGCCCCAAGGAATTTGTCTCTGTGGATAATCGTGACTTCGAATTCTCTGGCGTTGACGCTTTATATATATTGGATACAACTTTACATTAGTCAATTTTCCCTTTATGTCCAGCGATTTCAGCAGCTCCAGCCTCTTGAGTCTATATTTCACAAACTTGATTTCAATGAGCGTCCTACAACTCTTGCTCAAGGATAAAACATACCTGGCCGAAGCTGTCAAAACGTTTGTTTGCCATCTGCATGTCATTGGCAAAGTTAAAGCGTCAGTGACAAAAGTTATGTACAGTGAAATTCCCTATTTTGACTTGTACCATCTGTTCCCGTGACTTGACTTGCCTTTGCATGTGTTTGTGACGGGTGCCATCTGTAGGACAGGATATGATCACCTTTTCGCGAACATAACTATTTGATAGTCATTCATAAACACATGCAGTGGCATAGTCGAAATCGTACAATGAACTCAGTTTTCAGCAGACATTTCTTATGATTATGGGAATGTTTTTATAAGCAACAAGATGGTACTTGTTGTTACCCCGTCTGGCGCTCGGCATCAAGGTGCTAAAACAAGGACTGGTCAGCTCGGTGTCGGTATACTGTGTCTGAGTGGGATATTCGTTTTAAACTGTGGCATGGTATCTCAGTGGGCTAGCACTATAAATCGGCATCAGTCCGGACCAGTGCAAGCACACACACACACACACACACACACACACACACACACACACACACACACACACACACACACACATGCATGTACGTCGCTATATAAGTGCAATAGTCTTGGGCGCGACGTTAAACCCCATTCCATCTCACTTACTGTAACAGGTGAGCAACAAGCCCAAATCAAGTATGCAACATCAAATTAGAATATGCTGACAAGGCAGAAAAAGAGAAAGGCGAAATGTTTTTGCAACAAGAGCGCAGAACGTGCCAAGAAGGCAGCACAATAGACCGACCATCTGCCAGTGCTGACCCCAAAGAACATGCCCCGCCCTACCGGTAGCGTACGTCATGAATGAAGACTTGGCTATGTCAAACAGATGCACAATGAATTGCCTTTGTTGGTGCTATTATTTGCCCGTTTCCTGCATGAAGAAAACTCACGAATGATGTCAAGGAGACCCCCAGTTGTTCATTCATTGGACGTTTTCCAGAATTGCCCGTCGCCATAGGTCACTCTTTCCATTTCTGCAACATTCTGTATTGACGATTCTTAACCTGAGAGCCTCTACTGCAGATGAGAATGTGTTCGACACAGTGACTTAAATCTAATTTAAGTAAAAGCCACAGAATAATTAATCTGTAATACCTGCTAAAACAGAAGCGTAAAATGCAGAACAGAGATGGCATTTATATGTGATGATAACTGAAAAACAGTGATGACACCAGGTGTTAACCGATAGGACAAACCAGTCATGACACCAGGTGTTAACTGATGGGACACACCAGTGATGACACCAGGTGTTAACCGATGGGACAAACCAGTGATGACACCAGGTGTTAACCGATGGGACAAACCAGGTTAGAATTGGTCTTCGGCAACCCGTGCTTGTTGTAAGAAGTTAGTAACGGGTCGCTGACTTGGTTGATGCATGTCAGCGTATACCCATTTGCTCATGGTGTCTGTTACTGGATTGTCTGGCCCAGGCTTGATTATTTACAGACCACCGTTGCGTTAAACAATAAACAAGCAAACAAACAAACACGCGTTCTTCCGGCAGCACACGCCACTCACACACGTGTTATCAAAAACGTCACTGCCAGTGAGTAAGGAGGCCTGGCCGGCACACCAGGCTGTTACATCACAAAGGATTAAGACGTCATGCATTCAGTAGGTAGATGTGTTTATTCCAGTATCTCCCTTGTTCTCTACATTGAATCACCTGAGATTTGTGTCACTGAACACCATAACAGAAGAAGTAACATAATGATATACGTGACAACTCTAACCTTTGTTTTGGCTCAGGCATGTCTCAGTATAGATACATTCATTTCATTTAAATAAAGTAAGCTTATTTACTTACTTACACAGCAAAGGGAACAATTTTGAAGTCACACACTGTTGTTCAGAAACATGAGTATTAGACGAATATACTAATGGAGCATATCTCAATGTAGTGTGTCTCAGTGTAGGATGTCTCAGTGTAGGATGTCTCAGTGTAGGGTGTCTCAGTGTAGCATGTCTCAGTGTAGGATGCCTCAGTGTAGCATGTCTCTGTGTAGGATGTCTCAGTGTAGCATGTCTCAGAGTAGCATGTCTTAGTGTAGCATGTCTCAGAGTAGCATGTCTCAGTGTAGCATGTCTCAGTGTATGATGTTTCAGTATAGGATGCCTCAGTGTAGGATGTCTCAGTGTAGGATGTCTCAGTGTAGGATGTCTCAGTGAAGGGTTTTTCAGTGTAGCATGTCTCATTGTACCATGTCTCATTGTAGCATGTCTCAGTGTAGGATGTCTCAGTGTAGGATGTCTCAGTATACGATGTTTCAGTGTAGCATGTCTCAGTGTAGGATGTCTCAGTGTAGGATGTCTCAGTGTAGGGTATCTCGGTGTAGGATGTCTCAGTATACGATGTCTCAGTGTAGGATGTCTCAGTGTAGGATGTCTCAGTGTAGGGTATCTCAGTGTAGCATGTCTCATTGTACCATGTCTCAGTGTAGCATGTCTCAGTGTAGGATGTCTCAGTGTAGGATGTCTCAGTGTAGCATGTCTCAGTGTAGCATGTCTCAGTGTAGCATGTCTCAGTGTAGCATGTCTCAGTGTATGATGTCTCAGTGTAGGGTATCTCAGTGTAGCATGTCTCATTGTACCATGTCTCAGTGTAGCATGTCTCAGTATAGGATGTCTCAGTGTAGCATGTCTCAGAGTAGCATGTCTCAGTGTAGGATGTCTCAGTGTAGGATGTCTCAGTATAGGATGTCTCAGTGTACCATGTCTCAGTGTAGCATATCTCAGAGTAGGATGTCTCAGTGTAGCATGTCTCAGTGTAGCATGTCTCAGTGTAGGATGTCTCAGTGTAGGATGTCTCAGTATAGGATGTCTCAGTGTAGCATGTCTCAGTGTAGCATGTCTCAGTGTAGGATGTCTCAGTGTAGTATGTCTCAGTATAGGATGTCTCAGTGTAGCATGTCTCAGTGTAGCATGTCTCAGAGTAGGATGTCTCAGTGTAGCATGTCTCAGTGAAGCATGTCTCATTGTCTCATTGTAGCATGTCTCATTGTAGCATGTCTCAGTGTAGGATGTCTCATTGTAGCATGTCTCAGTGTAGCATGTCTCAGAGTAGGATGTCTCAGTGTAGGATGTCTCAGTGTAGCATGTTTTAGTGTAGCATGTCTCAATGTAGCACGTCTCAGAGTAGGATGTCTCAGTGTAGCATGTCTCAGTGTAGCATGTTTCAGTGTAGCATGTCTCAATGTAGCATGTCTCAGTGTAGCATGTCTCAGTGTAGGATGTCTCAGTGTAAGATGTCTCAGTGTAGGATGTCTCAGTGTAGCATGTCTCAGTGTAGCATGTCTCAGTGTAGCATGTCTAAGTGTAGGATGTCTCAGTGTAGGATGTCTCAGTATAGGATGTCTGAGTGTAGCATGTCTCAGTGTAGCATGTCTCAGTGTAGCATGTATCAGTGTACATGTCTCAGTGTAGGATGTCTCAGTGTCTCAGTGTAGCATGTCTCAGTGTAGCATGTCTCAGTATAGGATGTCTTAGTGTAGGATGTCTCAGTGTAGCATGTCTCAGTGTAGCATGTCTCAGTGTAGCATGTCTCAGTGTAGCATGTCGCAGTGTAGGATGTCTCAGAGTAGGATGTCTCAGTGTAGCATGTCTCAGTGTAGCATATCTCAGTGTAGCATGTATCAGTGTACATGTCTCAGTGTAGCATGTCTCAGTGTCTCAGTGTAGCATGTCTCAGTGTAGCATGTCGCAGTGTAGGATGTCTCAGAGTAGGATGTCTCAGTGTAGGGTATCTCAGTGTAGCACGTCTAAGTGTCTCAGTGTAGCATGTCTCAGTGTAGCATGTCTCAGAGTAGGATGTCTCAGAGTAGCATGTCTCAGTGTAGCATGTCTCAGTGTAGGGTATATCAGTGTAGCACGTCTAAGTGTCTCAGTGTAGCATGTCTCAGTGTAGCATATCTCAGTGTAGGGAATCTCAATGTAGCTTGTCTCAGTGTAGCATGTCTCAGTGTAGCATGTCTCATTGTCTCAGTGTAGCATGTCTCAGTGTAGCATGTCTCAGTGTAGGATGTCTCATTGTAGCATGTCTCAGTGTAGCATGTCTCAGAGTAGGATGTCTCAGTGTAGGATGTCTCAGAGTAGCATGTCTCAGTGTAGCATGTCTAAGTGTAGAATGTCTCAGTGTAGGATGTCTCAGTGTAGCATGTCTCAGTGTAGGATGTCCCAGTGTAGCATGTCTCAGTGTAGCATGTCTCAGAGTAGGATGTCTCAGTATAGGGTATCTCAGTGTATGATGTCTCAGTGTAGCATGTCTCAGTGTAGCATGTCTCAGTGTAGGATGTCTCAGTGTATGATGTCTCAGTGTAGCATGTCTCAGTGTAGCATGTCTCAGTGTAGGATTTCTCAGTGTAGGATGTCTCAGTGTAGGATGTCTCATTGTAGCATGTCTCAGTGTAGCATGTCTCAGAGTAGGATGTCTCAGTGTGGGGTATCTCAGTGTAGCACGTCTAAGCGTCTCAGTGTAGCATGTCTCAGTGTAGCATGTCTCAGTGTAGGATGTCTCAGTGTAGCATGTCTCAGTGTAGGATGTCTCAGTGTAGCATGTCTCAGTGTAGCATGTCTCAGAGTAGGATGTCTCAGTGTAGGGTATCTCAGTGTAGCGCGTCTAAGTGTCTCAGTGTAGCATGTCTCCGTGTAGCATGTCTCAGAGTAGGATGTCTTAGAGTAGCATGTCTCAGTGTAGCATGTCTCAGTGTAGGGTATCTCAGTGTAGCACGTCTAAGTGTCTCAGTGTAGCATGTCTCAGTGTAGCATATCTCAGTGTAGGGAATCTCAATGTAGCATGTCTCAGTGTCTCAGTGTAGCATATATCAGTGTAACATATCTCAGTGTAGAGTATCTAATTGTAGCACGTCTCATTGTAGTATGTATCAGTGTAGCATGTCGCATACCTCAGAGTGGCATTTCTCAGGGTAGCATGTCTCAGTGTAGCACGTCTCAGTTGTGTTGCAAGCAGTGGGACACCATTGATGTAACCTGCAATTTCCGGACCGACGAAAGGTTATTATTTCGGTGAACAGTATTGTCTCTAAAAACCATTGTGACTGAAAACCGGCACATGGTCAGCTACTTAATATTTGTACAACGGTCTTTTCAATATAGAAAACACATAGATACCATGCAGGGAGTGGCAAACCAAGTTGGATCTTCCCGTCCCGGCGACCACTTACACGCACACGTGTACTCTGTGTGACACAATAGCTTGATCGAGATTAAGTTTGTTGAAACAAAAGGAAAAGAAACAGAAAATGAGAAATAGAGAGACACCGATAAAGAACCAAGCACCGACCGACCGTCGTATTGAGCATGACAGTCCTAAGTCTCAGCGACAAGCCCTCAGGAAATCTAGTGACTGAAAGACGCATGAGTCACCGTGTCCCAGTCTATCCCTAATCAATTAGCAAGACAATCAAAGCAACGTGACTTTCTATAGATCATCATAAAGTTTTTGTTCTACGTACACATAATCTTTTATAAATCAAAATCGTGTTCAGGAGATATTTATTGGTCTTGGATGTATAAAACATTGACAGCGAATGTCACACATGTATTATCGTTCATTTTCAAATTTGCTAAGTGCGTCAAATGATACAGTTGACCTGTTAGGTTACTCAACATGACAAATTTACCTTTTTTTGCAATTTCACAAAATAAGTCTCACGCTTAACAAACTTAAAAGTCAGAATTCTACTGACAAATATAGTATGTCTAATGATGTGGAAATAAATACAGATTTGTAAATGGCATCAGAGATGTGTTGACATCTCAAACTAAGGAATGCTACCAAGCTGCTCGCCTGCAGACCACGGTGCACTTTACAGCTCATTGGGAGAATGAAAAGAACAGGAATGCCCTTACAGGCGACCTCAGGAAATGGTCGCCATCTTAACATTACAGGAACACAGCTCTCATTTGCAAAAGATGGATATCCGGTAATGGTGAATCGGTGGAGGTTTCTGTTGACTTCATCATTTTCACGAACTGTTCTCGTCCTTCTGATATGTTAGGGTTTGTGATAATTTTAATCATACATCTATCCTCACATTTCAAGTATCGAAAACCTTGATGTCTTTGGGGTTTTTCTGGTGTATTGACATCCATTTGTTCCTTGTCACTCGCTAATGAAAAGATTCTTGTAGAACACGAACACTTTACGTCTATGAACGAATTCAAAATATGAATCTGACACACTGAACTTTAACCCTTCACAAACTGTCAACAAGGCCCAAACGTTCATTTATTAACTTGAACACACGCTCCAGACGACACGACCATTCGTCATGGATTGACGGAACACAGCGATCTATCAACTGGCGCGGCGGAATCTGCCGATGACGCTCTGTGCTACATTCCGAGTTCCTCGTGTCTGTATTTCGACGATCATGCATGAGACTCACTGATCAGGTCAACATTGTCGGGTCTTATGCCTGCACTAAGTTCGGCTTTAGCTACTAACTGGCGCCTCCGTATCCCCGGGCTCTGCCTCAGTTTCAGCAGGTAATACCTGTCCTTCCTCGCGTCCCTGATCTCTTCATAGTATTTATACTTAGGTCGGTAATCTTTGGGTAATTCCGTCGTCCCATCCTCGCCCTGCTCCTCGCCGCCGGTCAGTGGACATTCTGAAAACATCAAAGTAGAGTAAGTGAGGGAGCCGGACGCGCTGCTTCTGTCAATATTGGAGTTATGACAGGTGGTATTCGTTCAACATTCAACACCACCGATAGGGTGTCTATAAAACACGAATAATTATCGATATGAATCTAGGAATCCTACAGTTAGGAAGAGAGTTTATGGATGTCAACTTCCGTTTTTTGAAGAACAAAACTTTTCTGAGTATATGCTTCTTCCTCTTTCATCAAGCGAAGGAGTAGGCATATGTACCGACGCTCGACATTAAGGTTTTAAAACAAGGACTGGTCGGCACGGAGTCAGTATTATGTGTCTGAGTTGGGTATTCATGTTAAACTGCGGCATGGTATCTCAGTGGCCTAGCAAAATAAAACCGGCATTTGTCAGAACTAGCAGTAGTAGAAGTAGCTACACACACGCACGCACAGGCACACGCGTGCTTATATGCATGTTGCTTTTATACGTACAATAACCGTGAGGGAGACATTTCACCTCACGTCACCTCACCCCATGTTATGGTGACGCCTTTTCGTGGACTGCAAAGAGTGACCTATTTTTCTAGCGGACCTGTTCCTCAACCTACGTTTGAGCTGCACGCATTCGGCATGAGTGTCATGTCAAACGAGTCATCTAGCCAGAAATATACACTGGCAAATGTAACAAATAAAACATCATACACAAAACGCCATGTCACCATCAGAGCGTGTCTATTTGATTTATGAAGTATTACAAAAGGAATGAGACAGCAAAATTGTGAAATCAGCCATTCTCCACCTGCATCACGTCTGTCTTTGAGAATTGTACTTGACAAACCGGTGGAGGATAATATGAATATTAATGTTGCGGTTTGTCGCCTCATTCCAATAGAGTCGGATAGTCCAAGATTGGAGTTAGCAGAAATATAACCTGTCACTGCAACAAGAATGTCCGGTTCCACCTTACCCCTGTACATCCACTTTATTGGAATAAGTCCTTTTTCTGGAATGGTAACCACGGTAACTGGGACTGCAGCATATAAAACGGAATCGGAAAAATGCGCTTCAACCTGAAATACAAAAAGAAAGATGACGTGTTTCTCTCTCAACCCTTTTGTAGCGTGTTTGGTCCCACTGCTTAAAACTACTGGCGTGGTGGTCTTAGGTGTAACCTATATTCCGCAAACAGCATTTTAATTCCTTACAATTGTCATGTCATTGTATTCTGCTCGTAATTGCAAGGCATACACATGTAAAGTTGATTGTTACGGTTAAGCTCAATATGTAAATGGCAGCTATTCCCTTCTAGTCAGACCGCCTCCGTGGTCTAGTGGTAGAGCGTCCGCCCGGAGAGCGGAAGGTCCGGGGTTCGATCCCCGACCGCGTCATACCAAAAGACGTTAAAATGGGTACTTGTTGTTACCCTGTCTGGCGCTCGGCATTAAGGGGCTAAAACAAGGACTGGTCGACTCGGAGTCACTATACTGTTTCTGAGTGGGGTATTCATGTTAAACTGCGGCATGGTATCTCAGTGAGCAAGCACTATAAATCGGCATCAGTCCGGACTAGTACAAGCTGCCACACAAACACACACACGTACATGCACGTCTCTATATAAGTGCAATAATCTTGGACGCCACGTTAAACCCATTTCAGCTCACCTCACCCTTCTAGTCGGACACAAGATACAAGACGTTTCATTTATCATCGATTATTGAAGTAGAAAATACAACATTAGCTCTATCATATCTATGACCATAAACGCATTCTTTAATCGTTTACATGAGATGGCTAAACATTCCGTGTATGTGCCTCAATATTAATGTCAAGGTCAAGACGTTTAAGGTGTAATCCGACGGGAGTCTGACACGCTCTGAGCCTAACTGTGATGGACTGCGTTGATATTACTAAATATTTTTTTCACACACTTCTGCCAACGATGCTGGAATGTCAGGATCCCACTGGTGTAGAAGACTTCCTGCTAGTGTTGTAAAATCCTTCACAGCTAAAGTGACATCATCATCAATTGCATAATACTTGCCACACAATTCTCAGTTTTGGGAAGAGGTGGAAATCTGTCGGTGCCAAATGTTGTGAATTTGGAGGATGTTCAATCGGTTCGAAGCCACAGTCATGCATTGCAGACATGCAACATGTTTCCTGGTGAAAGAATTCATCTTCAGTGAATTATCCGTGACGTTTAGCCTTGATATTTTCACACTGTTACCAACACTGACTAGCTTAAGATGACAATCACTAGTATTGCCTTTCTGGAGGTAGCCCAACAGTAGGAGCCATTTGGAGTCCCAGAAAACCGAAGCAATCGACTTGCCCTTGTAGAACAAACTTTAAGTTCTTTGGAAGAGGAGACGTTTCCATTGCTTTGGGAGTTCTTTAGTCTCTGGTTGATAGTGTGAACCCAAAACTCCATCAGCTGGGTCTGCTTCAAAACTACATAAATTCTCACAAGAGATGATGAGCGTTTCTGATCAAGAGTCAGGAGCCTGGGAACCTAACGTGCTGAAACCTTTGTCATGTCCAGTTCATTTCATTGGGTTTGTGACATATGGTGAGTGGCAAAGGAAATAGCATTAATCCCTAAAGTATGACGTCATCGTTTGAGTTGAGAAGGGTTTCGACTAGAGCTTTCTTCATTATTGTCCAGATAGAAGAGCTCGAGCGTTTGCGGATATACCACCTCAGTTGACTCGAGAGTTAGTGGATATACCACCTCAGTTGACACGAGAGTTTAAGGATATTCCACCTGAGTTGACTCGAGAGTTAGCGGATATACCACCTCAGCTGACTCGAGAGTTTGCGGATATACCACCTCAGCTGACACGTGAGTTTGCAGATAAACCACCTCAGTTGACACGAGAGTTAGCGGATATACCACCTCAGTTGACTGGAGAGTTAGCGGATATACCACCTCAGTTGACTGGAGAGTTAGCGGATATACCACCTCAGCTGACACGAGAGTTTGCAGATATACCACCTCAGTTGACACGAGAGTTAGCGAATATACCACCTCATTTGACTGGACAGTTAGCGGATATACCACCTCAGTTGACTGGAGAGTTAGCGGATATACCACCTCAGTTGACTGGAGAGTTAGCGGATATACCACCTCAGTTGACTCGAGAGTTTGCGGATAAACCACCTCAGTTGACTGAAGAGTTTGCGGATATACCACCTCAGTTGACTGGAGAGTTAGCGGATATACCACCTCAGTTGACTGGAGAGTTAGCGGATATACCACCTCAGTTGACTCGAGAGTTTGCGGATATACCACCTCAGTTGACTGGAGAGTTAGCGGATATTCCACCTCAGTTGACTCGAGAGTTTGCAGATATACCACCTCAGTTGACTGGAGAGTTAGCGGATATACCACCTCAGTTGACACGAGAGTTTGCAGATATACCACCTCAGCTGACTGGAGAGTTAGCGGATATTCCACCTCAGTTGACTCGAGAGTTAGTGGATATACCACCTCAGTTGACTCGAGAGTTTGCGGATATACCACCTCAGTTGACTCGAGAGTTTGCGGATATTCCACCTCAGTTGACTCGAGAGTTAGTGGATATACCACCTCAGTTGACTCGAGAGTTTGCGGATATACCCCCTCTATGACGTCATGTTACACACACAACAAAGAGTTCACGACAATGCAGTTCCTTCAATGTGCGGCTCAGAACCTATTAATCAAGCCTCTTACCGTATGATATTTCACTTGTGCCACTTCATTTGTCTGTCCTGTCTTGTCTATGAAGTGAACCATGTCCCTTTAATAGCATTACGCTATTATAGTTTCGCCTTACCTAAAATTGGCACCGCGTCAAGAACAGAAGCACTTACCGCTACGCAATATCTGACGTCGATGACGCGACATTTGCTGAGCCTTGATGGGCACGTTGGGGGCACGAGCAGTGGGAAGTCCTTCCAATGACGACGTTGCCCGGGGCGAATGCCATCGAACAAGCGGGCCTCAGCTAGCACCAGAGACTTACTGTGGACATCTCCGTATATGAGCAACTGGAGAGCAAACACAGCATTACATTACTGTTGGGCTATTTGGATACGAAGAGAAAACAGTCTTTGATAGGCACTTAGAAGTTTGAAGAACATGAATAGATGACATGTTTTTTATGTATCACAACTTCTTTTATTCTTTGTAACGACGTTTCAGCAGTAGTTGATGAAGGGGCAAGATGTAGCTCTGAAACATCGTTACAAAGAATAAACGAAGTTGTTATTTAAAATAACGTGTCATGTATTCGTCAAAAGACTGTAATTGCAGATATCAGTGTCCTTCTGTGTTAGAGTGACTGACGTCAGATATGACGTCATCGGACACGATCTTTTCAGATGCAGCGTCAGTAGGAGAAAATCGGGTTTTTTGGATACGGTAAATGAGCTTGGGTGTCATTCAGTATTGTTTGAGGATTGTTGTCATTGTGTCAGGGTTCTTATAAGCGTGATATATGTATGTATTACAGATCTGGTATTTGTGTGCTATGTCAGAAGTAGTGAGTGTGGTATTTCGTGGTATGGGAGGATTGTGTCAGGTGAATATTCCTGAGTAACACGGAGAAGGGGATACACCTGCACCACCTACACCTGCTCCAATACACCTGCACCACCTACAGCTGCACCACCTACACCTGCATCACCTACACCTGCTCCAATACACCTGCACCACCTACACCTGCACCACTAAACCTGCACCACCTACACCTGCACCACCTACACCTGCATCACCTACACCTGCTCCAATACACCTGCACCACCTACACCTGCACCACCTACACCTGCTTTAATACACCTGCACCACCTACACCTGCACCACCTACACCTGCATCACCTACACCTGCTCCAATACACCTGCACCACTAAACCTGCATCACCTACACCTGCTCCAATACACCTGCACCACCTACACCTGCACCACCTACACCTGCATCACCTACACCTGCTCCAATACACCTGCACCACTACACCTGCACCACTAAACCTGCACCACCTACACCTGCTCCAATACACCTGCACCACCTACACCTGCATCACCTACATCTGCATCACCTACATCTGCACCACCTACACCTTCACCACCTACACCTGCACCACTACACCTGCTCCAATACACCTGCACCACCTACACCTGCATCACCTACACCTGCTCCAATACACCTGCACCACTAAACCTGCATCACCTACACCTGCTCCAATACACCTGCACCACTACACCTGCACCACTAAACCTGCACCACCTACACCTGCTCCAATACACCTGCACCACCTACACCTGCATCACCTACACCTGCATCACCTACATCTGCACCACCTACACCTTCACCACCTACACCTGCTCCAATACACCTGCACCACTAAACCTGCATCACCTACACCTGCTCCAATACACCTGCACCGCTACACATGCATCACCTACACCTGCACCACCTACAGCTGCACCACCTACACCTTCACCAATACACCTGCACCACCTACACCTGCACCAATACACCTGCACCACTACACCTTCACCACCTACACCTGCACCACCTACACCTGCATCACCTACACCTGCACCAATACACATGCATCACCTACACCTGCACCACCTACAGCTGCACCACCTACACCTGCACCAATACATCTGCACCACTACACCTTCACCACCTACACCTGCACCACTAAACCTGCATCACCTACACCTGCTCCAATACACCTGCACAACCTACATCTGCATCACCTACATCTGCACCACCTACATCTGCACCACCTACACCTGCTCCAATATACCTGCACCACTAAACATGCACCACCTACACATGCGCAACCTACACCTGCACCACCTACCCCTGCACCAATACACCTGCACCACTACACATGCATCACCTACACCTGCACAACCTACATCTGCACCACCTACACCTGCACCACTACACATGCACCACCTACACATGCACCACTACACCTTCACCACCTACCTCTGCACCAATACACCTGCACCACTACACCTTCACCACCTACACCTGCACCACTACACCTGCACCACTACACCTGCACCACCTACACCTGCATCACCTACACCTGCACCACTACACCTGCACCACTACACCTGCACCACTACACCTGCACCACTACACCTGCACCACTACACCTGCACAACTACACCTGCACCACTACACCTGCACCAATACACCTGCACCACCTACACCTGCACCGCTACACCTGCATCACTACACCTGCACCACCTACAGCTGCATCACCTACACCTGCACCACCTACACCTGCACCACCTACACCTGCATCACCTACACCTGCATCACCTACACCTGCACCAATACACCTGCACCACTACACCTGCACCACCTACAGCTGCATCACTACACCTGCATCACCTACACCTGCACCACCTACCCCTGCACCACCTACAGCTGCACCACCTACACCTGCATCACCTACACCTGCACCACCTACCCCTGCATCACCTACACCTGCATCACCTACACCTGCATCACCTACACCTGCACCACCTACACCTGCATCACCTACACCTGCATCACTACACCTGCACCACTACACCTGCACAACTACACCTGCACCACTACACCTGCATCACCTACACCTGCATCACCTACACCTGCACAACCTACAGCTGCACCACCTACACCTGCACCACTACACCTGCACAACTACACCTGCACCACTACACCTGCGCCACCTACACCTTTTGCGTATTATTTCCTGTTTCCCTTTAGGTATTCTTCCCGAGCCGCGACTTGTCACATTCCAGAGGAATCAATGCGTGAGTGATAACACATCCATGTGAACCAGTCTGCCCATGTTTCACCCGTGTCCCTGTAGGTATCATCACATCGTTACAAAATTACCGCCGGTAAAAAAACAGATAATGACTGTCGTCATAAATATCTCATTAAACATGTAACGCTTCACCTTATGTACATGCCGAGGACAATAAAACAGAGACAGATAGCAGTTATGTCAAACCACACCGTTCAGTGACGTCATAACCATAATGTACGCTGCACGCAAGCCGCTTACGTAATAACCCTGCAAGCATGCTGGGAAACCTTGAGAAGTGAAATAAAAATCATCTCTAGCTCATCCATGACTTCAATGTTTTTTTCAAGATATGACGAAACTCAGAAATAAGACAACTGCGTCCATGGCGTGATGTCCAAAACATTGCCAGGTTTCTCCAAGGGGGGACTTATTTATTTTCAAACATGAAAAGAATAAATCAATGCCAACGGTGACAACTGCAGATCTTATCTAAATATGTGTCCCCCTCCAGCGAACTTTGTCTAATAATACTTTAATCACCAGCACTATGTCAGTTTCAAGACTTTCATCTGACGTTGATGCCGTATTGGTCCCTCACACGGCGTGCTGCACCCCACGACCGACGTCCTACACCGTGTCTTTCACTCAACCGTATTCACAAGAACAAACACACCCCGAAGCTGGTTCCTATCATTGATGAATGACAATCGAACAGGTAGGATAGGTCTATATTAGCTGCACCTTCCTTATACATTTCAATTTTTAGTTGCACTCTTATATATCTAAATTAGTTTCATTCGCGTGTCCTCCCTCGCTCTGCTTGCACCCAGTGACCCAGGGTTGGCCTGATGTGGGCATGCAAGTGCATGGCATTTGTTTTAAGCCATATACAA
Organism: Haliotis cracherodii; assembly: GCF_022045235.1. NCBI lineage: Eukaryota > Metazoa > Mollusca > Gastropoda > Lepetellida > Haliotidae > Haliotis > Haliotis cracherodii. Next base: position 1,556,105 of record NW_027266264.1, on the reverse strand, counting down.
AGCAGTCCGAGCCTTGAATGTATCTGATTCTTGTTATCAAAAACGTGAGGATCTGGGTGAGAATTGGTCTCCAGCAACCCATGATTGTCGTAAAGGCTACTAACGGGGTCGGCTGGTTAGTATCGCTGACGTGGTCGGTGCATGTCACGGTATCCCATTTGCGTGGATCGATGCTCATTATATCAATCACAGAAGTATCCAGACTCGATTATTTACAGACCGCCGTTATGTAGCTGGAATATTGCGGCGTTAAACAACAAAATATATTATATAAAACAAAACATTACAATCGAAGTAAACAGAAGGAAAAATTTTAAAGTAGTTGTTACATGTTGATTTAAGATAAAGTCTGTGATACAATGAGCTCATAATTCCTTTAACCCTTTGCTCCCTTTTGATATCAAAAGACACGAGGGTGTGATTTTATTTATCATCCAACATCATTCTTCCAGCTTTTTCAGTTTGTAGACAATAATAAGCAGTGTCTTTCAGCACAGACGCTATTGGTCACTTGGCAACGTGCTGCAAACAGTTTCAGTAGCAGAGTCATTAGCGATGTCATTTGATTGTGACGTCATGGTAACAATGACGTCACAATGGCCTGTAAAGCATTGTGATGCAATTTCATTGCAGCAATATCTACAATGTAGATATCGCTTGTTATCATATAATGGGTAGGTTTCTCGGCAGGATAAAGCCAACTGATAAAAACGATATCCGTGGAGGTCATATGCGGATAGAGATGCAAATATCAGAGGTCAAGTAGGGACTACTTTCACTGTTTATAAACAAACATGGCGTCGCCCTCGTCGTTCGGCGATCGAGTCTGAATGAACCATCGGGAATCTGGATAAACTACAGAGATAATTGCTTTCATTATTAAAAGAACAGTCTAATATACTGAAAATCAGTGTCTAACTGTGACGTAGCTAAGCCATTTTATAAGTTTTGGAAACTTTGGAGATATAATTTTCGACACAATTTTGCGAGGGCACGAGGCCTAGCCAAGCGGGAACAGTAGCCATATCTGTGCTTGTAGACCTCTGCGGCTTGAACCTTTCTCCACAAAATAAATTAGTTGGATTTGGCCGAAATATGTTTGAATTGTTACCTTGTTTCGTTTTGTCGCTGTGTGTACATCTGAGTACACTTCTTAACGTTATGACAGGACAGACCGACTGTCAACAACGCCTGACCGTGGCCGTGACGTCTCATAGACTAGGATTAGAGTAGCTTCCCTTTGACAAAGGTCAGTTACTCTAGCAGACAGACCGATGGATTGCCGCGAAAGGCAATTAAAAACAACTGTAGTTTTGCGTATATGTTGCTTCGCCTCTGTATAAGAAAGAGATTTCAGTTGGATCTATATTGGCTACTGTCACTGTCCGACTGACAGATCACTTACCCTGTGACGTAATAAACATTGTCAAAGTTTTTGACGGCATTTTACACTATCAAAAACTTGGTCAAAATGGACTTTGACCAAGTTTTTGATCCAAGTTTTTATACTGTAACGGGTTTTTCACCCAAGCAATATGATAATGTGACTTATGTTACAAGTTCTGTTACCATTGAAACATGGTCCCAGTACCTAACTTTATCGGTGTAAAATCGACATCACAATAAAAATGTATACAAGATAAAAGAACTTCAAAACTTGAAAGCTGCATGAAGATTATTGTGTAATACGGCCATGGCATAATCATAAGAACACTCTTCTCATCAAAGACACCGACGTATAGTCATCTATATATATAAAGCCACACTTAATGTATTGGCGGGGCGGTTGGGTAGCCTAGTGGTGAAAGCGTTCGCTCGTCACGCAGAAGACCCGGGTTCGATTCCCGACATGGGTACAATGTGTGAACCCCATTAGCGGTGTCCCCCCACTGTGATATTGCTGGAATATTGCTAATAGCGGCGTAAAACCATACTCACTAACTCACTGACTGTATTGGCAGTGGTGAGACTCTAACAGTAACCCATACATTGCCGTCATTCAGACGTCTGCTGTGGATGATTCATCACTGAATCCTACATGAGGCTGTGTTAAGCTACATGAAATCATGCGGCAGATCAACGATTTGGATATCAATAAGAAGGCAATGTGAGAGTGGGTTGTTCTCGTGTCTGTGTGTCGGTGTGCTGTCATGAGTGGAGCCTGGGAGCTCCTCCAGCTGATTGATGTGGATAGCCCTTCTGGCTTCTTGTACCCCCGTCACATCGCAACAATCTCACTACCGTATCAAAGACAAACCTATACATGGTCGGACATTCATATCGACATCTAAAGGATGTGCGGCGATTTGAACTGGGTTTTAACGTCGCGTTCAAGATTATTCCACTTATATAGCGATGAGCATGCACGTGTGTGTGTGTGTGTGTGTGTGTGTGTGTGTGTGTGTCTGTCTGTCTGTCTGTGTGTGTTTGTCTGTCTGTCTGTCTGTTTGATCTGGTCTGGACTGATGCCGATTCTATAGTGCCAGCCCACTGAGATACCATGCCGCAGTTTAACATGAATTCCCCAATCAGACACAGAATACTGACTCAGTTCTTGTTTGAGCCCCTTAATGCCAAGCGCCAGGCAGAGTAACGCATTTTGGTATGACGCGACCGTGGATCGAACCCGGACCTTCCGCTCTCAGGGCGGATGCTCTACCGCTAGACCACGGAGGCGGTCTGTAGAGGATGGAGTTTGCTCTGCAGAATGAACATATTGACATTACAAACTGACGGGTTGAAGAACCCGTCCCTTCTGCGTGTAGCATTCCCTTCCTTCATGTTCCATCGAACACGCGTAGAATGAACTAATGTTTTTCACGAACCTTGATGACGAAGAAAACATTCATAGAATATATGACTAGGAAGATCCCCGAATCAATACAATTGGAGAAGAAAATGAAAATTCGATTTCGTGTTTTTGAAACTTCCTTAGAACTAATCTTGATGTGTATTGTCCGACTCAGTATCGTGTCTCTAATCACTGTTTGTATTATATAACTAATCGGTCATTATTTCTTTTACTTGTTATATCTGTTAATTATTGTATTATTCACGACATCATGTAGCACGACTTTTAAACGTATGTTAGATATCTTTTTAGGTGTATGAATAACCGCAGACATCTTCAAACTGACAGTTAGTATATAGATACCACAAATGACGTCAGCCAAGAAGTGTCTTCCTGTAAAGGTCGAGGTGCAGGTATCTTGTTACCGCATATATCCTCATGGTTGTTATTGATTAATATACAGACGCGATGTGCCGGATTCTGCTGACTCCGACACCGACTTACGTCAAAGACGAACTATTGTCAAACCTTGGGAGCAAGCAAATCGGAGTGGGCTCATTTGTTAGCTTATACAGGTGGCTGTGACGAGGCAACATATGCTGACGCACGCCACGATACATAGGTCCTGGATTCAATAAAAAAAACTTGCTTTTGAAAAAGATATTTAATTCTGGTCTCACTGCGAGGCACGTATTCGTTGTTGTATATATACTGCTCAAAATAAGTTAAAATCGTAACTATTACTTTAACTAATCTGTCATATCATGGCACATTAATTTAAGTAAAATGAAAGAACGGGGTGGCTCTTCAACTTTTTTAGTAGAATATAGTGTGAGTGTGGAGTTTTGTCATTAAGGACTATTCACGTCCGTTACAGGTGAGTGTGTAGTTTTGTCATTAAGGACTATTCACGTTCGTTACAGGTGAGTGTGGAGTTTTGTCATTAAGGACTATTCACGTTCGTTACAGGTGAGTGTGGAGTTTTGTCATTAAGGACTATTCATGTTCGCTACAGGTGAGTGTGGAGTTTTGTCATTAAGGACTATTCACGTTCGTTACAGGTGAGTGTGGAGTTTTGTCATTAAGGACTATTCACGTTCGTTACAGGTGAGAGTGGAGTTTTGTCATTAAGGACTATTCACGTTCGTTACAGGTGAGTGTGGAGTTTTGTCATTAAGGACTATTCACGTTCGTTACAGGTGAGAGCGGAGTTTTGTCATTAAGGACTATTCACGTTCGTTACAGGTGAGTGTGGAGTTTTGTCATTAAGGTGGTGTGTTTCAGGCATATAGGTGATGTGTTTCAGGCATATAGGTGATGTGTTTGATACATATAAGTCATGATTCATTTCCATGTAACATCATGTGGATGTTTTGAAGCCAATCTCCCACAGACATTTAAGGTAGGTTGATGCGTGTGATGTGAACCAGATTGATTGCGTTGTCATTCCGAGAGACGAAGTGTGGCCTGGGGAAGGTTTTACATCAAGAAATCACAGATTTAAAATTGTTGATATAATAAATGACAACGCACTAAGGCGTTGCATGATTTATCTTCAGCACTTCAAACACCCGGGTCTCGCGCTGAAGAGTGATTTATTGATATAGTTATCAATAACAGTGCGTTCGTGCAGGACTGTGTTTATGGAAGATTGTGAAGCAAACGACTATCAGTCTCCGTATCTGATGAAGTAATGTTTAGGATGTGATAGGATAGCAAAGTCTGTTTTTCTGTATTCTGTTTGTTAAATTATGAAAGACGTGCCATCATGTGTTTCACTGATCCCAATGAATACAGTACCCCCTACACCTTTGGAAGACGGGTGCTGTGTGGATTGTGTTAAGGATAAAGCCTCCCCCACCCCTCGGGTTTTCTATGGATGGTCGGCCCTACCCGGAGGGAATACCCGAGGGGGCGGAACTAGGGCCTTTATCCATAGAGCACCCGGGAGAGGAGGTTTTATCCAACTTATATACCGACCGTTTTTAAAAAGTAAAAATCCGACGTATTTTTATTTTAACGCGAACTTATCGCTACCGCCGCTGTGTGTCCCCGAGATTTGTGTGGTTCGGATGCAATGTCTTGTTCGGTTTTAATCGTCAATCATCGTCCCGTTAGCGATGATTGATTCATGGGAAGAACATTTTGCACGTGCAGCACGCGCTAGCTAACTGCGTGGCCTTCAGTGTAACCGCGATGTCATGAAGAGCTGTTTCTGACTCTGTGACCTGACCATATGGCATATTTCACTAACGCTCCTTGACAATATTGCATATATCACTATATCGCTTGCCTTTTCATAGCCACTACCACGAGTAACGAATGCCATAACTTGCACGTGCATTTCAGACAGTGCAAATCGACAATGGCTGCGTTTTGACGCACCGTCTGTCGAATATCAGGCCATTTACATTTTCTGATAACATATCCAATTTATATACCGGATTGTTTGTGTAGTCAGGTTCAATGAACTACATACTACATGTGCGTTTCCTTTTTTGAAGAGTGTATATAGCATGATGCCAATGTGGCGTATATGTCAATTTAGCTCCCAGACTATATTACATATGTCACTTTAGCTCCCTGACTATATGACATATGTCACTTTAGCTCCCTGACGATATGACATCTATCAATTTAGCTCCCTGACTATGTGACATATGTCATCTTGGTTCTATGACTATATGACATATATCAATTTAGCTCCCTAACTATTTGGCATATGTCACTTTAGCTCCATCGCTATATGACATATATCAATTTAGCTCCCTGGCTATTTGACATATGTCACTTTAGCTCCATCGCTATATGACATATATCAATTTAGCTCCCTGGTTATTTGACATATGTCACTTTAGCTCCATCGCTATATGACATATATCAATTTAGCTCCCTAACTATTTGACATATATCACTTTAGCTCCATCGCTATATGACATACATCAGTTTAGCTCCCTAACTATTTGACATATATCACTTTAGCTCCATCGCTATATGACATATATCAATTTAGCTCCCTGGCTATTTGACATATGTCACTTTAGCTCCATCGCTATATGTCATATATCAATTTAGCTCCCTAACTATTTGACATATATCACTTTAGCTCCATCGCTATATGACATACATCAATTTAGCTCCCTGGTTATTTGACATAGGTCACTTTAGCTCCATCGCTATATGACATCTATCAATTTAGCTCCCTAACTATTTGACATATATCACTTTAGCTCCATCGCTATATGACATACATCAATTTAGCTCCCTGGCTATTTGACATATATCACTTTAGCTCTATCACTATATGACATACATCAATTTAGCTCCCTAACTATTTGACATATATCACTTTAGCTCCATCGCTATATGACATACATCAATTTAGCTCCCTGGCTATTTGACATATATCACTTTAGCTCCATCGATATATGACATATATCAATTTAGCTCCCTAACTATTTGACATATATCACTTTAGCCTCCTAACTATATGGCATTACTTCAACATGACGACTAACAGAGGGATCAAAGTGACAATGATTATAACACGAGTGTTTGTAAGGTATCAACACGAATACTGATATCGATTTTGTATGTTTTGGAGAAATTGTATCGATTTTGACAGCCTGTGTTTTACAGAACGTGGATAAGTTTGACTCGGAGGTATTCTCGGCGACATGGCAGCCTGTGTTTTTACAGACCGTGGATAAGTTTGACTCGGAGGTATTCTCGGCGACATGACTATAGGAATATTTAAACATATAGCCCGATTACAAAGTAATTAAAACAAATCCAAACGGTCTAAATGTGACACCAATCGTGACACACGTGTCGGACGAGGACACAATCATCAGTTTCACTGCACAGTAAACATCTCAGTACTGTTATGAGGTGACAATCAAAATGCAAATCATTAAATTGGACAAATATGTCTGGGGGACGGTGCCCTGTGCGAGCAGTGTCTCCACAACACACGCTGGTAGCAGCTCTCACGTTGTACTTCACTCAGCTTAATGATAACCTGATCTACAGAACAGCGATGGTGGGAAGTGAGTGAGTATGGTTATACGCCGCGTTTAGCAATATGACGGCGGGGGACACCGGAAAATGGGCTTCACACATTGTTCTCGAGTGTCAAACCCGGGTCATAGGCTTGTCGAGCCGATGGGCGGGGAATACTACCCCGGTATTAAAGTTAAAGTGCCGTTGCCAGTTGTGTTGGGTGTAGTTTTATGTCGGGGGGGGATCACCGCGAATTAGCTTCACATGTTGTACTCTTGCCTGGAATCGAACCAGGACTTTTGACGTAATAAGCGAACACTATCATCATTACATAGGTCCATTTCTCCACGAAACTGTAATAATTGTCTTCTGTGGCAATGCGGTATATTCTCGAATGAAACGAGCACGTATTTACAAAGGAGCGTCACTCTGGAAGTGTAAAAAGCCACTCACTGACAAGACTAAAATCGTCAAGGGTCACCACACCAAGGTATTCATCAACCGAGGCATTTTTGTCAACAAACAAACTTCTCTGTAATTCTCACCTGTTTTAACTGGACTTTACACACGCCGGACTTGCGCATTGAAAGATTCTGGAGTTGCACGTCCGCCCGGATTACCTCCCCTGGGACGTACGCCCGTTTTATGACGGAGAGAGAGCAGGATACTCGGCCCGGGCGGCAACACACGGTACTGAATGATCGCTCCGCGTGGTCCTCCAGGGGATGTCGGGGCTGAGAAGGGAAAGATACAAATATAAATATGTGTACGGTAGTTGAAATCGAAACAACGATCTTAATATTTTCGGCGTGCCTAAAGGACGCATCTCTGCACAGCGAATTGCGGCGCCTTGAACGATCGGGCCAGCCACAACCCCGGTATAAGGAGTATATTTCGTGTTGGTGACCTGCATGGTTTGAAAGAGAATGAAAGGGTTGGCTATAATATGATATGTTTATCAGAAGGCAGTATACATTTTTGTACTTCTCAGGTCATATGCACCAGGATGTTACACACTTAATATTACACATGGGTCAAGGTCACAGCTTCGTAGCGCTACAAAGAAATGTGACCTTGGATTACCATTCTCGCCGAATTGTTCCTGAAATTCAGAGTTACGTTAATGCCATTACTGTTTAGTTGATGGTGATAAAATGTTATTCTAGTCCCACCCAGCGTTGTCTGATACTCACTGAGGGGGTTCGTTTTTCAGAATCACGCTTGGAGTCGAGATCTCTGAGGACGGTAAACGTTTTTTGTGTGGTAAGGTTCTCGCCGCTCTGCCGGACAGCGATGCCCTGGACTGTATAGTTGACCGACGCATCAGGGCCTTGGAAAGAACAGGGTATTCCTTCAGGAAGTTTATACTGGAACGGAAACAGGTGGCGCCCTCTCTTGAGTACTTCCCGACTCTCCCAGTGACCCTCATCTGGAACTAAAATGCGTGACAATATTGCTCAACACGAGACGGGGCATGGTGTCTACTGTTGGTCTACATGGGTGAGTGAGTGGGTTTGACGCCGCTTTGACCAGGGGTAAGTCATCTCGCGACTTGTCAGCTTCATGTGAGATGACAACCCAGGTCAGTTATGGCGCTGACAGAAATAGAGCGGGTCCTGCATTTTTAAAAGGGAGGGGTCCAATATCAAAATCCTCTCTCAGTTCTGGTGGTGGCGGGGTGTGGGGGAGGTGTCTACAACATACTACATTTGGTTTTCAAAAGGTTTTGATGTTTTTCAGGCCCCCAGGACCCCCACGCAGGATCCGCTAATGAAGGGTGATGAATTGGGATTCGAACACACGATGTCTGGTTGTGTCTCTGCCTAACGTTATGTCGCCCCCTGGACCACTCGACCACCCTGCTTCACGCAGGCGAGATGGTGTTGGTGGTCTGGATGGAGAGATATTATACCCGTGAATCTGTGGTTTCCGTGACAGCACACTCCACATAATGGCGGAAGACCTCCTTTCACTCGATGACTGTGCAGCACACGTTTTAAACGTGTATCGCTATCAACATGTCACATCTACACCAGGCAAGGTTCATTTCTTTAGCAGATCCTGATACTGAGTAGAAACCTGGAGTTTATAGGTTCAGAGCTTGCGGACAGATGGCTGAAGGCATGGACGACTGAGGAAGACAAAGTAAATAAACTTACTTTGCCGATGTCAAGGTCAACTTTGATATAATGAAGCAAGTAACTAGTCCCGGATAGTCTCATCGAAGAAATATAAAAAAAACTAAACTAAATAAAAAGATTAAATGTCCAACGTATATAAAATGTCACCAAACACATACTGACCTAACATATAATGTAACCCGAAGATAAACTGACCCTATACATAAACTGCACTGTCTATTGGATAGAACGTCTGCTCGGAGAGCGGAAGGACGGTGGTTCGATCCCCGGCCGCGTCATGTGAAACGACGTGAAAAGATGGTACTTGTTGTTACTCTGCCTGGCACTCTGCATTAAAGGGATAAAACAAGGACCGGTCGGCTCGGAATCAGTATACTGTGTCTGAGTGGGGTAACTGCGGCATGGAATCGCTATGGGCTGGCACTTTAAAAGCGGGATTAGTTCGGATTAGTACACGCACACGCACGCACACACACACACACACACACACGCACGCACACACACGCACACACACGCACACCTCACGTTCAGGAATAGCTCGCAACATCCACGTTTGGTTGTTGCTCTTGACGTCGTGCTCTGCGTTCTCCCGTCGTCTGTGTCGTGATCTCAGTGCGGGATTACCGCCCTTCTGCTCAATTAACGATTATTAGCGTCGGAGGCAACGGATGGAAGAACTAGTAATTTGATTTGTGTGAATCAATAAGTCCTGATTTGGCTTTCTTTCTTTCTCGCAGAGTCGGAAGGGTGAGGAAAGAGGGCGAGGGAAGGGGAAGAGAAGGAGGGGGGAGGGGAAGAGGATGGGAGGGGGAGAGGAAGGGGGCGGAGGGGAGGGGGAGCGAGGGAGGGAGGGGAGGAATGGAGGGGAGAGGACGGGGGGAGGGGCGAGGGAGGGGCGAGGGAGGGGGAGGTAGGGGAGGAATGGAGGGGAGATGAATGGAGGAGAAGCGATGGAGGGGAGAAGGGAGGAGGAGAGAAAGGAGGGACGGGGACGAAATCGATGAGCAATTACAGTTAAAAAACTGCGCCTCTGTTGTACATCCTCCCTACTAAGTAACGGCTCTGCTCAAGTAACAGCGGACACTGATTTTTTTTCACAAATAGACACACATCAAGTCAATGGGGTCAGAGCCCGATTGTACATCGTCATGTTAACCTTGGAAAGGTGGTACTATATCTGCTTGTCCTTTTGCAACATGCCCTGATGTCAGATACAGGTGTGCCCCGATGTATCAGATACAGGTGTGCCCTGATGTCAGATACAGGTGTGCCACGATGTCAGATACGGGTGTGCCCTGATGTCAGATACAGGTGTACCCTGATGTCAGATACAGGTGTGCCCCGATGTCAGATACAGGTGTGCCCCGATGTCAGATACAGGTGTGCCCTGATGTCAGATACAGGTGTGCCCCGATATCAGATACAGGTGTGCCCTAATGTAAGATACAGGTGTGCCCTAATGTAAGACACAGGTGTCCCCTGATGTATCAGCTACAGGTGTGCCCTGATGTCAGCTACAGGTGTCCCCTGATGTATCAGCTACAGGTGCGCCCTGTTACAGGTATGTCCCATGGTCTCCATCCTTGTATTCAGGACATCATGTGCCCAGGACGGCACCCTACAGGAGTTCTTCTTTTACACAGCCTAGCGATGCGAGTGTTTGTCGCCACGGTTGTAGTGAGTATTGTTCTACGCCGCTTCTAGCAATATTTCAGCAATATTACGGCGGGGGACACCAGAAATGGGCTTCGCACATTGTACCCATGTGGGAATCGAACCCGGATCTTCGGCGTGACGAGCGAACACTTTAACCACTTGACTACCCCACCGCCCCTCGCCACTTTAAAGATAAGGGCATTTCCAATACGCTGACACTGAACTCCATCATATTCTGAAACAAAAGTTTTAGTAATGATCACGAGAATCCTTTCTATCTCACCAAAGCTCACAAAGCATTCGCCGAACTAAGATAGCAGCTTTTGAACACGAATAGAACGCCACCACACAAACAGTCACTCGCGCAACAGGGTTTGCATTTGGATGGTTACGGGGACGAATTTAGACTGATTGGCGCACGAATACAAAGCCGTGATAAGGTCAAAGCCTGTTTGCCTGAAGACAGGGGTTACATGCGTCAGACCAACAGTGGTTCCCCCGAGAAACGCTGCTACCGATAGTATTGGAAATATGGTTCCATAGCATGACAAACTGTGGTGGAAACCTCCACGCGGGAATCCACAGATGTACAGTTGGATATCGATCAGGGTGGCCTTCGTGAACACTATCATCTGGTGTGTGGAGGCAATAATTATGGTTTTCGGTAAAGTTCAAGACAGATTTCAAAGATGAAGGAATATCAATATCAAGAACGTTTGAAATCATTTCAATTTTAACAACCTGACATCAGAGACAAACTGCTTAGCGTGAAATAAAAACTGTTCTATTTCCAACAAATTCATAGCGACTATAATGCATTCTTTGATTACATTATTTTAACCTCATTGAGAATCTGGTTTAGGAAATCGTCCATATTGTTACAGTGCATATATTTCAATACACTTTTTATATTTTTAACAAAATAAACTTAAACTAGGAAATTCTAAAATTCGAAAGTCGCTAGATCAGTATTTCTTGTTTTTATCGCCACTGGTCGACCATGACGGCTGCTCCTCGGCAAGCTCATTCACGCGAACAGTAAATTACGTAATCATAGATAAAGTCGGCGCGTTCGTCCGCCCCGGCCCTTGTTCTGTTGATAATGTTTTGTTACCAGCTGGCGCAGGTTTTGACCATCACCCTAAACTGTAATTAAAATAAACTCTTCTTAGGCAATACTGATACCATTCTATTACCACCTGCTTTTGTGTAGTAAACTTTGACAGCCCAGGGCAGATAACAGAGACCGAAATTACAACTTCAAAGTAATTGTTAATGTGATAAGAGTAGAGCTGTGGGGGTATATAACTCCTTGGGTGTGGGTCCTCAGCACACTTGCTTGAATAAACCCTAAGGACCTCACAGCTCTCTTCTCTCTTGTTTCAAGGCTCGCTCCCAATAGCTAATTCCCCAAACCGAGGCCTGACAGTTATTGGGATCACCCAACAAGGCTGTCTTAATACCTACGGAGATTCTATGATGACTAAAAGTAATACACTGTGTCCACAACATGGAAGCTGTGAATTCTCTAACCTGTTGATTGAGAAATGTTACACCTATATAACCGCGTCAACACTTCCACTGAAGAAATACGGCAGGCATGGATCGTGCAGGGACACTTACTACCGCAGACGACAGATCGATGCGTTGTTGGACGGAACAATTGCGTGCCCACACCTAGACACATTGCCGTCTGTCCCATCGAAGCTGAGCTGGTTGTTGGCATAAGTAGGGGGTGTACCGGAAATGAACGAGATTCATTCTGCCAACGTTCGACATAACATCACAGACATCGTCGCGGAATGGATGACTATAAGCAAAGATTGGAAAGAATTTCCATTACGACTCCTGTGCTGTCTGTTTGCAGACAGTCGCCTGTGCAGTGACTGAGAGCAGGACAGCGAATATAGCCCGCAGATGTCGCTCTCGCGTCAGAAACATTCACAGCCTGCACCCGACATTTAATAACAAAGACCAGATATATTCACGTCTCCCCTCGCCGCACTATGTATCCACTTCACAGACAGTGCGTCAATCACGACTAAATGAGAGCTGTGAGTGAGCGTTGCAACTACGACAGCACCGGCGTATACATTAGCATGAGGCGCGAGGTTAGGCACCACCGTATAGAGCGTCATCAACAACTTCTTTTTACAGGACCGTGGTAACGAATTATCGTTAACGGCATTTCTAGCCTTGTGTCCGTGATATACCTTTAATATTGATGATGCGGCGTAAAACAAGAAACAATTTATATTTTTGTTTTTCTATTGTTCTATCTAGGTCAATGAGCTCCTACCGAGGCTCCCGTCAAGTAGATGTTGACTTGGTGGTTCCAACACAAGAGAAAAACCTGTTTGACTTTAGTATGTCTGCTTGTTTGTTGTTTAACTCCGCACTCAGCAATATTCTATCTATATGTCGGTGGCGACTGCATAATCTGAGGACACACTACCCATCTTAACACACGCACACACAGTGCTAGGTACTGCAGACACACTCTGGAAGGCACTTATCAAAATAAAACATTCAATACTAAAATATTAAACCCCACAACCTGATTGTGTGTTAAAACAGTGGTTGTTGCCATGAAGGAAGATCACTCTCCAATCCCCGCTTCTCGAATCAACGCCTACGACTCTGTGTTGAGACAGAAGGTCGATATACTGTCAGGAAAACAAACATGTCAGTAATTCCAGATAAACTGATCAAAGAGCACGTGCGGGATTTTGATGGTGTCTACTTTGTCATTACAAACATTGAAAAAACAAAGTTGAGCTGTTTCCTGTTTTCTACATCCAAAGTGCGCGACTAATGGGATCGGGTGGTCAGACTCGCTGACTTGGTTGAAGCATGTCATCGATCCCAATTGCGTGGATCGATGCTCATGATATCAATCACTGGATTGTCTGTTCCAGGCTCGATTATTTACAGACCGCCGTCATATACTATGAATATTGCTGAGTGCGGCGTTAAACAACAAACAAACAAAACATCCTGCAAGTATCATACACATATCCTGCATGCTGCCTACATGGTGCTGCCAAACATTTGCCATGCGACGAGATTAAAACGCTCCATTTGTTTGTGTACATGTTTGGTATTTATCATCAAAGACGCTGGAGCATACCACATTCAGTTCAGGGCCACACCATCATTAAACAAAACTTGAAATAACCGATTTCCTGGTCGGAAAATATATCAGTCGTACACGGAAGTAAAGCTAATATCAGCATAATCTTTATACTAGGTCGCTTCCATACAAGGGCCCTACTCAAAGCGCGTGGCATTATGACCCTGGCCTCAACTCCCTGGGGAGTGCAGAGTCAAAGCTTCAGTTAATAATCATTAATGTCCTCGCATCCTCGCCCCAGTCTCCCGGGTCCTACCCACGCTGGTTGACCAAGGATAAGTTGAAATCCTAAGGCGACTTTGAGGGGTATTAAAACAGCCCAAGAAAAATTTCAAGGAATCAATGAAACATGATCCCTTCTCTCCGCTGCCATCGTCGCTTCTCGTCACCTGACTTGTTACCTGTTCACGCCCTGCCCAGGTTAATAGTGACCTAAACATTGATCAGCCTCAATCTCGGTGTTGGCAATACAATGATTCAGGCATTGGGGCCACACAGTTGGGCGTGTCTCCTATTTGTAACTGCACGGAGAAGGGTACACGCGGCCTTGTTGGTTGAGTTCTGTCTGTTATACGACCCTGCCTATGATGGCACCCCCTCTTCATTTAACGCCTGACATAACAAACGGCCAGATAAATCAATACGCCATCATTAACATCATGCCACTGTGAAAGGACCAGGATGGCATTTTCCGTGATGATTTCCGTGTTACCTCTCTGTAATGTCGCAGTTAATGTATCGTATGTATCCATGTATTTTTAATCTCATTTGTAAAACACCCTTATTGCCAGCACCCGTACTGCTGTTGTCTCAGCTGTTACCTCCAGGCTGGCAGATGATGGCTCTAACCCCTGGTCATATTTTCATGTACACTGTACATTGTCGTCACAGGCCCACAGGGAGTAGGTTTAATATAGCCGCATGGTTTCTATGTGAACGAGAGCCAGATATGAGTGGCGAGAATAGGTCCTCCTACTTAAATCGCCAGTGACGTCCGACATGGAAATGGCGACCCAAAGCTGTCTGTAACTCCTGGTTAATGCAGCTGGAGATATGACAAGCATGTCAATATGTTTCCAAGACTGCTAGATTCTGAGAAGCACCTTTCTGGAAATGAAGGCTGGCATTGAGATGGTGTCCAAACCGTCGGAGCTGACAGGCTGTTCCGGTCATCGTGCACTGCATCACATACCTCGCGGGCAGCCCTATCCCCGCCCGAGGAAGCTCGCAACGTGATGAATATTTTTCATTAACGAATGCATTTAGTGACTCATCATCACAGCTCTTGATGCCCCCTGTCAAAACAGTAATGCAAATTGGGCTGCAAGGATGAATGGTTGTTCAGATCGACAGGCGCATACCAGTGAGTTATGGAATGATATTATACACCAATCCTTAGCAATGAAACATATATCACTGGACGCCATATAGAACATTGTGAGGATTCGAACCCAGGCATACCCATGGTGCTACCTCCCAGTGCCAGAATGTGTAGAACTGCAGTAAATATTGTTTTAATGGTTTGACGACGCTCCCCAAGTTTTCGGTCCTCTGATCCATGCATACAACGCATGTCAAGTGTCCCGCTACGCTATTCACACTGTAGTCTATTGAGATTGAGACCGCTTCTGTGGTATAGTGGTAGAGCGTCCGCCCGCATAGCTGAAGGTCCGGGGTTCGATCCCCGGCCGCGTATAACCAAAAGACGTTAAAAGATGCATGGTTCTTGTTGTTACCCTGTCTGGCGCTCGGCATTAAGGGGCTAAAACAAGGACTGGTCGGCTCGGAGTCAGTATACTGTGTCTGAGTGGGGTATTCATGTTAAACTGCGGCATGGTGTCTCATTGAGCCAGCACTATAAATCGGCATCAGTCCGGGCTAGTACAAGCAGCCACACAAACACCCACACGTACATGCACGTCACTATATAAGTGCAATAATCTTGGACGCGACGTTAAACCCCATTTCACCTCACCTCACCTCACCTCACCTCACCTCACCTCACCTCACCTCACCTAGTGAGATTGACTCAGCCTTTGTACACTGAACAAGATATACAGGCCTACGACCTAGGTGTCATTTATGTCGGGAGTGTTGCATCATGGTATTGTGACGTCACATCACGTGACTAACACCACACTGGTGGGCTGCTGGACAGGACTTGGGTTCGATTCCCAAATTCAATTCGACTCTGGTGCGTGCTTTCACGAGCTACATCTGTCAATATTCTGCTCGATAAAAGAAATAGGAGAGACAATATCACAGCAAACTAACTAGAAAAGTTCGACGCTGGTGCAGACAAATCATCATTTTCATTGACACCTGGATATGCACATCGACAAAATCAGACAGCGAGTTATGGGTAAAGTCAGTGTTGCTGTTTAATTACATCCCTTAACATCACGTCAACATGATATCTCGTAAAGCGGATACAAAAGGTATATTGAACCATTATATGATATCCTCCAAAGTGTTCATTACGAAGTTATCGTGTCATTCTGACCTGGAAATGGTGTAAACGTTGGCAGACATGTTGGACACCGGAAGCTAATGCTTGTGTACACAGCGCATGCGGAGAACACAACGACGATCTCATTCGAATCGTGACAATCCGCTTCATTCACTATTTTGGGCTCTGTTCCTTTCAACTTTGCTTTTAACTATTCCAGTGACAGAGTGAAGAATATAAATCCTTTATGATATTGGCGTTTTTATTTATCTATATATAGTATGACGGTAACTCAATTTGGCTAAAGTTAAGAATTGAACAAACCGTTTGTCGTGGAACTAGTGAGTATGAAACTGACATATGTGTCCTGGGATGTTGATGGATTTCTGGTTCAACCAAAGTAACACATACTTCAACAGATGAATCAGTAGGTGTACGTCACAGAGTAACAGTCAGTCTTTAATAACACTTCCGTGCTCCATATTAAACCAGCCATCACGACAGGTCAATATCCCACACACCATGCATTGAAGCTCGGAGAATGAGCTAGTATAACCTGCGTCAAACGTTTTGTGGGCGTATAAAATGTTTAAACATTGTTCAATACCAATGTTGCTATGACCTTATATTTGGCAAACTCAAGAAATATCGATTGCGTCTTAGTTCATTAAGACAGCGCAGTGAATAGCCTCCGGAGACTGCTGTATAACGCCCTCATGGAGAACATCCATGCGATACATCGATACGTTAGACTGAGCCGAGTCAGAGTCATCGTCACGCGCACGGAATCCCTTAAAGGCGGACTACACTGCAATACTCCCCCTCATCGCACCCCCGCATGCCCCGTACTTATTGCCACAGAAAAAGCGCGTCATAGATACTTATATCTTTCAGGTTCTACCTTTCCAGTTGACCGCCTACATGGTCTAGTGGAAGAGCGTCCGGGGTTCCATCCTCGGCCGCGTCATAACAAAAGACGTTAAATATGTTGTTACCCTGTCTGGCGCTCGGCATTATGGGGCTAGAACAAGGACTCGTCAACTCGGAGTCAGTACGCTGTGTCTGAGTGGTGTAAGAGTGTCATGTTAAACTGCGACATGGTATCCCAGAGGGCTAGCGCTATAAAACCGGCATTAGTACAAACAGCCACAACCACACACACACACGCATACACAAACACGCGAGCGCGAGCAAATATCTCGCTATATAAGTGCAATAACCTTTGACGCGACGTTAAGCCCCATTTCACCTCACCTTACCTTTCTAGTTCGTATTTTCAACAATCTCATTAAAATCAGATCTAAGTTCTCGCTGCCGCTAAACAAAGATCTGAGGACATCCCATGACGGGTCACTACAGAACGAACATTCGCGAACTTTGACAGACCACTGGAATGACATCAGCCAATTAGAAAGCAGCTTTCTCGAGCTTTACAGCATTCGTTTCAACCTGGCGATTTCCATTTCAGACTATGCTTAAAATTATGTTGACACAGTTCTCGAAAACTGAACAAACAAACATTCCAGAATGTCTAATTTATGGTTGCGATTGCATTGCAGTGCTTCCCTCATACTGTGCAACGCCTCCTCCGTTCAAATGTTTATCCCACGGAAGCGAGAGACAGACGATAATTTTGACGGAATCAGTCTTACGGGCCGTAACTGTCGTTCGGAATATCCCGTGTTAACGCTTTCGAGGTTGCATGATTTGAAAACACATTCCGACTGTCACTTTTGTGTATTGTGTGGGTGTGTTTGGCCGCACAGTGCCGTTTTCGTGGAGAACACGTTCAGAAGACTTCAGTAAGACATATAACAGTCTCTGCTCTGTGTGTCCGTGTTCCTTTTATTGATAGCCTGTATATGTAAAGCTTAAATGAGATATGTAAATAAATGTTATGCCTTAATTACCAGATGGTCTTTAGTAGTTGGTTTCAGGAACTCAGGGAGTCTGAAACTATCATTTCAAATTTACGAGCACACAAACGCCAGTAAACGACCAACAATCCATCATGTCGGGAGCACCCAGGACAACTAAGTGACTCGGTGTAAATAGTCAACAACAATCAGTAGGTAAACTGTATTTAAAGAAAATGTAAAATAATCTCCATCTCTCCAAGTGCCATCACAACTGGTCCCAGCAACAAAGGACACACCATTATAGAAAGTGGAGAGACAATGACAGTCCAATTCCATATAACTTTAGTCTGTTTGATTTCCTTATTGCGTTAGTCTTTTAATTCAGGAAGATAAGGACAACTGACAGCGAGGAAGGTCAGGACAACTAACAGCCAGAACGATAAGGACAACTCAGCGCCAAAAGGGAGGGACAAGTGACAACCGGAAAGTAAGGACAACTGACAGCGAGGAAGGTCAGGGCAACTAACAACGAGGAAGGTCAGGACAACTGACAACCGGAAAGTAAGGACAACTGACAGCCAGGGAGGTCAGGACAACTAATAGCCAGAACGATAAGGACAACTGACAGCCAAAAAGGAGGAACAACTGACAACCGGAAAGTAAGGACAAGTGACAGCGAGGAAAGTAAGGACAACCGACAGCCAGGTAGGTAAGGACAACTGACAGCGAGGAAGGTAAGGACAGCTGACAGCCAGGAAGGTAAGGACAGCTGACAGCCAGGAAGGTAAGGACAACTGACAGCCAGAAAGGTAAGGACAACTGACAGTCAGGAAGGTAAGGACAACCGACAGCCAGGAAGGTATGGACAACTGACAGCGAGGTAGGTAAGGACAACTGACTGCAAGGGAGGTATGGACAACTGACAGCCAGGTAGGTAAGGACAACTGACAACCAGGAAGGTAAGGACAACTGACAGACAGGAAGGTAAGGACAACTGACAGCGAGGTAGGTAAGGACAACTGACAGCCAGGTAGGTAAGGACAACTGACAGACAGGAAGGTAAGGACAACTGACAGCGAGGAAGGTAAGGGC
This sequence comes from Haliotis cracherodii, assembly GCF_022045235.1. Lineage (NCBI taxonomy): Eukaryota > Metazoa > Mollusca > Gastropoda > Lepetellida > Haliotidae > Haliotis > Haliotis cracherodii. The sequence goes on along the minus strand of NW_027266264.1, from coordinate 1,536,982 downwards.
AACTGACAGCCATGAAGGTAAGGACAACTGACAGCCAGGAAGGCCAGGACAACTGACAGCCAGGAAGGTAAGGACAACTGACAGCCATGAAGGTAAGGACAACTGACAGCCAGGAAGGCCAGGACAACTGACAGCCAGGAAGGTAAGGACAACTGACAGCCATGAAGGTAAGGACAACTGACAGCCAGGAAGGCCAGGACAACTGACAGCCAGGAAGGTAAGGACAACTGACAGCCAGGAAGGTAAGGACAACTGACAGCCATGAAGGTAAGGACAACTGACAGCTATGAAGGTAAGGATAACTGACAGCCAGGAAGGTAAGGACAACTGACAGCCAGGAAGGTAAGGACAACTGACAGCGAGGAAGGTATGGACAACTGACAGCAAGGAAGGCCAGGACAACTGACAGCCATGAAGGTAAGGACAACTGACAGCCAGGAAGGTAAGGACAACTGACTGCCAGGAAGGTAAGGACAACTGACAGCCAGGCCACCCTCAACCGAGCCTGAAGCTCGTCGTGACCAGGCTCCGTGTGGCAACCATTGATTAAGCTAAATCTGGTCTCCAGTGCATCAATTCCACTGGGATCAGATCTTGACGCTTCGAGTAAAGTGTTGTCCGCCTACCTTTTCCCCAGAGGCAGAACCGATCATCAAAGTAAATCTCCTCCTTCTCATGTTCAACCTCAGTTCGTCGGAGGCCTTCGTGAACATGCTCGCGCCATTTCGCACGTGCAGATCCGCGGAATCGAAGTTCAACACCTGCAAGAAAAGTGAATATACAGTGATTTATCCTTCCTCATAAATACCGAAAAATGAAAATAAATTATTTTGAAAAACAACAATGATAAAGCAACGTGCGAATTGTATAATGATATTCCAACATGAGTGAATTTTGTGACACCTTACAATTATAATAATTCTCCAAATAATTGGGAGTGGTGTTCAACTTTAGATGTAATAAGGATGTACGTATTGTAAGGATGAACTTGCAGTCAGTGTGTTTCATCTTCGTCACTATACGGGTCATAATACAATCGTAAGATTTGTCAATTACGAGTATAATATATCAATCTTTATATAACTGATATGAAACTTGTGGCCAAGACACAATCATGAGACACATTCACAACGCCAGTCAGTCTAATCATGCCGCCAGTCCTCCAAGTCTAACCAACCAGTCCCCCCCCCCCCCCCTCCCTCCCCTAGCGCGCCTTATTGATGTCAGTGAGCGCCACTACACATCCCTCCTGACTGTCACACCACTGCTGATTAGGCGCTCCACGCTGTGTTCAACATTTTAAGAGAGAGAGACTGGCTCCAAGCCATACACTTCAACATCGATATCATTGTCTTGTTACAGCACAGCTGATCGTTAAGTTGTACCAGTGATTTGACCGCAGTGACGTTACGTTGTACCAGTGTTATGAATGCAGTGACATTCAATTGTACCATTCTTATTGTCGCAGTGACATTAAATTTTACCAGTGTTAAGACCGCAGTGACATTAACTTGTACGAGTGTTATGACCACAATGACATTAAGTTGCACTAGTGATATGACCGCAGTAACATTCCGCTGCACTAGTGCTATGACCGCAGTGACATTCCGCTGCACTAGTGCTATGACCGCAGTGACATTCCGCTGCACTAGTGCTATGACCGCAGTGACATGCTGTGGTGTATGGATAACAGCGAAGCCGGACATTGATTCGTCAGTCCAGCCAACATCGTCCTCATCCTGCTCCAGAGCACAGGAAGGTCTACTGCGTTCTCTAACACGCTGCACTTGTGGTAGAGAATCCTTGTTGGCAATAACCGAGCCCTGACCTCCGGTAGCATAAACGGTGTCATTGTACGGCATGGAGTATTCATACGACTTGAGTAAAAACGGATCCGACAATATTTATTGTTCTCGGATTCTCATTGTTCAAATCTCATTATCCGGCGATACAGTGTCATCTGGCGCGTGTGGTGCAGTGTTAACAAATACATTTTACAAAGAGGATATTGTCAAATATGTTAAAACACATACGTCTTTCGTAGCCGTACAGTATGGTCACATTTCCAAACACTGGTCAACAAATATTAATTTCGGTAATGTCGCTGTTGGAAATAAACTGATTGCAGCCATTCCGGCATAGCGCTTACAGTGGCTGGTGGCACTTTCAAGCACTGTATATATATTTGCACAGAAGGTATTGTCCTGCCGGTGACAGACACTGGCATCTATTAAAGATTAAATTTAAAGAGAAATTTGCGACATAGCAACAATTCCATTGTTTGGGAAAACGTACAAAGCCCAAACACAAACTTTCGGGTAAACTCCATCAGAAAACACTGACCATATACAAAATGATATTCTCGGAAGTTGAGAAATCAAACGATATGAAAATAACTATATGCACTCGCGGTGTGCCACGGTGCATTAGTACATGATTAATATGGTCATGGCGATACGTAGCGGAGCCTATCTGAATAAATACGCTGTCTAACATAACAGGATGTTCTGTACAGCGATCCTGGCGAGATGGACGAGAGAGTTATATTTCCTGGTATTGTTTCCTCCACGTCGGTAGTGTATTCCGCGCTTCCGCCCCTTTATAGCTACACACAGGTAGCGAGACAAACGGATAGGGCTCACACTGTCATACGTCAGTCTACTAATAACGGTTCACTGGTAGTTGTGGAGACTATTTGGGAATGACAAAGATGCAGTAACGGCCCCAGTGTCCTTCCTTGTACTGGCTGTGGGGGAGGACGACGTGGGGGCGACGTGAGGGCTAGTTTATCTCATGAGCTGGTGAGGCTCAGCGCTGGACAGGATTATGACGGTGCCATAAACCACTCCTGTGAGGACACGGAGATCGACAGCTTGGAGGAAGACATATCGTTGATTGTTTGAAAAAATACAGAAGTGTGTTGACGTCCCATTGGTGTTGTTCACTGTAAATCAGGGATAAGTTGAAAGCTAATTGTTATTTTACTGGTTTCATATTCTGTTTTCAAGGAAAAGGGTTAAACGTACACTTTTCGTTTCACTCGCGTATTCAGATCCGTCTATATCGTCTCTCTCCTGCAGTACAAACACAGACACCGTTGTATTCATATCTGTCTATATCCTCTCACTGCAGTACAAACACAGACACCGTTGTATTCATATATGTCTATATCCTCTCACTGTAGTACAAAGACATTCAACATTGTATTCATATCGGCCTATATCCTCTCACACCTGTAGTACAAAGACTGAAAACATTGTATTCATATCTGTCGATATCCTCTCACACCTGTAGTACAAAGACTGAAAACATTGTATTCATATCTGTCTATATCCTCTCACAGCTGCAGTACAAACACAGACAACATTGTATTCATATCGGCCTATATCCTCTCTCTCCTGCAGTACAAAGACTGACAACATTGTATTCATATCTGTCTATATCCTCTCACTCCTGCAGTACAAAGACTGACAACATTGTATTCATATCTGTCTATATCCTCTCACCCCTGCAGTACAAAGACTGACAACATTGTATTCATATCTGTCTATATCCTCTCACTCCTGCAGTACAAAGACTGACAACATTGTATTCATATCTGTCTATATCCTCTCACACCTGTAGTACAAAGACTGAAAACATTGTATTCATATCTGTCTATATCCTCTCACTCCTGAATACAAACACAGACAACATTGTATTCACATCGGCCTATATCCTCTCACGTCACCTTCAGTACAAACACAGACACAATTGTATACACATCTGTCTATATCCTCTCCCTTCTGCAGTACAAACACAGACAGCATTGTATTCATATCGGCCAAATCCCCTCACACCTGTATTACAAAGACTGACAACATTGTATTCATATCGGCCTATATCCTCTCACAGCTGCAGTATAAACACAGACAACATTGTATTCATATCGGCCTATATCCTCTCACTCCTGCAGTACAAAGACTGACACAATTGTATTCATATCGGCCTATATCCTCTCACTCCTGCAGTACAAAGACTGACAACATTGTATTCATATCGGCCTATATCCTCTCGCTGCAGTACAAACACAGACACAATTGTATTCATATCGGCCTATATCCTCTCACTCCTGCAGTACAAAGACTGACAACATTGTATTCATATCGGCCAATATCCTCCCGCTGCAGTACAAACACAGACACAATTGTATTCATATCGGCCTATATCCTCTCACAGCTGCAGTATAAAAACAGACAACATTGTATTCATATCGGCCTATATCCTCTCACTCCTGCAGTACAAAGACTGACAACATTGTATTCATATCGGCCTATATACCGTCACACCTGTAGTACAAAGACTGACAACATTGTATTCATATCGGCCTATATCCTCTCGCTGCAGTACAAACACAGACACAATTGTATTCATATCGGCCTTTATCCTCTCGCTGCAGTACAAACACGCACATCATTGTATTCCTATCTGTCTATATCCTCTCACATCGCCTTCAGTACAAACACAGACACAATTGTATACACATCTGTCTATATCCTCTCACGCCTGCAGTACAAACGCAGACGCAGTTGTATTCATTTCTGCCTATATCCTCTCACAATATTTGTATTGACATCTCGATTGATCGCGTCGACTGTACGATTTCGTCTACATCAAGGGCATGTGTTAATGAAACACTATCAAAGAGTGATGAAACCAGGTGTTCCCGAAAGTTGAGCGTAACCTGCCCCACGCTGTGTTGATCCGGCCAGTTGTTGGCGACCTGCGTGCACACACTCCTACACACACGCGTTGGATGTCAAAAGTCTTAAACTCAGAAATCCATTGAGAGGACAGCCGCCTTAGCCAGCGTAATTTTAAGCCTTCTACACCCTGGAAAGAAACGGTTTCATAAATCCAAATAATGTCCAAAACGTCTAAGCAAAAGGCGCAGCTCCGACGTATGGAATCCAAGCTGCTGGTGGATGAGCAACTCCGACACAATACGTATAGAATCCAAGCTGCTGGTGGATGAGCAGCTCCGACAAAATACGTATAGAATCCAAGCTGCTGGTGGATGAGCAACTCCGACACAATACGTATGGAATCCAAGCTGCTGGTGGATGAGCAACTCCTACACAATACGTATGGAATCCAAGCTGCTAGCGGATGAGCAGCTCCGACACAGGACATATGGAATCCAAGCTGCTGGTGGATGAGCAACTCCGACACAGGACGTATGGAATCCAAGCTGCTAGCGGATGAGCAGCTCCGACACAGGACGTATGGAATCCAAGCTGCGGGTGGATGAGCAACTCCGACACAATACGTATGGAATCCAAGCTGCTAGCGGATGAGCAGCTCCGACACAGGACGTATGGAATCCAAGCTGCGGGTGGATGAGCAACTCCGACAAAATACGTATGGAATCCAAGCTGCTAGCGGATGAGCAGCTCCGACAAAATACGTATGGAATCCAAGCTGCTGGTGGATGAGCAGCTCCGACACAGGACGTATGGAATCCAAGCTGCTGGTGGATGAGCAGCTCCGACAAAATACGTATGGAATCCAAGCTGCTAGCGGATGAGCAACTCCGACACAGGACATTTAAAAGCCGTGAATGTGGACGAAGGTGACTGGTGCGTGAGTGGGTATTATAAGCTTATTACATTTTTACTATTCCCACTCACGGTCATGTTTTAAAACAATAAGAAAATATGGAATCTGTGAACAAATTCATGGGCATTCTAGATTCATTCGGTCAACATAGTGACACCAGGTGTTCGCTGTGCGCATGCCCTGTTGTACCCCTAGCAACCGTTCTGTTGAGGGTCAATGTCACCATGGATTTAGTTCACAACCATTCTACAATCGTTCAGTTCCAGGCAGTTGCTTTCTCTCAATAATATGAGATGAAGTATATTGGTAAATTGGTTTGTATGAATTACAGATCGTTTTTTGAAGACGTTTGCACTGTCATAACCGTCACCCACCAGCCAGGAAGACGTTCCCGGGAGGCTCCAGGAATCCGAAAGGGTGTGGGTGGGTTTGTTGATGACCACTCGCCACATCGAGGAGGATTTATTCAGACACACATGTAACAAAGCGGGAGTAATGTCTGAAGGAATACTACAACACCAAATGACAACAACACCCTCCGTGACACCATGGTTCTACGACTTCTACGTTCTTCTACTGGTCTCAATGATACCAGTAGCCTTTGGGTTCTTAGAACAACAAATATCATATTAGAGACTGAAGAACAAACACCAATAATTGTGTCGTGTGAACAGAAACGAATATAAGTTGAAATATGTGTCAACATCGTCATACGTAACAATGATACATTTAACTAAATCAATAAGCAAATAGTTGTCAACTGTTTCACACGTGTGGTTAACCCTGTTGGAAATATCCACAATTGCTGGCAGAAGCACATCGATATCTTATGTTAGCAGTGTAGTCTCTGGGCTGAGTCTCTATCACGCCCATATTGATTCGAGGGCCGCGCAGCATCGCACGCTCATACAACCCACACCAGCAATCTCTCTAAATATTTCATAGCGGTTTTGTTATTGTGACAAAGCTAACATATATCCTGCGGTTGACCACGTTTGACCTTCCATTGTTCTGAGCACGTTTATATCGCACAGTACACGATCTCATCGATCACATTATAGGGAGTACCCGTGCTGCAGGCCGCGACCTCACGACCAAGCACAACGCTATGTCCTGCACTGGCTCATGATGCTGTTTCAGTTTGCAATAGTCTTTGCTTGAGACAAGAGGATGAAAACTTTACAAGACAGAACATTTGCTATATAAAGATTACTGAGTGCGGCCATATTGGGCACGCCCTTTATGACTGACCTGCAATTGTGAGCGGTGTCGCTAGCTGCATTACGAGAGCCCCTCTCATCCGATCCCCGGAATAAAACACAAGTTCCGAGTGTTCCAGGTTAAGATCCACGGACGCCGAGCCAGCCGACGCCATCGCTGTGGCAGCAGCAGTACTACCAGCGGCTTGTCAGTGGGGCACTTTTCCCGCCATCTTACTTGTGATCATCTCGACTATTCCACGTACATCTCGTGCCACTCGCCTCCACGTGCCGAGATTTGTCACAATCACCATGGAAACGTGCCATGTCATTGTCATCAGATTTCACTGGCACATGTTGATCAATGAGCGAAATCACGTTAATCACAGGGACAGCGACCACATCGTTTGCTGACAGCGGCGGCCACGGACACAAGGCATCATGATGGAGACGAAGTCGCTGTATCACAGACCACGCTGCCTGCCCGGCTTCACCAGCCTCCACTCCCGATCGATGGGTTGGTTCTACGGGGGACACGCGCTCGGCAATTAGAACCCAGCTTTTGAATAACAAGTTTGAACGTTGCAGTTTTAGCACATACCGTAACCAATTATATGTCTTCTCGAAGTTTCTATAAAAAGCTAGTCATGTTTCGTGTCGGGAGGAACTCTGCTGGTCAAAAGTCTGTTTGGGTTATCCGTAGAATGAGGAGTATATTTTCTTTCACTACCTCGTGTTTGTCTGATAAGGCGCTTTAGCTGAAATAGAAGGCTACAGGTTACGTTCAGATTGCCACAAAAAGTCACAATAACTATCTGCCAACGACATTGCATTCAATAGCATGTTCTGCTTTAAATACAGTCAGAGATATTGCCAGGTTTTCTGAACACAAGCTGATATGTGGAAACTGTGTTATCATACAAGGGTTGAATGATAGGTTCTGAGCCTCACAAAGAGGGACTTGTACTAGTGAATGCTTTGTTGAGGACATTACATGATGTCACAGAGCCAATTGAGCCAATTAGTCATGTCAATTTGGCCATGTCAGTAAAATAAGCAGGGTTTGTGACCTTTGGGACATGGACAAAGTTGAGGAACGCGCAGTGATCAAGTACTTTCAGAAAAAGCGTTTAACACCAAAAGCCACTATCGCTATCACGAGAGAAGGATGACCATACCATGCCCCTGTAAAGAGCTAGAGACGGACAGGGGGACCCTGGGAGACGGCCTGAGACGTCAGCAACACCAGAACTGCTCCAGAGAATCCACGATAAGGAGATGACCGACCGGCGAATGACTGAACTTCATATTGCTGATTCAGTAGATTTTTCCCCACGAGAGAATTCTTTCCATTATCCCAGAAACTTTGTCAATGAAGAAGGTATCAGCATGTTGGGTCGCAGAGCTTCTTACATCTGATCAAAAAACGCAACAGACAGAACATGGTTTGCGATAAACTAGTTCTGTTGGAAGCTGATACTTAATGGTTCTTGCAACGATGTGTGACTATTGTTGAACCTGAGTTCAAACAACAATCAAAACGGCGAAAACACTTGCCATCACCAACGCCAAAGATGGCACAGACTGTCCCATCAGCGGGTAAGGTTATTACCGCCGTGTTCCGAGGCTGTCATCCTGGCGGACTGTCATCCAAAAGGCCAGACAATAAATGGAGCATTTTATGCTGCACTTTTGCACTAATTAAGACAAGGAGACGGGGGAAGCTGAGAAAAGATGTGCTCGTCCATCAGGACAATGCGTCAATGCACAAATCAAACATTGTCATGGCAAAAATCCACGGATGTGGCTTTAAACTCCGACAGCATACATCTGTACCCAAACATGAAGTAGGCTCGATGACGATCCCGTTTTGGTCTTACTACAAGTATATTGTATGAGGTCATATGGAAGCTCCAAGTGATGTTGACCAGCGATCTTTACTGCGGGGCTGGCTGGTGGGTCCGGTCCGGTCCGTTTCCCAACCACATTAATGAGCTGTGTGGAATTCAGATCATCAAACACAACATTGTGTAACGGAGTGGAAAGGATAACGTACCCGATATGATGACGTTAGTTGGAACCTGCGTAATTTAGTTGCAACACCTGTCACCCAGCCTGGCCACCTGCTCAAACTAGGCTGACTGTAACATATTACCTGGGACCAGATACCTGCTCCATCTAGGCTGATTGTAACATATTACCTGGGACCAGATACCTGCTCCATCTAGGCTGACTGTAACATATTACCTGGGACAAGATACCTGCTCCATCCAGGCTGACTGTAACATATTACCTGGGACCAGACACCTGCTCCATCTAGGCTGACTGTAACATATTACCTGGGACCAGATACCTGCTCCATCTAGGCTGACTGTAACATATTACCTGGGACCAGATACCTGCTCCATCTAGGCTGACTGTAACATATTACCTGGGACCAGATACCTGCTCCATCTAGGCTGACTGTAACATATTACCTGGGACCAGACACCTGCTCCATCTAGGCTGACTGTAACATATTACCTGGGACCAGACACCTGCTCCATCTAGGCTGACTGTAACATATTACCTGGGACCAGATACCTGCTCCATCTAGGCTGACTGTAACATATTACCTGGGACCAGATACCTGCTCAAACTAGGCTGACTGTAACATATTACCTGGGACCAGACACCTGCTCCATCTAGGCTGACTGTAACATATTACCTGGGACTAGACACCTGCTCCATCTAGGCTGACTGTAACATATTACCTGGGACCAGCTACCAGGCATCCCCACACGCGAATCACAGCCACAGCGTTTGCTATATTACTCCGCCGGTCCACAGATCGGTGTGCAGTTATGTTACGTCCTCAACTCCCTGAGAAGGATAAAAGCGAAGTTGCCTGTCAGATGCTAGAGGGTCTGCATCCCCGGGCTCTTGTTATTGTGGAATACCGACGCCCTGTCCGTTTGCCTTCTACAGTAATAATTATTGTAATGAAGTTCTCTGATGGTGGATGAGTAAAAAACTCCTATATATCTATAGGCATGCACCGTTGTCAAACAATTTCGTTTTCTTAAGGCGGTATTTGTTTGTGTATCAACCTACACGTGTTTGTAATGGTTTTACATATTACAGTGTCGGTACCGAGTGAGTGTATTAATGCTGGTATCATCGTCATGTAAAAGTCCAGTTTCCACCCTTGCCGAACTAGGCTGGAATCTCTTGGCTCGATCGTAGCGCCAACAGTGGCTATTAAGAGTAATGTGCTATTCTATGTCCCTCCTATTGACCAATCAGATATTACTTGCATTTGCTTCAGACAAGATTCTGGCGACCAGTCAAGATGATCTGATTGATAATCAAGATCATTATTGTAATGATGGTTAATGGTCTTAACTCGCGAAGTGCATCAGAACACTTGAGCACCTTGAAAAACATGAAAAGATTTGAAAAATATCTGTAGACGCCCAGTTGACGGTACACATGCTCTGCGAATCCTGCAATCGAGCGATATCTGCCCGGTAATTGCCATGTTGTGTTTATTACCCGTCACACGATTTTGATTGGACTATGCATAGACTCGTTAGTCCGGCCAAAATAAAACTCCATAAATCCAATCTAGTTCGGCAAGGGTAAAAACTGGATTTTTACAGTTAACTCCCTTGCCTCGGGAAGATGTGCAGGTATACAACCCATTCCTCACACAGCCAGCCCATTTACTAGCTTTGTTGGAATCTTCATCGAAACGTTGCTACAATCGTATAAAGAAGCTGATCTCGCCTACAATCTTGTCATGTATTATATATACAACTTCTATGTGCCACTCAAACAGCTCATAAGGAAGTCTTCGAGTTCCCAATATGGTGAGACAATGCTGACGGTTACTGCAAGTGTACTTTACTTAAGATGAAGCGTCAACGCCAGATAATATTCAGCCTCAACCACCCGCCGAAACTGACTGTACCGAGCACAATAGGTGATGAAAACCAAACGATTGGATCACAGAAACTACATCGTCACGCTGTGTCATCTTTTCAAAAAGAGTTACCACCAGGCACGAGCTGATTCCAACACGGTATGACCTGATTGACACCAGGTATGACCTGACTACAACCAGGTATGGACTGATCACCACCAGGTATGACCTGATTGCCACCAGGTATAACCTGACTACCACCAGGTATGGACTGATTACCACCAGGTATGAACTGATTACCACCAGGTATGACCTGATTACCACCAGGTATGGACTGATTACCACCAGTAATGAGCTGATTACCACCAGGTATGAGCTGATTTCCACTAGGTATGGACTGATTACCACCAGGTATGGACTGATTACCACCAGGTATGGACTGATTACCACCAGGTATGACGTGTTTACCCCCTGGACCTAAGTGTTAGTATTACCATAGTCGACCCCTTGTTAGTACATCCAGCCCAATCAGTACTACACCTTCATTGTAGAAATGAAATATTACCAAGTCTCAATCATACGAAATTTTCGGATAGTCAACAAGAATTTCAAAAGTATGTACTCATTCTTAAAGTTATTCAAAATGTTCTTACCTCACCTTGCATAAAGAAAGAATGAAAACATTATTAATAAAACGTAATAAAGGGAGATGGTTTAAAGTAAATATGTTCACTAACTTAATTTTGAAGTCTGTGATAAGTATTTAGAAGTTGGAAGAACGTGAATACCTGACACTTTATTAATGATGACAACTTCTTTAATTCTTTATAACGACGTTTCCGGGCTACTTCTTGTCCCTCCATCCCTGTACACACTCAGTACTCATCTGATTAAAGGACAAGGAGTAGCTGTACACACTCAGTACTCATCTGATTAAAGGACAAAGAGTAGCTCCAAAAGATTGGTGTTTCGTATTACATTTGTATTGGTATCTTGTAATATATTCATATTGGTTTCTTGTAATATATTCATATTGGTATCTTGTAATATATTCATATTGGTATCTTGTGTTACATTTGTATTAGTTTATAGTATTACATTTGTATTAGTATCTTTTATTACATACGTACTGGTATCTGGTATTACATTAATTGTAGTGGAATCTATCTGTGTAGAGTTGTGTCCCATCATCCTTTGCCCTGTTATCTCACTATAACAAAACTGTTTATCAACTTGCTTCATAGCTACAAACACATGTAGAATCCCGCGGTTACCCGGGTTGGAGCTGGTGCCTGCAGCCTGTGCTCGTTGTCAGGGGAAGACTAATGGATCGGGTGGCCAGGCCCGGTGACTTGGTAGATAGCGGAGTAGCGCGCATCGATGCTCATAATGTCAATCACTGCATTGTTTGGCCCAGACTAGTTACAGACCGCTGTCATATTTTTATGGATTTTTCTCTCTTCATCCTACAGTCTTGTACTGTATTGGGAATTTATCGACAAAAGGAAATTGTAACAGTAAATGCTCGAACAAAATATTTATGCTTCAAACTGTCAACTAACTGTCTGGAATAAATAAAACACGTTGTTGCGAGTGGCTTTTTTTAAACAATACATATGCTTCTATGTTCAATTTAAAAAGTATCTGCTTTTTCAGCTGAAACTAACAAAATATCTTCATACAAAATCCCATTCACATATACCCTCCCCAACCCCCCTCTCAGAATATCAAAGGGTCGGTTCCATGCTTGTTCAACGAAAAATCTACAAAGTTGCTTTATCTGTTAAAGCATTAAATTAAATAGATTCTAAATTGGCAAAATTGAATATTATTGATAAGCAATTCTAGCATATATGGCCGATGTTAATAATGTCACACAAGTTTATTCATTTCGAAATGGCAGATAATATATTAAAGAAATAGTACAGCGGTCTTCTTGTGTAACTGTGCACGTGACACGGGCGACGCATCAGTGAGTGAGTTACTGACTGGCTGACGGAAGGAGGAAGTGACTTGGCTTGAAAGCCGCGGTTTGATATGTACTCACGGGCAGAAGGAACTATACCAAATTTTAAATTTTGTCGTAATTACAATCGAAATATTGTTAACAAAGAGCTGTTTCATTGGAGTTCTTGAAGTTAGCGAGTACATAAAAAACATACAACTTTATGAGTAACAACTCCTGGTTTGTTGTATTCAGCGACGTTTCGATGTAGATTATCAAGCTGGAGTGACTACAGCAACGAGAGGTATATATACATCATATGTTGTGAGACGCAGCAGATACATATTAACAACAACAGGTAATATATCACAAGTAGCTCACAGGTAATAGGATGAGACCAGCTGCAGAGTAAGGATAACAAACAGCCCAAAGGTAATGAAGCAAGATACACAGTCAGGATTAAACGGTTGAACAAGCTGATTGGCTTATAAATAAAAAAGAGTCTATTGCTTGATTAGCTCTTCATAGGCAGACACGATGTAATATCCTTGATATTTGTTGATCAAAGGTTTGTGACGGCGGATGCCTCTAGAGAGATCTGAGAGTGTTCTATGAGGACGGGTGTTGCTGGTACGCCAGGAGATACCTACTCTTTTCGCGAACACCTAATGTCATTACTATTTTCACTGATCTATTCATCTAATAATTAGGCCAAATGGAATCTGCTTCGACAGATGATATGGACTGTTTTTGTATCTTGCATTGACAATTTATATTTTGTGAAGTCCTGATGTTTGGTAGAGAGGAGTTAATAATGATAATAGGCCATTTGTATTGCGGATGTTTCCACATCACACTGGTGCATTCAAAGCTCTGTTATTACCCCGGTCAATGGATCATTGTGCACTCAACAATCATTCTCATCTCCCTGGGGAGTATACAACATATGCTGCCTGTGAGGCGCTGGAAGGTTACCATCTCATCATTTTTGTTTGTTTGCTGATTAACGCACACAGCAATACTCCAGCAATATGACTGCGGGCTGTAAATACTCGAATCTGGACCAGACACTCCAGTGATCGATCTACGCAACTGGGATACGAAGACATGCACCCACCAAGTCCTACCGGTTACCCATTCGCTGCTTGGTGAGCAGATGTATGCCTGTGGAACAAAGTCACTACAAGGTGGCGCCACGTGTGTTACGTGGGATTCAGAAAGCCACTACAAGGTGGCGCCACGTGTGTTACGTGGGATTCAGTGTGGGGCAGAACCGAAACCCACAGGAAACACGGCCACCCATCCAAGGTCTCACCGCGACAGACGTTGCTTAAATTCACTTGATTTTTTTCCTGGCCACAGGACCACGAAGTGACTTTTATAATAGGGACCTGTTGCGAAACAAAAACAATAGTTGAACACAATAAATAAATCGGGTCTACCAATAAATGTCTATTTGATGGTTTGTTTGTTGTTTAACGCCACACTCAGCAATATTCCAGCTATATGACGGCGGTCTGTAAATAATCGAGTCTGGACCAGACAATCCAGTGATTGACATCATGAACATTGGTCTACGTTATTGGGATACGATGACATGCATCAACCAAGTCAGCGAGCCTGACCACCCGATCTCGTTAGTCGCCTCTTACGACAAGCATAGTCGCCTTTAACGGCAAGCATGGGTTGCTGGAGACCTATTCTACCCCGGATCTTCACGGGGGACAAGCACGGGTTGCTGGAGACCTATTCTACCCCGGATCTTCACCGGTGCTGGTGGTCTGAGAGGCTGGCTTCCTGTCTGCTTTGGCTGTTGTAGTTTAAGGTTACCTGATGCGGGTACATACTGGGCGGGATGTTTCACCAATGTACTCGTCACCACAGTAACAGTGAATTTTATAGATCACTCCTTTGGCGGGCCGCTTTTTGGAGGGAGGGTTACCGCCATTAGCTTGGAGGATGGTCCTTAGGGATGGGGAGCCAGTGAAGATGACACCTTTGTCTGTTTGATGCTTAAGTAATCTGCTGATTTGATGTGAAATCTTCTGATGGGGACGGATTCTTGTCTTGTCGGTTTTGGTTGGGGCAGGGGTGTGATGGAGGCTAAACCTCACTACCAGTAGATGCCTTAACATTAGAGCAAGACAGGTTCCACTGGTGACTACACAAGGTTGTTGGTAGAGGTCATTCGACGTCTGACGTACCCCGCTCGCCGTCGAGTGAGAGTCTGTATTGATGCCGGTGGTGGGAACACTCGATATTGACAAAAATAAGTGACCATCATGTCACCATGACTGACGGTTTACTGAATGCATTGTTGAATCGTCGAATACGGACAACTTCCCCTGCACGCTTTATTTTATCAACCTACCATTGATTAATTCCTTATGTTGGACAAAATGATGTATTGGGCAATGACAACTATCATATCTCAGCTGTCTTGCCTCTTCTGTTAATGCTGGTGTCCCCCGCCGTGATATTGCTGGAACATTGCTAAAAGCGGGGTAAAAAACATACTCTCACTCACTAACTCACTCACTCACTCACTCACTCTTATGTTAATCATCATCATATCATACTTCGTGTAGTTTCTTTTGCCCTTGTGTATATACTACTGTAGAGAAGTTAAAGAAAACGCGATTTATCTATCATAGCTTGTGGGTATTGCAACGCATACTAGTAGTCTTCCAATTGTGGGTGTTCTTTAACTTGTTTTAAGTAGTATATATTTCATCTGGTTGACATTTTGTAATAGAATGACAACCTGAAGTGACGCAGGTCCCAGACTTGCATTGCTCCGATACAACCCACGCCTACAATGGATGGTACTGGCGAGCCAGGAAGATAATCAACGGGAAACATGGATACGAACCGGTCAAGGAACGTAGCTCTTGTAGGCCTCACTTAACGTCTACAATTATCAAGTCTACAATATAGATACTATGTGGTGTGGTTCGGGGAAGGTCCTGCAATGTTATTCCTGTCCGTGATCTGTCTTCATCATCATCATCATCAGCAGCAGCAGCGTGATCATCATCATCATCATCATCATAATCATCATCATCTTCAATGTGATCACCACCATTATCAATATATTATTATTATATATTTAGGGTTGTTATTGTTGTTGTTGTTGCTGCTTCTGTTGGTGGCATTATCGTCATCTGGTTTTAGCATTATCATTATCATTTTTATCGCTTTCGATTTGTTTGTATATATTAGAATTATCATCTATCCTGCCGTTATATTTGTTGATACTAGAGTTGAAACGATGATGAATCACGATGAGGGGTCCCTGAGGGAACCACCCCCTGTATATACACAGATTAGCGTTAAGGCAGATCTCTGGGGATTGGTACTGTGGCATAAATGGATTATTCTGGCCCATTAATTGTAGACAATGTTTAGAAGGTTGCCATGGTAACAGAAATTTGTCATTACAGAAGTAGCCAACTTAACCTGAAACTCTACACTGGCGTACACCGATCAGCATCCAGCAGATGCATGGACTGGTATTGATTGGATCTTGCATTACGTTATTAGAAGGTGTTCGGTATCACGCGCGCCCCAGGCTGACACGTCGACAACAATACCAACAGTCTTTCTCGTGTGCAGATGAAACATGGTGTTCTCAGACAGATGTCTCCAGTGGGATTATGGGTGTTATCGCGAAAGCTCGTACACTCGTACACAAGGATGGGAGGTATTTTTGTAGGAGAGAGTGTAGGTGGTGATTTGCGCAGTTGAATGTGTTGTTTCTTCTGATGTGTCACGATGCCTTCCCAGCTTCTGGCTCCAGGCTCGGTCTTCGCAACATTGATCGTGTACCGAGAAGTGGGCGTGGTTTGTGTGTACATGGCGGATGTGATTACAACAGAATAGACTGTAATCGGCAGAGACAAATTCTTATTACGTTTTGTCCTCTGTTATGACATTTGACATTCTGCTGCTTCCTCGTTAAATGAATTATACTTCAGGACATACAGCGGAGAACTGGACTCAAAACATGTCAATGTTCTGTAAATACCATCTCCTATTGAATTGACGGAACAATTTAATTACGGTTTTCGGGGTTTTAGCAGGGAGTGAGTTATTGTAATACGGTGTGTTAAATGTGGAGACAGTGATGTAGCTCGACCATGGGAATGGCGCTGAGAGGGTGTCACATAGGTCACTCTATCAGAGATCAGCGGATCTTGACGAGCAATGAGCAGTTACACATTGACACTCAACGCCATGTGCAGCATGTATCGAGAGTCCGAGGAAGTGTCCCAGGGATCACGACCATGGCTATAGAGTGAGTGAGTGAGTGAGTGAGTGAGTGAGTGAGTGAGTGAGTGAGTAGCTTTGTTAGCGGTTGTGTGAATGAGGGAGTGACTAGATAAGTGAGTCGTATTTTACCAGAATTCCCACAGCATCACGCAGTAAACGTACAACACGTCTCCCTCATGGAGAAGATGAATATTTTGTGATTAAGGAAACGTAATGCTGTTACAGTTGTTACTATGGTATCATGACGAACCATGAATGTTGTTACAGCTGTTACTATGGTATCACCACGAGCCTTGAATGTTGTTACAGCTGTTAATATGGTATCATCACGAGCCATGAATGTTGTTACAGCTGTTACTATGGTATCATCACGAGCCATGAATGTTGTTACAGCTGTTACTATGGTATCATCACGAGCCATGAATGTTGTTACAGCTGTTACTTCGGTATCATCACGAGCAATGAATGTTGTTACAGCTGTAACTATGGTATCATGACGAGCCATGACTGTTGTAACAGTTGTTACTATGGTATCATGAGGAACAATGAATGTTGTTACAGCTGTTACTATGGTATCATGAGGAACAATGAATGTTGTTACAGCTGTTACTTCGGTATCATCACGAGCAATGAATGTTGTTACAGCTGTAACTATGGTATCATGACGAGCCATGACTGTTGTAACAGTTGTTACTATGGTATCATGAGGAACAATGAATGTTGTTACAGCTGTTACTATGGTATCATGAGGAACAATGAATGTTGTTACAGCTGTTACTATGGTATCATGAGGAACAATGAATGTTGTTACAGCTGTTACTATGGTATCATGAGGAACAATGAATGTTGTTACAGCTGTTACTATGGTATCATGACGAACAATGAATGTTGTTACAGCTGTTACTATGGTATCATGACGAACAATGAATGTTGTTACAGCTGTTACTATGGTATCATGACGAACAATGAATGTTGTTACAGCTGTTACTATGGTATCATGACGAGCCATGAATGTTGTTACAGCTGTTACTATGGTATCATGACGAGCCATGAATGTTGTTACAGCTGTTACTATGGTATCATGACGAGCCATGAATGTTGTTACAGCTGTTACTATGGTATCATGACGAGCCATGAATGTTGTTACAGCTGTTACTATGGTATCATGACGAGCCATGAATGTTGTTACAGCTGTTACTATGGTATCATCTGTACACGTAACAGATTAGAAGACTTTCTTTGTTAGACACAATCCTTGTAACCGCAAGAGTGCTGTATATGTTGTTATGTTCCCCGGTTCCTGTTGTTATTGACGTGGTACTCTGTCGAATGTAGCCAAGAACCGACAAGTCCTGCCACACCTGCCACCTGGCGCAGATGGTACACGTGGAGTCAGTATTACATAAAGCGACAAAACCCTTTCCATATCCAGTAGAAATTTCTGCATACAGCAGAGGCGATTGTACCATTCCGACTCTATCATGAGCATGTGTTTATGAATCACTATCAAATAGTAATGACACCAGGTGTTCGCGAAAAGGAACGGTCTCTGCGCCGCTGTCTTATGGCCTGACAAGAGTCCCTAAAGTTGCCTGAGGTGTTGCTTGCCACTCAGTGTGCAGGTATTGGACGAGACGTTGCAGGTTGAAGAAGGAGGTGATGTGGACGCAGACGTCGTCGCAGTACGTCCCACGGGGGTTCGATCGGTTCCAGATCTGGGGAATAGGCAGCCCACGTTCTGGTGATCCCATGTGGTTGATGACACCATTAACCACACTTGCCCTGCTAGGCCGAGCATTATCACCCTGAGGTGTGGCACCAGGTCCAATGGCAGCCAAAGCTGGTCGAAGGATCTCGTCCCTATAGCAAATACCTGTCAGATTTCCATTGACATGTAAAATTGGGGTCCTGTGATTCAAACTGAAGCCTCCCGATATCATCACTGAGCCAGCACCAAATCTGTCCCGTTCCCTGACTGTGGCATCTTGAAACCGTTCTCTTCTGTAGCAAAACACTCTACCACGACGATCATTGAACTGCATGCAGAAACATGACTCATGTGTGGACAAAACTTGCGACCACTTCTGCCTTTCCAGCTGAGATGATCTCGACACCATGCAAGACGTGCAGTTCTGTGACGTGGCAGTAGAGGTGGTCTTACAGCTGGACGCCTGGAGTTGATACCAGCAGAAACCAGCACCTCTGAGACAGTTCCTGGTTGTCTGTGCACTGCCCTCAGTTAAAGTCGCAATGGTTCTGCTGCTGTGAACCGATGCCGCAAAGCTGTCAGAATGACATAACGGTCCTCAGCCTTGTGGTTGATCTTGGTCTGCCTGAACGAGGTCGATCCTTGACTTCTCCATAGTTCTGGAACCTGTGCCACACGGCAGGGAACAGACGGAACCGTCTGGCACCTTCACTGATGGCTTGTCCATCTTGTAGCCATGCAGTGGCCTCCCTCTGTCCACGAGGCGTGTGGTCATTTAGGTGCCCTAGTGGTTAGTCCAGTGCAGTGTCAACCTTTATTCCCTTGTGTGCAGCATCACACAATCAAAAATCTTATTGCTTTTAAGGCATGGGATCTCCAGTGTTCGATCTGTTTCTACAGCATCAAATTGTGTGCTTATTTCAAGATATACAGAGCGTGAATGTAGTTTGGTAAAATGTGGGGGTGTTCCCATACTTGTTTGAATGAGTATATATAATCCAGATTTCATGTCTTGTAACAATATAAAAGCTCTTTCTCGTAGCCGTTTCTCGCAATTTATTCATAAATATGGTGCCTTCAAGATTTGTCCAAAAGTGCAATTGTTTAAATGGTTTTAATTGTATGAAGTGGGTATTTTAACATCACAGCTCCATGGTTTTTGTATGCATTGCATGGAATAACGTCAGCAGAGCCACTGGGCAGTGGGCTGATATTTTCAGGCGCTTCATTCATATAATTGTTACGCACTTCCATGAGTTGCGTTTAAGGCCGCTTTGAGCAGTATCCGTAGTTATAACACTGCGCGTCAGCTTATTTTGAGGGAGGAGAACCCGAAATAACGCAGTCCAGACTCGACTATTTACAGACTGCCGTCCTGTAACTGGAATGTTGCCGAGTGCGGCGGTAAACAAGAAAGAAACAAAAAAAAGCATCCAGCATACCACTTAATGTATTCTCTACAACTAAATACACTTCTCCACAGGTTGGTGATCAGAAAGAGAATGATGTGGCAGTGGTAGTCAGGTGATAATATGGCGAAGGTCACTATGCACGGGGTTACAGTGCGAGACCCTGTTGTTGGGGTGGTGACCATGGTACTGCTGGGATGTGTTCGGCCAAAGGGTTTAGAAGCTGAAAACTTTGTTCAAGCACATTTCCACAAAACGATCGAAAGAAGGACGAAATGCATAGTGTGAGATAGGATAAATTTAAAAATATAACATTTAGTCATTCGTCAGATCAATGATTTATCATAATGAGTCCACTGACAAAACATTTACCTAACAAGAGACGGGGAGACAACCCATAAAAGAGGAGAGGTGCACGAACTCAAACAATGTCAATGAGGCATGATTGGTGCAGGCGAGGCAGCGGTGGTGCACTGAAGACGCCCTGCATTTGCACAAAAGGCAGAACATGATTTCGAACGGCGTCGTCCTGGTAGCGCACGCCATTCAAATTTCTATTAACAATGATGAGTTATGCCTACCCATACCATTATACTTCCACCCAAAACTGGCGATGTTGAATAACGCAAGTCGCGTAAACGTTCTCCTGGCGCCTGTAGACCTTGCGCGACCATCAGGACGTCCTGATGAAACCTCAACAGTGCACCGTCTTGTCTTCTGCACCTCTCTGATGGCGCTTACCTCAAGTGAGGTTTCGTTGGCACGTCAGGGCCAATTGGTGTGCTCCCTCAACCCTTTGCGTACTGTTTTGCCACTAATCGGTCTCAACCAAGGAAATGTCCAAGCTGATAATGTGACAATAATATTTGGGATCGATTCTGTAGATGCACCAACCGAATATGGTTGTCTTGACATCACACATGGACAACTGGCCCGTGGCAAGTCACGAGTGTTGCCCTGCTGAAGATAACATCTTCAAACAGATGATATTGTGTTTCTATGAACATTAAAAATGTCTGTTTACTGATTCTGTGTCATTCCTGTCTTGCAGCATAGATGTTGAATTTCAGCAAGCCGTGGGGCTGCTAAGCCAAGATTTAAGGTGAAACAAAAGTAGGGCAGATGTCTGAATATGAATTAAAAGATGCAGTATATATTTTCAGAATATATTTATTAAGTTGACATGGAGTAGTTTCTTTTTTCCCATTAGAATAGTTTTTTCAGCTGTACTAATTCAGTAACATACTACTCATTGTTTAATCATGAGTGACTGGTTTGGTTAAACATGGCTTTAAACAGTATCACAGTAACCTCGTGGCTTGCAGGAAAGGGGAGGGTGAGGTGAAATGGGGTTTAATGTCACGTCCAAAATTATTGCGTGGGGAGGGGGGGGGGGGGGGCTGCTGCTTGTACAAGTCCACACTAATTCCAATTTTATAGTGCCAGCCCACCGACGCATTTTAACGTGAATACCCCATTCAGACACGCTATACAGACTCCGAGCCGACCAGTCATTGTTTTAACCACTTACTGCCAAGCGCCAGATGGGGCAACAACAAGAACCATCTTTTAACATCAAATCTCGGATCTTCCGCTCTCCAGTCAGACGCACCATGGAGTCTGTCTTGCAGGAAAGAGCTGAAGTGATGCAGTGTTTAAGGTGTTTAACTTTCCTTGTAGAACGGAGATAAACATACTGTGAGGTATGGTTACGCCGGACAGGCAGCCTGGGCTCCATACTCACTATGGGAGCTGAGAATGAGAAATGTACACTGATCTGGTGACTGGGGGGATAATGTCATGCGCCTCATGAATACCCATCGATTTATCTCGCCCTGCTCAGAGGCCAAAATTCGGCTCCAAGCCTGCAAGTTAATGTTGGTTAAAATGACAAAATTGAACTTAAACTTTTCACAATTTTTGTTACCATGGTTACAAGAAGTGTGCTTTCAGTTTAATTTTTAATTTTGGCATTGAATGTAATATAAAAATTTGTTAAAATAATAAAATATCTCTGAAACAAACAAAGTGAGAGAGTGAGTGAACATTGTTTGACACTTTTTTCAGCGTTATTTCAGCGTTATTTCAGCAATATTCCAAAAATATCACAGCAGGGGACACCAGAAGTTGGCTTCACTCATTGTAACCATGTCGGGAATCGAACCCAGGCATTCGACATGACAAGCAAATGCTTCAACCACTGGGCTACCCTCTGCCCATGTACAAACAAAACAAACAACCATTATGAAATGTAATATTTACTTTCGATATAACTATCATTTATACATCTTGCATGTATGAAAATTTTAACAAAGAGCCAAACATACGCATTAGGCGAGTAATGCACAACACATGATGACGATGGCGACGTACGGACTTCAGAGTACTGTATCCCGATGGCACATAAATAACATGTCAGCATAAAATGAACCTCTGTACAAATGTATACAGACAGATCAATCTATAAAATTAATCATCTTACAAAGAGAGAATAAATAATTAAGGAAAAGTTTCCAACTGAGTAAAAACATGTTAGGTAGAGATGACAGGCTTTATGATACTTATCTGTATAGTGAGTTTAGTTATTAAGTCAGGGAAGATTGGAAGCGTCGGATTTAGAAATGAACAAACTCACAATCATGATTTTCATGACAAACACCAAGCACTCCCCGGATAAATGAGTTGACATCTTCAAAATATACATCAAACAGTGGGAACTAAAAGAATGACAGTATAAAATGTACATGTTTTGAGCTAATGACAGCAGACAGACAAGAACAGTAATTCCACTTGCCATGTCGCAGCCAATGAAACTATCGCTCCTGCCAACAGAATCGAGAGGGGGGGGGGGACGATGAGGCTAGCTACTGCGGAATATTCTTACATCTGTACAATAACAATCTCCTCTAAAGCTCTGTCTTCTTAGATTTAACTTTCTTTCCATTTCTATCGTATCCCCTCAGTTGGTTTGTAGACTCTTTTGCCAGATACTTCAAGAAGTCATCGACCTCACGACCTCCCTGAAACACGAATTTGTATCCAAGTTTAAAAATCATTCAATGACTGAGTGGGCTTCGCTATTTGGGAAACCAACTTGCAGAGTTGTGGTGTCAACAAACAAACAAACAGACAAACAATTGTTATAAATGAAGGCCTGTCATTGGGAAAGCCACTGTAGAGATGTGCTCTACTCAATATTCCCCTAATTCAAAGATCTCGTCTTGAACTCAATGTGTAAGGTGGTGTATGGGAGTGAGCTAGTGCGTATTGTCATCAAGTGGATGTAACCAGCACACATCAGCACTTCGGATATCAACAGTATATATCTGCCCCGTCTTGAAACACCATCATGTGCGTGACAGGATACCCCACTTGTGACAGACTAAACAAACTTCCTAACCCTGGGTCAATGCAAAGCATGGAGTAGAAGCCCTTATACGGGTCAATGCATGGAGTTGTTTGTTTGTTGCCAAATGCAGCAATATTCCAGCAATGTGATGGCTGTAAATTATCAGGAACAGACCAGACAATCCAGTGATTGACATCATGAGCATCGATCCAGGCAACTGTAATACGATGACACGCACCTACCAAGTCAGTGAGCCTGACCACCCGATCCCGTTAGTCGCTTTTTACAACATGCATGGGTTGCTGAAGACCTATTCTGACCCAGATCTTCACGGGTCTAATTATTGAAGTAGAACCACCTACCCTGGATCAATGCATAGGTAAATTGCCTTTCCCAGTTGCTTGATGCCCTAACAGTGAAACTTTGGGTAGCCATCAAATCCTGACTTTAATACTGCATACATGCTGGGAAACCATTCTGCCCCAGAACCCCCCTGGGAAGGTAACTTATTTGCTTTATTAAGAAAACTGACTCGTTATGGGAATGATTTTCTTGAAATTCCAATGAGGCAACGACACTCACAGAATCATGAACGCCAAGAAGAATGTATCGAAACATAAGCAGTAAGTTTTCGAGCCAATGGAGTCGTGGTCTGGTCTGCCGCACACATCAGCACTTCGAGTATCAACAGTGATTGTCTGCCCCGTCTTGAAACAACATCATGTGTGTGCAGCTACCACCGATACTGTCATTGTCGATACTGTGTCACACTCCATGCCGTGTCAGGCTCCATGCCGTGTCACACTCGATGCTGTGTCACGCTCGATACTGTGTCACAGTAAAAACTCTTCTGTTATACTTCATTGTATAGAATGTCACGGACTGACGTCATACTTACATTATATTTTTTGGGCGCACTCTTTGAGTTCCTTGGTGCAAAGTATAGTGTTGGGAATCTGAAACAAATACAAATACATTTAGTATTCTTTCAAAGGCACAAGATTTAATACCCAAATACATGATTGTGAATTATCATGGTAGGATGTTTTAAAATTTCAGCTATAATGACGGCATCAGCTTGTACACCTTGTCTCTGTTTCTGTCACCTCTTGCTGGTAAAGGGACATTTCCTTCACAATATTTCCTTCATTTGTTGCTGTAAGACAGTCATCATTTGTTGCTGTAAGACAGTCATCATTTGTTGCTGTAAGACAGTCATCATTTGAGCTTCATGTCAGCCGCCTGGACAGACAAACCAGATAAGAGCAATGTTGTCAT
Source organism: Haliotis cracherodii (assembly GCF_022045235.1). Taxonomy (NCBI): domain Eukaryota; kingdom Metazoa; phylum Mollusca; class Gastropoda; order Lepetellida; family Haliotidae; genus Haliotis; species Haliotis cracherodii. The sequence continues at coordinate 1,512,320 of NW_027266264.1, read as the reverse complement.
GCTGTCGACCACCCAATGCCCAGAGTGGCCTCCCAATGCACCAAGTGGTCTCCCAATGCACAGAGTGGCTTCCCAATGCACCAAGTGGCCTCCCAATGCACAGAGTGGCCCCCCAAACTATCTGATTAACCCATCATCTCATGACAAGCAAGCCATCATACCAATTCTACAATGAGTCACCATGGCGGACTCACCATGGCCCACTGCTGACAGGATTACCTACCCAGAGACTTCGTATGGTTTTGCTACATCATTTGCTGTAGCATCCATCTTGGCTATCGTGATCTCCGGCTCATCCTTAAGCTGAAACAATCGAATGCATTCATGTTAAGTGGAAAAGTATGGGTGTTCCTATAGATACAGCACAACTGGGGTAAAGTAGGGGTGTCCTATAGATACAGCACAACTGGGGTAAAGTATGGGTGTCCTATAGATACAGCACAACTGGGGTAAAGTAGGGGTGTCCTATAGATACAGCACAACTGGGGTAAAGTAGGGTTGTCCTATAGATACAGCACAACTGGGGTAAAGTAGGGGTGTCCTATAGATACAACTGGGGTAAAGTAGGGGTGTCCTATAGATACAGCACAACTGGGGTAAAGTTTGGGTGTCCTATAGATACAGCACAACTGGGGTAAAGTAGGGGTGTCCTATAGATACAGCACAGCTGGGGTAAAGTAGGGGTGTCCTATAGATACAGCACAACTGGGGTAAAGTAGGGGTGTCCTATAGATACAGCACAACTGGGGTAAAGTAGGGTTGTCCTATAGATACAGCACAACTGGGGTAAAGTAGGGGTGTCCTATAGATACAACTGGGGTAAAGTATGGGTGTCCTATAGATACAACTGGGGTAAAGTATGGGTGTCCTATAGATACAACTGGGGTAAAGTTTGGGTGTCCTATAGATACAGCACAACTGGGGTAAAGTAGGGGTGTCCTATAGATACAGCACAACTGGGGTAAAGTAGGGGTGTCCTATAGATACAACTGGGGTAAAGTATGGGTGTCCTATAGATACAACTGGGGTAAAGTTTGGGTGTCCTATAGATACAGCACAACTGGGGTAAAGTATGGGTGTCCTATAGATACATCTGGGGTAAAGTTTGGGTGTCCTATAGATACAGCACAGCTGGGGTAAAGTAGGGGTGTCCTATAGATACAGCACAGCTGGGGTAAAGTATGGGTGTCCTATAGATACAACTGGGGTAAAGTTTGGGTGTCCTATAGATACAGCACAACTGGGGTAAAGTATGGGTGTCCTATAGATACAACTGGGGTAAAGTTTGGGTGTCCTATAGATACAGCACAGCTGTGGTAAAGTTTGGGTGTCCTATAGATACAGCACAGCTGGGGTAAAGTAGGGGTGTCCTATAGATACAGCACAGCTGGGGTAAAGTATGGGTGTCCTATAGATACAACTGGGGTAAAGTTTGGGTGTCCTATAGATACAGCACAACTGGGGTAAAGTATGGGTGTCCTATAGATACAACTGGGGTAAAGTTTGGGTGTCCTATAGATACAGCACAGCTGGGGTAAAGTTTGGGTGTCCTATAGATACAGCACAGCTGGGGTAAAGTAGGGGTGTCCTATAGATACAGCACAGCTGGGGTAAAGTATGGGTGTCCTATAGATACAGCACAGCTGGGGTAAAGTAGGGGTGTCCTATAGATACAGCACAGCTGGGGTAAAGTAGGGGTGTCCTATAGATACAGCACAACTGGGGTAAAGTAGGGGTGTCCTATACATACAGCACAACTATAGAAACTATCATGACTATAGTAAAAGAGCAAATAGATCTTGACATAACCCCAGTGTTCATTATGAAGGTTGTTTGACCATGACACAGCACAATCAGAAAGATTATCAGCAAAGTATTTCTGAATTACGTCCCATCTTATATCATCATGTTAGCTGGTCAGGGATCAAGCTTGTTAGAACACCATGCTGAAAATTCATACAGACCTGTCCTATGAATGCAATGATTCAGGCAGAGAAGCTATGGAGATTATACATACACATGCTATTAGATGATAAAAGGACCTGGTCATACAACTACCAAAAAACATTTCAGTCATAAAAGTTGATTGTTGACTACAGTGAACTCGATACAGCCAGCTGCATGTCATGTTCAGTGTGGAGGACGGGGGCTAGACAGATCAAAGACACTGACTGGGTATGTTATAGGTTGGGTATGTGCTCCCTTATCTAACATACTTATTGCTGGTTGGTTTGTTGTTTAACACCGCACTCAGCAATATTCCAGCTATATGACGGCAGTCTGTAAATAATCGAGTCTGGACCAGACAATCCAGTGATTAATATCATGAGCATCGATCCACGCACTTTGGATTGATGACATGCATCAACCAAGACAGCGAGCTTGACCACCCGATCCCGTTAGTCCCATTTTACGACAAGCATGGGTTGCTGAAGACCTATTCTACCCCGGAATCTTCACGGGTCAACATACTTATTGACACAGCACAATCAGAAAGATTATCAGCAAAGTATTTCTGAATTACGTCCCATCTTATATCATCATGTTAGCTGGTCAGGGATCAAGCTTGTTAAAATGCCATGCTCGGTCCAAAGATACAAAATAGTAAACATGGTGAAGGAGACTGACAGAAACTGAGGCCATGGATTAGCTTCAGAATCAATGCATCAACATTCAATTAAACTATTCAAAAATCAGCCTTCGGGATAATTTGGTGATATGGTTCCATAAAGTGATCAACAGTCTTACTGGAGCGAAATCCTGCATCCTTTTTTAATAAAAATTGAAAACTGATGCAAAGTACATTCACTAAGATGCAAAAGATTTGCATGCATGCTTAGTAATTCTGCTATTACATAATTGCGTACCACATAAAACTAATCATTAATAAACTACAATACAGTCGTATGTTTCATGATATTCTAGCGCCATATTTATTTTTAACTAACTGCCTTATAGAAGGCTGAATTTAATTTTGACATTGGTCTACAAAGAGATATGATAAGTATCTTATTTATAACATGTAGCCAGATTAAACATTACTTTTTGACACAGCACAATCAGAAAGATTATCAGCAAAGCATTTCTGAATTACGTCCCATCTCTTATCATCATGTTAGCTGGTCAAACAAAGCCACATGCCTACAGCTGCAGTCACTATTGCACTGGCCATGCAGCGATGTATCAATCAGAGCCATGCACCAAAGTATCAATCAGAGCGATGCACCGACATATCAGAGCACTAACCTTTTCTGCTAATTCATCATATTTCGGGGCCAAACTCTTACAATGGCCGCACCAGGGAGCATAAAATTCAATAAGAACATCCTTCTCCTTGTTGTTGACAATTTCATCGAAGTTCTTGGCCACGAGAACCTAGAAAAAATAATCATAGCATTAGTAGAATCATGAGCCCCGAAATGAGCCCGGCGTGGACTGGGCAAGTGTCTTCAAGGGACTCACTAGTTTGCTCATCCACCTTGCTGATTCCCATTCTTTGCATCATGCAACATGGAGGCAATGCCAATTAACTGTATATGGTAATCAATATGATGAACATTTCATTCACTGACATGAATTCTGCAAACAGCAAGTGTCAGAGAGTTAATGTTTTATTTGATCAGAAATCAAGTCCCTGATTCCTCATACAACAATGACGACAAGATGTCGAAATGCAAAGGGGTCTAAAAAGAATTTCTAATTGTACCGACACAACTCCGAAATCAAATGATGGATAACGATGGCCTCAGCCTGCAGCAAGGAAACATGTTGATTTTGTTCTCGTACAGAGTCTACATGACGTTTGTTGTTTTAATCCTGCACTCAGCAATATTTCGGCGGTCTGTAAATAATTGAGTCTGGAACAGACAATCTAGTGATTGACATGAGCATCGATCAACATAATTGGGATACGATGACATGCATCAACCAAGTCGGCGAGCCTGACCACCCTATCCCATTAGTCACCTCTTACGACAAGCATAGTCGCCTTTTACGGTAAGCATGGGTTGCTGAAGACCTGATAGAAAAGTGGGAGTACCTTGACCGGCTCATCATTAGGCTCCGGGACAGCTTCAGACTTGAGGTAGGGATCCACCTTCCCATCAAGGACATCCCTCACAAACTGTTCAAATGTCTCCATGCTGAAAGCAACAAGTATCAATGTGTTACAGATTGTTACATGACATTCCTACCATGTCAAACTTTAACACAAGTGGAAACAAGACATAATTGAATACTGACAAAACTAAAGGAAATCATCTCTCCATTTTTACATGAATCATACCAAGCTAGCTATGTCCTATTTTTTTAATGACTTGAGTGATTATGGTTTTACGCCGCTTTTAGCAATATTTCAGCAATATCACATGGGGAAACACCAGAAATGGGCTTCACACATTGTACCCATGTGGGGAATCAAACCCGAGCCTTCAGCCTGACAAGTGAACGCTTTAACTACTAGGCTACCCCACCGGCCCTTTTCTGACTTGAAATAATCAAATGTTTTATTGCAGAACAGGTCATCAAGAAGAAGGCTCTTCAGCGCATGCGGAAATAGATCTTTGATATATAATTCTACAATACTACTTTCTTATTTATGAGATTTTTAAAGTTTAAAGTTAACCATGGTGTCTGATTTGCATTTTGAAGTTGGCTGAACACAATGAAACATCGTGACAAACCAGTTATCCATAAGACTTCCGCTGTTTTAAGCATGCTGTCCAACACACCTGAAGTCTCCCTCCATCCTGTATTTTTTATCCTGTGTATCTCTAGCGCAGACAAATGGCTTGTCACCGGAGATGTCGTCGATACCATTCTCATTCAGCTCAAACTTCATTTCCTCCTTGTTGCTGATGGCGAAGTAGACAGTCTTGCCCTCGTCCCTAATCTTCTTCCCGACCTTCATCACTCTGTGGGCAGAAAACATTTCCATACAACTTATCAACATGACTACATAGAGAAACCCTTTTCTGTAGTTTTCACTGTGGCCTGTAAATAGTCTGGGACACATGAACCAGTGCTTCATAGCTTGTTCCACATCCACACCATCAGCATGTTCAGGGTATGACGTCACACCATCAGTTCATACATTTCATCAGAACAAGAAGTACTTTATTTTAAATCAAGAACACAAACAAACTAATAATTCTTCACAGCTTGATTAACCTAATTGGATGGCTGGTTGTTGTTTAACGCCGCACTCAGCAATATTCCAGCTATATGATGGCGGTCTGTAAATAATCGAGTCTTGACCAGAAAATCCAATGATTGGTATCATGAGCATCAATCCACGCAATTGGGATCGATGACATGCATCAACCAACTCAGGGAGTCTGACCACCCGATCATGTTAGTCGCTTTTTATGACAAGCATAGTCGCATTTTACGGCAAGCATGGGTAGCTGAAGTCCTATTCTACCCCGGATCTTCACGAGTCTGATTTAACTTTAACCAGTTTCATGTTGACATGAAAATCTAGTTCCAACCTAGTCCCAAAATCTATCAAAGTTGATCATGCTGACTGTCATGATTGTAGAGACAGTACTTTAGTGGCAACATGATTACCGGTACAGTACATAATGTTGAAGTACCCACATCACAAGAAATCACACATAACACACCGCTTTTAGCAATATTCCAGCATTACCACAGCAGGGGACACCAGAAATGGGCTTCACGCATTGTACCCATGTCAGGAATTAAACGCGGGTCATCAGCATGACAAGCAAATGCTTTAACCGCTAGGCTACCCGACCGCCCCAGAGATGAGTGATGTAGTATGGTAAGTAAATAAAGCCAAGAGGTATTGAGTATGTTCAAAGATCAATGAGTGGACAATTAAGGGTAAAGACACAAATTTTACATGCACTTGGTGCATGTAGTCTTTGGTTGCATTTTTCAATAATAGGTTGCACTGGTGCTTGTTGTATATAGTCAAACACCGAAGTGTCGAACCTACTGTTGTCTCAAAGTAAAAGCAAGGTCCCTGTGTATTCCTTCATCATTTTCGGTTTTGTCAAACCTAGGATATTATAAAGTATTTACGTAGGTCCCTCTACTGTTGCTAAATGGAGTCCTGTTTTAGGCTCACCTGTTTCTCCAGTAGTTTGTTCCTTTAATATTCTTGACATAGTCGACATCGTAGTATGCTACAAACAAAGGCTTCTTGAACTGGTCGGCGTTGTCTTGCTTCCTCTGCCCACACAGGCCCTTGCTGAAAACAATAATAAAATCAATGTTGTATATCTTGCCCAACTGCATCTTCACAGGGAGGGGAGGTAACTCACTTCAAAAGGCCATTTTCCTTGCCGATCTAGGCTGGAATTATGGAGTTTGATTTCGGCTGGACTAACAACCTATGTATAGTCCAATCAAAATCTCATAAAGAAATCGACAGATATTTTCCAAATCTTTTCAAGTTTTGAATGAAACTGTTCACATGATTTCATGAACCTAGTGAAGTAAGACCCTCTTAATTACAATATAGATTTTGTTTACCGATCAGATCATCTTGACTGTGTGCAGCCATTTCTTTTGAAGCAAATGCAAGTGATATGAGAGGTGGAATCTGATTGTCAATAGAAGGGACACAGAAGAGACATAACTCGTAATAGCCACTGGTGGTGCTATGATGAGCCCAGAAATTCCAGCCCAGTTCACAGTGGATCACAGCCTCCAAGCCCATGAAAGGGATGAAACAATGTATCGGTGCATCATGAGTTTTCATGCAACAATACAATGCATGATGCATTTCTTCCTGTATCGATACAAGGCGACACTTCCTAGAAGAACTGTATCGATACAAGACGACACTTCCTAGAAGAACTGTATCGATAGAAGACGACACTTCCTAGAAGAACTGTATCTATACAAGACGACACTTCCTAGAAGAACTGTATCGATACAAGACGACACTTCCTAGAAGAACTGTATCGATACAAGACGACACTTCCTAGAAGACATTACTACTCATTTAATGACAGCTTTTTTGTCAGTCAAATGTCACAAAATATGTTGCAATTAAGGTCTCAAGTTCACTACTACAACAGCCACTAGCCAGCTAGCTTTACCATTTGAAACTGCTTTTAAATACTTCTAGTCAAGAAGTTCCACATGATTGGACGTAAATATGTGCATTGCATTATGTATCATGACCTACATACCATGATACGTATCGTGACCTTGCTGTATCATTTCACCCCTACAATACATCCTTCAATAGTCACGCTAGCCTGCTGGCCAGAGACTACTACATTGTGCCAAGGACAAGTGAAAACCCAATGAGGATAGGCCTCATTCACCAGTAGCATTTATGGGCTATAATGCTGAACCAGTTCTCAGTGCTTCAACTTTGCTACAAATTGATCTGAATATAACCGACAGAAAATGTAAACATAGCACATCTACATTTTAAATTCAGTTTCAGCTGAATTCTAGTTGACTGGTACGGTATTCAGGGCTCCTTAAACATGTTAAACAGAACAAACTCATCTTACCTTGTGTCTTCAATCCACGCCTTTACTTTGTATTCCTTCACATCCCCATCAAAGGCGACCTCTTTGTCTTCAAATTTGCTCTGGAATTTTTTGGGTCTATAGATTACAATTTCACTGAAAAAGAGAACATTACCTAACATTAACCAAGGCTTACAGTACAAATCCAGGACATTTCATCTGATTATTCCAACAATACTAACCAAGCCACCCATTGTTTCCGAGTGATTAATCATGAAGGCAGTAACCACGCAGAACACGACAAATCACAGGTGAACTGTGGCACTAAGCCAGTTACAAGCAGAGAGCATCTTTAGTACTGGTGCTTCTGTCGTCAATTCTGATTAACATTAAATAAGCTGCTCCAAAGCTTTCCACCAAAGATAAGAAGCTTTTCAGATGACTGCTGACATGTTCTAAGGGAGCTTACTCTGAGCGTTTGAATTTCCTTGCAACATCTTTGCTGTATGTGTGAGCAAATCGCAGATCACTGGACATGGTATCAGCCAAAGTCTTGAATATCTTGGCCAGTTCGTCGTCCTTGGAACCAAAAAAGCCTAGAAACAGGAAGATATGGAACTTGACAGAATCAGCAGTGTTTGTGATTGGTTCATATAATTCTATCAAGTAACAGACTGTGCCTGAATTATCAAACATTGCGCCACCTAAAACAAAGGATTGTTCTGGTAATTTATTAATAATGGGAACCGTAATGCCTCAGTCCTATCATTCCTGATCATGGGATATCAGATGAGTAAGGAAATAGCTCATGTCATCTCATCACTGGCATCAGTTCCAAGACTTACAATTAACATAACTTTACAGGTGTGATAGCCCTCTTGGGGGAACGGAGTGCCTATATCAACAACTATACACCCATAGACTAGAATGTGTCATGAAACAAATTAATGCGACAGTCCTACATTAATAATTAAAAACTGATCAGCAAACAGTATTAAGACTCTCAAGACAGTAAGGATGTCTATTATGTCTACGTCGTGTTATATTAAAAAAACATTATTAAGACTCTACACTCTGGATTCTAAGACTGTGGGGTTACAGGAAATTGAATAATATTTTTTGTTTTCTTTATATGTTGTTTCACAAGTGCAATCCTTTCAATATAAATGAGCAGTTGTGGGTATTTGGTAAAAAAGTAAACAAATTTTGAAACAAAACACACCAGACGTGATTCAAAAGTTGAATTCTATTTACCCTCACGCTAGGCATATATAAAATGCAGAGACTCTTAATGTAATTGTATCTTAAAGGAATAAATAGCAATCAGCTGAATGCACATTATCTCCAAGAATCTACCAGGGATTTTAAATAAAATTTATCAAAAACAAAGACACATATACAATTAACACTTTAAAACCAGATGGTGTTATAACAGGGTCAACTTGGGGCATTTAGTACAGATTTGGTGATACGCTATTTTCGGTTACACGCAAGAAGTATGTGTTTGAATATTAGTCACATAGTCAGAAAAACTAGTCAATGTCTGTGTAATGCACTTACCTTATTCCACATACTTAACACTCCGCTCTAATAAGCGCCCACGGCGATATATGCTTATTTATTTGCTAGTGAACAATCCCAATTAGCCCCCAGATTGATAAATGTACACAAGACTTATTTATTCATGCATAATACGCACTTGTGTTATACGCACCCTTAATTATGGCAATTAAATTCTGGAACAAAATATCTATGTGCATAATGCTCAAGAGAATATGTTACAAAAAAAAACCTTTCATGGGTGCAAGATCACAGCAGAAGGAATACCTTTTAGTATTTTTGTAGAACTATTGTACGTGGAATGTCAGGATGTATTGCAAGATAAAAAATATTATAAAGAATAGTTATTTAGCTTGTATGTTTGTTTTTATTCAGATACTCGTGATCCATGCAACAGTGATCACACAGCCTTACCAACTACTCCATATTCCTCCACTGCCAGGAACTTCTTCAAGTCCTCTTCGGATTCACAAACTTTGGAGGAAGGCCCAGCCTTGGACTTCATGAGTTTGACAATACCACCTGAAGGAGATACCATGCATCAGCTATTTCTGGTTGGAGACTGTTTCAGGGATTCAAGATCAGTCCTCAATTGGCATGCATGAACCACAACCAAACAGTTTTACAGACATAACCAAGACAAACAATATAAGGAACACTCTTGTACACACACTTACATTCACTGCAGAAAAATGACAAATATAACACGGATCCCCACCCCTGAGGACATGTGTCGGAAGACCTCGGATCCCCACCCCTGGGAGCATGTGTCGGAAGACCTCGGATCCCCACCCCTGGAGGCATGTGTCGGAAGACCTCGGATCCCCACCCATGGAGGCAAGTGTCGGAAGACCTCGGATCCCCACCCCTGGAGGCAAGTGTCGGAAGAACTGGGATCCCCACCCCTGGGAGCATGTGTCGGAAGACCTCGGATCCCCACCCCTGGAGGCATGTGTCGGAAGACCTCGGATCCCCATCCATGGAGGCAAGTGTCGGAAGACCTCGGATCCCCACCCCTGGAGGCAAGTGTCGGAAGAACTGGGATCCCCACCCCTGGAGGCAAGTGTCGGAAGAACTGGGATCCCCACCCCTGGAGGCATGTGTCAGAAGACCTCGGATCCCCACCCCTGGGGGCATGTGTCGGAAGACCTCGGATCCCCACCCCTGGGGGCATGTGTCGGAAGACCTCGGATCCCCACCCATGGAGGCATGTGTCAGAAGACCTCGGATCCCCAACCCTGGAGGCAAGCATCAGGAGAAGACCTCGGAACCCCACCCCTGGAGGCATGTGTCGGAAGACCTCGGATCCCCACCCCTGGAGGCATGTGTCGGAAGACCTCGGATCCCTACCCCTGGAGGCATGTGTCGGAAGACCTCGGATCCCCACCCCTGGAGGCAAGTGTCGGAAGACCTCGGATCCCCACCCCTGGAGGCAAGTGTCGGAAGAACTGGGATCCCCACCCCTGGAGGCATGTGTCGGAAGACCTCGGATCCCCACCCCTGGAGGCAAGCGTCGGAAGACCTTGGATCCCCACCCCTGGAGGCAAGTGTCGAAAGACCTCGGATCCCCACCCCTGGGGGCAAGCATCAGGAGAAGACCTTCGAACCCCACCCTGGAGGTATGTGTCGGAAGACCTCGGATCCCCACCCCTGGGGGCAAGCATCAGGAGAAGACCTTCGAACCCCACCCTGGAGGTATGTGTCGGAAGACCTCGGAACCCCACCCCTGGAGGCATGTGTCATAAGACCTCGGATCCCCACCCCTGGAGGTATGTGTCGGAAGACCTCGGATCCCCACCCCTGGAGGCATGTGTCATAAGACCTCGGATCCCCACCCCTGGAGGCATGTGTCAGAAGACCTCGGAACCCCACCCCTGGAGGCATGTGTCAGAAGAACTGGGATCCCCACCCCTGGAGGCATGTGTCGGAAGACCTCGGATCCCCACCCCTGGAGGCATGTGTCAGAAGAACTGGGATCCCCACCCCTGGAGGCATGTGTCGGAAGACCTCGGATCTCCACCCCTGGAGGCATGTGTCGGAAGACCTTGGATCCCCACCCCTGGGGGCAAGCATCAGGAGAAGACCTTCGAACCCCACCCTGGAGGTATGTGTCGGAAGACCTCGGAACCCCACCCCTGGAGGCATGTGTCATAAGACCTCGGATCCCCACCCCTGGAGGTATGTGTCGGAAGACCTCGGATCCCCACCCCTGGAGGCATGTGTCATAAGACCTCGGATCCCCACCCCTGGAGGCATGTGTCAGAAGACCTCGGAACCCCACCCCTGGAGGCATGTGTCAGAAGAACTGGGATCCCCACCCCTGGAGGCATGTGTCGGAAGACCTCGGATCCCCACCCCTGGAGGCATGTGTCAGAAGAACTGGGATCCCCACCCCTGGAGGCATGTGTCGGAAGACCTCGGATCTCCACCCCTGGAGGCATGTGTCGGAAGACCTTGGATCCCCACCCCTGGGGGCAAGCATCAGGAGAAGACCTCGGAACCCCACCCCGGGGGCATGTGTCATGAGAAGACCCCAGATCCCCACGCCTGGGGATTGTGTCAGGAGAAGATGAAACATGCTTCAGTCCTATCATTGATAGTCACGGTTATTCAGCAATATAAGCTCAACAGATTCATCATCAGCATGTCAGTAATGGGCAAACATGTACAATCTCTTCTTAAACAAGTCATAGCAGGTCAATAGAGCTGAGACTGACCTGCCTCTCGGGGACCGTTGTATTCTTCAGCAAATTCACCATTCCTGAAGATCTTCAGGGTTGGGTACCCCGAGACTCCATATTGTTTACACACTTCAGTCTGGACAGTACAGTCAACCTGGAAGAAGAAGGGAAGTCTCGCAATGTTCCAAATAAAAGGATAACTCCAACCATTATACTCACTCACATTTGTAAGCAACCGACCATTACGCCTGAAATCAATTCACTTTACAATTTGCTACTGCATTACCTTCTAACTTTGCCTGCTGCCGTGGCTCCAGTAAAGCATGCTTCAGGTCACACTTTACATACAACATTGTACAACTGCAAAAATGTTGCAGGAAGCGGGACGTAAAGGCAGTGCAATGTACAGTAGTCCATCACTTCTCTGTCATGTCTATCAGCCCCCAACTGAGCAGCATGGATGTGCTCAAATTACTTGTAAGATCGCTTTCATTCAACCAATAATGTGATTACCTTGGCCAAAGCGACAGGAGGGTCATTTGATTTCAGAGTCGTTGCAGCCTTTTCATATTCCGGAGCAAGCTTTTTACAATGGCCACACCTGCAAGGAGCAATCAATACATGAACTGAAGTATATCAGAGTTTTCTCCACAAGTATGAAATAATACAATGGGTTATTGTGATTACAATGCTGCCAATACCACACACTGATCATGCACTAGTATCAATACAAATACTGTCAACTTCATACAGAAAAGTGTGCAGGTTTCATACTCAAATAAAACAAAAACTGTTGGAAAGCTATACCATGTATATTGTTCCCGATACCAAACAATGAAGTGGAATGAGTGGGCTGGTGGTCATTGAATAAATATGTATTAATGTGTACTGGAGTTATTTAAAACCCAACATAATCGTTGACATGGACACAATGGCTACCCCTCTTTTGAACAGGGAAAATTCTTATCAGAAGTTTAGACATGGCAACAGCATTATTTTTTAGCCACACTATAGCATGTATAGAGACCCATCAGTTCTAAATGGCCATGACTTGTCACATTTATTATATCAACACACTGTCATATTGTGGCAGTGTTGTATATATGCAGATATGTGTATTTTCTGTATTTTATATATTTGTGTACATATGTTTTGCAATGAAATGGTGTTTTAACCTTTTATCATGTTGAATTAAATTAAATAAACCTGTATGGCTGCTGTATTCTTCAGCTCTGCAGTAGCATAATGACTTGATCTCTGTGTGGAGTTTGGTTATTTAACTTCTACTGGTTGTGGGGTAGGGTAGGTAGCTTGGGTCGGCCCTTTGTTTAATACAGCTTACGCCTGATTGGCCTTGTTTCAAATACTAACAGCCAATATTTAACCAGCACACCAGCCACTACACCTTGACCATGCGGACAACAAATATCTGCTTTGTGTAGTATTTTCAACTGAGATTGTCCCTACAGGTTTGTAATGTTTCAATACGTATTTTTATAATGTACTGTCATGTATTTGTGTAATCAGTTGTAGTGTTACAGTCTTAATAAATGTTCAGATAGGTCATTACATATACTCATAATTGCAGACATGTAAATGTTTTAACTAGGTCCGTACATTCCAAGAGAAATCAAGCACTCAATCCCCGGCCGCGTCATACCAAAAGATGTTAAAAGATGGTACTTGTTGTTACCCTGTCTGGCGCTCGGCATGAAAGGGCTAAAACAAGGCCTGGACTGCTCGGCTCGGAGTCAGTATACTGTGTCTGAGTGGGGTATTCATGTTAAACTGCAGCATGGTATCTCAGTGGGCTAGCACTATAAATCGGCATCAGTCCAGACTAGTACAAGCAGCCACACACACGAGCATGCACGTTGCTATATAAGTGCAATAATCTTGGAAGCGACGTTAAACCCTATGTTTGTGTATATTTACGTACATATATATATATATATAAGTATATTTATATTCAAGTATATGTTTCAGGGCGTTTGTTTTGACTGATAATAAATCTTCATCACAAATAATGACCCGTGTTATTCATGAACACCCCCCGTTACAATACTGATAATGCTTAATTTTCGAAGCTAATCAATATCCAAACGTAAAACAAATATCTGATACTACCATATGTCATTGTGATAATAACACTCTTGTAGCTTTTGACAATCTCAAAACCATTTTATATTAAAAACTGTTATCACAAACATGTCAAGTGTCATTGCAATGGCTGCTTTGGCCAGGAAACAATTGCTTGACTAATAAACATATCAGCTCTTCAAGACCAATTATCTTAACAGTTAGTACAGTAGTACTTTGTAATAATTACTCCACTCTTTCCAGCAGTGACGTGTACATTCTACACAAGGAAGTTATTGTCAGCTCGACATGCTAAACACCAAGACTGAAACTTGAAAATCTGTGTTGAGTTTAGCTGGTTGTCCATTGCGTAAATAGAAATAATACTCAACACTATCTGATTATTTACCTTCCCAAAACTTAATTGATTTACCTTCCCCAAACTAAAAATTACAAAGTTTATTTACCCTTAAAGTTTCAAGTAGACTACAACTTATCTTCAGTTAAACCTGGTATGCCATTTATGTGATTAAGTAATACTACCAATTCATTTGATTGTTTAATTACTAAATGAAACAGCATTTTCTGCCTTCCACACCTCAGCTCAGCAATAAAGGAAAATAAATGTTCTATGTAACTTTACCATGTTTGTAGGCCCATGAGAGGTATTCACACACACTTGGTATGCTGACAGTGTGGCATCATTCATCGTTCTTATACATGTTGGCACAGCAAAGTGTTATCTTATTACTTCTGGACGTGAATGAGGAAAATAAGCATGCCTAAGGAGTTTTATAGTGGAATATTGAATGAAGATTGTTGAAACGTGAGCCTGTATCAGACATCCAAACTTACCACGGTGCGAAGAACTCGACAAGGATCAATTCATGTAGAGCAGCTTTAGATTTAAAGTCGGTATCTGTAAATTCGAGGACGTCGCTGGCGTGAGCAGCGGCGATAAGAGCAAGAGCTACGACGACAATCTTCATCTTGCCTTCGATGAGAGTCTAAATTCTAATAAATTTCGCACACCTTTACCCTGCAACGTGCTTGTGGAAGTGACCTAACGTGGACCCGGCTAGTGCGTTGTCGGATTCTCATTGGTCCACGATGTCTGACCTTCGTGGAGTTCTTCCGGGTCAAGACACCTGTTGCTGGAAAAGCAAACTCCTTACATTGTTCGTTGTAGAAAGCGCTTTCACAAACAACACCGGTTCATTTGTAAAGCTCCGAACATCAATGTTCGCTGATCGCAGCAAATCTTCATCAAGATTCTATTAATGAAGAAAATTGTTTATCCTGTCTCTTGAAAATGTTACAATTGTTAGTATGAAATGTTTCCAGATAAACAGCAATTTATACAGGCGTTGGCGTTGTTTGATTGAACTATTGTGAACTATTTTTGACAAATGGGCATAAAATGTGTCGCACGCTGATTGGCAGATTTCCAAGCAACTTGCTCAAAACCTTTGACATTCAGCAATCAAGACACACGATTAAAAAACAATGTTAGAAATGCCATACAAAATACTACAGCTGTTCGTATAGTATGAACAGAAATATTGGAAGTTTCAAGTGTGATATAACATAATAGCACTCCTGGTATGTGCCATCTAGGGTCACAGAGAAAATGGACATATGCAAAATTGGCACCAAACAGTTTGGAGAAAATTACCCCAAATTCTAGTGAAAATGGCAACACATTTTGGGAAGAGTTGGAGATGGACTTGGAAACCATGTGACGTTGTGACATTCCAGAAGATTAATAAGTAAACTTAATGTCTAAACAATAAATAAACTTAAGTCACTACAGATTTGTGTGAGTATTCGTTTCTCCAAATTGTCTGTGGACATTTTTGCATTGGGACGTTTTCTACACCCCCAATATATCATGTCGTCTTTTTCATAAGGTTCATATGCGTGACCTTTGTGGTGACAGGTAGGAATTCAAACTCTGATGACCCCACCGCTGGGAATTTAGAATTTACGTTTTATAAACATCATATGTTAGTAAATGACACATCACCCATCTGTATGTGTCAACGTTACCTATATTTACGCTACATTAATACATTAGGTTATAGATCTGCCGACTGACAGCGTTATAACAGCATTCTCGCCAGCTAATCACAGGGACAGATGCTGTTTAAATGTGACATTACAGCATCTGTAATAAATAGGTCTGGAATAAGAGAATGGATCAATCAAACATTTATGTTCTTTTTTTCACACAAAAAGAACATCTACAATGTATGGAGACACATTGCAGTGATCGGTCACTAATATTTGTTTTGCCACATCGGACGCGACACAGCTGACTATGATATGACGGCTACATGGGTATTGATAACAGCATGGCAGCCAAGTATGGGATTTAAGTAAACAGGCTGTTAATGGAAGCGCCTTGCGTGGCAGTCACAGATCAAACTCGGTCACAGCTCGTGTTTAATATGCTTCGACCACATACAGCTCCCCAGTGCATTTCAGTGTACATGCGAAGCCTATTATCACTAACATTTGTGGATAGGTCGTCAAATTTGAACATGATATGAGAATACTTGGAGTTAAATCAGCTGTAGATGAACGTATTTAGATTTAAATCAGATGACTGTGTTTAAGTTGTATATGGCGTATAAGACTGATAAAAGGAGCAGTTTGAGTGTGATGACGGGTCGCGTCAATACACGCCAGACGGTACATGTGACGTACGTCCGCAGTCAAGGGAAATCGAAGATGAAAAATCGTTCTCTACTGGCCGCGCATAACAAACATTGATCGACCATATTTGATTTTGCGGAATTAAACAGGAAGAAAATATGCTATGTCTTTTAATTATATATTTTTTGTAATTTACAAGCTTTTTCTGCAGGCAACACCATACAGTGAGCCATGTTAACACCATGTTACCACCATTCATGAAGCTCGGTGAAGTGCTGTTTAAGTATTATCCACTCACGTCTCCACACATAAAGTGCTGAATCCTAATATACCACATGGTTAAAGGTTTCACACCATTGTTTTTTTATTTTCAAATAATATTGGTGTTTATATCATACTTTCTTTTCTTTTAAATATCTGGATATAACATATTGTAACCACAGTTACCTGGACATTTAAAGTTGGTATGAAGGGCGATGAATGACAGCTGTTGCCCCAGACGGTCCCTGGGACTTGGTCACGTCACACGATGGAAGACGAAGTGGTTGAAAGGATAGTGAAAGCATTGTTACCATGGGGTACAGTTACATAACATGTCTTTACATAACTGATTTCGGTTTCTGCATTTAAATTTGAGCACGTCACTTTTGGAGAAAAAAAAAACATGTCTCGTCAGAAACATATGTTACAGTCAATGTCTGTAATCAGACAATATGTACATTTTTTGCCAGAGTAGTTTAGCCAATCTGTACATTACCCTAGTGAATCAGTCAATGTACAAACTGCCTGATTATATATAGACATTGACTGTAACATACACGGTACGATTTTTCTTTTGAAATGTCCCTTTTATATTTAAATGTGAAATATGCACAGAGGCAAGCCTTGGCCATGATAGGACTTGTGCTGACCACTAGCGCTAGATGTGTCTCTCGTCAACCACTATACCGCTACAGGCGTCACTCGTTAACCACTATACCGCTACAGGTGTCACTCGTCAACCACTATACCGCTACAGGCGTCACTCGTTAACCACTATACCGCTACAGGCGTCACTCGTCAACCACTATACAGCTACAGGCGTCACTCGTTAACCACTATACCGCTAGAGGAGTCACTCATTAACCACTACCTCTAGGGGTGTCACTCATTAACCACTATACCGCTAGAGGTGTCACTCATTAACAGCTATACCGCTAGATGTGTCCCTCGTCAATCACTATACCGCTAGAGGTGTCACTCGTTAACCACTATACCGCTAGAGGTGTCACTCATTACCCACTATACCGCTAGAGGTGACACTCGTTAACCACTATACGGCTACATGTGTCCCTCGTCAATCACTATACCGCTAGAGGTGTCACTCGTTAACCACTATACCGCTACAGGTGTCACTCGTTAACCACTATACCGCTAGAGGTGTCACTCATTAACCACTATACCGCTAGAGGTGTCAATCATTAACCACTATACCGCTAGAGGTGTCACTCATTAACCACTATACCGCTAGAGGTGTCACTCGTTAACCACTATACCGCTAGAGGTGTCACTCGTTAACCACTACCCCTTGGAGAGTCACTCATTAACCATGGGGGTGGATTACGTGTTTGTGGGTCAAGTGTGGGTCTAGTCTGTGTGCGCCTCATGTGCGTATCACGTGCCATATGTGCATCACATGTCATTGTGTATTCACCCATGTGTGTGTATGTGTATGTGTCTGTGTGTCATACTTTATTTATTTGAGATTCTTTGTCTGGCGTTATTATTAAGACTACTTCTGAAATTATTATTGTATCATCAATAGAAACAACAAGATGCCCAAGGCCCGCGTGTTCCATCAAACACAAGGAGTAGTTGTACGTTTAACTGTCAAGCAGGCCTCTGACTAGTTAACACTCTGTCCGTACAGTCACGGCGCATCGCACTGGTACTTAGCCTTGCTCGAGGGCTGTACTGAATGATAAGACCATGGTTGTATAGTAATTTTATCCCTATAATAGGAAAGGACGCCAATCTCTTATAGAGACAATTTTTTCTTATTATTTATATAATCTAGAAATTGTGATTGAAACTAATATCTTTTGCTTTAGAGACTTGTGCAAGTCTAACCGGTACTGGACTATCAGCGAAACGGAGAAGTCTTTAAACCGTCATCAAGGAAACGACTTCTTCCGCGTTGTGACTCGGTGAAAGAGGCTGTCGTCCATAAAAAAAACATGACTTCACGTCGTGGACACCTCCTCTGGATCCCTATGCAACCGAGTCAGCGAGCCAGACCAACCGATTCTCACACGGATCTTCACGTGTCATGTTGGTCATACTACATCGCAATAGGATTTCGTGAGGTTGCTGCGGTATGCTGGTAATCGACAAAGGGCCGACCCGGTCTGTAACCTGGCCCTGTCGCGACACCATGCAACATGGGGACAGATGACCAGCGGCCGCTTCTAACAGACATCTCTAATTTCAGTAGAGATGAATAACATACTTATCACAAATATATCTACTCATGAATACATATCTAAGACCTAACATGAAGATGTCAAATGCATCTGAGTATGAGAATTAGTCTCATTTAATCTAGCGTATGTCTATATGATACAATAGGGAGATTTGGCCCCTTATTATAATTAGACACGTCATCATGTCTAAGGGCTGTATAACAAGTGACGAATATCCCATGTGACATATAGGGGGCGGATGTGGGTCAAGGGGGCTTCTGGGGTGGGGGTGGGATGGTATCACTGAGCAACATGTATGTGTGTTTGGTATAGATCGAATGTATCATCGTTGGTTCCCGAGGTATCCTGAAATCTGAACTTCATCTCTGCTGAGAAATAGTCCTGGGGGCCGTTCTGGATGTACAAAGCGATCTTAGTGCTATGGTGATCGTAACTCTACGATACCTTAACATAGACTTACGACAATCGTAGCGCTAAGCTGTTTCGTCCAACGGCACCCTGCACTCTGGCTGTTGCCCGGGATATCGTCATTTAACTTTATCAAATCCAATCTACATTATAAAAGCAAAATCCAGCTATCTACATTACACATATTAAATCAAAATTATAAATAAATTTGTTTAAAAGAGAGAAATGTTATAAAAGATTTCATAGACGAGGCCACCAATGTCACGCAACGTCGAGAGACGGCGAGGGCCCATATTCCGATTTCAAACGGAACGTAGCGAAGATACCCGAGTCTCCACCGGAAGTGAATCTTGTTTACAATTTGTTACCTCCAGTTCAGCTGATTCCATGTGCTGATGCACGGTGTCAGCTGATATGCCTGCAGTGTGACACTTCTACCTCTCCGATGGATTAATGTGTAGATATTTTTCTGAACTTTTTATATGCAAAAAGGAAACGTTTGTGCACAATTTATGTCATCTCGCTTTCTCGTCGAGCGTGTCTGCTGACCACCGGCGTCCCTGAACGCTGTTCCCCAGCAGTTCGGGTTAATTAGGCTATACTGCTTGATGTACAGTTAACTGTGCCACTGAGGACTGTATTATGATACATATTACCATCTGTAGTAAAGATGTATTGTAATACTCTGTAAATGATGATGCAAGGGAAAGACTTCCCCCATCCAAAAGTTACAGGCCTACGTGCCGCCCATTCCTTATATTTGTGTATATTTATGGGGTATACGGGCGAAAGTCATATCCTTTTTAAAAATAGCATTCTCTTATCAGGTGTGTAAAACAATATCAATACCAGATCATACTCAATAAATTTCATAATGAACTTAATGGGATAATAAAGCTATTGTATATTTGTGAATCTGTTTGTGACCAGGCTGCATGGTGTCTCCAGAGTAGGCCCTTGGTACCCACAGGACGACCCAGCCCCGTGGTCGGTCACAGGACTACCCAGCCCCGTGGTCGGTCACAGGACGACCCAGCCCCGTGGTCGGTCACAGGACTACCCAGCCCCGTGGTCGGTCACAGGACTACCCAGCCCCGTGGTCGGTCACAGGACTACCCAGCCCCGTGGTCGGTCACAGGACGACCCAGCCCCGTGGTCGGTCACAGGACGACCCAGCCCCGTGGTCATTCACAGGACTACCCAGCCCCGTTGTCAGTCACAGGACTACCCAGCCCCGTGGTCAGTCACAGGACTACCCAGCCCCGTGGTCAGTCACAGGACTACCCAGCCCCGTTGTCAGTCACAGGACTACCCAGCCCCGTGGTCATTCACAGGACTACCCAGCCCCGTGGTCAGTCACAGGACTACCCAGCCACGTGGTCAGTCACAGGACTACAGTAACTATAATACTTCATGGCTACACTACAAGTCGCGAATCTTGGTATTTCTTTCTATGCTCACATTCCTTCTGACCTTTATATGTGTGCCTGAACGTTGCCATACGCCTATATAACTTGCATCCTTGCGGCCGTTTACTAATGCAAATCAGTAACCAGGAAGTGCTTGCTTCTTAAACAATTTCAATTTCTGCAGAATGTTCCTTCTACTGTTACTAAGGATTTATTAACATGTTGATACAAGTTTACTTCTGGCATCTTTTTAGCATTAAAATTGCCTTACACCAATATATCAATGGACTACGATATGACCCGCAGTTTCCCAAGTAAACTTTCTCTATCGACCTGAACTAGATCGTCTGCACATTCATGGTGACAAATAAGGCAATGGAAGTGACGTAGTCTACATATTTTTCCCGCTATGTGGCCAGATTGTTTTAATAGGTGATATAAGGGCCATAATTCCATACCTAGCAGTACGTTCTTCACCAGTAGCCAAATGATACATACATACTGTTGTCATTAAAAGGAGTGTTTTTTAAATATTTATTGTTAGCTTTTAACATTTTTTTCCACTTTTTGGGAAAATTTATTTTCATCCAATTTTTAAATAAAAATCTTAAGCTATCTTTCCTGATATTTTGTTATTGATTAAAAAAAATAATTCTTACTTTTTGGTAAATATGCTTTGAATACCTACTAATTATTACACATACTGAATTGTGCTTGTGCTGTCTTTGGATAAATTACTGAAGTCTGGCATCATCATATCTAGTGGTACTGGTAGGTACAATTATGTATTGTTTTTGTCCAATTCAGACCTCCATACACAACTTTTCCACGATAGGCTGGAGTTGTCGTTGCGACGAATGTAAATAATGAACTTTTATCAGTATAATATGCATAGTGAAATAAAATAATTGATATCTGAAATAGATAACACGATCAATCATAAAGGTTAGCTAGTGGGTTTTGTTCTGTTTCCCCGGTTTTCCGAGGTTGCAGGCTACTATAATCTGGAATGCAATATTTAACCCTATTTAGAATGTAGTGTTTATGAGACTGATGTGATATTAGTGTAGAGCGTTTTAAAATGTATTGTTTACAAGACTGTGATGTCATAATAGTTTTGTGCATTTTAGAATGTAGTGTTTGGTAGTACTGTGCTTGTCGTAAGAGGCCACTAACGGGATCAGGTGGTCAGGCTTGCTGACTTGGTTGATGCATGTCATCGTATCCAAATAATGTAGATCAATGTTCATGATGTCAATCACTGGATTGTCTGGTCCAGACTTGATTATTTACAGACTGCTGCCATATAGCTGGAATATTGCTGAGTACGGTGTTAAACAACAAACAAGCCATCAAATAAACATTTATTGTGTTCAACTAATTTTTGTTTCGCAACAGTTTCCAGAAAAGTCAGTTTTGATAATCAAACCAAATAGTTCCATAGCTGGTTAAATATTTTTGATTGAATCCCAGATTATCTCTGATTATGTTACCATGGTAGCCAGCGCCTTGCCTCAAACGGTAGTAGTAGAATCCTATGTGGCCTTCAGTTTCCTTCCCATGGTGCGTTAAAACTGTTCAAATTAATTAGGCGATAAACATTACATGTTTTCAGATTGTCAGGTTTTATCAAGTATCTGATATCCTGACATTTCATTTGGAACCAACAGTGTTAGCTGAAAGTTTTGAGTATTAAGTATTCTGGGCATAGAATAATCAATAAAATGGCCTGTTTTGAAAAAGATACTTATCAAGAAATGGTATGTTTACGAAATGGGTAGTCAATAAGATTTCCAGGCTTTGAATCCCATTAAATGTTTTTCAACCAATCAAATTGCAGCACACATTTCATTTGATCATTGAAACAAGCTAATCAAGAAGAAAATCATATTCCATTTGATTTGTATTTCCAGGTTTTTCCCCAAAGCATGACCCTGATGGAATCGGTATGTGATCCTTGGCGCCACTAATATGGATTATGAATGTGACACAGAAAGAAAACTGTCGCCAACCTTGGCCAAGTCCAGAGTGTTGGAGAATGCCATCATTAACAATAGTTCCAGTGACCTTCAAGACTTGCTCAAACACATCAATGTCAATCTACCTCTCAACGACCGCCAGGAAACTGCATTGATCCTTGCAGTGAAACTGAGTCATATTGATATGGTCCAGATTTTGCTCAGACAGAAAAACTGTGATAAAAATTATGTCAACATAAGCAACTGTTCTCCCCTAGATCTAGCGCTGGTTACAACTTTCGACAACCGTCTGGAACCACGCCATGCTATATGCTGGCAGATTGTCTCAGTTCTATTGGAGAATCATGCAGAACCTGTCCGCAAGGATGCCATGATGTACGTTATTCGCACAGCCCTCAAAATTGAGGACCATGACTTTATCTTCCGTATCATCGACACATGCATAGCTCATGCGACGTCACTACAGTTCCATGATTTACTACTTCAGAAGCTGCACCGGCTTCAGCCCATGTGTGCTGGAATCATTGACCCTTTCCTGCAGCGCTCGGCCGACTTTACTGTCAAACTCTTAAAGATTGTGAATGGTGAAAATCTGTGTGTTGTTTTCAATTCTTTTGAATACTACAAAGAATCCCACTGGGCATGCAGAGAGACAAAAGCATCAGTATTTCGGAAACTGATCCTGTATGCCAGTGGGGCAGGCTGGCATTATACAAAGTCAGACGTGAGTGTCATCAAGAAGATCTGCCCCGAGATAGCAAGGTGGTGCTGGAGGTACGAGAGCAGTCCCCTGTCCTTGATGCACCAGTGCCGAATCACACTCAGACGAAGTATCACTTGTTTTGTACCTGATGCGCTGTTTCAGATGCAGCTTCCAGAGACCATTAAGAATTATATCTCCTTGGGAGAAATTGACTTCTTGTTTAAGACTAAGGCCATGGTGCTTGAGGATTTCATGTTTTGACCTTCATATTGTGAATGAACTCGAATTGACCACTAACAAGGACAGAATAGGGCAGAGTTGGACACTGTGTCGGACGTGGTGCTGAGGACCATGCAGGGTATTTTGTCACAGAAATCAGCAGGTATATCCTGACTGTCTGTCCCCAGGCTGTCAGGGAGACCATGAACACTGATGAAAGCAATTTGTCTGCTTTCAGACAAAAAATTAAAGTTTCAACCAAATACTCTTTTTGTCTCTATCCTGAAACTTTTTGTGGATATCTAGCACCTTAACTGGACTCAGATCCAAGCATGTGAGAAGAAAGTTATTATTTTCTTCCTATTGTAAAAACAACTTTTATAATCTTGAAGGTCAAGGAAACTGAAACTTTAGTATGATATGTAGCAAAAGAAAAGACAATAACGCACAGTAATAAGCACATCCTCTGAATATTACATTATTGCATTACAGCCATCCCATGTTAAGCAGTGACGAGTGCACTGTATCACTAGGAACATGGCAGGTAAGCTACATTGTCTTCGTGGGGCGGTGGGGTAGCCTTGTGGTTAAAGTGTATGCTTGTCACGCTGAAGACCCGGGTTGGATTCCCCTCATGGGTGAATGTGTGAAGCCCATTTCTGATGCCCCCCGCTATGATATTGCTGGAATATTGCAAAAGGCTGCGTAAAACAATACTCAATCACTTACTCACATTGTCCTGGTGTTAAGGTAGCCTTCGAGCACTCACTCCATGTGCTGCTGATAAGCATGTTAGAAGAGGCTACCATTATCATTCTATGTTTAGGAGGAGGCTAAGCAAGTTTATTAAACTATTAGCCTTTGAACATGGTTTTTCAACAATTAGAAATGTTTGGTTCCTGGTCAAAAGTCATGAACATAGACATACATACAATACATACAACTAGATAGCAATATGCATGAATTCCCAAAACAAATAAGCAGGAGAAGTAGTATTTGGTTGAAAACACTTGTGACATTTTGATGCCAACAGCCATGGAGCCTTATGGGCATTAAGAAGTTTGAAGAACATGAATACATGACACTTTTTTATTGATAACAACTTCTTTTATTCTTTGTCACAATGTTTCAGAGCTACTTTTGTTGCTTCATCAGGTAAATATACAGAGTGAACATACAGAGTTAATATATATTCATGGTGATATGTTAACACAAGGTAGGGTTTATGTACAAAGATAACAAAAAATGACGTAGCCAATGAGATTAACACTAGAGAAGCCAATGAAGTACGATGACGGTGAGTGGTTGAGCTGGGGCTGGCTGTGGTAACACTAACAACAGAAGGTGATCAAGATGTCCATTTGTGGTTGATGCTATGATGAGAGAACAGTTGAGTACACGCTGGGTAGGTAGATGCCCTTGTCTCTGTTCATGGCTGGCTTTTTTCTTTGGATTTCCTCATTTTCCAGTGATTGATGCTAGTATGGAGATTTCTCTGGAAGAAGAGGAAACTTCCAGGAACTATTGAAAACTAAGAGAAAGAAGCCAGTCATTAACAGAC
Organism: Haliotis cracherodii; assembly: GCF_022045235.1. Classification (NCBI taxonomy): domain Eukaryota; kingdom Metazoa; phylum Mollusca; class Gastropoda; order Lepetellida; family Haliotidae; genus Haliotis; species Haliotis cracherodii. Next base: position 1,487,144 of record NW_027266264.1, on the reverse strand, counting down.
CAAGTGTTACATGGCTGTTGTTAGACAATGTTGGCAGTTGTTGGACAATGTTGGCAGTTGTTGGACAATGTTGGCAGTTGTTGGACAATGTTGGCAGTTGTTGGACAATGTTGGCAGTTATTGGACAATGTTGGCAGTTATTGGACAATGTTGGCAGTTGTTGGAGGGCTTTGTATATGAGTGCCAGTTAAAATAAAGACCAACCTCAAAATTTACATATCACTTGACATGCTTAATTCATTAACTAAAATGATTTTGATTTTGTCTTGAAAGAAAATGTTTTGAGGAGGAAATGTATTTTGCAACTTCTTTTGCACAAAAGTTTATTGACACACATCTATTTATTTTTCATTTTGATCTCACCTTTGCTATTTTCATGGACATGACTTGTTCATTGAGAAAGGAACGATTGATTCAAAGCATATGATTCTATGGTGTATTGGCCAACCCCTGGTTGAAGCCTTCATCATGTTCAGCTTCTCTTGCCAAAGCACTGATTTCCTTAGAAGCTTTAACAGTGTGTAAATAAGTATAATAACTGATCACACAAACAAGTGAATCTTTGATTTAAACAAATTCTTGTTCATGTGAGGGCACGGGTGGCCCAGTGGTCTAAGGCGCCGCGATTCTCTGCACAGAGTTGCGTCCCTTGGGCATGCCAGAAACCTATGATTGTGGGTTCGAATCCTGGTTCGCCCTGATTATGTTTCTAGGTTTGTCAGCACCATCTAGGTTTGTCAGCACCCATGCTCATGGGTTTCACCGAAGTGGTAAACGTCTGAAACCAGCATCACTTCAGGCTTTCCTCCCACATTAAGCTGACACATTGTGATATAACTGGAATAATGTTTAAAGTGGCGTTAAACCCAACTCACTCACTCACCCTTGTACATGTCATTAAAGTATACCCCATTTTGTTGAACATTTCCTGCAACGTTTGTCTAAGGAGTTTCGTGATCTCCTGATCACAAACTTTGCACAAGATGATTTATTACATATTTATGCTACTGTATATTTCCAGATGTTACTGACTATAAAACATCCATGTTAACTGTGCTGCTGTGATATAAAGCCATCCTTCGCCTTTGTTGTGTACTTTGTGAGAACATTAGATGCTCCATCCTCAATTAGCCAGTGTGTTATATCTCTATTAAATAAGGATAAATATCTTGGGCCCTTTAGCCACAATAGCTTCATTTCCCAAGTGATGTCGCCATTTCTCTTATCACTAACTTAGCACAGAATTTAGTTCATGGAATCAGAAGATTGCTCTTTAAGTACATGTGGCTCAGATGATGACTTCCTGTGTAGTAGATGGGGAAGGAAGTCCTCATGCTAACACATGTTTACAGTTGTGTTGGAAATGCAGAAGGCGAGTCAAGTACTGGCGATTTCACCCGTGAAGATCCGGGTTAGAATAGGTCTTCAGCAACCCATGCTTGTCTTAAAAGGTTGGTTTGTTGTTTAACGCCGCACTCAGCAATATTCCAGCTATATGACAGCAGGTCTGTAAAATAATCGAGTCTGGACCAGACAATCCAGTGATTGAGATCATGAGCATCGATCCGCGCAATTGGGATCGATTACATGTATCAACCAAGTCAGCGAGCCTGACCACCCGATCCCGTTAATCGCCTTTTACGACAAGCATAGTCGCCTTTTACGGCAAGTATGGGTTGCTGAAGACCTATTCTACCCCGGAATCTTCACGGGTCTGTTGTAAAAGGCGACTATGCTTGTCATAAGAGGTGACAAACAGAATCAGATGGTCAGGCTTGCTGACTTTGTTGATGCATGTCATCATATCCCAATTGTGTGGATGGATGCTCAAGATGTCCATCACTCGATTGTCTCGATTATTTACAGACCGCAGTCATATAGCTGGAATATTAATTAGCATTAAACAAACTGGTGATATCACTGCTTGTTTCTTTCATGACGCAGTCATCATGCTCGTTGGTAGTGAATGGGTAATGATATTCATCATGATAGAAAGGAGATGGATACACTGGATAAATGAGGATGAAAAACCCTGGCCTACAATGTAACATATTTCTTCTTAAAATGATATTTTCCTGTAGAAATTATGCCTGACATGCATGAAATATCAGTGATGTATGTGGAGGTAATACCAAAGACTTCAAGGTCCAAATTAAGAAAATCTTAAATGTGAAGATCTTTTAATTATATGATGCCATCATGCACATTATGTACATATTGACATAGAAAACGTCATCCACAAGTAAATGCGAGTGTCCACTCTCAATTCTAAGCAAGCAATTATTTGTGATGTAATCACTGGCCTCCAGCTTCACTTTGCTGGGGCACTATTCAGTGGTATTTGTGTATGAAGTACTTAATCTGGTGTATTGGTGTTATTGTTCTCCATGGTGTAAACAGTATAAAGATCTGAAAATGTCTTACCATAAGCACAACAAAATCACAGAAGTATTAAATGGTGACTGATGTGTGATACTTTGTGTTGTACATCTGTCCACTCAGCCTTATCCTAGGCAGCAGATCAAGAAGAATGGTTAGAATCTCAATTCCTTAAGTTCGGTGTGGGGGATTAACAAGTATGCAAGGTTTCCATCCAAACTTTTCAGGACTTTTACAGTTCAAGTCAGAAAAACGACAGCTTCAATCATATTGTCTCTCTGAAAATGAACAGCATTATTATCACAGTTATAATGAGATGAAAAATAAGAAAGATTGTGCCAGTTAACAAAGATCTAAGGACATCCAGTTAAGGTCACGTCAGAACGACCTTTCACAACCTTTAACTGACCAATAGAATGACTTTACAAGCAGGAAGTCAACTTTAGCCAATCAGAAAGCAGCTTTCTCAAGCATAACAGCACTAGTTTCAAACTGGCGTCTTTGATTTCAAACTTCGCTTTGAAAATATTTCGACATAGTTCTCGATTCAAAATTTGAAAATTGAACGAAAGAAAATTCTGGAATGTCTAATAGATGGCCGAGATTGTATGGCAATACTTCCCACGGGGTACGGAAAGTCTCTGTATGTTTTTTCCAATTGAAGTTAGAGATAGATGATGATTTTCACGGAGTTCATCGTACAGCCTCTAACGGTTTGGAATACCCCCGGGTTGCATGATAAGAAAATGTATCCCGACTCTTACTTTCCTTATCTGGTAGATGACGTTCTGATTGGTCGGATGAAAGTTCGTTCTGACGTGACCCGTAATGGGGTGTTCTAAGATCTTTGTTTACCCAGTAGCGGCAGCAAGAACTAAGATCTGTTTTTTTATGAGATTGGAATCCTTCCTGGGAAGGAGGGTGCATCTCCATAACATGGGCTATGTTTTGATTAACTTCCTGCTTAGCAAATCCGCTATGATTTGTGTGCCTTCCATTCTGAAAGCCTTTGAGGATGTCGACTTTTTAAATGATAATGGGGGGTGTCAGGATGTACGTCTCCAGTCTTAAGGAATTAAGATTTTTATTTAACGTCCAAATTTGGAACTGTTCCCTTACGCTGAAACCAGCTCCTGACCACCTGTTGCTGCAGCGTGTTGACCGATGATCCATCAATCTGAACACCGCAACTTAATCTCTAAAGTTGCGCCTTGTATGAGAGAAGCCATTTCATTGTGCAGGACTGAGATCAAAGCCAGTTATCAGCTATATAATGCCTCATTAATGTAAACTTGTCACTTCCGGTACTGTTCTGAATGTGATGGAGTCTTTCCCTGACTTTTCAAATTGTTATCTACAATTCTTCATTCCGATTTCTAAACTTTCTATATGTGTGCCGTCAATGGCAATATTGTGATGTTGGTTCTTGCATATTGAATTACATAGATATGATAGTTAATCATGATAGAAAACATTCTCAAATATCGAGTTAGCTCTGGTGTTAGTGTATCCTTGCTAAGTAGTGACATAGTCACCTGTTATATGTGACATAGACCCTTGTCATTTGTAATACAAACGTGTTATCTGTGACGTCCCATTATCTGATGCTGACCTCTTTTTTTTGTTATGCTGACCCTATTTGTGATGGAGACCCCTGACTTTGTTTTGCTGACTCATGTTTTCTGTGATGGAAATCTGTTTTCTGTTATGCCGACCCGTTATCTGTTATGCTGACCCGTGTTTTCCGTGATGGAAATCTGTTTTCTGTTATGCCGACCCGTTATCTGTTATGCTGACCCGTGTTTTCCGTGATGGAAATCTGTTTTTTGTTATGCTGACCTGTTATCTGTTATGCTGACCTGTGTTTTCTGTGATGGAAATCTGTTTTATATTATGCTGACTCTTTATCTGTTATGCTGACACCTGTTTCCTGTGTTGGAAATCCCTGTTTTCTGTGATGAAAATCCCTGTCATCTCTGTCACAGATAACAGAGGTCTATGTCTCAGATTTTAGCTGACACTTCATCATCAATAAATGAAACAATGACTTTTTCTAGTTGCGTTCACATGTTGCCTAGCAATGCTGGTTTACACACTAGGTAGTTAATGTTCAACTTTTTGTCAGTTGACGTCATCACATCCTCGATTAAGTGTATTAAATCTCCATAATGTCATGATAAGTACCCTGGGCCCATCCGCTTCAGGTCAATCCTGATTTAAATAAGTGCATTCTCGCTACCTGATCATAGAACACTCATGGGAATCAGAGTCTCTGTTAAACTAGTGACAAGAGAGACAGAGATGGCGACACCACTCAGATGGCTAGATCCAGGGTAGTTATCATAATGGAGATATAACGCCCTGAAAGAGGGGAAAGACAAATTCAAACAACACTGTTGGCTGTTTCCTTTACACAGGAGGCTTGATCACACTGTCAAGTGTCCACATCAAGGAAACTGTTTATGTTAGCTTATCCAGTCTCATGCTAGTTGCTTATCTCATCTCATTTCTGAAAGGTTGTGGAAACTGCCTGTGCTGTGTTTCCACTGCTGAGCCACGCAGGCGCGCCAGAACCATGTGACTAAGCAGTGTGACTAAGAACTTCCTACCTTACAGAACAACCAGTCATCCCTACAAGCTCTTCCCTAGGCAGCAGAAGGTCAACGCCCTAAGATTGAATCTTTTGCTGTCTCCTAACACAGTAAGAGCCTTCAGACATTAGTCAAGAAGAGAAGCAGCTCTTCCTCCTCATTGAAGTCGTCTCCAGCCAAGAGATAGCATGTTGTCACAAAGTTCATCACCACCACGAAGCCGTTTGCATCATTATCTGTTAAGGTATCCATGAAGCCAGCTTTGAAGTTGCTGAAGAAAGATTCCTGCACGCAGCCGACCACCTGCAAGCAGCTTCAGACCGTGGCGAAATCCTCAGTATCCTGGCAGACGCTGTCATGCATGTTGGATTACTTCTTTATGCAGCCATGGACCATCCACGGACCTTCACGCAGCCTCAGACCTTAAAAAAAGCCACAGACCTTCAGGCAGCAGGTTCTACTTGCTGTCAAGCAGCATCAGACCTTCACGCAGCCACAGACCTTTACGCAGCAGGTTCTACTTGCTGTCAAGCAGCATCAGACCTTCACGCAGCCACAGACCCATTGACGCAGCAGGTTCTACTTGCTGTCAAGCAGCATCAGACCTTCACGCAGCCACAGACCTTCACGCAGCAGGTTCTACTTGCTGTCAAGCAGCATCAGACCTTCACGCAGCCACAGACCGTCATGCAGCAGGTTCTACTTGCTGTCAAGCAGCATCAGACCTTCACGCAGCCACAGACCTTCACGCAGCAGATTCTACTTGCTGTCAAGAAGCATCAGACCTTCACGCAGCCACAGACCTTCACGCAGCAGATTCTACTTGCTGTCAAGAAGCATCAGACCTTCACGCAGCCACAGACCTTCACGTAGCCACAGACTTTCATGCAGTAGGTTCTACTTGCTGTCAAGAAGCATCAGACCTTCACGCAGCCACAGACCTTCACGTAGCCACAGACCTTCACGCAGCAGATTCTACTTGCTGTCAAGAAGCATCAGACCTTCACGCAGCCACAGACCTTCACGTAGCTACAGACTTTCATGCAGTAGGTTCTACTTGCTGTCAAGCAGCATCAGACCTTCACGCAGCCACAGACCTTCAGGCAGCCACAGACCTTCACGCAGCAGGTTCTACTTGCTGTCAAGCAGCCACAGACCTTCAGGCAGCCACAGACCTTCACGCAGCAGATTCTACTTGCTGTCAAGCAGCATCAGACCTTCACGCAGCCACAGACCTTCACGCAGCAGGTTCTACTTGCAGCTTCAATTGATGAATAAAGACACTTACCCCTTCAATGTCATTTTCTGAAGAAATTTCTCACGCTCTCAGAGAAGAGTATCATCTTCAGACCCTGGCTTGCCTCCTCTTGAGCTGTCTCCCTTCACGAAGACACATACCTTGACAAAGGTGCACATCTCTTAGAGGACAAAGCTATCATCCACGAAGCCTCCCTCCTCTGGGAAAGTGGACACCTGCATGCAACCCTCAGTCGTCTCATCGATCATCACCGTAGCTCATTAAGCCTACTGGTTCGGAGACGTTAGGACAGTCTGGATCGCACCAGATCCTGTCATCGTCATTCAAGATGTGGTACAGACCATGTCATGTTAGGGAGGACAGGCGCAGATGCGACATTTAGGAACAGCATCATCACCAGTCTCATGATCGATACCCTTGTCTAAACAGGGAAGATCATCACAAAATTAACGATCGATTAGACATTCGACAGATTCGTCATGTGCTAGCCGCGTCCCAGGATCAATGTTATTCATATATTCTCACCCAAGGATCCAAATCCTGGCTAGTGTGGTTGCAGTTATGTTATCGGTTCGGTGTATCTGTACCAAGAGGATCATTGGCCATTCATTGACGATCAAGAGAGTATAGGCATTAACTGGGTTATTCTTCGAGATTTCACCAGTATGATTGGCAGGACTTCGTCTTAAACTCTCGAACTGGCCAAATCTTCATTCAAAACAAGTTCATCCAAGACCGGATCTCTACAAACTTCACATATGGAACATATTACATTCAACCTCACTAGAAGAGGACACTCAGCCAAGGCAGCCAGGCAGTATCCGTACCCCACAAAGATGTAAGAAGATCAACAAGATGGTTTCATGTTCCCATGGGGTTTTATGAACGTATCACAGTCTGGCTCACCATGACAGGTGGAACACACTGTGGACTTCAAGCAATCAGCATGAGTCGGAATACGGTAATAGGTGTATTTTCAGTAAAAATATCATTTATACTTATCCTGACTCATACGCATAAGTACCCTCCCCGCTGTCCGCTCTTCTCCTGATGTGTGTTTCGGCTAATAATAAGAGAGGAAAGAGGAAATGAGAGAGTGATGAGTTGGCTTTGTCAAGTGCACCTTCTCTGCTCAGGGGTGCGTTGGGTTGAAATGTTTTTTTCTGTTCACTTGGAACACAGCACAGGAAAATTCCACTATCTTTTGGAAATGAGATGAGATAAGCAATTTGTATCAGTCAGGGTAAGTAGGTATGATATTTTTACTTTAAAAATACATATTGCCAGTTGTAAATAACTTTATGTCAATAGTTGGTGTATGTGCAGTGTCATGTGTATCTGTTAGAGCATTGTCTTCACTCTTCATTTTTGACTAGATGTGACATGATGATCCTGAAGTGAAAGTGCAATATTTGGGTGTTATCATTTAAAATTCTCAACCTTTTGGGCTTGTGTATTTTGAAATTAAATTTTCATGAATTTGTGTGTTTACCAGAGCTGGGTCTGTAGCAGAGATGATTCTTTTGTCCAACATTAGTAAATGGTCAAGTTGCCAATTGTGGAATTTTGAATGCCCTTTCATTTATCATGGTTATACTGTTGTTCTAATTTATATGTCAGTGGACATTTATTGCAGTGTAATTAAAAGATGGTAATTTCATTGTTGTGGTTTACTGCCATGACCTGTCACTTCACTTGAAGCATCAGATACAGCAGTCAGTCCTCACATCAAGTTTCAGCAGTAGATAACAGCAAACTTTACCATCCTGAGACTATTGGTTGTATTTCAAACACTGTTCTTACCAACGTTTTGTTTTTTTATATGTAAAGTATGGCACTGTATATAAGCTGTTACAGGGTTATAACATTTGTAGAAACATCAGTATTACTGAGATGATTTGTGTAAGCTTGGTCAAGACTGTTTATTGTTATGAATGATATATATTTTGTTACCAATTGTGATGTCAACCGTTTCATTTTTCAAATGGTGCAAGTTCTGTGTTTATTTTCATATTTTTTCAACTATTGTAACTTATTACATATTGGCTTTTGATATGGAATTAAAGAATTCAAGTCCAATGTGAAATGTTTGTTTATTTAGAAGTACTGGAACAACTCCCCCGGACACACTACACCTCACACACCGATATAGCACTCAGCTGATTGACTCCGGGGCAGAGATTAAGACTGATGGGCCAGTCTGTTCTCCCACACGTGTCTGTCCATGATGTGGGTACATGTTCGTAACATTCTTCCACGGGTTCATGTGCCAAGTTACTGTTAAGTGACCAGTTCTAATCAGTCAGAGATTTTAGCATTTGCTATTGATTTAAAATTGATAACTTCAAAGAAAATGGAGCTTTAGTCTGATATTGAAAGTGTAGGAACAGATAGATACGTGATGTCTGAGGGAGAGGCTCATTCTGAAGACTTCAGGGAACAAGTTGGAAGCTCATTCTTCAAGATACAAAATAAAGCAACTAAATTGTTTGTTTATTGTGAAACACTGTACTCAGCAATATTCCAGCTATATGATGGTGGTCTGTAAATAATCGACCAGACAATCCAGTGATTGACATCATGAGCATCATTGACATCTCCGCAATTGGGATATGATGACATGCATCGACCAAGTCAGCAAGCCTGATCACCCAATCCTGTTAGTCGCCTCTTATGACAAGCATGGGTTCCTGAAAAGCTATTCTAACATGGATCTTCATGGGTCTAAAGCAACTAAAGTATCAATCTTGTGGAACAATGTTTGTCAAATGACAGTGTTTGGGTGGACACAGTGGCTGCAAGAGTAGATTGGCCATAACTTTTTTCAAGCAAGTGATTGTAGAGCTACGAGTATTGTGCTTCAAATCAGTAGCGCAGAGAATGCTTCATCACCATCACTGGCCTGAGCACCGTTCCACAAAGCAATCTTAGTGCTACAACTATCGTAAGTCAATGTAAAAGTATGGGAGTTGCGATCACCTTAGCGCTAAGATGGCTTTGAGGAACGAGGCCCAGGTATGTTGTTGACGAAGGCTAAACACAATTCAATCTCTCGCTATGTTTTCAGAAGATGCCACTGTTCACTCTGCCGGGAGAGTAAGTAGCTTCTTGTAGCATTTTGAAATCTTGTTTCATTTATGACATCAGTGACATCAAAAATAACATCAAAGGCTTCTATAGAAAATAATTTATTCATTTGATTATAATATCATATGCAAAGACATTAAAACTACTGTAAATCAAATAAATATGGATGGACTGTTTGACATACAAGTGGTGCACAACCATGGGCTCCGACAAGGAGTTGTGTCCTGACATTGGCCACTAGATCAGCACGGCCCACTAAATGCATTGTTGAAATATCTCTGCTGCTTCCGGCCACACATTTGCCCATCCCTCAGCCACAGTAAAACTAACTCAGCTAAACGAACACCATTGAGAGATTAGTTCAGGAGTTCCTCCAAACAAAGCTAGTTGTCGTGATCATGTTACAGACATTGTGATGAGTCCCTGGTTTCACTGTTACAGGTAACGAGAGGTGACATCACAATCTTCGGTCCAAATATAGCAGTGTTTAGAAATGTGCTGTAATCAATACTTCCATATTACATTATTCAAAATGAATCCAAACAAACAGATTTTGACACCGATAAAATCAATAATTTAACAGCATGGTAAAACTTAATGTGATTAAATCTGTTCTTGTCAATAACATAAACAGTACAAAACAATATATGCAAGTAAAACCCGTGATTGGTGTCAACAGCTTCACGATGGGTTGGTAGGGTACAAGTATCACAGTTTACACGCTGCCATTTGTCACAGATTAGCAAAGCTGTCTACATACTACAAACAAACCAGACCAAGACTGACCACTGACATCACAGCAACACATGGCCTGCAAGTGGAGGTCACTACAGGAGATTATCTCATCATTAACAACTTGTATCATCTTCCACAAACTTGAGTAAACAACGCTCAATTGGAACTGTATTCATGTTCAGTATTGGAGGGGAGATAACTCTTTGAACTGTCATTATTGTTACATTGTAGCCTTGGTGACAGGGTTTGACTACGATGCTACAACTATCAACCATTGGTCTGATGGCTGCCATGATACCTCCACAGTGAAACCCTGTTAGTGTGGAAACCTGTTAGTGTGGACACCTACATGTAAACTGCTTGTGTATGTGTAAGTGTGTGTGTGGAAACTACATATCCAGGCATCAGTTAAATTATAATCTTGCAATTTTAATGATGTCAATATCACAGGGAACAGTAACAGTTCAGCTGGGATAAACTGTTTAAAATGGAATGTCCCCATCCGACGTATGTGGCATACTTTATGTTCTACTTTTGGCTTTAATTGCCTGAGCTAAGGTGAGTGTTCGCAACTAACAGTTGACAGCTATCTCATGAGTTAGAGACTATGACATTTCCACAGAAACAACTTTTATGTCTGTTGATTAGCTGGGTCAAACGATGGTACAGTTTGTTTGTTGTTTAATGACGTAACCCAGATTTTTACAGGGAGAGACAAGCATGGGTTGCTGATGACCAATAGTAACCCAGCTCTTCACGTGGGATGGTAAGGTACCACTGTCTTCCCACAACACAGAGTACCTCAGGACGTTGCCCTGTATATGACCAGTCTGTATGAAGCAAGGACAGACTCTGCTGTCTGGGGAGCAGTAATGGATGGAATCCTGATGACGTGTAACAATGAGACAACAAATGTAGAAAGTCCATGGATACGTATATATATCAACATAGTCCATGGGAAACACAAGAAATCTATATAGTCCATGGATACCCACATGTATTAGCATAACCCATGGATGCAAATCATATAAATATCAAAACGTTTTTGTAAAATGACAAAGTAACAACTACAGCTAAAAGAAATATTAGTCTTGGTTCTCAGGCACTGCCTGCATCATCATATTAATGTTCCCTGCACATATCCCTTTTATTTCCATTTTTAAAAAAACAACAAAAAACCTTAAATATTCCAAATCCAACGGTAGTCAAATACTGTATTCCAGGACTTTACTTATCAAGGAATACATTTATGAAGGGAGGTCAATTCTCAGATTGATTGTACACAACTGTTTATTGAATACACAACTGTTTATTTGGTTACCCGGTACATACTAGAAACAACGACAACAAAAACACCGCCCGTCTGCACTGTATTTTCAAGGCCTTTTCCTGAGAACCAATTCTTTTATTTTTTTAAGCCTAATCTGGTAATATTACTCGACATATAAACACGTCGAGAGGACAAGCATGCAGATAACAGTCCAAGGATACTAGACGGCGTCATCAGATGAAAGCACTTGTAAACAGCAGGACACTAAACAACTACAGATCTCTAATACTGAAGGGTGACAAGTAACTGTGTTGCCATGGTTACACTTGTTCAACATGGAGGGGTTGGTGGAGACGAGGACTGGCATGATGTACTGGATGTTGATGACGAACAAGGATGAGGAACATGAAGGCATTGGATGGAGCGTTCAAATTAAGTAAGTGTGTTTGGTTAAATGCTGCTTCCAACAGTATTTCAGTTATAAAAGGAGAGCCTGAAGTGATGCTAGTCTGTGAGACCCACATGCACTGGTACGGCAAAAACAAACCAAGAATTTGTGCGAATCTGGGATTCAAACTCAAGATTCAAACTCAAGATCAGATGAATTTGGCACAGTTAATGAAGCACCAAGTAAGATTGTTTCAATGTGTTGGGAGAATCCTTCATTGACAGATGTATGAGTGTGTAATATCCCAGTCTCTACCTCCTTTAAACTAAACTGACTTCTCCAACTTCATCTGTGCGCTAATGTGACCTCGTTGGACCTCTAACATTGTAAAATTTGATCTTTTACACTGATACGATATCTCTCTGTGTCAAAATTTGCAACCACCTCCATAGGTCATGTCATGTGCCTTTCTGATCAGCCAATCTCGCTACAAGACCAACATAGCTGATTCCTGTGTCTGTAAAAGAACAACTAATACTGTGCCATTACTGTAAATGTACCTGGAAAGACTTCAGCCATGAAATGATAACAAGTGGCTAACAATAGCCTCAACTGCATCAGGAAAGTTTGGCGACACCCTGATGATGAGATTACAAAACATCAAAGCTACTTTACATGTTATTTTTTATAAAGTAGGGAGCAGTGTAATAAAATGGTAACTCAGTGTCAGTTGGTGTTTTTTAAACTATAGATGCATGTGTTGTTGTAGCTGACAAGGAAGGTTGGAGTAGCGTGTCTATCTGACCATAGTTTTATAAGGCTGGTGTATGTCTGGACTACTCAGTCATATGTAAGCAACTTGACCAGATGTGGACGGTTAGGGAACTTTCCTCATTTGACTACTGACACTGAGTGAAAATGTGTTATTAAGGAAACCGTATGTGACGGATTATTAGTTTAATCTCGTACTGGCAGGATGACAGTGTGTTGAAGTGAATAAAAAAATATGCCTGGTTCCTTTTTTGTTTGTTGTTTATCTGCAAAAATATCTGTCATGAAGCTAATGCACTTTCCTGATCGCAAAATGTTTCATATTCACAGTATATTATTTGGGATAGTTTATACTTCATGTCGTTTCTACACCCAAAGAGGCATTGTATCAGGTTAACAGTTCAGAATTGAAGGAGATTGTGATACTGTGGACACTGGGTTAAAACTGACTGATCACGATAATCCAGTTACTGAGGTCACAGTCCTCATAGCCCTTTGATTGGGGGAATTCTTTTTCTTTTACAATAACGTCACAACCATAGCGTGTCGAACAGGTCCCGAGGTCGCTCGTAATTGTAGGTGCACATTATCTCTGGGACTCTGGGACTCTGGGACTCTGGGACTATGGGACTCTGGGACTATGGGAGGTGTGAAATGTCAGAGGCTGAGACAGCTACAGGTGCTGGTGGGATCGGATGGTGGAGGTGGACGACTGGCTGACCGATCTCCGCTGAATCCCATGGTCGCTGCAGTAGCCAGAGATTTGGCTTTGTAGCTGCTGCATCACCGACATCTTGTGACTCAGAATATCCCCCAGCTTCCTCAGATAGTCTTCAAAACTCTGAAACAGGATTTGACGTAAACACAGAGAACCTGGCCTCATCTGGAGTAAAGTTGGCCTTAGCACACAACCACACACAAGGACTTCAGTGACAGAAGCCCCCAGTTTAGTCCGATATCAAGTATTGCATGTACAGTGACGTATTTGTTATTGGTTTGTTCTATCATGGCACTCTCAGCACTATTCCAGCTATATCAGGGAGGCAAGTAAATGATAAGTCTGGACCAGACAATCCACTGATTGATATTGTGAGCGCCTATCCACTGACACACAATCAACCCCTCACTGTGACATCACGCAATCGTCTGCTGTTAGACACATGGGACCTATACCCATGTGGCTGCCACAGTGGGAACAAATCACTGCTGTACAGGTGGTTGGATTATACAGAGTTTGTTGTTGAAGATATTTACCCGATGTCCTGACTTGGCACTCAGCAGTAGTTTCATTTCCTGCTTACAAAGGGAAGTAACTGAAGCCAGCTGGTCTTCGTGGGACATGATGAGGCGGCTCCTGCAAAGAAGGAACGGTTGCTACAGATTGATCACAGGTATAGTACAGGTAGATCCCAGGTATTCACAGATCACATACAAAAAACCTTCTAAAAAACAATCTGTTCCACAAAGCATTTGTCTTTTAACATGTTTATATATACAGTGCCAGTGATCACCTATTGATGGATATTCTACCATTGATTTGAAATTTACTTGATTCTGATTGGTCAGTCAAAGGCTATTAAATCACAATAAACCCCCTCTGATTGAAACAGCGGGTTTGACGGCTGCATCACCGCAGAAGCTAATATTCATAGAGTAGTACTATTTTCAGTCATTGTCGGTAGGCATGTTTAAATGATTATATCTACAATTACAGGTTACAAAATGCACAGATGCGGTCACTACAATATTCAAAGGATGTGTGGCAATACATTTCGTGCAGAAAACAACATAGAAATCTACAAAGAGAATGTATTTATGTTTTGGAGACAACAGAGAGCTTGGAATTTGGGCGCTTTTCTATATTCGACTGTGACGTCATATCTTTTGTGTCACAATGAGCGATATGATGTCATAATGGTGATGTGCGATGTAGAGCGAAAGCCTTGCAAAAGTTGCTTTGTTTTCTTCAGGGATGCCCACCTCATGTTAGCTTACCAAGCTGCCGTGCTTATATGCTTTCAATGCCTGTCATTTGTTCGAGTGAAATATCAGGGTGTAAACAAACTGCTTGAGTGTTCACAGCGCCATATTTTGTTCACAGGCTGTTGTCGGTGATTCCGTAATGCAGATTGATAACCCACTCAAAACAATGGACTCACCCCAGTTGCGTTCGGTTCCAAATTCAATTTAGCGTGGTTAAATCTACAGGTAACCTAGCTCTAAATTGGAAACACAGTATGTTTATCTCCTAATTAGGCGCTCTATAAATTTGTTATTATTATCGTGTCCAACATAAACTTGTCAATGGAAGTAGCAACATGACGGGAACAGCGACATGTACACAGACTGGCAGTACTCTGACAAACATGGATGTTCCACCATACTGATGTAACTGGAAACAAATCAGACAAGAGTCATCAGTAGATGACAAATTCCCCCACCCCCACAAATTGGAAAGAACAAATCATCTGATTGTTACAGCAAGTCCCATCTGTCTGTCCATATATAGTATGACTCTATATTATCACGGTATCGGTAAATCATTAAACAGAACAAAAGATTCACTAAAGAGCTAAAAGGGAGGAAATCATTCAACTGCCATGCTTGGTACTAATTTCAAGCTGCCAATCACACTTATGTGAAAAGACTGTGGAATAACTGCAGCACCAAATATAGTGAAAAAGTCAGTTGCTTACCTTGGATCATTTCTGTCATCCAGTGGAATTCCCTGGCTGATGATGCTCTCTCTCTCCATGGCGACGGACCCCGCCACAGACCCTGCTACTGAAGCTGACACCGGTGGGGCCGACACGGGGGTGACAGGTTTGGGCTGCACCACCTCGGGCCCCGGACTGGTAGGGGAGACGTTTTGGGTGATGGCATGACTGGTGATAGGCTGAGGGTGGATCGGGGAGAAGATGGCTCCCACGGTCAACTTCTCTGTTACAATGACAGAGCAAGACGATTTGGCTCCCGTCGGGGAATTGCTGTTCCTCACAACAAAACTCCCTGTCGTAGTCTGTGTGTTCTTGCCCAGGATCTCGGAGTTTAAGGAACTTTGCTGGGACGAGTCACTCTTGGAGGACATGGAGATATTTTCCTTGTTGTGCTGCCGATTGTCGGTGTGGGCAGTGTGTGAGCTATGCCGTGAGTTGTCACTCTGTACGGTCTGTGAGCTATACCGTGTGTTGTCGCTATGTACGGTCTGTGGAGACCCATGTTTCTGGTAATTGGAACTGACACCGTGTGTTGGGGTTGATGCTTTTGGGGACTTGGCTCTTTCCCCTCTATTCGTCGTCTTCAACAAGTCAGCCACGGACATTCTGCTCTTTGACTTCACACTTGATTTACAATCACGAGTAGCATGTTTGTCATAGGCGACCGGTGATCTTCGTGAATCCTGGCTCGTCATCCTGTGCGCTGGACTACTTCGTCCAGACTTTAACTCTGTCTGGTCGGACTCGCTGAGGATGTTCATGACTGGTTGGCTTGGACCTGCTTCAGGAGAGGATAGTTTGGAAAGCGGAACTGACATCGGACTAGACGACGTCTGCCCAACCTTGGGTGTGTTTCCTCGGGACAGATACTTGTGGAAGTCATCTGGGTTGGGGAGAGTTTGTTTCTTCGTCTGCATATGAAGAGCTATCATGGGGTCACTCTTTTCTTTTCTCAAATCAGTCATTTTACTTTTGCTCCTTGACCTGACCTTGTAAGGTCCTTGAGCCGAGTCGGACTGGGACGTCCTCACTCCCTCCATGGACGAGTCATCACTGGACTGGGAGGAGTGGGAGGCATGCCTCGTCCGCCTCTCCCTGGACTGAGATGATCTGGGCGGAAGATCGGGTTTGGGGGAAGCGCATTTTTGACTTTCGTCTCGGTGATGAGGAATGCTGGGAGGTGGAGGGACTGGTTCGGGCTCAGGAATGTCACTGACATCAGACACGAAGATGTGGGGTTCAGGTAGCTGCCGGCCTGGCATGGCGTCAACAGCCCGGGGAGTGAGAAGGATGCCCTCCATGTCTGCTGGAGGTCGCACTGGTGCCCTCTGGGTGAAGCTGAGGTCACTGCTGGATGCGGGCAACACTGCAGGGATCACACTCAGTTGGCTGCCACCATTCAGCCTGCTTAAGCCATTCCTTGATTGAGGGCTTGCTATAGGCACAGAGTCGGATCTTAATACAGGCTGTCTTGCACCTTGACCAGGGTTGTCAAACAATTGGTCATCTTCAATACTCTCCGCTACAGGGGTAATCATAGGAACAGCAGCATACGGCACCGGCGCTGACACTGATGGGGTGGGTCGTGGCATGTTCCCTACTGCCTCAGCTGCAGCAGAGTGAGGTCGTCTGGTTGCTGGCGAGTTACTTCTGGGGATCTGTCTAGTCAACTGGTGACCTTGGTCTGGCTCCCTCTCTTGTTGCAGTGCAGAGTCAGTGCTTTGAGGTCTTTGTACTTTACCTCCCATGGGAGTCTCTGGAAGCATTCGACCTGATGATTTAGTATTTCCCTGAGCTGCACCTTGGGGCTTGTCTACCCCATCACCTGTCTCTCCGACACGTTTCCTGGGGTCCTGTTTCTTTTCTCCAGTTTTATTGAGATCATTTAATTCTTCTGGCACATTAAAATCTGACGTTGGGAAGTCAAACTCTGTATCTGTTGACTGGGCAACTGGAATGTTTGGCTGAGGGAGATTGTTGTTCCGTGGCAGTGTTATATTACAAGATTCTGAGTCTGTTTTGTCCGACCCACTCGGAGATGAGGTTTGTTGGGGGGGGACCAAGTGAGGAGGGGGAATGTTCTGTCTAAGGACATGTTCTCGGGCTGGCGAAGGGTCTCGGGGTGGCCTGGAGATCCTTCTCCTGGATGGAGAAGCATCACGAGCTGCAGCAACTGACTGTTTTGGCACAGACGAACTTTGGGCAATGTTGGGTGTTTTTGATTTGGTATTTTTCTTCTGCTGAAAGTGTCCACGGACTGGGGAGTCTGCTGGGTCCAACATGCTGTCATCTGGGGGTCGCTGAGCCGTGTGTCGCGTGACTGGTCGCATCGGAGTCGAGCAGGACAGGATGTTGGATGGATGGAAGACAGAGGGCACCGATATTGGAATGTTCATGAGTAAGTTCTCTGCCTGGCTGCTTGTTGTGCCTCGAGAACCATCCCGCTTTAGTTCCTTTACCCTGAAAATTATCATCAGGATGAAGCCAGATTTCCTTTCCATTGAATACACAATTTAACAAGGTTAGTTGTTGTTACTCGTGGGATTACAATCGGGGTTGAGTTGACGTTATTCACAATAACAGCAACTGACAACAATGACGAAAACAACAGTTCTTTTGTGATTTTGTTTCAAGCTGTCTGTTAACTTAATGTAAGAACTAAACACTTAATTGTATAATTATATACTTATCCTATATCAAACAAAGCATTTCTTCCTTCTTCTTTTAATGCTGGTGAGGAAACGTCCTAGAACAGAGTTTCTAGCTTCAAAAAACATTTCACCCGAACACATCCCAGCATCACCCTGGTCACCAGCTAGACAAATGGTCACCATTGCAATCCTGTGTGATATGACCCTAAGCGACCTGATCACCTGATCATTTTATTTTTATTTTTTTTCGAGAGCATACAGGTTGGTGTAAATCTAATGCAGGGATGGTTGGGAGGGCATATAGTGTATGAGAAAGGATATGTATATAAATATAAAATTTATTGTAAAATCTTCAAATTTTTAAACTTATCCTTTCTCAAACTATGCATTTATCCCTGGGTTGGACGGTGAATACCCTAGCCTGTAACAAGACTACAACCATATCTCTGTACACGAGGAAGTTGGTGCTAAACTATGCTTTAATCACATGATAGTGTTGATGCTTAGTGTCGGAAAGACAAGAACGCATAAATGGGTGATCACTCAGGCAAGGGATATAAACCCCTTTGCTTTACTAGGACACATCTATCATGATAACGGGTGACTCATGTGTTATGTGTCTTCATGCAGGACGTTCCTCAATAATATAGAATGACCGCATACCTTTGAAGTAGGGAAACCTATTCTGCATATGAAGAAAGGTGAAGTACCCCTTCTCCCGCCAATTGGTTCTACACAAGACAGGCTTCAAATGCATCTCTTTTCACGCTGTCAGTCACACCAGTGGAATGAATCATGCTAAGACAAGAAGAGGGAACGACAGACAACACCCACACATGGGTCTTCAAACAGTTACTGAGACATAATGTGAACGAGACAGAGGTAAGCGGATAGAGGTTTGGGAAACCTTATGGCATCTTCAATGTTAAAGACCAAAGTCTCACAGACGAAAATGTTAACCCTCCAATCTGGGAAACCCGACTAAAAATAATACGAGAATAAAGATTGCAATATTAATATCTGTATTTAGAAGACATGACCCACAATACTGCCAAGTGTAGGTCCATAGTATCGTTATCAGCACTGATGGGCTGCCGTCAACTGCTGGGCAGAGACCAGTGGTTCAAATTGGTGCAGACCTTGGATGTTTGTGACGGAGATGTGTCAGAGGTAACAGGAAGCAAAGACTCTATCGGACTGCTTCGCACCACCATCGTGGATGCAACTGCCTGAGTCTAGTGTAGCTTGGAGGCCATTGGAAGGGGTAACCCAGTGAAGGTGTTTGCCTGGAGGAGAGCTGAGCGTAGTACCCAAAAGTACACCATAGTTCTGGAAACTTCTGTTGTCGCCCGAGTGGATAACAGGATGAACAATCTCTTACAAGAACATCCCTAGAGTTGCTGGGGTTTTAGATAAATGCATTAAGCCGGAACTAGGCACAAGGGAAGGTCTTCACGGTCCTCGGGATTCAAGATCAAGGTGAGTGAAGGGATTGTGAATAGAAGATCTGGTTCTCTAAAAAAAGAGAAAATAACATCAAAATCCAAAGCAGGGCATCGAAAAACAGAATGACTGATCAGCCAGTTTGTAAGATAGAATGAGAGCATGCAATTCAGCTACCGTGGAAATCTTCGAACCCATAGTATTAGCAATGACTGAGTTAATGGCTGCTAGGTAGGTAGCCAGAGTCAAACCCTTGAGCTTCTTTCCCAGTACAGTCATCCTATTTGTCTCCATTATATATCTTAACCTAAAACTTGGTAGAATTTCATAAAGAACATATAAAGTAAAGATGTAACTTCAGATTGAATTCTAGGTGCCTCACTGACACTGATTGGTCGGTGGTGAAGGAATTATGTGATTGGCTTCGTAATACAGGTGAATATCCACGGGGTCATAGAAATTCCAAACCTGAGCACCTTCCACTGGTAATGAATGCCTTGGAATATGAAGAGTAGGTCATGGCAGTGCTCCCAATGGACTTGTATGTGAAGAAAAGCATCTTACAAGTCGAGACTGACCATGATGTCTCCTGGTCCGATGATCGTAGAAGGAGTGCGATGGACACCATTCATGAATGTGGCAGCTTCATGTAGAAAATACTCTGTAATTTGTTGCAGCCTTTTTTCGGGGCCAGAAAAATTGGCATATAAAACCCCCGGGTACCTGGGCGAACGAAGACAATCTATAGCATGCCTGTGACACACGTCCTGATGGCGTCTTGAAGGGCTGGAAGTTGGCCGGCAGCGTATTGACTCAAGAGGAGCAGCCGTGACAAATTGTGTGACAAAGGGGTCTTCCAGTATCTTCCAATTCTCTACAAAAACTCCAAGTCTTCCGCCTACTGGAGACTTGAATATTGGTACATCTCGTAAATGATGTCAATCTGCCAGTGAAACGTCAGGATATATATCCTTGGGGGCCAAAGTCGACCTGAGTATTGGAGAGGTATTGCTATGTCGCATGTCATTGTCAATCCAAATGTTGATCTGACAAAGTGTCTTGATAACATTGTTCAGGTCGTTGTCAATCCGGATGTTGATCTGACAAAGTGTCTTGATAACATTGTTCAGGTCGTTGTCAATCCAGATGTCAATCTGACAAAGTGTCTTGATAACATTGTTCAGGTCGTTGTCAATGGGGATGTCAATCTGACAAAGTGTCTTGATAACATTGTTCAGGTCGTTGTCAATGGGGATGTCAATCTGACAAAGTGTCTTGATAACATTGTTCAGGTCGTTGTCAATCCAGATGTCAATCTGACAAAGTGTCTTGATAATGTTGTTCAGGTCATTGTCAATGGGGATGTCAATCTGACAAAGTGTCTTGATAATGTTGTTCAGGTCATTGTCAATGGGGATGTCAATCTGACAAAGTGTCTTGATAATGTTGTTCAGGTCGTTGTCAATGGGGATGTCAATCTGACAAAGTGTCTTGATAACATTGTTCAGGTCGTTGTCAATCCGGATGTCAATCTGACAAAGTGTCTTGATAACATTGTTCAGGTCATTGTCAATGGGGATGTCGATCTGACAAATTGTCTTGATAACATGGTTCAGGTCGTTGTCAATCCGGATGTCAATCTGACAAAGTGTCTTGATAACATTGTTCAGGTCGTTGTCAATGGGGATGTCAATCTGACAAAGTGTCTTGATAACATTGTTCAGGTCATTGTCAATGGGGATGTCAATCTGACAAAGTGTCTTGATAACACTGTTCAGGTCGTTGTCAATCCAGATGTCAATCTGACAAAGTGTCTTGATAATGTTGTTCAGGTCATTGTCAATCCAGATGTCAATCTGACAAAGTGTCTTGATAATGTTGTTCAGGTCATTGTCAATGGGGATGTCAATCTGACAAAGTGTCTTGATAATGTTGTTCAGGTCGTTGTCAATGGGGATGTCAATCTGACAAAGTGTCTTGATAATGTTGTTCAGGTCGTTGTCAATGGGGATGTCAGTCTGACAAAGTGTCTTGATAACATTGTTCAGGTCGTTGTCAATTTGAATGTAATTCAAAGGCGAGGGGTAACGAAGTTGATCTGAAAAACGATCATCCGGAGAGGTGTATTGACTTGGAGGCGCAAGGGTAAGAGTTCCTAGGATGCTATCGATCCACTGGTGAAGAGTATCAATGTCCATCCCAGTGTTTCCCAATGTCCATTAAAAAAATAATTCTCTCTAAACTCAAATACTTGTGGTGCTGAGAGAGAGAATGAAGAGGCATGATATGTCAGGTGATCAGGTCACTTAGGATCGTATCGCACAGGATTGCAGTGGTGCATGACCCATAGGTGGTGACTATGGTGACGCTGGGATGTGTCTGGGTGAAAAGTTTTTTGAAGCTGGAAACTTTGTTCTAGTATTTTTCCACACTAGGATCGAAAGACGAAAGAAGAAATGCATAGGAAAAATCTAAAATGTTTGTTATTTCACAAAGAAGATCCCCCATAAAACAATATCCATACAAAATGTCATTATGAATATTTATAACTAATACATCTTTGTAATGTAAGTATGGAAATATGCAACAGACTCCAAGATAAACAAAACAATCTATTAAATTATATAAAGGTAAACGAAAATCACAAGAAGTGAAAATGGTGAAATGTTTCAGTGACTTGGTAACTGACAGTGAGGAGCGATGTGTATCTAAGCCAGGGTTACCTGTCTGCATATCGCAGTGTGTTGAGCGTATTCTCACAGGCGGACATTGTCGGCGAGATGTTGGCTATCATACAGGTCCGAGAGTTGCCAACAAACGAGTCCTTCAGGATATGTGTGAGCTTGCTCTGACGGAACGGTTTATGGCGACTTGACTGGTCAATTGACCTGATGCATTCTTTCAACTGAAACAGAATGGTGTAGTTACATTTCCTATTTATTTTTCTTCTCTTCCCTTTTTTTTCAATATCCTGTTGCTGTTACAATATGAGACACACAGTCAATCATTATTATGAAAAGAAATATCTTCATTATTAATTGGAAAATAAATACCAAACATGACATTGTTACCCTGTGCTGAGTTAAAATACCCATAATCTGAACAAAGGGAAGTCTCATGCAGGATAGATGGAATAGAAAACGTCAAAAAGATGATGCAATGCAAACACAGCCAAGAACCTGTCTGTGCAAGGAAGGTCTTGATTCTGGAATGACGTGTCACAGCAGGGTCACCAGAACGGGTTTCACACATTGTAGCTGTGTTCCCTTCAGCTTGAGGCCAGAGACGACAATAATTTACACACTACAACACTTTCTGGCCTGAGAGGTGACCAACAATTTATACACTACATAATTTTCCGGCCAGAGTGGCTACCAATAATTTAAACGCAAGAGCACTTTCTGGCTAGAGAGGACTCTGTCTCCACAGATGTCTGTACACTTACAGCCAGCAGACTCTGGTTAATCTCGGCTCCCTCCAATCGAGTCTGTCTGTCTGTGTCTGTCACATCGGCTGCACGCTCACTGCCTGCCAGGTCAATGAAAGAGATCCTTTAATGGAAAAAAATAAAAGTTAGAAACTAGCAAATAGAAGTAAAGATAAGAACCCAATAAATAGAAGCACTATCATGATGGTACACATGATTTAACAAAATGCTGTGAAAATAAACATTATAAATGAAGACAAATTGATATCTGTCTCCATTACCATGGTTACATGGATAGTCTACGATATTAGCCACTAGTCCAAAGTCAAAGTCTAGGAAAATTTAGTTTGGTCTAGTAATCATAGCAAATAAAAGATCACAAACTAAAATAATGATCATGGTAAAATGTACTTAAAATGATGAAGACCCAAGTCGGGCTGGTGGACTAAAATCAATTTGGCAAAGACAGCATGATCGTCTTGATGTACCATGCTTCAAGACGTATCCTTCTATCCACACAACACTGGTCAACTTCACAACAAATCAAAACATGATTTTGACACATCAACATTCTGGCAGCCTCATCTTGCAACATGAAACTCTAGTGTAACCATGGCAAGATGCATATGCTGTACTCTGAGTCTGACCTGCCAACCCTGTGATCGTCGTTGTCTCGGATCTCCATCTGCAGAATGGCGTGAGAGCGAGATGAGTCTGGGTTCACGCCCGTGGCACCTTTACTTCGTACCGAGTTCCCGTAGTCCAGCACCTGCAGTCAGCACAGAGTAATAGATCATAAGCAGGGCAATATCACGGCGGGGGAATCCAGAAATGGGCTTCACACTTTGTACCCAATGTGGGGAATCGAACACGGGTCGTAGGCGTCACAAGTGTACGCTTTAACCACTAGGCTACCCGACAGCCCAGATTGGACTTGAACCAATGACAAATGGCTTCTATCAGAGGGAGGCTGCATTCTGGTCAGTTGCCAGTACCAGCAAGTAACTCAACAACAACAACACATAGTTTGGGATGTATACATAAAAAAAGCATCATTATCTAGTTTCACCGAGACAATGAATCCGTTTCATGTGTCACTTACTGCAATGTCCGGAATGGACTTGATCCACAAATCAACCTATGTTAAAGTATTTAAGTTATGATCATCCCATCGCTAAGACTGTCATAAACCTATGTTAAAGTATGGGAGTTATGATCATCCCAATGCTAAGACTGTCATAACCCTATGTTAAAGTATTTAAGTTATGATCATCCCAATGTAAAATTGTTTGATAGACAGGCATTTCTCAGAAGTTGAGGATGACAAAGTAGACACAATTTATGGACAACTTCTTTATTACGTTGTACAGCAATGTTTCCGTATAGATCCTTACACAGTTGTCCATCACAGTATCTGTGGATGGGAAATGTCTCGTTCAAAAAGTATCGGTGACAATTCAGATGAAGATTGAATCGAAAGCATATACATATACCACATATTATGGGATTGTTCAAAGTAGGAAATGTGTATCACACCTTGACAAGCCCTGCTACCTCGCTGACTTCGGTCTCCATCAGACCTGCGATGCACACGTTATGGGAGCCATCTTCCCGTGCATGGAGTCTAGAAATAAATGTGATCAACTGTTCATGATAAAGAACTAAAGAAGGTCAAATATTTACGCTAACACCATTATTTAGATCTGTCAAAATGTATAAAAGTCAAACAAACTGATTTTTTAAGCCAAAAGAACCTGAGAATAAACGTATCCATTAGTATCAAACATAGTGATAAGAATACACTGCAGCACAAAAAACTGACATACATCACACTCTGGGTCAACATTTTAATGATTATCATGACAAAAAACCTTCCCTACACATGATGACAATGAAACAAACTGTTACCTGTTCCTTCTGTTGAGGAGATCAAAGAGCTGGCCGCAATAGATCTCGAAGAAGCTGACCCAGACATGGAGGCCTTCCCCGTACTGCTTGGACTCAATGATGGAGAATATGTCCCTTGATGCCAGCAGGAATAATCCAGGTACGTTGTCATTCCCCATCATTGTGTGAGTCTTGCCTGCCCCAGTCTGCCCATAGGCAAAACAGGTGGCGCTACCACTGCACGGAACACAAGAGCCAGGGATGAGGAAAATTTTCAATACAAAGTTCAAAGTAATCTAACAATTCTCTTCCTAACCATGCTAATAATGTTCTTGATAAAATGAACATTTTATTTAGGTCTAATAGATTTTATTCAAGGCATTTATAAAATGCTAAAATGTGTAGGTACTTCTTTTTATATGATGGATGGTGTTTCTGCATTCGTCACCACTTGCCCCTTTCCGTAACCTGCAAGAAGATTCGTCCCCCTATCGATGAATGCTATGTGCGAAAATACGACAAACCAATCAGAATGCGCGTATGATTTTAGGTTCTTCCTAAAAAAATCCCTCGAAAATAATTTTTGATTTTACATATGTCTTGCATCTTAAAATATACCCAAGACACAGTTAAATGTGTTCAATCATACTGTATAATTCAGCATGTCCCAATGTGCTTTAATTGCATCTGAAATATATATAATACATGGGGAAATAATATGTGAACCATTACGCAACCAGTTGACAATTGTTTTAGGTATGCCCGTTTACGCTAAGACGGAACCCGGTTGCAAAAATGGCCATGAGAGGGGCACGAGTCGCTATTCGGCTTGTCCCGGAATAACACAAGTTGGTCACGAATGGGTGTTTCTGATGTGATTATTCAAACCAATAAACAGCAAATGACATTGAAATACCTTATTCGATGTAATAAGCGCCCACAGAGATATTTGCTAATATATAGGCTAGTGAACAATCCCAATTAGCATCCCTTCCAATTGATAAATGTACACAAGGCTTATTTATTCCTGTATAATACGCACCTGTGTGTTAAGCACCCTTAATTCAATTCTGGAAAAATATATCTGTTGTATGTAAACATTTCAGGCTGTCAGCATAAACCACAAAATTTATGGTCTTTCAACTCTGTTTTTTTTACCAAAATAAAATTCAAATAAGAGCCCCCTATTTCTAATTTTGAGAGCACCATGGGCACTTATTATGTTGAATATGGTAATAATAAGCTCTAGACATCAATGCAATACCTGCTTTCTTAACAAAGTGCTGTCTAATGTTCCAAAAATGTGATGGTTTTTTTGTTCCCTTGTTTGTTTGTTGTTTAACGCAACAGTCAAAGGTCTTCATGGCAGAAAAATGTGTTGCCTAAAGTGTGAGTGCTTATGGAAACAAACATGCAGTTATTTGACACCATATCATAAATGAGGTGGCTGACATTGTATTCCTATGCAATTTCAAAAGTTACTTCAGTGAATGAAACTATGGTTGAAACTATGATTATTTCAAGAATGTCATGATTTAGAGATTATTACCCTTGTGTGTTTTCGTATCATAAAGATCATAAATATTACACTAGAAATAAAAATTATGTATTGTTGGACCTGAACAGAAAGAGTAAAAAACAATTCTTTATATCTTATATATATGTATGTGAACCCTGGAAAGGCGTAAGTGTTTCACAAGGACATGATGGACACAGGTAGATGTATTTCAGTAATATTTCAAAAAGACTTTAATCACAGCATTAACATGAATTATGAGATATACGTGTGAAGAACATTCATTTACCCATAAGTTATCAACTGAATTATTTCTTGTTTACTTTGAAAATAATGAAAAATATCAAGATTTATCTTACTTATTAAATACACTGTTGATTAATGGTCTTGCAGCTCGCAAATAAACATCTTCATTTGAACAGTTTTCATCAAATACTTCATCAAAGAAAAATTCATGCTGGAACAGAAACAAAAATCATAGGAATAATCTTCATGTACTACTGAAATAAAACATGCAATGAAACATCATGAACATGATCAACTTGAAATCCATCAACTTCATACATTGCTTAAGGTTGACCAATGATGGAACAGAATGTTCCAGGCAGAATCCTTACTGCTACTACCGTACTAACCACTAATCATCGTCATGCAAACCATGTTAATACCATGCTCCACACATATTAAATAACTTCTTCAATAAATTTCACAATTTGTTTATGGATATTTGAGAGAAAACAAATTCAAACACTTACCTGTAAAGTGAAGGCTGTGAGATCAACAGCCTGCTTCGGTTCATTTACAACGACAGAATTTGTCCCCTCCGTCTGTAGGATGTCATCATCTCCAGATCTCTCCTCTCTGCGAGATACAGGTCTTTTTCTAACACAAACACGAATCTTATCCTCCACACCTCTCGATGATGTGGATGATGTTGGTTTAGTCTTAGTCTTTGGTGTTCCTTTAGGCACACCATAGTTATACCCTGTGTGCTTGACTCTCTCTACCTGTCCTCGAGAGTGCTTGGAAACTGGACCAGGTCTAGCTACATGACGTGGAATGTTCTGTTCATCTGATTGAACTGCTTCATCACTAGATTCATCAGAACTTGATTCTGTCAGTAACTGTAACATATCAACATAAGAGGCGGCAGAAAAGTTTGGGGTTCTGTCTGTCACAGTGACGTCTCTTGTTGCTTCCAGGCCTCGAGATACACCACTTTGTCCTGTTGCCGAATTGGGACTTCTACTCACCTTCCTGGGTTGTGATGTTTTCCGGGACATATTACTAGATGGCTGTGGATTAGGGATTTGAGTTCTACTTGCATTATGAACAGATTTTATTATGTTGATAAGTTCTGTCATCCGACGTCTGTCATCCACAGAAGTTATTCCCATGACTGTGCAGTCATGTAGACTCAATCTTGACAAAGTTTCTGAACGTGTTATTCCATTAGCACGAAAAGTTGGATAATATTTCTCCAGCCTTGCTTCCCGTAGACACTCATATAAAGTCCCCATTATGATCTTGAAAGTTTGGAATCTGCAAACAATAATAATGTATTTAATTTGATGTCCAGACCAATTTTACCCACACTTAATTTATTGACATCCAAGAATAACTAGATATTAAAATGTCATGTCATATTTATATTTCATCAAATCAATAGTGCCTTGTATAAAAACATCACTTGGTAACTTACAAGAAACGTGTAAGTACTACTTAGTGCATGTACTAGTCATATTTTACATGGCACCATGACAATACAGGATAATACATTGAATAATTGTATATGCTACTGTGATCAATGATCATGGGAAAAAGAAAACAAAAAGACATTGTAACATGCCTTCAGTGCCAGTTGTTATTAATAAGGATGACACACACATCACTCGAGGCAACTTCCTGTACATGAAGTAAGGACAGAACTGGAGTGGTGCCAAAGTTTAATTGGTTATAAAAGCTCAAAATAATTGACTGCACTGACATTCTGAAGTTAGAAATGCTTGGACAATCACCTTTTTCTAGGTTTTGTGTGTATCTCTGTGGGTATCCATGTTATGGAACTTATGTGTCATACGTTTCCTCGGCCATCTTCCACGGGAAGTTAACAATACACAATGAATGATCGAACTGTATGTTGTGATCTACTGCCATATACATGTTTAGGCTTGTTATTTTTGCCTTCACCGATTGGGCAGAAATATCACGCACTTTGCTTCACGATTCAACAAGAACGTCTTAGAATGGCTCATCGATTCATCATAGAAGAACGCCACACCAACTTTTATTAATGTCCAAAACACACTAACGTAAAATACAGTTAAAACTGCAGCCTGATACCGCGACTGTTAGTTTGTTTACAACTTTATCCGCCATTTTGAAATCCGCGCCGATGGTGATAACGTATTAGTGAGATGTTAATAGAAACCACGGTTATATTCAAAACTTGACATTCATTCTGAGAAATCATCAAACCAATACACGATATCCTCCAAATTATTCTAAAAACAATACAAATAATTAATTGTTATTGCATTTATGTTAGTATTGCAACGACTAATAACATTCATCTTAAATATTAATAATACAATGTGCATTATCTTCAATATTATAGCAACACTTAGTACGTTGTCTCAATTTTTTTTTAAATCTTTATAATTATTTATTAGTTGCAAATAAAACAACATATTATTTTTTATAAAATGAAATACAAACTTCACTACATGTTATCATTTTGTACGAAAATATCAGGTGCGTCACTGAAAGCTCTGTGCAGCGACGAATGTTGTTGGTTTAGATTTACACCAATGAAGCGCAATGTTCGAAGTTATAGGTTGTCGATTTGACTTACCTGTTCTTACATCAGTAACTGTTGCAGCCGTTTGGGACGCATAGGGAACATGGCATCTAATGTTGTTGTTGCAGCGGGGTTGATCATATTTAGACGTTTTGAAAATCAAGTGCAATATTTACTACTGAAAGCATCTTATGGAAGCAGGCACTGGACACCGCCTAAAGGTAGCCTACCAATGGATGACAAACGTTATAAGAAGTTGTTATGAGGTATTATGTAGAAATCTATGTTATATATTCTCATTTCAGTGGTTAGTTATGAATAACATATTCCGCCGTTATCAATGCTCACGTTCATCTCTTGTATTTTGGGTAGAACTGAGATTGTGACAGGTAAAATAAATTGAGGTAAGACTACGTTAATTTGCATAGGAGAAAACACTCCATTTAAGTAATAGTACCTAGATATACCCTTCTACCCTTAAATAGAATGTGGGGAAACATACTGTAATCTTTTTCTATGTTGGTTCAAGAGGAAGCCATCAAGCGTGTGGCAAAGGCTGAAAGACAAAGTAACACATGATCTTAAATTTAAGTGCTAGTGTTTTAACCACCAGTAAGAATGTTTGTTTACCAAAAAAACCCAGAAATAGCAGGTAATGTTTGCCTGCTTTGGGATTAAGCATCTGTTCGAATGATAAGTCAATGGCCAGCTGTAATCGAGTTGGGATCAAATTATCTGTATCTGTATTAGACAATGAAAATTCTTGTTTAAAGCTGTGAGTGGCATTTTATGTACAAAGCAGGTGTCGATTTAGCTTCTGCTCCAGAGTTGGTAGCCAGCCTGATCCTGAGACAATGTTATGTGCTGTCATCATTTCTGTTGAGATTACCCTTTTTTAAATTATATGGATACAATTGCAGGTCATGTTGACCCAGGAGAGGGAGAATTTGAAACTGCCTTACGAGAAACAGCAGAGGAAGCAGGTTTAGCAAAGGACCAAATGAACATTTATGAAGACTATCAGAAAACATTAAACTATGATGTACGAGGGAAGCCCAAAAAGGTTGTGTACTGGCTTGCTGAGTTGAAAAAGCCAGATGACCCTGTGACCTTGTCAGAAGAGCACACAGACTATAAATGGTTGCCAGTAGACAAAGCTTGTGACACGGCCAGGTTCAGAGAGATGCAAAATGTCCTTTGTGATGTGGATCTGTACTTGAAATCGAGAAACCAATCATATTGCAAGACATAGCTACAGTCATAATTTTGTATTTTTAACATGTTTCTCACCAAAGCTCATATTGCAATTTTGCAGCATCAGGTCTTTTCAAGAAGGCAGAGAAAGATCATGTTTAAAGAATATTTTCCGGTATTTGAGAAATATTATATTAATAATAGTGCCATTACATCTGAAGATTTACGTGTCATTCAACTATTTTTAACTATATTTAATTTATTCATGCAGTTTCAAGTTCGCGATTTTTACTTTGGATTTTAATTATTGTATCAAAAACATGTGATTAGGGTTTGTGAAATCAAGACTGTGGATGCCAACTTTTTACAATAATCTTTCAAGCTTAATTCTTACCCTTAGATGAGATGATTGGATCACATTGATCCATGAATGGAGATTCCCTGGATAACAGAGGATGGCCCACAGTAGACTTTTTGAACAGATGTATATATATAATACAGTAAAACCTTGTTATCTTGACCCCAATATCTCAAAGGTACCGATACGTTGACCACCCAGTCTATAATGTTCATGCCAGGTTATCTTAAATGTCCCTTCATCTCAAAGTTGCAACACAGTCCACTAGGTTTGGTGAGGTGTGGTGAAATGGGGTTTAACGTCGTCGCGTCCAAGATTATTGCACTTATACAGACCTGCATGCACGTGTATGTGTGTGTGAGCCAACCAGTTCTTGCCAGACTCCGAGCCAACCAGTCCTTGTTTTAGCTCTTTAATGCCGAGCGCCAGACAGGGTCACAATAATTACCAGTTTTTAATGTCTTTTGGTATCACGCGGCCGGGGATCGAACCCAGGACCTTCTGCTATCCAGGCAGACGCTCTACCACTAGACCAGGGAGGCGGTCCTGCTTGGTTTGAGAGAACAGGTTGCAACTGTACATCTGTTTAATATTAAACTGCAGATGCTGACGTTTTTATTCATATGATATATTGTCAAGCCACTTCTTGCACCTATTGAGGAAGAGTTTATGAATGTTAAATCTACAACTAAAATGGGCTGTGGGGTAGCCTAGTGGTTGAAGCATCCACTCATGAAGACTTGGGTTCGATTTCCTATGTGAGTACAAAGTCCATTTCAGGGGTCCACTGCTGTGATATTGTTGGAATATTGCTAAAAGCAGAGTAAAATTAGACTCGCTCACTCACAACAGGAAATGTATCCTGAATCGAAATATTGTAAATTGAATGGTGCAGAATCAACTTGTTACACTACACAAGAAAATTGGTGTTGTATTGGTAAGTGTAAAACAGATTTGCAACCATGGTGTCGGGGTAGTGTATGGTTCTGCCTGAATATTAATATTATTTTGGCCTAATACTTCACAATACATCTTGTAAATCACTGCTGTTAAACACTGAGACGTCTCAGTATGTGTGCCTTATAGACTACCTGCTGTTGGAGGGATATAGTTCTATGGATAAAGAACTTCTTTATAACAATGATTGCATCGTTGTAGCAAGTGATCAGTTGCTTGATGACAGTGTTAGTATCTACACACGAACGTCACAGTCATTGTAATAAAGGAGTTGTATATCCGTCATTCGTCACACCTCGCACCTTTCCTGGGGAGAGGAGCGATATATATGTGAATCCTTACGTAACGAATTGACCAATCTGTTAGTTAAACGGAACCCAGTTGAAAAAAATGGCCACGAGAGGGACACAAGTCACTATTTGGCTTGTCCCGGAACAACACAGTGGGTCACGAATGATATATTCATAGAACTATCTCCCTTGTTCTACAAAGAAGATATATATCCAGCATAAAGGGAAATTACTCGCAAGGTGTGGAGATACTGGCAGTTTTGTCAATCTACCCCTATCCAACCAACAAGAAGAAAACATCCATATCACTATACCCCAACATGAGGCACATTAGAATTTTGTTTGTTCACATTGTGGTAAATAGTCCCAACAACAAAATTTCCTGTGACACCAATATTTTAGTGTTTTTTTCAAACAAATAAAGTTTGGTTTTCAATATTGTAGGACATGTATGGAATCAAGTCACAAAAACGCAACTGCTACAGAAAAGCATGCATTCCATGCAAAAGTTGACTTTTATGCAAGCCTATGCATTTCACTACCCAAGAATGGATATAAAAACATGCATGTTAACGTGATTCCATATGCATTGTTTAGCATCGTGCTGACAACAACCACTCAGAAAAACAACAACATTACGCAATTATTCATCATTACGAAATGCCACGCCTGTCCGAAAATGAGCGTCTGCGAGCCATTGGTATGCTTGAAGCAGTATCGAGTCAACGTGATGTTGCAAGCCAATTTAACGTCCACAGAAACACCATTTGGTGTTTATGGCAACGTTGGCAACAGACGAATGCAGTCAAAGACCATCCTCGGAGTGGCAGGCCATACGTAACCAATAATCGACAAGACAACTGGATTCGAACAACAAACCTACGAAATTGATTCCAGCCAGCAACAGTGACTGCAAGAAGCATCCCTGGCCTTCGACGAATATCTATACAAACCGTACGTCGTCGCCTCAGATGTGCAGGGATTGTCACCAGAAGACCCTCCAGATGTCCCATTTTGACAGGAAACCACCATCAAGCACGTCTACATTGGTTCAGTCAGCGTCTACGCTGGTCGGCCATGCAGTGGAGACAAGTTCTATTCACTGACGAGTCTCGTTTTCACCTCAGCCAGAGCGATGGACGGATTCGAGTGTACCGACGTCGAGGTGAACGTTACGTCAATCATTGTGTCATGGAAGAAGATCGGTTCGGGGGCGGCAGCGTTGTGGTATGGGGTGGGATTACAGAGAACCCGTTTGATAGTGGTAGAGGGAAATCTCAATGGACAGCGCTACCACGACAAGATCATCGGCCCTGTTGTTCTACCGTTTTTGCGTCGTCATGGCGCAGGCCTAATGTTACTCGACTTGTTCAGGATTCCCTTCAACAAAACAACGTGAATGTCATCCCCTGGCCGGCACACTCCCCTGATCTCTCACCAATCGAGCACATGTGGGATGAGATGGATCGACGTCAACCACGTGTTCCACAGACACTCCAGGAACTTCGAAACATGCTCCCTCAGATATGGACAGATATCCCAAAGGACTTGTGCGACACCAGGTCCATTCCATAAGAAGAAGATGTGCTGCTTGCATCGCAACCAGAGGTGGACACACACACTATTGATTTGTAAATTGACATTTTGGCATGTTCATGTTTTTTATGAAATCACGCATTTTCTGAAGTCAGTATGGCAAATTAAACCATTTGAACACTTGCATGAGTCTTTCATCTGTTGCAAACCGAAATTGTTTCAGATTTGGTAAAAAACATATCTATGCATTAAATCTTAAACAATGTCACAGGAACTTTTGTTGTTCAGTATATATACTATATAAAAATGTCAAATAAAGCCTAAGAAGAGATAGGCACTTAGGCCGCCTTATGCCATCATAAAAAAATGATTAAATGTGAAATTAATACACACATAAGGTTTCTTCTCTAGCAAAAATAACTCAGTGTTGATAAGTGTCCCTTAGATAGTTAACTTCAGTAGTGTCGGAGAAAACTTGTCCCAATTGCACACACTTTGCACCAAGTAATATAAGGTGGGTCAAGGGCCGTAACTTTGTTAACAAATAATTTACAGGACCAATTTTCGAACTCTGTCTTGACAAGTATCTTTTAGATAAGCTTGCAAACTTTATTCATGTGACTTTAGTTGTTTCTGAGAAAACTTATCCCCGTTTTACGCAGAATGTACGAAGTTGAAAAGCACGGAGCAAGGGCCATAATTCTGTAAAAAATGAATTTATGACACCAATTTTCGAACTCATTTGAGATCATGATCCAAAACATCAGTGTGTAAAATGTCATTTCTCTGACAAACAGTTTTTGAGAAAATGTATCCGCTGTGTGAACCGGACGGACGGTCGGACGAACTTCATTCCAATATCCCCCGCTTGACTTTGAAACACAAGATGTTGTATATTGATGATGTTGGAGAATTTACGATACGAGCGCTTCTGATTCAGAACCCCATTCTTGCCCTGAAAGGCGACTATGCTTGTCGTAAGAGGCGACTAATGGGATCGGGTGGTCAGGCTCGCTGACTTGGTTGATGCATGTCACCCTATTCCAATTGCGTGGATCGTTGCTCATGATCTCAATATAGCTGGAATATTGCTGAGTGCGGCGTTACATAACAAACAAACAAAAACAAACGTACGTTAGAATTCTCGGCTGTAAGCCGACCGCGAACATTCAGGGATAGAATTGACCTGAATGCAACCATGCTTGTGGTAAGAGTCGACTTGATTATTTACAGGCCGCGGCTGGACTATTGATGGCTCCGGCGTAAAATGGCACACCATCTCTGAATATTCAGTAATACAGAGCTTGTAATGAAACGTTCAGCAAGTCCTATCACATTTAGGGGTAGAATAAATCAGCAGCAACATGTGCTTGCCATAAGAGGCGACTATCGGGATCGGGTGGTCAGGTTCGCTGACTTGGTTGATGCATGTCATTGTATCCCAATTGCGTGGATCGATGCTCATGATGTCAATCACTGGATTGTCTGATTGTCTGCCAATACTTGTCAAGACTTACGGAGGTATTGTATAACATAACCTGCAAGAATACACACTGTTGGTAAAGTGCCATCTTATAGTTCGCTCTCCTTAATATTGTATTTCCAGAGTTTATAGGTTGTTAATAAGCTGGGGGGTTTTCTAAATAATACATGACTTTGATCGTTTTGGTGTTCATTAGTACAAATTAGTAGTGACACAAACCTCAAATCCGTTTCATCCACGATACTGCCGGCACCAAACACTGCCATAGACCTACATTATTCATCGCGGTCATTACAAGAGTGAATCAGGTCACAGATTGATTACAGAGCAAAGCTTGTGTTACATCCATCCCCGAGAGAAGGCTGATCCAGTGACATGAAATAGCATCTCTGCCCATCCAATCAATGAAGGGTGCAGTGACGTGTGGTAAAGTATCTCTCTCGATCCATTCAGTGACGTGTGGTATAGTATCTCTGTCGATCCATTCAGTGACGTGTGGTATAGTATCTCTGTTGATCCATTCAGTGACGTGTGGTATATTATCTCTCTCGATCCATTCAGTGACGTGTGGTATAGTATCTCCGTCGATCCAAACAGTGAAGTGTGCAGTGACGTGTGGTATAGTATCCCTGCCGATCCATTTAGTGACGTGTGGTATATTATCTCTCTCGATCCATTCAGTGACGTGTGGTATAGTATCTCTGTCGATCCAATCAGTGAAGGGTGCAGTGACGTGTGGTATAGTATCTCTGTCGATCCAATCAATGAAGGGTGCAGTAACGTGTGGTATAGTATCTCTGTCGATCCAATCAATGAAGGGTGCAGTGACGTGTGGGATAGTATCTCTGTCGATCCAATCAGTGGAGGATGCAGTGATTTGTGGTATAGCTCTCTGTCGATCCATTCAGTCACGCGTGATATAGTATCTCTGTCGATTCAATCGATGAAGGTTGCAGTACCGTGTGGTATAGTATCTCTGTAGATCCATTCAGTGGCGTGTGATAAAGTATCTCTGTCGATCCAATCAGTGAAGGGTCAGTGAAGTTTGGTATAGTATCACTGTCGATCCAGTCAGTGACGTGTGATATAGTATTTCTATCGATCCAATCCATGAAGAATGCAGTGACGTGTGGTATAGTATCTCTGTTGATCCAATCAATGAAGGGTGCAATGAAGTGTGGTATAGTATCTCTCTCGATCCAAACAGTGACATGATATTGTATCTGTCGATCCAATCAGTGAAGGGTGCAGTGACGTGTGGTATAGTATCCCAGCCGATCCTACCCATGAAGGATGCAGTGACGTGTGGTATAGTATCTCTGTCGATCCAATCAGTGAAGGATGCAGTGACGTGTGGTATAGTATCTCTGTCGATCCAGTCAGTGAAGGGTGCAGTGACGTGTGTTATAGTATCTCTGTCGATCCAATCAATGAAGGGTGTAGTAACGTGTGGTATAGTATCTCTGTCGATCCAATCAATGAAGGGTGTAGTAACGTGTGGTATAGTATCTCTGTCGATCCAATCAATGAAGGGTGTAGTAACGTGTGGTATAGTATCTCTGTCGATCCAATCAATGAAGGGTGTAGTAACGTGTGGTATAGTATCTCTGTCGATCCAATCAATGAAGGGTGTAGTAACGTGTGGTATAGTATCTCTGTCGATGCAATCAAGGAAGGGTGCAGTAACGTGTGGTATAGTATCTCTGTCGATCAAATCAGTGAAGGGTGCAGTGACGTGTGGTATAGTATCTCTGTCGATCCAATCAATGAAGGGTGCAGTAACGTGTGGTATAGTATCTCTGTCGATCAAATCAGTGAAGGGTGCTGTGACGTGTGGTATAGTATCCCTGCCGATCCATTCAGTGAGGTGTGATATAGTATCTCTGTCGATCCAATCAGTGAAGGGTGCAGTGACGTGTGGTATAGTATCTCTGTCGACCCAATCAATGAAGGGTGCAGTGAAGTGTGGTATAGTATCACTGTCGATCCAATCAGTGACGTGTGGGGTAGTATTTCTGTCGATCCAATCAATGAAGGGTGCAGTAATGTGTGGTACAGTATCTCTGTCGATCCATTCAGTGATTATATCAGTGACGTGATATAGTATCTCTGTCGATCCAATCAGTGAAGGGTGTAGTAACATGTGGTATATTATCTCTGTCGATCCCATCAGTGGAGGATGCAGTGATATGTGGTATAGCTCTCTGTCGATCCAATCAATGAAGGGTCATTGGAGTGTGGTATAGTATCACTGTCGATCCATTCAGTGAAGGGTGCAGTGACGTGTGGTATAGTATCTCTGTCGATCCAATCAGTGAAGGGTGCAGTGACGTGTGGTTTAGTATCTCTGTCGATCCATTCAGTGAAGGGTGCAGTGACGTGTGGTATAGTATCTCTGTCGATCCAATCAGTGAAGGGTGCTGTGACGTGTGGTATAGTATCACTGTCGATCCATTCAGTGACGTGTGGTATAGTATCTCTGTCGATCCAATCAGTGAAGGGTGCAGTGACGTGTGGTATAGTATCTCTGTCGATACAATCAATGAAGGGTGCTGTGACGTGTGGTATAGTATCTCTGTTGATCACTGCACTCTTCACTGATTGGATCGATAGAGATACTATATCACACGTCACTGATAGGATCGGCTGGGATACTATACCACTAGCCACTGCATGCTTCATTGACTGGAGCGACAGAGAAACTATATCACACGCCACTGATCGGATCGATTGACAGAGATACTTTACCACACGTCACTGAAACCCCCACCGATTGCATCGTCGGGAGAGACTATACCACACATTACTGCACCCTTCATTGATTGGATCGACAGATATACTATACCACACGTTACTACACCCTTCATTGATTGGATCGACAGATATACTATACCACACGTCACTGCACCCTTCACTGACTGAATCAACAGTGATACTGTATAACACGTTACTGCACCCTTCATTGATTGGATCGACAGAGATACTATACCACACGTCACTGCACCCTTCACTGACTGAATCGACAGAGGTACTATAACATGTCACTGATTGGATCGACAGAGATACTATACCACACGTCACTGCATCCTTCATGGATAGGATCGGCTGGGATACTATACCACACGTTACTACAACCTTCACTGATTGGATCGACAGAAATACTATATCACGTCACTGATTGGATCGACATACAATACCACACGCCACTGCATCCTTCATTGATTGGCTCGATAGACAAAACAACACGTTACTGTTTGGATCGAGAGAGATAATATACCACACTTCACTGCACCCTTTATTCATTGGATCAACAGAGATACTATATCACACGTCACTGATAGGATCGGCTGGGATACTATACCACACGTCACTGCACGCTTCAATGACTGGAGCGACAGAGAAACTATATCACACGCCACTGATTGGATCGACAGAAATATTATATCACACGTCACTGCACCCTTCATTGATTGGATCGACAGAGATACTATACCACACGTCACTGCACCCTTCACTGATTTGATCGACAGAGATACTATACCACACGTCACTGAATGGATCGACAGTGATACTGTACCACACGTCACTGCACACGTCATCTGTCGATCCATTCAGTGACGTGTGATATAGTATCTCTGTTGATCCAATCAGTGGCGTGTGATATAGTTTCTCTGTCGCTCCAGTCAATGAAGCATGCAGTGACTAGTGGATCGACAGAGATACTATAACACTCGTCACTGCACCCTTCACTGACTGGATCGACAGAGATACTATACCACACGTCACTGAATGGATCGAGAGAGATAATATACCACACGTCACAGCACCCTTCACTGAATGGATCGACAGAGATACTATACCACACGTCACTGCACCCTTCACTGACTGGATCGACAGAGATACTATACCACACGTCACTGCACCCTTCACTGATTGGATCGACAGTGATACTATACCACACTCCACTGCACCCTTCACTGACTGGATCGACAGAGATACTATACCACACGTTACTGATTGGATCGACAGAGATACAATAACACGTCACTGCACCCTTCACTGACTGGATCGACAGAGATACTATAACACGTCACTGATTGGATCGACAGAGATACTATACCACACGTCACTGCATCCTTCATGGGTAGGATCGGCTGGGATACTATACCACACGTCACTGCACCCTTCACTGATTGGATCGACAGCGATACTATACCACACTTCATTGCACCCTTCATTGATTGGATCAACAGAGATACTATATGACACGTCACTGATTGGATCGACAGAGATACTATAACACACGTCACTGCATTCTTCATGGATTGGATCGATAGAGATACTATATCACACGTCACTGACTGGATCGACAGTGATACTATACCAAACTTCACTGACCCTTCACTGATTGGATCGACAGAGATACTTTATCACACGCCACTGAATGGATCGACAGAGATACTATACCACACGGTACTGCAACCTTCATCGATTGGATCGACAGAGATACTATATCACGCGTGACTGAATGGATCGACAGAGAGCTATACCACAAATCACTGCATCCTCCACTGATTGGATCGACAGAGATACTATCCCACACGTCACTGCACCCTTCATTGATTGGATCGACAGAGATACTATACCACACGTTACTGCACCCTTCACTGATTGGATCGACAGAGATACTATACCACACGTCACTGAATGGATCGAGAGAGATAATATACCACACGTCACTGAATGGATCGGCAGGGATACTATACCACACGTCACTGCACACTTCACTGATTGGATCGACGGAGATACTATACCACACGTCACTGAATGGATCGAGAGAGATAATATACCACACGTCACTGAATGGATCGGCAGGGATACTATACCACACGTCACTGCACACTTCACTGATTGGATCGACGGAGATACTATACCACACGTCACTGAATGGATCGAGAGAGATAATATACCACACGTCACTGAATGGATCAACAGAGATACTATACCACACGTCACTGAATGGATCGACAGAGATACTATACCACACGTCACTGAATGGATCGAGAGAGATACTTTACCACACGTCACTGCACCCTTCATTGATTGGATGGGCAGAGATGCTATTTCATGTCACTGAATGGATCGAGAGAGATAATATACCACACGTCACTGAATGGATCGGCAGGGATACTATACCACACGTCACTGCACACTTCACTGATTGGATCGACGGAGATACTATACCACACGTCACTGAATGGATCGAGAGAGATAATATACCACACGTCACTGAATGGATCAACAGAGATACTATACCACACGTCACTGACTGGATCGACAGAGATACTATAACACGTCACTGATTGGATCGACAGAGATACTATACCACACGTCGATGCACCCTTCTTTGATTGGATCGACAGAAATACTACCCCACACGTCACTGATTGGATCGACAGTGATACTATACCACACTGCACTGCACCCTTCATTGATTGGGTTGACAGAGATACTATATCACACGTCACTGAATGGATCGACAGAGATACTATATATCACGTCACTGATATAATCACTGAATGGATCGACAGAGATACTGTACAGTAACGTGTGGTATGGTATCTCTGTCGATCCAATCAATGAAGGGTGCAGTAACGTGTGGTATAGTATCTCTGTCGATCAAATCAGTGAAGGGTGCTGTGGCGTGTGGTATAGTATCACTGTCAATCCAATCAGTGACGTGTGGTATAGTATCTCTGTCAATCCAATCAGTGAAGGGTGGTATAGTATCTCTGTCGATCAAATCAGTGAAGAGTGTTGTGACTTGTGGCAAGTATCCCTGCCGATCCATTCAGTGACGTGTGATATAGTATCTCTGTCGATCCAATCAGTGAAGGGTGCAGTGACGTGTGGTATAGTATCTCTGTCGACCCAATCAATGAAGGGTGCAGTGAAGTGTGGTATAGTATCACTGTCGATCCAATCAGTGACGTGTGGGGTAGTATTTCTGTCGATCCAATCAATGAAGGGTGCAGTGACGTGTGGAATAGTATCTCTGTCGATCCTAACAGTGAAAGATGCATTGACGTTTGGTATAGTATCTCTGTGCAATTATCTCTTGAATGTTTTTTATCTCTGGTTTACGTGTCGGGCAACAGTTCGGTACTTCATGGTGTATTGTGGAAGTGTATATATGTTGATTGAAGGAGTTGGCGTATTTTACATGTATGTTAATAAACCTCCGTGTGTCGACACTGCGACCGGGTCATTGTAAATATTGGTGCTATGGTGTATGTATATAGTCTGTGTATGTAGCATTGCATAGTTTGGAGAGGAGAGCATTGGTTATATCATAGTCATTGTGTTCCTTTTACAAATCCTGCACGTGACACGCACTGCAATACAAGTCCATGAACTGTGTGTTACTCTGTGTAACTGTTTTTTACTGTGACATTATTCTGCGAAGGAATTAAGGAAATCAAGAGTACAATTTAATGCACGACGTCAGAAAAAGCGCAATACAACTACAAGGTGTATAACGGCGTATCACTGTATAGAAATACGAGGTGACCGGCAACTCGTTAACAGGCTGTAAGTGTCCCGAAGTAATCCACTTTATTTAAATATACAAGGATGTCAGTGCAGATGGCCTCCAGCTCATTACTTTAGCTTCTGCTTGGTTAAATACCTGCTTTCATTATTTATAGACAGCAGTGTACATTTGTACTTTTGTAAGTCATTATTTTAGTTTTCTACTTATAGCTTAATCTTTGTTGAGAGTCCATGTTTGTCTAAATTAAATATTGTTACAAGGAATATCGTCACAATTACACTTAATATGCAAAACATTAAGGGAATAGTCTGAGTAATTTGTGATAATTATTTCCCCTGTAAGCTGGCCGACGTGAGGTGAATGTACGTGAACGTATATGCAGCAGGAGTGATGGGGGTTACTCGGGGTTTATACATTATTCAATATCACGGCCGAGGCACCTCAAGAATGGATTTTACAGTATACCCGTCTCATGAATCACTGGTATTCGGCGTGGCCAGCGAACGCCTT
The DNA here is from genome assembly GCF_022045235.1 of Haliotis cracherodii. NCBI lineage: Eukaryota > Metazoa > Mollusca > Gastropoda > Lepetellida > Haliotidae > Haliotis > Haliotis cracherodii. Next base: position 1,445,343 of record NW_027266264.1, on the reverse strand, counting down.
AACAGATATACCATGCGTCCCAGGGTACTGATCAGTGCAAGCGAATGAATTAAATTATTTTCTTTTAAAGCAACATAAGAGGTAAGAAGTTTCGGCAATTCCGTCGTGGTGGAGACAGGTTGTACGTAGAGAAGTAGAAATAAGCTGATGGAGCTCTCAAAGCTCAAGAAATATTGGTTTGTTTCGTTTGTTTCATGTTTAACGCCTCACTCTGCAATATTCCAGCTAACATACGGCGGTCTGTAAAAATAATTGAGTCTGGACCAGACAATCAGTGATTGACATCATGAGCATGGATCCACGCAATTGGGATACGATGACATGCATGAACCAAGTCTGCGACCCTGACCACCCGATCCCGTTAGTCGCCTCTTACGACAAGCATAGGTTGCTGAAAACTTATTCTATCCCGGATCTTCACGGGTCCAGGAAATATTGGATTACAATCGTATGGTTTAATTGAGCGTTGGCCAAAATACGATGTACTTCCTTGAAAATAACGTATATTCTGAACGTGATCTGGAAGGAAACACAATAATTCCACAGTTGTTATGAAGCTAGTTTAACTAACCTAGACCTTGACCTTGAATCTCTTCACGTTTCAACTATCAATGCAGCTACAAAGACACATTTTCTGTGATGTCAGAGGGGCAAGATTACTCTGTATTTGATTTTTTTCTTCAAAATAAACGAAAACGTTTTGATAATGAGTTGTATATGTTGCAAATTTTAAATCATGAATCATGTCGTACTCGTACGTCGAATCGAGGATATCGTAACAGCCAATAAAATATAAATAATGCCTTCTCAGAAAAGGGTTTGAAAAGTTAACAGTCTCAGGTTTACATCTGATATAAAGTTTAATGCACCTTACTGTTACATCTGATACACGGTTTAATACAACTTACTGTTACATCTGATATACGGTTTAATGCAACTTACTGTTACATCTGATACACGGTTTAATACAACTTACTATTACATCTGATATACGGTTTAATGCACCTTACCGTTACATCTGATACACGGTTTAATGCAACTTACTGTTTCATCTGATATACGGTTTAATGCAACTTACTGTTTCATCTGATATACGGTTTAATGCAACTTACTGTTTCATCTGATATACGGTTTAATGCAACTTACTGTTACATCTGATACACGGTTTAATGCAACTTACTGTTTCATCTGACACACGGTTTAATGCAACTTACTGTTTCATCTGATACACGGTTTAATGCAACTTACTGTTTCATCTGATACACGGTTTAATGCACCTTACTGTTGCATCTGATACACGGTTTAATGCAATTTACTGTTTCATCTGATACACGGTTTAATGCAACTTACAGTTTCATCTGATATAAAGTTTAATGCAACTTACTGTTACATCTGATACACGGTTTAATGCAACTTACTGTTGCATCTGACACACGGTTTAATGCAACTTACTGTTTCATCTGATATACGGTTTAATACAACTTACTGTTACATCTGATACACGGTTTAAAGCAACTTACTGTTTCATCTGATACACGGTTTAAAGCAACTTACTGTTTCATCTGATACACGGTTTAATGCAACCATGGAACTGCCCGCCCCACCCCACTGTATGCTTCCCCGCTCGGATAGCGGTTTATTTTACGACTTATTTTGGCATGTTGAGCCCTTAGAGTTTTCTGCATTTACATTATTATAACCAAATGCCTCATGCCAAGTGCAAAAACAATGTGATTATATATTATTTGAGTGTGTGCATCTGCCATTATTGTTTGCAGTTTTGATGTTTTTTCCACATATTTATTTATGTGCAAGAAAGAACTTCCTTGTCAGGCTGAATACTTTTTTTTAAAATACAGCTATCCTATGCAAATCGAGCAACTGTATTGAGAAAGACTCGTAATAAATATTACTGTATTGTTTTGCATACCAGCCTTGTCTCGTTTGTGGTCAATATAATTACGCAGCCTCGTGCCTTTACACTCTGCCATGCAGGAGCTCCGTGTAGTATATTCAAGCTACATTTTCTCCCGTTTAATGTGCCATGCATTAAGTTGGATTCCTTACCTCAGTAACATCGTAACTACTGGGGGTTCGCTAAATACATAGATTTGTGTGCTGCAAAGTATGTAAGCTGCTCCGCCGTCACTGTATGCGAAGGGGTACGAAGGGCCCAGTCGTCTGGGTCGCCCCCATTCGCTGCGTATTGTTGCGTCCCTTGGGCACGCCAGAAACCTATGATTGTGGGTTGGAAACCCGGTTCGCCCTGATTATGTTTCTAGGTTTGTCAGCACCATACCCGTGATCGTGGGTTTCATCGAAGTGGTAAACTTCTGAGACCTGCATCACTTCAGGCTTTCCTCCCACATAAAGCTGACAAGCCGCAATATAACTGGAATACTGTTAAAAGCGGCGTTAAACCCAACTCACTCACTCACTGTATGCGATACGAGTAGTCTGTCTCACAGTCGATGAACCATTGATTTCCCTTCCACTCAGTCCCTAAATGAAGCAAGTCTAGATTTTCCTCAGGTTCAGCCCCATCTCACTGGGCTCCTATTCAGATAAATTGGAGTTATTTGGTTCTATCAACATTATATAATTTTAGAGACTAAGCGTTAGTCTAGCAAAACCTTACAACTCGACGGACCATTCTCTGTCTCCAGGGCTCGCGTTTCGGAAAACCTAGACTAACCCCTGGACCCATTTTCGCGATCTTAAATTACCTGCCCGTGATTTCATTTAGCCAATTTGATTGGCTACGCTACTAGGTCCAACGTACCAATCAAAATGCGAGTTACAAACCAACCTTATGTAGGGTTGGCGATATCAACAACATGGCGGCCTGTCCCATTGATTACGATAAAGTTTGCGAGAAATTCAACGTTGACAAAATGACTGACACGAAAAACAAAGCCGTCAAAAGTCTCTTGACTAAAAGGAGGTTCACATGTCCATAAAAACTGGTGGTGGCTTTGGATTCTAGGCAATACGAGTTACCTCCCTTATCCATTTTCTATTTCCTTATAATTGATTGGTCGGTTAAATGTTAATGAAAAAAAGGGCTGGTAATATAGGTTAGTGTAGGTTTACCGAAATGCGTTTCCGGGGCAGATCTTGATAAACATTCATTTTTCTTCACCAAACTCGGTACATAGATAGGTCTAGTGGTGAACGGGTGCCTTTCGATGGTTTGATTTTTTTGAAAAATTATATTTTTCGAGTTTCCAAAGTAGCAAGTTGGATTAAGATTGGAAATAGGGGTTGTGCTTTTTTCCGGAGTTGATGTTGAAAACCTTTCAATATTTCTTCACCAAACGTGGCACATAGAGAGGTCTAGTGATGCTCTGGGGCTTTTTGATAGTTTGGTTTTTTAACATATGATTTTCGAGTTCTCATAGCAATAAGTATCATACATATATTCACAAGTATTTGTTGAAGATTAACTTGTTCTGTTTGACTGTATGTCCTCTATGTCTTACAGCGTAAGTGGGAAAGAAAAGTTTGAAAGAAAGTGTTGGTCATTCAAGTCTTACATGCGCGAAAACTGATGGCCCGTGGGTATTGTGCAACTCCCCCCCCCCCCCCCCCCCCCCCCCCTCTTTTTCCAAATCGTTGATCCGCCTCCTAGAATCTTTGAATTTATCCTTTTGTTTGTTGAAATGTATGGTTATTTGTGCGCGGATCCGCTCACAATGACCTTCTGATTGCCGAAAACTGACAAGTTTACGGCTGACACGCAATGTCAAAAAATAGCCGACACAGAAACTTTGAATTTCCCGCATCGAGCACCTTAAATCCGCCTTCACTGCACATGCGCGGACGTGGACGGGAAGTTAAACATGGCGGATGTCTAATTACCAACGGGAGAGGATTTGGATTAGTGAGTGTAGTAAGGTAATGGCAGCTCATTTATTTCTTGTAGAATCCCAAGAGGCGAGTCAGACACGGTGGGGAAATCCCTCAATGTGTCTGTTGCTAATTTTCCAGTATGTTCCACGTAGATCGATTTGTAGTATATTTCAGATCAAAACAACTTGGCTTTGAACTTGAAACTGTAGGATTAGGGCCAGGCAGATGACAGAACCGCAACATTCGAGAACATTTTAACAGAAGCACTGATTTATTTGCAAATGACAGTGGACACGTATATTGTTAGTTGCTCGATGTTACGAAATAAGAAATGCGTGGCCACTTCACATTGTTTATGTATGAATCATACACCGCCCTGTGCTGCGTTCAAATCTCACCTTATTGTGCCCCCGCGATCATTGGTTAGATTTATATTGTGTAGCTACAAAAAATGAAAACACGTAGTCATTGTAGATGTATGTGAACCATCTCGTGTAATACGAAACTGTGTGTAGCAGAAGTTTTTCCTCAAACCTGATCATGAAGTGAATATTGCCCGTCATGGAGGATTTATGAGGAATATATTTATGGTTGAGCTCATAAGGTAACCAACCAAGCGATCTGATCATTTAATTGTTGACAATGTTATTTGTGCATCAGTTAGATGCGTTGTTAAGTATTCAGGCACAACATTCATGTGTGATGCATGTTTACATGAATTATTATGTTATTGTTATGAAACATTCTGTCGTGTCTGTGAGGGAAAATTTCAATACATTATCAAGATTATTTCTATGATTACACAATGTGTTTATGTGGGGTACCAGTTGGATTGTTTCTGTGTCAGAAATGTTTGGTGTTATAATTAAGAATGTAGATTCTACAACTACCTCTACTGCATTTGTTAATTTCTTCATGTTGTATACTTTGACATAAATGTTCAATCCTCTGTAATTTTAAAAGTAGGACAGATTAAATGTCCTTGTAACACAAACAACTTCGCATCAGTTTAGGGGGCGTGTACATAACTGTACCAGTAACAAGTGGACAGCTGGGTCAAGTTGATGCTTTGTCTTTATGTAACCAGGTATGAATTCATGTATGTGTTCATATGCATCTATCAAACCTGCATTTGATGACTAAAGTGTTGTATGAGTGATCTGATTTCAACCTCCAATTGCCCTAATCTTACTTCATAAACTTTTGGCATCTTCAGTGATGCAAAATATCCTGAAATAATACTTTTAATAGCCAGAATTATGATTAAAAAAAACACCCAAGCTTGCCGTAACAGGCGACTATGCTTTTCGTAAGAGGCAACTAACGGGATCGGGTGGTCAGGCTCACTGACTTGGTTTGATGTATGTCATCGTATCCCAAATGCGTGAATCGATGCTCCTGATGTCAATCACTGGATTGTCTGGTCCAGATTTGATTATTTACAGACCGCATTCATGTAGCTGGAATATTGCTGAATGTGGTGTTAAACAACAATCAATCAATCAATCCTATTCAACACTGGTATAATGTGTGATTGATGTGTTTCATGCTTTCTTCAGGAAAGCCATATTCTATAACATAAGGACATCAGAGTAAGTATGGCACAATATACAGAAACAGTCGTGAAACATTTATGATTCCAAATATATAATTGATCATTAAGTTGAGAATACCATGTATGCATATTGACAAGATCCCTGTGTCATAAGCTGACAGACTGACAGGCTTGTTATTGATTCTGTTAACCGACACAACATCTGCATTGAATTTTGTCAAAATTTACACTTAATTTTGATCACAATCAATCTTGGTGCTCCTGCAGGAGTATGCATGTGAAGGATCCATTACAGGTTTTATGACTCTCCTTGCTGTAAGCTGTTTCCGATATATTGACTCCATCAGTGACGAGCAGGATCATAGTAGATCTGCCTTCACTTGTAAACCAAGTAGCATGTTGCTTTCTTGTGAAGATTGTTGTACCAGGACATATTAGTTTACAATCATCGACGATGGTGGTTTCTGGGTTACTTGAAGCAGAAGGCATGAAATGTGTCTAGAATGCATTTTGCTCTTATGTGCATGGATATTTCATTACTATTGCTCCATGTACTTGTTTTTATCAATGATTGTTTGGTTTCAGTCACAAACCAATGACATGATTGACTAGGGATCAAGTTTGTTCAGTAAAATGAAAACATATTGGAAGTTATAGAATTGTACATAAACACAACTGTGGTAAGTAACAAAGTTTCATGGCCTGTTCCTGTTGTAAGGTTTCACAAATGTGTTAGTGTTGCACAGCGTAGCCGAATACGATTTATTAACAGTTTCACTGTCTTACTGTTATTGATAGACTTCTTAACACCACAATGACTAAACATGCTGAAGTCAATACAGAGTTTGCATGTAAGTAGTTGCCACCAAACAGATTGACAGTCAAGTTGAAGGGAAGTATCATGCCAAATTAAACAGATGATATTTACACAGGGTATTTGCGTCTGTTCTTTTGAAATGGTACACAGTGTGCTCAAGCTAATGTGTAAGTAAACAAGCTGTAAACCATAAAGTACCTGTGGCCCTGTAGTCTAAGGCACCGCTATTCACTGTGCAGAGTTGCATCCCTTGGGCAAACCAGAAACCTATGATTGTGGGTTCAAATCCTGGTTCACCCTGATTATGTTTCTAGGTTTGTCAGCACCATTACCGTGCTCGTGGTAAACGTCTGAGACCTGCATCACTTAGGGCTTTCGTCCCACATTAAGCTGACACGCCATGATATGACGGGAATACTGTTATAAGTGGCGTTAAACCCAACTCACTCACTCATGTCAATAATCACTGGATTGTCTGGTCCAGATTCGATTATTTACAGACTGCCGTCATATAGCTAGAATATTGCTGAGTGCGACATTAAACAACAAACAAAGAAGAAGTGATGGACTGTTTTAGTCCACTAGTCCTTATAATGATATTTATAACAAAACCCTTAAAAAAGGCAAATTTCTACTAGTCGTTATGATACTTTAAGTTAACTATTGGGCAGTTTGGCAAGGACTATAGGACTAGTGTCAATTTCTAACTTGCTTCATGAATCAAACTAACAATATCATTAGCATATGTAGTAAAATAATAATTTTGGAGTTTGACAAAGGTTCTGGGGTTGTCTGGTATTGTGCAGCCATCTCATGCTGTCATCAGGTTCAAGGTAGCACTGCAACCAGGAAGGATCTGCTGAATGGGTTTGGTGCCAAGATTCAAGCTGATTATGGTCACGTTTTTTCAACACCATAGCCATGCATCTTGGTTTTGCCAAGATGGTAAACATCTACATTCACTGTTCTCACTCACGTTGGGGGTTGTCCCCTCATTAAGATGTGATTTAACTCAATCCCAGGTTGCAAGAAAGCTATTGATGATTATGAGATTTGCAACCATGGCGATTGTTTAACAATACTTCAACACTGTGCAATGAGATGGTTAGGGTCTTTATTTATCAAGAATGAACATTCTTGAATAACACCTACATGTAACTATTTGAAATTAGGAATTGTAAGTCAAGGGATCTGTTATAACCTTGTATAAAAATCACAGTTTTAGGGACTCCCTACAAGGCAATACCATATTCTGGCAGTGAAAACTTGAAAGACCGACTTAATTTCTAACAGAGTTGACCAGGAATAAGTCATATGAGCACTCCAATAGGCGTGAACAAGATGCTTCCTGGAGCATGAAAGTGACATCTTGCTGAAGAGTTAGATGAAAGTGAGGTAAGATGAAATAGGTTTTAATGTCCTATCCAAGATCATTGTACAAATACAGCAATTGGGTGGGTGGGTGTGTTGCTGCTTGGTTAGTCTGGACTTCTGCTGTTTTTTGGTCTTAGGCCATTGAGGTACTGCACTGAGACATTATACTGACTCTGAGATGACTAGTTTGTTTTATCCCCTTAATGCCAAGCATGAGACTTGGTTTCTACTAACTAATGCCATCTTTTAACATATTTTGTTATGTAGCAGGGATCAAACAACAGACATGCAACTCTCAGGGCAGACACTTTATACACTAGGCCATGGAGGAGGAGGTCAGGGGAACGAACCACTTCTCAAGAAACATTTGGAATAAAGACTTTCTTTGCTTAACAATTTGCTGAGTTAACAGTTCCAAAATTACCATGTGACCTGTGCTATTCTGTATCTCAATAACAAAGTTAATCGTCTTGTTTCGCACCATTATATTGTTGTGGCTATTTAATCGCACTGTGGTGTCAGGCTGCTATGGCTTCTACACCATGGAGGACCTGTGAATGAATATTTGTGTTCAGTGTGAGGTTTCTTTTGTTAAAATCAACATTTTAGAATTGAGATGTAGAAGAAATGAAGTGGATTTGTAATATTACGTTGACATTTGACATGTGATTGTTTTGCGAAACAACGCAGCCTTCAGTTAGATTGAGCTCTTTCTTTGGAAAGGTATATGGTAGGCATCCTTCTATTCAGGAATGGACTCTTTCTTTGACAGTGTTTGAGGTAGGCCTCCCCCTATGCAGGAATGGACTCTTTCTTTGACAGTGTTTGAGGTAGGCCTCCTCCTATGCAGGAATGGACTCTTTCTTTGACAGTGTTTGAGGTAGGCCTGCCCCTATGCAGGAATGGACTCTTTCTTTGACAGTGTTTGAGGTATGCCTCCTCCTATGCACAGCTGATGCAGGAATGGACTCTTTCTTTGACAGTGTTTGAGGTAGGCCTCCCCCTATGCAGGAATGGACTCTTTCTTTGACAGTGTTTGAGGTAGGCCTCCCCCTATTCAGGAATGGACTCTTTCTTTGACAGTGTTTGAGGTAGGCCTCCCCCTATGCAGGAATGGACTCTTTCTTTGACAGTGTTTGAAGTAGGCCTCCCCTTATGCAGGAATGGACTCTTTCTTTGACAGTGTTTGAGGTACTCTCACCCTATGTATGACAGGAAACATTAATCTATTAGTATTAGTCTATTTGTAGGCTTTACATGTTTGAAGTGGTCCAACTGGTTTCTTGGAAGACTGAAATGTAAAGGGAATGAAAGGACCGAAATAGATAGTGAATTTATCAGGGAATCATTTGTAATTAAAAAGTTGGTGGAAACTTGTGCAAATAGTTTCTTTCACAATTTCACAATCCAGATTTTCAGTTCCAACTATTTATCATGTTTATAAGGTATTGCAATAGCTGTTCACACAGAACCGTGGAGACCCAGGGTAGAAAAGGTCATCAACACTATATTACTATAAAATGGTGACTACATTAGATTAGGCAGTGAGACTGTTGATAGTATCATTGTAGCCAATAGCTAGGGACATCACTCTCAATATCAGCCACTGGTTTGTCTTGTCCAGACTTTATTACTTTAGACCATAGACATATAGGAGGAATATTGCATACAATGGAGCCTAACAAACACTCTCTGCACGCAGTATTCATACATGTTCTGTCACTGTCTGCTCCTGTCGCTGATGTTGTATTGGTCTATGACTTTCACTCCAGGAACATGCATGACGGGGGTAGATTTAACAACAAATTTGTAGGGAGCCAGCAGGGCTTGCTCCATTTAAAAGTTACTGGCCCTTCTCCAAACTAACTGGCCTACAACTAAATGGCGGAGGCCACAAAGTGGCTGAACCTGAGGCAGAGCTCCAGATAACTTTTTGAGGAATTGAGTTTTTACTTGAAGGTTTCTATTTTATTTGGGTTATTACATTTTTCATTGGGTAACAAATATTTTTTCACTCATCTGTTCATCACTCTATTGGGTTTCCCCAAAATGAGCTAAAATTTTGAGATTTAAAAAAAATAAAAATATGTTTCTGTTGTATATACATGATATAAGGATTCTAACTAAAGGCTTGACTCGGAAAGTAAATTAGCTTTTAATTGTGTTTTGGATATTAGCACCATTGTACACATGCTGAAAAAGCTTCATTGTGTATTTTAGCGACATGTTTTTATAATTTGAGTTTTTCATTTAATGCATGGGTTTCTGTACGCAAGTTAATTGAAAGTAATTGTGTTTTGAATATTTTGGGGGGTATTTTACGCACAGCTTATCTGTAGCTCTGCTGAGGGCTTGTTGGCACCTAGCAGTGTGCTCAAAATTTTAGAACTTCTCACCCCTAAAATGTTTTTTCCTTCGCCCTGAGATTAAATCCTCTTCCATTTGCCACATTTCAAGGCAATTTTTGAGCAAATAAAGAAGTTGTCAATATTACAAAATGGCGTCTGGTTGACATTCTACCGAGGTGATCCATTCAATAAAATTAAACATACACAGAGAAGGGGGGAAATCTTGATTAGCCAGACGGGCTATCTGCTTCACGTTTCAGAAAGCCCTTTGTAATTTTAACTGGCCATGGGCCAATGGGCCAGCAGTTAAATCGATCCCTGCTTGAACATGATGGAGCTAATATAAGCGGAGTACTCAAGTGTTATGAGGTATTCATATTAAGCTGTGGAGTATTTACTTAGTGTGGAATGTGATTATATGCAGTAAGTGGTTGTTTTTAGACCTAATCTGATATGTGGCAAGACGTCAGTGATCAGGATTCAGATTGTTTGTATGTTCAGTGGAGGTCAGCTGCATGTCCCGAGACTCCTGTCTCGTAGACACCCTCTCTCCTGGTCAGTCTATTGCTGCTTCCTGCAGGTACATTTGGAGCTTGTTGTAATTACAATTTAATAAATATCAAATGAAGATACATGGTATGGCACCTGTGTGGTTTTGTGGTTTTCATTTTGCCTTGGAATTTTTAAATACAGGACTTATGTTATAATGGGGTAATTGTTATAATGAGGGAATGTTGTTTGTGGTGGTACAGGTGTACAGTCGCCATGTGTCTTTCATTGCCAGGGTCATTTCAGGATAATTGGTGACAGCTGTAGTTGTTTGAGTTGTCAGTTGACCAGGAGGTGATGGTAGGGTGAGGGTTGAAAGGAATGTCCCTGTACAGGTCCACAGTTACAAGTTTCATTACAGTCAGTGACAGATTTAATGGGGACTGGGGTCCTTGAGATCTTCATTCAGGGTTTTACCTTGATTTACAAACCTCCAGCGATGTCATCAGTGAAAGAAACTAACATTTTTACGCCACTTGTCCTTATAATGAAGACATATAGTACAAATCCTCAAAATTGGCAAATTTCAACTTGTCCTTATGATATCTTAACTATTGGGCTGTAGTTATTGGCAAGGACTACAGGACTAGTGCCAAGTTCTATCGCTGGTCATGTTTTCCAGTCAGGTTAAGTCTCATACAGGGATGTTATAATAATATCCCCAGGATTTTATATTTTTCATGATATTTAAAACCCTCATCCATGGGGCTGGCGTCCCCCCCCGCTGATTTTATCCTGCAGATGCAGGTTTTAAATATCATAAGAATATAAAATCCCTCAGACCCTCAGTAGTTACTTTCAAGGGTTCTTACTACTTCTTATGTAAATATGAAGGAGCTGTTAAAGTAAAGAAATAGTGTCATAAGATTTGATAATTACAAAGTTTACTTACAGGACCTGTATATTCCTTGTTATGAATTTTGTACAGTGAATTTTATTGTGCATCCATTGAGACACAGTAACTGCATCGTGTCAAACCCTGTGCTGTTGTAAAGACACAGTAACTGCATCGTGTCAAACCCTGTGCTGTTGTATAGACACAGTAACTGCATCATGTCAAACCCTGTGCTGTTGTAAAGACACAGTAACTGCATCGTGTCAAACCCTGTGCTGTTGTATAGACACAGTAACTGCATCATGTCAAACCCTGTGCTGTTGTATAGACACAGTAACTGCATCATGTCAAACCCTGTGCTGTTGTATAGACACAGTAACTGCATCGTGTCAAACCCTGTGCTGTTGTATATGAGACTAGAGACCCCCAAATCTACAACTGTTTAAATTAGACTTGAGTTATGTGCATGATGTGAGGATGATGAGTGGGTGTGTATTTGTATGTATCCCAAGACTGACGTTTCAATCAGCTATGTGAAGGAGTGACTTTAAGATTCAACACTGCATCGGCTTTAACCTTAGCTCTTTGGAGACTTGCTATCATAGCAAACTTTAATACAGGATGATGCAAAATGATATGATTAATTTCAAGTTGTTGTATTTCAATGGCAGGTATCACAAAGACACAACGACCCCAGTGTGGAAAACTTCAAGCACTGAATCACTTATTAAAATGCTGAGATTGCATCTGCCTTACGCTTGACTTGTTTGTCTTTTTGAAGCAACAAAATCATTGAACAAGTCCAGCACTGCCAGCCTCTCCCGTAGGATGGCTTCATTTAGACTTTCACAAGTCGCTAAGGCAATGATTATTAGTTTATATCATAATTTCTAGATTATGTAAATAAGAACAAGTTGTCCCTATAAGAGACTGGAGGCCTTTGTCCACACATCTAGACTTGCCTATTAGGAGGATAGAATTTCTACACATCCATGGACTTTTCTTTCAGTACAGCCTTGGAGCAAGGCTAGAGTTGATTGTTTGATGAGCTTTGATTCAACACAGCTGTATGCCTGTCCCTTGTAAGGCATGGTTGCTGGCTCCACCTAATCTAGACTGACACATTCGATACTTGGGGTCATCCTGACCCCTATGTTACCAGAAGCTCCTGCATAATGAGTAGACTTGGGACATGTTTTGTTGAGGTGTGCAGCCTGTGCCAAAGAGTTACGAGCCCGCAAGCCAGATTATGTTTTGCAGATTTATTTTCAGTTTTATCTGAACATATAGGCTTACTTTACCTAATCTTACTAACAATGATGAATATTGCATCAAACCTGGTCTCAGACTAGAAGCTGAAGACTTGTTATACCACAACTGACTTTACCATGTTTACTCTTTTGCCAAAGAAAACGAATGCCATGGTCCAGTGTTTGGAACAAGTGCCTGCCCCTTGGCTTGTGGCAGACCTGTAGATCTTGTGTCAGGCCGTAGTTTCAAAGTTGTATGGGTCCTTATGGCCTGCAGTTGATTTATGTCGATTTATTTGTCACAGTAAAATACAGTATTTTTTAATTAAGGCCACACAAGTTTAGTTGCAGCCTGCAGCTACTAAAGTGGATCCTGATGGCAGTCGGGCATTTTTTAAAAATTTCGTATACTGCAGGCAAATTTCTGTAACTTGGTCATGTTAACATTGAAGTGGCTCCCAAGTGGGATGGTGGGTCTGTTGGTCAGTTTGCGACTTGGTCATGTTAACATTGAAGTGGCTCCCAAGTGGGATGGTGGGTCTGTTGGTCAGTTTGCGACTTGGTCATGTTAACATTGGAGTGGCTCCCAAGTGGGATGGTGGGTCTGTTGGTCAGTTTGCGACTTGGTCATGTTAACATTGAAGTGGCTCCCAAGTGGGATGGTGGGTCTGTTGGTCAGTTTGCGACTTGGTCATGTTAACATTGAGGTGGCTCCCAAGTGGGATGGTGGGTCTGTTGGTCAGTTTGCGACTTGGTCATGTTAACATTGGAGTGGCTCCCAAGTGGGATGGTGGGTCTGTTGGTCAGTTTGCGACTTGGTCATGTTAACATTGAAGTGGCTCCCAAGTGGGATGGTGGGTCTGTTGGTCAGTTTGCGACTTGGTCATGTTAACATTGGAGTCGCTCCCAAGTGGGATGGTGGGTCTGTTGGTCAGTTTGCGACTTGGTCATGTTAACATTTAAGCGGCTCCCAAGTGGGATGGTGGGTCTGTTGGTCAGTCTGCGAACTAGTCATGTTAACATTGGAGTCGCTCCCAAGTGAGATGGCATTTCTGTTGGTTAGCCTGTGCACTCACTCACTCACTCACTCACTCACTCACTCACATTCTGAATGTAGCCAATGTTGGCTGGGGTAACTTTGTTCATAATGCCCCTGTGATTTCATGGATTGATTGGCATGGTATGCAAATCCAAATAACTATTAGTTACACATTCCTCGGGCACCCTATGTCTATTGTTCTGTTTACCACAGAATTGTCCAAATAAATTAGTTTTTGAACTCAGAAAATAGTCCATTCTAGGATTGCTACCAGCTTGCCTGGTGCTGCATGTTCTAGTGCCAGGTTGACTGTGTTTTGTAGCCCCTGTTTGTGTCAACAAGGAAGTGTAACCTACCATTTGTGTAACAAGCGATTACGTAGAGATGTTCCGAGAAGGACTAGCAATGTCTCATGTCCTGAAGCATAATGTAGAATAGATGTTTCAGTTTCTAGGTATCAAGTTTAAACTCAACTTTTCACCAACTGGTTTTATTTTTTTCAATTTCTTATTATTTTTGTTTAAATTCTCACAGTTTCCTCATGATTAGCAATATAGAATTTATATTGATTGTATTCTGTTATGGTTTGTTGCAAATCTGACTTTTGACTGACACATGTTTGTAACCATGGTAACTGGCAGTGAGTGATGGAGGCAAGGAGGAGGGAATGCACTGTGAGTAGTTCATCAAAAACTGATGCAAGTGTCAATCATCATGAAGGCACTCATTTCAAGATATGAATGTCTATATTTCCTGTTACCCTTAGTAAGTAGCAGTCAAGTGCTCTCGTGTGCATGTTGATAACATCTTGATAACACTCACAATATGTGTAATAGTCCTCCTTTTCACAGACTACATGTACAAGGAAACAGGGCTGTCACGATAGGACTATCTCCTGTCGTGACACATACCATGATACTTTAGTCATGATACTATATGTATCATGAAACTTATTTCGTTGCAATTGTGCATAAAGTATTATATTTTATGGGGCATAAACTCTGTTAAAAAAGCTTGTAACTTCTTGAATCATGTTAAATATCTGGTCTCGTATTTGGAATTAAAATGTCTCATTTCAATCAATAAATTTATTTCGACCCGTGAAGAAAAGGTCTTCAGCAACCCATGTTTGTGACTATGACTATGCTTGTCGTAAGAGGCTAATAAAGGCATTGGGTGGACAGGCTTGCTGACTTGGTTGATGCATGTCATTGTATCCCAATTTCGTGGATCGATACTCGTGATGTCAGTCACTGGATTGTCTGGTCCAGACTCGATTATATACAGACCACCGTCATATAGCTGGAATATTGCTGAGTGTGGCGTTAAACAACAAACAAACAATAATTTATTTCAGATAAAATTGGAGTGGCAACATAAGTATTTTCTAATATTAAATACAATAGTACAAAAGCAAATATGCGAAATACCTCACATGTGCACCTAAAATTAAATATATTTAATATGAATGGATTGACCCATGTGTGAAACGATGCCGGATTAAAAGATGAATCGATACTGGTAAGTGATTATCAAATATTGTATCACTTGAGAATACATGTATTATTGATACATCAATGTATTGGTGAATCGTGACATCCCTAGAAGGAAATAACTGTTCACCTGATCAAAGCAGTAATGATGTGATACCAGTCAAGTTTGAACCCACTACTTGTTAAGCTAGAAACGTGTGTGCGTAGTGGTAAATTTTGTGCAAGGACACAAACATCCTACAGATGGACCATTTAAACATAGACTAAATACAACAGAAAGTGAACTATTTACTTCATCGCCAATTAAGTCTATTTCAACAAATCTACAAAGACATATTATCTTGTTACCATATTTCTTCAACTGGTAAATATTAAACCATTGTGACAAATTTTACAGATGATCACAAGTTACCTGTCAAAGCCCAGACTAAACAATGACTTGCCCTGTTCCAGTTTGCCATCAAGTAATAGTTGGCTGCTTGTGGGGCTAATCAGTGCTTTCAGCCACGCTCAGCATACAGCCTTAGACTGCAGCAGCACTCTGGAATCAGATCCACTTCAACAGGCCCAGATAGCAGAATTCAGCTGAAAGCTGAGATCAATCCAGCCAATTAGTTCATTGTTATGCTTGCACCAAGTGTATCAGGCCCCTGTCAAACATGGGTTTCACTAGTCAGCTCTATGATGTACCTTACTGAAAACTTCCTTTGTGTGGCAGGCAATTGATTGTAGGGTCCAGCACATTGCAACACAGTGAACAGTATTGCCGACAGTTACATTGCTGCCTCTAGCCCCGAAAAGGGACACTATGTCCACCTTGAACTTAATCAGAACCAGTGTTCCTGTTTTCCGGTAATTACCAGTCTTATACCGGTAAAACTAGGCTTTGACTGGTACTTCATGTGACTGCCAGTCCCTGTGGACCGGCAAATAAAGTACCTTATAAACATGATAAATCTTTGTTTTACAACAAAATATCAGCAATATTGATATATATTATTTAAACGAAGTCAACTTGTCTGTTATCATCAGGGTTCCCCTTGTCTATTTTTAGTGCAAGGAAATAACATTTTGCTTTGCTTCGAGGTTAACGATATATTTGTGAGGACTTAAAAAAAAGAGGGAATATTAAAAAAAAGAGAAAAAATTTGACTAAACTTGTGACACAATGGATGAAAATAGTGATGTTTTCACCACTAACTTTCATTTGTAATTATTGGTTTTACAGTTATTAAAGCAGACAAGTAAGGTATGAATCAATATTTTTACTTGTTCAACTGTGATCTATAATTGTATCGAGAAGTTAAAAATTGCAATCCACAGATGCATCAGCGTATCGTCCCTCTGCTAGTCTTTATTGCTGCACATCTCCCGACATCTGCACAGCTGTTTCCAGGAAATATCCCACTGGTTTGGAGTCTAGTGATCTTGACACGTGTTGGCGGAGTATAACTCAGTTGAGCTGGTGTCATGGTTCAGATTGGTAATCATGTTGTGATTGTTATGGCTTCTTTGGTAAATACAGATTGTTATTAACACTGAGTCATTCCAACCTGACTCTTTGTTGCGCTATGCCTGTCGTATGTTCCTGTCGCTGCTGTGTCCCCGAGGCAGGGGTGGTGAGGAGTGCTTACCACCTGTGTACATGTACATGTTGTTTTGGAATGAGTAATATTTGCTGTGACCACGATGACTTATCAACAGTGTAGGAGGCAATCCAGGCTATATGCGACAGTCCTAGATGTCTACTGTCTGAGACACCAGCCAAATATGTGTGTTAATCAGGAAGACCGCAGTGACACAGGTAACACTGTAATTAGCAGTGATTAAATCCACAATGGTAAGGACGCAGGTAAAGCTAGTTGACAGTGGTAAAGACACAATTAAAACTGTAGTTGAGAATGGTAAAGACACACATAAATCAGTAGTTGACAATGGTAAAGACACACATAAATCAGTAGTTGACAATGGTAAAAATACAATTAAAACTGTAGTTGACAATGGTAAAAATACAATTAAAACTGTAGTTGACAATGGTAAAAATACAATTAATACTGTAGTTGACAATGGTAAAAATACAATTAAAACTGTAGTTGACAACGGTAAAGACACAGGTAAATTGGTTGTTGACAATGGTTAACATGGTTAAGACACAGGTAAATCATTAGTTGACAATAGTAAAGACACGTAAATCAGTAGTTGACAATGGTAAAAATACAATTAAAACTGTAGTTGACAATGGTAAATACACAATTAAAACTGTAGTTTACAATGGTAAATACACAATTAAAACTAGTTGACAATGGTAAATACACATGTAATACTGTAGTTGACAATGGTAAATACACATGTAATACTGTAGTTGACAATGGTAAATACACAATTAAAACTGTAGTTGACAATGGTAAATGTTGGATTTGTTGACAGGCTCTTTTCGGTGTTACATACTGGAGTTAAAAAACTGAGTGGAAAATCAAAACTGAATATCTGCATGTATACATGTTCACCCCCAGTGTGAGGGAGTGGATGGGTTCGCCCCCAGTGTGAGGGAGCGGATGGGTTCACCCCAGTGTGAGGGAGTGGAGGGATTCACCCCCAGTGTGAGGGAGTGGATGGGTTCACCCCCAGTGTGAGGGAGTGGAGGGATTCACCCCCAGTGTGAGGGAGTGGAGGGATTCACCCCCAGTGTGAGGGAGTGGATGGGTTCACCCCAGTGTGAGGGAGTGGATGGATTGGCCCCCAGTGTGAGGGAGTGGATCGGTTCGCCCCCCAGTGTGAGGGAGTGGATGGGTTCGCCCCCAGTGTGAGGGAGTGGATGGGTTCGCCCCCAGTGTGAGGGAGTGGATGGGTTCACCCCTAGTGTGAGGGAGTGGATGGGTTCGCCCCCAGTGTGAGGGAGTGGATGGGTTCACCCCCAGTGTGAGGGAGTGGATGGGTTCGCCCCCAGTGTAAGGGAGTGGATGGGTTCACCCCTAGTGTGAGGGAGTGGATGGGTTCACCCCTAGTGTGAGGGAGTGGATGGGTTCGCCCCCAGTGTGAGGGAGTGGATGGGTTCGCCCCCAGTGTGAGGGAGTGGATGGGTTCGCCCCCAGTGTGAGGGAGTGGATGGGTTCGCCCCCAGTGTGAGGGAGTGGATGGGTTCACCCCCAGTGTGAGGGAGTGGATGGGTTCGCCCCCAGTGTGAGGGAGTGGATGGGTTCACCCCCAGTGTGAGGGAGTGGATGGGTTCGCCCCCAGTGTAAGGGAGTGGATGGGTTCACCCCTAGTGTGAGGGAGTGGATGGGTTCACCCCTAGTGTGAGGGAGTGGATGGGTTCGCCCCCAGTGTGAGGGAGTGGATGGGTTCGCCCCCAGTGTGAGGGAGTGGATGGGTTCGCCCCCAGTGTGAGGGAGTGGATGGGTTCGCCCCCAGTGTGAGGGAGTGGATGGATTCACCCCCAGTGTGAGGGAGTGGATGGGTTCGCCCCCAGTGTGAGGGAGTGGATGGGTTCGCCCCCAGTGTGAGGGACTGGATGGGTTCGCCCCCAGTGTGAGGGAGTGGATGGATTCACCCCCAGTGTGAGGGAGTGGATGGATTCACCCCCAGTGTGAGGGAGTGGATGGGTTCGCCCCCAGTGTGAGGGACTGGATGGGTTCGCCCCCAGTGTGAGGGAGTGGATGGGTTCACCCCAAGTGTGAGGGAGTGGAGGGATTCACCCCCAGTGTAAGGGACTGGATGGGTTCGCCCCCAGTGTGAGGGAGTGGAATCGTTCGCCCCCAGTGTGAGGGAGTGGATGGGTTCACCCCAGTGTAAGGGAGTGGATGGATTCACCCCCAGTGTGAGGGAGTGGAGGGGTTCGCCCCCAGTGTGAGGGAGCGGATGGGTTCGCCCCCAGTGTGAAGGAGTGGATGGGTTCGCCCCCAGTGTGAGGGAGCGGATGGGTTCGCCCCCAGTGTGAGGGAGTGGATGGGTTCACCCCTAGTGTAAGGGAGTGGATAGGTTCGCCCCCAGTGTGAAGGAGTGCATGGGTTCACCCCCAGTGTGAAGGAGTGGATGGGTTCGCCCCCCAGTGTGAGGGAGTGGATGGATTCACCCCCAGTGTAAGGGAGTGCATGGGTTCGCCCCCAGTGTGAGGGAGTGCTTGGGTTCGCCCCCAGTGTGAGGGAGTGGATGGGTTCGCCCCCCAGTGTGAGGGAGTGGATGGATTCACCCCCAGTGTGAAGGAGAGGATAGGTTTGCCCCCAGTGTAAGGGAGAGGATGGGTTCACCCCCAAAGTGAGGGAGTGGATCGGTTCGCCCCCCAGTATGAGGGAGTGGATGGGTTCACCCCCAGTGTGAGGGAGTGGATAGGTTCGCCCCAAGTGTGAGGGAATTGATGGGTTCGCCCCCAGTGTGAAGAAGTGGATGGGTTCGCCACAAGTGTGAGGGAGTGGATGGGTTCACCCCAAGTGTGAAGGAGTGGAGGGGTTCGCCCCAAGTGTGAGGGAGTGGATGGGTTCACCCCAGTGTGAGGGAGTGGATGGATTCACCCCCAGTGTGAGGGAGTGGATGGATTCACCCCCAGTGTGAGGGAGTGGATGGATTCACCCCCAGTGTGAGGGAATGGATGGGTTCACCCCCAGTGTGAAGGAGTGGACGGATTCACCCCCAGTGTGAAGGAGTGGATGGATTCACCCCCAGTGTGAAGGAGTGGATGGATTCACCCCCAGTGTGAAGGAGTGGATGGATTCGCCCCCAGTGTGAAGTAGTGGATGGATTCGCCCCCAGTGTGAGGGAGTGGAAGGGTTCGCCCCGAGTGTGAGGGAGTGAAGGGGCTCGCCCCCAGTGTGAAGGAGTGGATGGGTTTCGCCCCCAGTGTGAGGGAATGGATGGGTTCGCCCCCAGTGTGAGGGAGTGGATGTGTTCGCCCCCCAGTGTGAAGGAGTGGATGGATTCACCCCCAGTGTGAGGAAGTGGATGGGTTCACCCCCAGTGTGAAGGAATGGAGGGATTCACCCCCAGTGTGAGGGAGTGGATGGATTCACCCCCAGTGTGAGGGAGTGGAGGGGTTCGCCCCCAGTGTGAGGGAGTGGAGGGATTCACCCCCAGTGTGAGGGAGTGGAGGGGTTCACCCCCAGTGTGAAGGAGTGGATGGGTTCACCCCAGTGTGAAGGAGGGGATGGATTCCCCCCCAGTGTGAGGGAGTGGATGGATTCACCCCCAGTGTGAAATAGTGGATGGATTCACCCCCGGTGTAAGGGAGTGGAGGAGTTCACCCAAGTGTGAAGGAGTGGATGGGTTCACCCCCACTGTGAGGGAGTGGATGGGTTCGCCCCCAGTGTAAGGGAGCGGCTGGGTTCACCCCCAGTGTGAGGGAGAGGATGGATTCACCCCCAGTGTGAAGGAGTGGAGGGATTCACCCCCAGTGTGAGGGAGTGGATGGGTTCGCCCCCAGTGTGAGGGAGAGGATGGATTCACCCCCAGTGTGAGGGAGTGGATGGGTTCGCCCCAAGTGTGAGGGAGTGGAGGGATTCACCCCCAGTGTGAGGGAGTGGAGGGGTTCGCCCCCAGTGTGAAATAGTGGATGGATTCACCCCCGGTGTAAGGGAGTGAAGGAGTTCACCCAAGTGTGAAGGAGGGGATGGGTTCACCCCCACTGTGAGGGAGTGGAGGGGTTCACCCCCAGTGTGAAGGAGTGGATGGATTCACCCCCAGTGTAAGGGAGCGGATGGGTTCACCCCAGTGTGAAGGAGTGGATGGATTCACCCCCAGTGTAAGGGAGTGGACGGGTTCACCCCCAGTGTGAGGGAGTGGGTGGATTCACCCCCAGTGTGAAGGAGTGGAGGGTGGAAAAGTACTATGGGCTGGCTAAAAAGATCCATAATCGGAATTATCCTCGATGGGAATAAATGTTAACGATTATAGATATGAAATTGTTGTCATCAAAAATCACTTAGATAAACTATTGATGAAATAAAATTTAGATTTTGTGAAACAGACTTGCTAATGCCAATAATATCAATT
The DNA here is from genome assembly GCF_022045235.1 of Haliotis cracherodii. Taxonomy (NCBI): domain Eukaryota; kingdom Metazoa; phylum Mollusca; class Gastropoda; order Lepetellida; family Haliotidae; genus Haliotis; species Haliotis cracherodii. The sequence continues at coordinate 1,424,249 of NW_027266264.1, read as the reverse complement.
GTCGAAGACGGAAAGCAACTGTTTTTGTTAAATCTCAAATGTCCACAAAGTAATCCATGCAAAATTAAATGTGTCACTGCCCTCCAGTTAGTGTGAAATATGTTGATTTCTTTCGGGACTTTCTTGCACATTGGCTTCATTTTACCTCACTTATATTTATTGATAATTGATCGAAATTTAGTGATTATCAATCTCTATAATCTATATCAATAGCCAGTCCTTGTTTCATCACAATTGCACATAACATTTTCAGTGAAACGCACTGTCATATATGACTTGGCACATGATCAGCCTCATCGATGTCATTGGGGTGCCTTGTGATCCGGAGGATTCATGACATCACTGAGTGTTGACATGTCATTGGATTAATTGGTTGTGTTGATTGGCTCTCTTTTTTGTCTTATCAATCGCTATTTGCTTTCAGTACTTTTTCGCAACTAAAGCTGCTTTGTTTGAACATGGATGAAATTGTAACATAATGTAAGAAAATAACTTAATCCTTCTTGTATCATGGAGTTATTGAATCTCGTTTCAGGAAAAATGTTTCACATGTGCCTTTATCATGTTTATGGCAAATGCTTTAGACAAATGAAATGAAACGTATGGCCAGGGAACTAATGTCCATGTGTTTGTATGGCCAGAGAGCTGATGTCCATGTGTTTGTATGTCCAGGGAACTGATGTCCATGTGTTTGTATGTCCAGAGAGCTGATGTCCATGTGTTTGTATGTCCAGAGAACTGATGTCCATGTGTTTGTATGTCCAGAGAGCTGATGTCCATGTGTTTGTATGGCCAGGGAACTGATGTCCATGTGTTTGTATGGCCAGGGAACTGATGTCCATGTGTTTTTATGTCCAGAGAGCTGATGTCCATGTGTTTGTATGTCCAGAGAGCTGATGTCCATGTGTTTGTATGTCCAGAGAGCTGATGTCCATGTGTTTGTATGTCCAGAGAGCTGATGTCCATGTGTTTGTATGTCCAGAGAACTGATGTCCATGTGTTTGTATGTCCAGAGAGCTGATGTCCATGTGTTTGTATGGCCAGGGAACTGATGTCCATGTGTTTGTATGTCCAGAGAGCTGATGTCCATGTGTTTGTATGTCCAGAGAGCTGATGTCCATGTGTTTGTATGGCCAGGGAACTGATGTCCATGTGTTTGTATTACCAGGGAACTGATGTCCATGTGTTTGTATGTCCAGAGAGCTGATATCCATGTGTTTGTATGGCCAGGGAACTGATGTCCATGTGTTTGTATGTCCAGAGAGCTGATGTCCATGTGTTTGTATGTCCAGGGAACTGATGTCCATGTGTTTGTATGTCCAGAGAGCTGATGTCCATGTGTTTGTATGGCCAGAGAACTGATGTCCATGTGTTTGTATGTCCAGAGAGCTGATGTCCATGTGTTTGTATGTCCAGAGTGCTGATGTCTGGTGGCGAGGCCAGTGTGTGAGAGTTGACCATGACTCACTCCAGCGGCCATGACGGACACTCTCAACCGCCAGACCAAGACTCGGATTCTGGAAGAGCTAGTTCGAAACACAGGAGCAGACAGGGACTTCGCCCTCGGGCTTCTGCAAGGTGAGTACTAACCTGGTGTGTCTGAAGTCTATCCGGGGATTGATTCTATTAGCAGTGCTCCATGCTGTCATGCTGGGAACCATTTCTAACCCAACACCTACATGAACCACCCATCTGTTTCAGAGCACAACTGGCAGCTTCAGGACACCTACAAGAGGATAGAAAACCTGTGTTTTGATTCAGTACAGAAGGCCAGAAATATGCAAAACCATCCAAATAACCGAGGCACTCCCATCCCTGTTCATCACATGGGAACCGCCCCGAGGTCATTGCCTGGCCAGCGGGGAGGGGGAGCGTTCCCCCCCAGTATCACAAACACAGGGGTGGGGAGGGCTGGGGGATACACCGTTACATCTGCCCGACCGGGCTACGACACTATGCCCATTCAGAGTCACACCATGGCCCATTCAGGCTTCCCCATTGTCTCAGATGATCTTCAACAAAACACAACGCCAAGGTCACAAGTAGATCAAGCTTATCGACCCACAGAGAGAATAGTACCTATCCATGTGGAGAGAGGGCCTGCTGTCAAGCTACCCGCGCCCTCGCTCCCACAATCTCAGACCCGGTCCAATGAACCCCGACCCTTTCAGCACCAGCAGTATCAACAGCAGCAACAGCAGCAGCCATCTCCACAGCAGCACCATAGGGTCCTGCCCAACCCTTCACCACAGCAAGGCTTCCGGCCCCCGCCGTTCCAGCGCCAAACCCATGTCCAGGAGTCCATGCCCCTCTCACTGGAGGAGCAGAAGGCTCAGAAAGCCATGCCGCCTCCCCCGGCGCCCGGACCCTCAGACAAACCCAAGGACGCCAGCAATGTCACCTCAGGCAGCAAACCAGCTGGAGATCACAGTAAGTTGGTAGTGTGTTAGAACCAGATGCAGAGAATCTTAACCTCTTATCTTTGGATGTCTGATATATCAACACAAGTTTGGTCTTAAGGGTGTGATTCTGTTCATCATCCAAAATCATTCATCAACTTGTTCAGTTTGTAGACAATAATAACCTGTGTCTTGAGTGGAAAAAGTACAGCTCATCAGCTTCAGTGGCATAGAGAAGTGATGTCATTTAATTGTGACGTCAGGAGGGTTAGAAATTTGCACTAGTCTTTCGGTCCTTGCCAACTGCCCAATAGTTAAGGTATCATAAGGACTAGCAGACATTTGCCCTTTTTAAGGCTTTTGCTATTTGTTATCATTATAAGGACTAGCGGACTAAAACTGCTAGTTTTCAATCACTGGTCAGGGTAACACAATGGTCTGCAAGGTATTATGATTTGTCTGTGTATCTGTCAGTGTATCTGTCGATGTATCCATCGGTGTAAGTGTTGGTGTATGTGTCGGTGTAAATGTTGGTGTATCTGTGGGGGTATGTGTCGGTGTATCTGTCGATGTATGTGTCTGTGAATCTGTCCTTGTATGTGTCGCTGTAAGTGTTGGTGTAAATGTTGGTGTATCTGTGGGTGTATGTGTCTGTGTATGTGTCGGTGTATCTGTTGATGTATGTGTCTGTGAATCTGTCGGTGTATGTGTCAGTGTATCCATCAGTGTATCTGTCTATGTATGTGTCGATGTAAGTGTCGGTGTATCCATCGGTGTATGTGTCGGTGTATCCATTGGTTTATCCGTCGGTGTATGTGTCGGTGTATCTGTCTGTGTATCTGTCAGTGTATCTGTCGGTGTATGTGTCAGTGTATCTATCGGTAATGATTCGGTGTATCCCGTCGGTGTATGTCGGTGTATCTGTGGGTGTATGTCGGTGTATCTGTGGGTGTATGTCGGTGTATCTGTCGGTGTATCTATCGGTGTATCTATCGGTAATGATTCGGTGTATGTGTCGGTGTATGTGTTGGTGTATCTGTCGGTAATGTGTCAGTGTATCTGTCAGTGTATCTGTCGGTGTATGTGTCGGTGTATCTATCAGTAATCTGTCAGTGTATCTGTCGGTGTATCTGTCGGTGTATCTGTCAGTGTATCTATCAGTAATCTGTCGGTGTATGTGTCAGTGTATCTATCGGTAATGATTCGGTGTATGTGTCGGTGTATCTATCAGTAATCTGTCAGTGTATCTGTCGGTGTATGTGTCAGTGTATCTATCGGTAATGATTCGGTGTATGTGTCGGTGTATGTATCGGTAATGTGTTGGTGTATCTGTCGGTGTATGTGTCAGCAACCGATGTTGTGTCAGTGTATGTGTCGGTGTATCTATCGGTAATCTGTCAGTGTATCTGTCGGTGTATCTGTTGGTGTATGTGTCAGTGTATCTATCGGTAATGATTCGGTGTATGTGTCGGTGTATGTATCGGTAATGTGTTGGTGTATCTGTCGGTGTATGTGTCAGCAACCGATGTTGTGTCAGTGTATGTGTCGGTGTATCTATCGGTAATCTGTCAGTGTATCTGTCGGTGTATGTGTCGGTGTATCTATCAGTAATCTGTCAGTGTATCTGTCGGTGTATGTGTCAGTGTATCTATCAGTAATGATTCGGTGTATGTGTCAGTGTATCTGTCGGTGTATGTGTCAGCAACCGATGTTGTGTCAGTGTATGTGTCGGTGTATCTATCGGTAATCTGTCAGTGTATCTGTCGGTGTATCTATCGGTAATCTGTCAGTGTATCTGTCGGTGTATGTGTCGGTGTATCTATCGGTAATGATTCGGCGTATGTGTCAGTGTATGTGTCGGTGTATCTGTCGGTGTATGTGTCGGTGTATCTATCAGTAATCTGTCAGTGTATCTGTCGGTGTATCTGTCGGTGTATCTATCGGTAATGATTCGGTGTATCTGTCGGTGTATCTGTCGGTGTATGTGTCGGTGTATCTATCAGTAATCTGTCAGTGTATCTGTCGGTGTATCTGTCGGTGTATGTGTCAGTGTATCTATTGGTAATGATTCGGTGTATGTGTCGGTGTATGTATCGGTAATGTGTTGGTGTATCTGTCGGTGTATGTGTCAGCAACCGATGTTGTGTCAGTGTATGTGTCGGTGTATCTGTCAGTGTCAGCCTACAGCAACCCTGAGTTGAGGATCAACGTTCAATTTGAACACTTTTGTGACATAAATGTAACCATGGTAACAGTTATAACTGGCGTAAACCCCATTCTGTTATCATTGCTCTTCACAATTACTGTGGTATTTATAACCATTGTTACAGTGAATTAGGATTTAATGGATTGTGTGTATTGACATTTGGACATCCCTTTTGAAATATGTATTTTTTTCCACAGCTCCTAAATTAAAGCGAGGAATTTCCAATATAATGGAGAATGTGAACTTGGTGTCGGAGGCCAGATCGAGTGTGCTTCATGACATTGAGGAGGACAGCCACGATCACATGTACCTGCTGACCTTCCTGCTCCCAGACCTGACAGTTTACTCCGAGGACTTCAGGGCCTACCTAGAGAAGGACCTGATCGAGACTTCCACTCTCGTGTCTCTGGAGCAAGCAGGTTGGCGCCATTTGGGGGAGGATGTTGTGATGCAAACTGTTATTGACCAATGCAGTGTATATGATTGACCCATGCTGTGATGGTGTGTATGATTGACCCATGATGTGATGGTGTGCATGATTGACCCATGCTGTGATGGTGTGGATGATTGACCCATGCTGTGATGGTGTGGATGATTGACCCATGCTGTGATGGTGTGTATGATTGACCCATGCTGTGATGGTGTGCATGATTGACCCATGCTGTGATGGTGTGTATGATTGACCCATGCTGTGATGGTGTGTATGATTGACCCATGCTGTGATGGTTTGTATGATTAAACCATGCTGTGATGGTGTGTATGATCGACCCATGATGTGATGTTGTGTATGATTGACCCATGCTGTGATGGTGTGTATGATTGACCCATGCTGTGATGGTGTGTATGATTGACCCATGCTGTGATGGTGTGTATGATTGAACCATGCTGTGATGGTGTGTATGATTGAACCATGCTGTGATGGTGTGTATGATTGACCCATGCTGTGATGGTGTGTATGATTTACCCGTGCTGTGATGGTGTGTATGATTGACCCATGCTGTGATGGTGTGTATGATTGACCCATGTTGTGATGGTGTAGATGATTGACCCATTCTGTGATGTTGTAGATGATTGACCCATGCTGTGATTGTGTTGATGATTGATCCATGTTGTGGTAGAGTACATGATTGGCCAATGTTGTGGTAGTGTGTATGATTGACCCATGCTGTGATGGTGTAGATGATTGACCCATTCTGTGATGTTGTAGATGATTGACCCATGTGATGGTGTGTATGATATATCGATGCTGTGATGGTGTGTATGATATGTCCATGCTGTGATGGTGTGGATGATTGACCCATGCTGTGATGGTGTGGATGATTGACCCATGCTGTGATGGTGTAGATGATTGACCCATGCTGTGATGGTGTGTATGAATGGTCGAATCTGTAATTGTATGTTTGTGCTTTACCCAATCTATGATAGATCCATGGTGCGGTGATATGTTTGTGATGATTTGTTTGTGGTTGCAGGGAGACTGAACTGGTGGGCGGAGATGAGGATCTGTCAGCGCCTTCTTCCCATGGCCACCTCCGGAGATGGCAACTGCCTCCTCCACGCTGCGTCACTAGGTACTGTACACACCAGGCAATGTACTGAACTGTTCCAGACACTGTTACTGGCATGTAGCCAGCATGAGATGATAGTGGTGCTTGGTAGATATGCAGCCATTTCCTTTGATAAAAGGGTTATTTCTGTACACTACATAAGACATTCTGATGGTGACATTGGTGGCCATGCTGTACAGATGCAGCTTAGCATCCTAGATGATTCATTGAACACATATGACAGTCATTTGCAACATGTTTATATCACACTATTTTTAGAATTCTGCCATGAATTGATAAATATTCGAACCTTGACAGACAGACTGACAGACTCTATTGTGTTGACAGCCATGTGGGGCATCCATGACAGGCAGCTGATACTTCGCAATGCTCTCTACGCCAAGATGACAAGGGGGAGCTGTAAGGATAACTTGTACAGGCGTTGGAGGTGGCAGCAGACACTCTCAAATAAAGAGGTGAGTTGCTACAGCAGACACTCTCAAATAGAGGTGAGTTGCTAAAGCAGACACTCTCAAATAGAGGTGAGTTGCTACAGCACACACTCTCAATTAAAGAGGTGAGTTGCTACAGCAGACACTCTCAATTAAAGGGGTGAGTTGCTACATCAGACACTCTCAAATAAAGAGGTGAGTTGCTACAGCAGACACTCTCAAATAAAGAGGTGAGTTGCTACAGCAGACGCTCTCAAACAAAGAGGTGAGTTGCTACAGCAGACACTCTCAAATAAAGAGGTGAGTTGCTACAGCAGACACTCTCAAAAAGAGGTGAGTTGCTACAGCAGACACTCTCAAATAAAGATATGAGTTGCTACAGCAGACACTTTCAAAAAGAGGTGAATTGCTACAGCAGATACTCTCAATTAAAGAGGTGAGTTGCTTCAGCAGACACTCTCAAATAGAGGTGAGTTGCTTCAGCAGACACTCTGAAATAAAGAGGTGAGTTGCTACAGCAGACACTCTCAAATAAAGAGGTGAGTTGCTACAGCAGACACTCTCAAATAAAGAGGTGAGTTGCTACAGCAGACGCTCTCAAATAAAGAGGTGAGTTGCTACAGCAGACGCTCTCAAAAAGAGGTGAATTGCTACAGCAGACACTCTCAAATAAAAAGGTGAATTGCAACAGCAGTCTCAAATAGAGGTGAGTTCCTACAGCAGACACTCTCAAATAAAGAGGTGAGTTGCTACAGCAGACACTCTCAAATAGAGGTGAGTTGCTACAGCAGACAGTCTCAAAAAGAGGTGAGTTGCTACAGCAGACACTCTGAAATAAAGAGGTGAGTTGCTACAGCAGACAGTCTCAAATAAAGAGGTGAATTGCTACATCAGACACTCTGAAATAAAGAGGTGAGTTGCTACAGCAGACACTCTCAAAAAGAAATGAATTGCTACAGCAGACACTCTCAAATAAAGAGGTGAGTCGCTACAGCAGACACTCTCAAATAGAGGTGAGTTTCTACATCAGACACTCTCAAATAAAGAGGTGAATTGCTACAGCAGACACTCTCAAATAAAGAGGTGAGTCGCTACAGCAGACACTCTCAAATAGAGGTGAGTTGCTACATCAGACACTCTCAAATAAAGATGTGAGTTGCTACAGCAGACACTCAAATAGAGGTGAGTTGCTACATCAGACACTCTCAAATAAAGATATGAGTTGCTACAGCAGACACTTTCAAAAAGAGGTGAATTGCTACAGCAGACACTCTCAAAAAGAAATGAATTGCTACAGCAGACACTCTCAAATAAAGAGGTGAGTCGCTACAGCAGACACTCTCAAATAGAGGTGAGTTGCTACATCAGACACTCTCAAATAAAGAGGTGAATTGCTACAGCAGACACTCAAATAAAGAGGTGAGTCGCTACAGCAGACACTCTCAAATAGAGGTGAGTTGCTACATCAGACACTCTCAAATAAAGATGTGAGTTGCTACAGCAGACACTCAAATAGAGGTGAGTTGCTACATCAGACACTCTCAAATAAAGATATGAGTTGCTACAGCAGACACTTTCAAAAAGAGGTGAATTGCTACAGCAGATCTTCTCAATTAAAGAGGTGAGTTGCTACAGCAGACAGTCTCAAAAAGAGATGAGTTGCTACAGCAGACACTCTGAAATAAAGAGGTGAGTTGCTACAGCAGACAGTCTCAAATAAAGAGGTGAATTGCTACATCAGACACTCTGAAATAAAGAGGTGAGTTGCTACAGCAGACACTCTCAAAAAGAAATGAATTGCTACAGCAGACAATCTCAAATAAAGAAGTGAGTTGCTACAGCAGTCTCAAATAGAGGTGAGTTCCTACAGCAGACACTCTCAAATAAAGAGGTGAGTCGCTACAGCAGACACTCTCAAATAGAGGTGAGTTGCTACATCAGACACTCTCAAATAAAGAGGTGAATTGCTACAGCAGACACTCTCAAATAAAGAGGTGAGTCGCTACAGCAGACACTCTCAAATAGAGGTGAGTTGCTACATCAGACACTCTCAAATAAAGATGTGAGTTGCTACAGCAGACACTCAAATAGAGGTGAGTTGCTACATCAGACACTCTCAATTAAAGAGGTGAGTTGCTTCAGCAGACACACTCAAATAAAGAGATGAGTTGCTTATTCTTGTTGTTACCACGTATTCTATGACTGCAAAATTGATATTAAAAAAAGCCTTGCAAATGATTGCAGTTGCAATAGATATGAGGATATGAATTAAAGACCTGCTATGAATATACCCCAGGGGAGTTCCAAGTTTGGGATATACCCCAGGGGAGATCCCAGTCAGGTATATACCCTGGGTGAGATCCAAGCCTGGGATATAGCCCAAGGGAGCTCCCAGTTAGGGATATACCCTGGGGGAGTTCCCAATCAGGGATATGGTCCAAGGGAGCTCCCAGTCAGGGATATAAGCCAGGGGAGCTCCCAGTCAGGGATATAGCCCAGCAGAGATCCCAGTCAGGGATGAAGGTCAAGGTCATTATCTTGCTATGGCTTACAGTTTGATGTGGAAGTATGTCTTGACTGTGTGTTGCAGTCCGGCCTGGTATTGTCTGAAGAGGAGTGGCAGGCGGAATGGGACAATCTGTTGAAGCTTTCATCCCCCACGCCACGCACATTTCCTGAAACAACAAAGAGAATCAGCTGCTGTGACAGTCCGGTCACTCATGGGTAAATACAACATTGTTGTTTACATCGTAGGACAATCTTTTTAGAATCTAATCTTAGTGCTCGCTGAGGACATCACATTTTACAGGTCAAGTCAGGATGAACCTTTATCCGACCAATGTTTTCTACTCATGCAACCTTGTAAGGCTAACACGAGGCATTCCGAACAACAGTTAGAGGCTGTATGGCTTATTCAGTTAACAGAGTTGTGGCCCTTTGTTGACATTGTACGTGTTTACAGTCATTATTGCCTCTCCATGATTATATCTTATCAGCCCTGACACAAAATGTCCTAAAATAATATTTGGAGAGTGTGTTTCAGCAACACGTCATGTGACCCAGTGGTGTACGAGAGTCTGGAGGAGTTCCATGTGTTTGTGTTGGCCCATGTGCTGCAGAGACCAATCATTGTTGTTGCTGACACTGTCCTAAAGGACTCAGGAGGAGAGGCCCTAGCCCCCATACCATTCGGAGGGATTTATCTCCCCTTGGAGTGTGAGGCGAAGATGTGTTACCGCTCCCCTCTGCTGCTGACATATGATGCTGCACACTTCTCCGCACTGGTTCCCATGGAGCAGGAGGTCTCGCCTGATGACAAACCCTTCCTCCCCAGTAAGTGCATTTCTCACCTTGCCAACCTTGTGTCAGTGGACCCATGGGGATACTGGTTTAGAATATAGATCTCCACCTACCTATGCTTGTCAGGAGAGGTGACGACACTTAGGGATCCTGGTTTAGAATATAGATCTCCACCTACCTATGCTTGTCAGGAGAGGTGACGACACTTAGGGATCCTGGTTTAGAATATAGATCTCCACCTACCTATGCTTGTCAGGAGAGGTGACAACCCTTAGGGATCCCGGGTAAAATATAGGTCCCAAGCAACCTATGCTTGTCAGGAGAGGTGACAACCCTTAGGGATCCCGGGTAGAATATAGGTCCCAAGCAACCTATGTTTGTCAGGAGAGGTGACAACCCTTGGGGATCCCGGGTAAAATATAGGTCCCTAGCAACCTGTGCTTGTCAGGAGAGTCGACAAACCTAAGGGATCCCAGGTAGAATATAGGTCCCTAGCAACCTGTATTTGTCAGGAGAGGCGACGACCCTTAGGGATCCCAGTTAAGAATATAGGTCCCCAGCAACCTGTGCTTGTCAGGAGAGGCGACAACCCTTAGGGATCCCAGTTAAGAATATAGGTCCCAAGCAACTTATGCTTGTCAGGAGAGGTGACAAGCCTAAGGGATCCCGAGTAGAATATAGGTCCCAAGCAACTTATGCTTGTCAGGAGAGGTGACAACCCTTAGGGATCCCAGTTAAGAATATAGGTCCCCAGCTTGTCATGTTTGAAGGGGGGAAGCCTAGTGGTTGAAGTGTTTGCATGCTGAAGACATTGGTTGAATCCCCACATAAGAACAGTGTATGAAGCCCATGCTCTATTTGTACCATCAGTGTTATGCCATGCTCATTCACTCAATCATAATCATGTTTTCACTTTTTCACTTTTCCGTAGAAAATGATGTTCCTGTTACAGTTGCGATCCCCCTGGTGGACCCCAATTTTCAGCTGCTTCCTCTTCATTTCCACATCGATCCTGGTCCTCGCTACGACTGGAACAAAGTCAACAGCAACAAGAAGGTGGCGGAGCTGACATCGGAAGACAAACTGAACCTGCTGCAGCAGTTCATGAATGTTGAGAAGCTGCAGATCCCGACCCTCGACACCGACTACGACAGCGACAGGCAGTCCTGCGGATCCTATGAGTCTGATGATAGCGTGGGATGTGTCGGGAACAAGGAGAAGAAGAAGGATGCCAAGGTGTCACAGCAGATGCACAGTGTGGCCAAACAGTTTGGGAGCATCGGTAAAAGCATGGGCAAGAAGATCAAGAAGAACTTCGGGAATATTGGTAAAGCCATGAAGAATATTGGTGACTCTGACAAAAGCAGTCGGCGCCAGTCTGTGGGGAGTGTCATCACTCAGAGCACGAAGGTTATTGCTACCATTGCTACTGATATTGGTCGTGATAGAGTGTGGTGTGCCAGACTCTCTGTCACAAGGACAAAGATGCAGCAGGAGCTTGTCAAGAACTATCTCCACACGTCCAAACAACGCTTTGAGAAGGACCGAGACTTGTGGCGGAAAAAGAATGAAGAGATTCGTAACCGAGTCAGCACCCATTCCATGGCCTCCACTGTGACTTGTGTGACCCCAGGCTGTCAGATGTTTGGCACAGCCGAGACTGCGTATCTGTGTTCCAAGTGTTACTCCCAACAGAAGCAGGAAGCCATCGATAAGGAGAAGCAGCGAGGGCAGTTTGTGTATAATACTTTCCCAGGCAGGAACAAGGGGGTGGAGGAAGCTACCATTGTCAAGTTGGGCAAGTCCAAGTTCTACACAGGGGTAGAGGATTATGGTCCTGACAGACCTGCTCTGCAGGATTCCAGACTGTCTGTAGTAGCTAACATGGACCGCCAGCAGTCTCGCTCTGTTGGTGATGTGTCCAAAATGGGCCAACATGGCCCCCATGCGCGCACCCCATCTCCCGACTATGACAATGTGGACTACAGGTTTACTGACCTTCAGCACCAAAGAAGATCCAGTTCCACTTACATTACTTCCAGCCAACCGGCTTCAAGACCACCAGTAGGTTACAACCAATCAGCTTTAAGGCCTCCATCTGGTCTTAGCCAAACGGTTTCGCGGCCAACATCAGGTGTCCAAATTCCAGCAGAGCTGTCCCAGTCTAATCCTCGGTTGACCACAGGACCTGCACAGGGCGGCCAGCGACAATACTCAAGTAACAGATGTAGAAACGATGGTTGTGATTTCTTTGGGAGTCCTGAGTTAGATCACCTCTGTTCTGGGTGTTACAAACAAAGGCAACAGTCTATGCACACGCAGGCCCGAGCACAGACTCGACTATAGCCCAGCTGATGGGGACCACAGCTCATTAAGGCCTCTCACCTTTAGTGTTGGGCAGCGGCATCCTCATGTACATGCTGTTACAGCAAGAAATATTCGTTTTAATTATTTCTGTTGTGTCTGATACTAAGATTAAGATCACTGCGTCCATGTAGGCTATATCTGTCTTGATTTTGGCAATTGTTATGTCTCAAAACATTTCTCTATTTGGATGATAATGTTATCATCTGGCAGGCGAGACTGTTGACACAAGTCAACATTGAAGTAAGTTATAAGTACATGGTTGCCCAATCACCTAGCGGCCTGGAGAAGCCCCGATGAGCTGATGGCACACTGTGCCTGGAGAAGCCCCGATGAGCTGATGGAACACTGTGCCTGAGATCCAGACCTAGTTTACAGCCTGTGAGAAGCCTTCACATTTCTCAGGCCAACTCCTCGTAGACACTGGTAGCATTATGTTGTGGAAGTGCATCTTCAATGCAATATCATTTCTAGGTTTCTACAGAAGTGTCACCGTTGTTACCACTATTGGTATTTGTAAGGGTGCTGCATGCTCGGTATCAGTAGAGTAGAGATCAATTCTGTATTTTAACATGTTCAAAGGAATCCACTTTTGTGTCCATGATTATTGTCCCGATACGCCTGTGTTCTCATGACATGGTTTTATGAAGTTTTTATTAACAGAATTTATGTTTACACAACATAATAGTTTCATCCCACATATTTATTGATTGTACATGACATGTCGGTGTGCACAGTTGGTGTTGTGTGTGGCATGACAGTCCGTGTATATACGTGTGTATATTTATTGTCGTCCATGTTTTACATGACTGGTTTGTGACATAGCTGGCCAGATACTGCAATCTCACTCCCGCTGATGTACAATTCATAGTAACCAACTTGGCCCTTTGTCCAAGTAATGTGAGTGCAACGACAGTTTTAGAAACCATAGGCTTACAAGTGAGGGAATACGGTTTTATGCCATTTTTAGCAATATTCCAGCAATATCACGATGGAGAACACCAGAAATGAGCTTCACATGTTGTGCCCATGTGGAAAATTGTAAATGGTCTTCGGCGTGACGAGCGAACGCTTTCACGCACTTGAGACAGTCATCACACTGATGTTGCTTTGTGGAGTCCAATTGAACGTAGTTGTTGATCTTGTTGAATGACTGATAATGTGAAGAGTACCTAGGTAAGGTTGAGCTGTGATGTAGCATATTAGAGTTATATATTTATTAATCCTCACTTACTTACTCTGTGTTCACTTACTGAAGTATATATCTATATCTATATATTATTTATTAACCATGTAGCAGGAAAATAAGATTTTTAAAAAAAATCTTTGATACTACGTGGTACAATTGTTCATGTTAAGCCAAACCTAAGTAGTGATGGTATTTAGTATATGTGTTACCATGGTTACCAGGGAACATTTTAATGTTTCCCTCAACATTTGAAGCCAATTCGATGAAGTGATGGGATGATCGTTTTTTGGTGTACTCTAATGCGTGGTGGATTGTGAAGATGAGTTTGGACTATCCAATCATATGTTACTTCTGGACTACACGTACGTTACGATGAGACTTACGATTCATACAGGGTCCGCCATACTTATGACATTCAGAATCATATACACTGGGTTTACACACTGGTGGTATATTTTTGTCTCATTTGTTGAAAGTCACATGACACCAAAGATTAAATGAATCTGTAGTTTTGTACTAAAATATTGTGAACTACATTCAGACATATCATCGTGTTTTTTGGAGATGCTTTGTTGATGTATTTACCCTGTTGTCTGCTTGTGGACAGTCAGCATGCTGGAGAGTTGACCTTTGTACTTACTGTTTCACGTCTTTGTAAGTACACTGGTATGTTGAGGTGACATTTATTGCTAACTATGGAAGCTCACTCGAGTCACTTTGGGTAGTTGTGACCCAGGTGTCATGGCACTGTTCTGCAGAGTCGGGTAGTGATTGAGTTTGCAGGCACCCATGCTTGTGGGGTTTCAGATTTCTCTGACATATGTTACTTCGGGCTTTCCTCCAACATTAAACAAACATGCAGTGATGTAACAGTTGATATCCCAACTCACTCACTCACTCAGTCCACCATGTTCTCATCATGTGTCAGTAGACATTCTAGTGAAGTGGTCAATCTAAGCATCTCATGAATGCGGCTTCCAGCCGAGTCAAGGTCAAGGTTGTTTAAAAAAAGGAAGTTGAACCACAACAAAGATGATTACTTTGCAATGTGGCAGCTTTGCCGAGACTCCATCAACATATGACTGTCTTCACAAAGTTCTAATGCAACAACATTTGATTTATTGTCGTGAAACTAGATAACTCGACAGAGCATCTGATTGAGTGCTTTCAGGCCTCATGTGGATAAGATAGAGTGTGAATGTATTAACAGTTTGTAATAACAAAGGAATAAACAAAAGCTTTCACTATCACCAACTTAGCGAGAACACACCAGTGTCGTTCTTGACCAGAACAATGGCCTCCACCTGGTGATGTCTGAAGAGCATCCTGTGAACATCAGTAACTGAAGTTGTGAAGTACATCGACTCTGAATAAGGTGTATTATGTAGGGTGAAGCTGAGAGTATTCTGGCCCTGGGGAGTCGGTGAATCATTTCAGTCTAATACTGTCTTACTGTTGTGTCGTACTGGTGATTGATATTTTTAGTTGAGGAACAACAGTGACTGTTTTGGGGGATGTTTTTATTTTCTTAAGACACTTTAAAAAAACCCAAGTGTAGCACATCTGACAAGTGGGAACAAACAACAGGCTTTGCTATGTGACTTGAATCAGGCAGGGGAATTCTTAAAACAACTGCAATGTATTGGTGAGATGGTGTATATATGTGTGTTTATGTTTGTGTGTGTGTGAGTATGTGTCCGCGCGTGCATGTGTGTGTGTTTGTGTGTGTGTGTGCATGCCTGCGTGTGCTGTACACACGCTGTTGCTGCAATGTATACATATTGATATTCATGGAACATATCAGCTCTGCTCAGGGGGCGCTGGGTTGCGGGAGGGCTACAATGTTTATTATGTGACCTGTCTTAGCAAATCCTAGTCATCTACAGGCTATTGTCTGTCAACTTTCTCATTCATCAAATGGATTTTTCACAGAAAAATCACCTTGTACATGAAATATCAATGGCCGCTTCCAGGGTAAAGGTGTGACACACCGTGGTTCTATAATATCTTTTGGATCCTGATGGTGCTCTTTGAAAATAAAAAATCAGCCTTGACTATCCAGCATCTTCTATTTGCGTTCGATTGTGATAAACACCCTGGACGAGGATGCAGTGGTGTCTGCATCTGCATCAGCGTAGGAAGCATGATGAACATCATTCTACAAACATGAAGCAGGGTCTGTGTTGGGAATTCACTCAAGCAGTGATGTGAATGTGCAAGTGGGTTGTATACTCCCCAGGGAGCTGAGAATGATTGTGCACACTCATCCAGTGATGAGGTAATAATAGTGCTTTGAGCATGGCCTGTGCAGTGTAAATGGCCTATTATTATTATATAGGTTGTACATCATTCGAGCAATAAACACTGTTGCCACACAACCTACAACAACCGTTCCCCCAAATGGATACTTGTGCTTGGACTTGAAGTATGCTACAGGCTCCATCACCAACATTGCAGTGCTCAGAGTTCTATTGGATCATGGTTGTGTTCTCTCAAAAAGTTACAATACTCGGTGCTAGGATTGATTACCACTAGCATGATTGCTATTCTTTGTCTTAGACGTACAACACTTGGTGCTAAGATTGTTTGCTTTGACTCCTATACTTTATCTAAGAATGAAGAAAGTCTTGGCGCTGTGATTGCTGTGTGGAAATGACTTCTTCCACTTTGTGTTGCCCTGAAGGTGTGGCTTTGAAAGTGTCGCCCAGATGGTGTTGCTCTCATTGGGGATACTCTGAACGTGTCGCCCTAATTGGATGGCTCCAAAGGTGTTGCTGTCATTGGGGTGGCTCTGAAGGTGTCGCCCTAATTGGGTGGCTCCGAAGATGTTGCCTTCATTGGGGTTGCCCTGAAGGTGTTGCCCTCATTGGGGTGACTCTGAAGGTGTTGCCCTCATTGGGGTGACTCTTAAGGTGTTGCCATCATTGGGGTGACTCTGAAGGTGTTGCCCTCATTGGGGTGACTCTGAAGGTGTTGCCCAGATTGGGGTGACTCTGAAGGTGTTGCCCTGATGATGCTCTGCAGGTTTTGCCCTGAAGGCATGGCCCTGACGCTGCTGCCCTGTATGTGTTATTAGGGCAGTAGACAATAGTTGGTGATGGTCCAGTGTGTTTTCTACTGGTCTAGCGCTATTGACAGATTTTCTAACCTGGAGGAACTGTATATGTTATCTCAGAACTGTGAATATGCTTTATCCATATGAATGGATTTTCCATGTTTCTGTACTGTTTAAACTTGTTTGATGATGTTTGAACAAACACTGTTGTTGATGCCTGTCAACATTACACAGATATTGAGGTATTTGCACCACAGAGATATCCAAGCTTCTTCTGTTTAATACCATTACTTCAATTCTCCCACTTTCCATCTTTCTAGTACTTCCAGGCAATCTTGTCTTACATTGATGATGTGCCCTCCAATGATGTCAGAGACTGTCATCTTTGACACCCCCTCTAGTCTTGTCTTGCTCGTCTGGTACCTGTATCCTCGACATGACTTCAGACGTAGATAACTGGATGTACCCATTTGGTGTTGATAAGCCCGGTTGTGACTGCAAACTATATATGTTATGCCAGTGGGCACAGTGGGCACAGCATCGAGTCCTGATCCCTCATTCCACAAAGTGATCTTTGCATAAGTCTATGTTGAAGAATGCACAGTAGGATTGTCTTAGTGCTAAGATCAGTTTGTTGAAGCAGGCTGTGAGGCAGTGTTAGGCTTGAACAGGGCAGTGTTGTTATTGGAGTATTTTACTTTGAACAGGTGTGCTGGTGTGTCACTTCTTTAATCGCCCAGTTATTCTCAGCTCCCTGGGGAGAATACACATAACCCTTATCAACAAAATCATTGGAATTTGCAGAAATTTTATTTTGGGTCCTGAAGGACGCACAATGACATTCGTAGTACCCAATGTTTTACAAGGGCTGGCTAAAAAGATGGATAATCGGAATCATCGTCAATGGGAAGAAATTATTGATATGAAAATTGTGTCATCAGTAACATCTTACATAAACTATTGTGATGAAATTAAGTTTAAATTTACCAAAACAGACTTGTTATTGTCAATTATGTCAACTGCCAGAGACGGAAAGCAACTGTTTTTGTATTAACTTAGATGTCCCCAAAGTAACACATACCAGTGGCATGAAGTGTGTCGATTTTATTTTCATTTTTGCTCAAAGTTACTTCTCCGATATTTATCAATAATTGATCGGTATTTCATTAACGATTAACAATCTGTATGATCTGTATCGATAGCCAGCCCTACCTCCTCAGCTTGGTAGGGACATGTCATCTCACCCACAGGCATTTGGATGGGATTGCTGTTGACTACCATGTCATTCAAATAGAGCCAGAAGCAATCGTAGCATATAGATCCCGGGTGGTCGATCAGAACAGGTTGAAAAATGTACATACTGGATAATGAAAGTGAGTTCTCCATGTATTCAGACTCTTTCCATGAGGTGATCTTAGTGCAACAACAGTTGGAAATGTTTCTATTAGATATGGGAGTCATGACAGTCGTAGTGCGAGATTGCTTGGGGGTGAACTGGAAATAGTGTTCCAGATTTGTATACAATGAATGCTGTATGTAATCCACCTGCTCAGAAGGCCACGCTTGTAGTTCTGGCATAGGCAGTAAAAACTTGTTATGTTCATGGGAGGCTGTGACTCGTGTCACATCGAAGGACGAGGCTCGTGTCACATGGGAGGCCGTGACTCGTGTCACATCGGAGGACGAGGCTCGTGTCACACGGGAGGCCGGGACTACTGTCACACGGTGACGAGGCTCGTGTCACATGGGAGGCCATGACTCGTGTCACATCGGAGGACGAGGCTCGTGTCTCACGGGAGGCTGTGACTCGTGTCACTTGGAGGAGGAGGCTTGTGTATGTTGTTGTTTACAGGAATCATTTCACTCCAGGGCATCGTGGTCGATGCATGGTTCACATATAATCATCCTTGTATTCAGCAGGCGGGACTTTGAAGCGTCTCACATGTAATTATGAACAATGAAGTATTGCTTTGAATTATTTAATGTATGTTGATATATTTGTTCTTCATTGTTTGATTATGTTGATTCTATACTGATATCAAATCATGGTGCTTTCTTTTTGTTTTAAGATTTATTATCATTTGTGAACTTTGACATTTGACATATCATGTAGATATGGTGAACATGTTATATTACTTGTTTAAGAACGGTTCATTTTCATCCAACATTCTGGTTTGTGAGGAGTTGTATATTGCTTGTTTAAAAACGGTTCGTTTTCATCAAACATTCTGGTTTGTGAAAAACTTGTATATTGCTTGTTTAAGAACGGTTCGTTTTAATCCCACATTCTGGTTTGTGAGTAGTTGTTTTCTTCTGAGGCATTTGCCTTGTCAACTTTTATCTGAAGTTATTAATGCAACGAAACTTACATTTCAGCTTTAATTGTTGCTGGCACCACACCTGTGCACACCTGTATAGAGCCATTGTCGGACTGCGTGTTGTGTGTAGGTCAGCATTCCCAAGGTCATGTGTAGCTAATGTTACATCACTCTGTGGCCCAGGAGTTGTTCAACTAAAGTCCTAAGTCTGAGAAATGCCATTGATTTTAATGTTTCACAGTCTATATCTGTTTTCTAGCAAGGTCAGCACTTACTTATTTTGTTACAGATCAGCCTACCATTAGTGACATGGTTAGAATCCTTCCCAAATAACCAAATCACTCGTACTGAGAATAGGCTTGTGAGAGTTGAGAGGTGTGAGCATTCATTCACTATAACCATGGTCTCTATAGGAAACAGCTTTGTATAGGATTATACAACCAGACCATTTATTCTGTGACTTGAACAAACATGTTTGTTCTAATACATTTACTTTACATGTTCAATACAGAATCTTCCTACAGATGTATTTTAGTATTCAGTCAATGAAACCTGGCTATGAGTTAGTCAGTGTATTGTCTCTGTTCTGGTACGATAGCTCCCTGGACCCACTCACCACCGGAGCTTGTTTCGGAAGTCACCAGCTCCATCTCTCTTGTCATGAACTAAAAACATCACATACAGCTCCTGAACTTGAAATCAACAACCAATCAAAATGACTTCTGAATATGAGTTCTTCCAGGTCTACTTTAGGAGCAAGCCAACGCCATTTTAAAGTATTTTGAACCGATGGAAACACACATTTTGCTGGTGTAAAATATGTTTCCTGAGTATAAAGAACCTCTTTACACCACCTGACATGAGAGAAGAGTCTAAATTAATCAGACAAATATCTTAAGTGTTGTCCTCAATTCGAAGTTATGGTGGTGAATGGATCCTGAGTATTTATCACACTAGAAGAGAGTCTAGCTTGACAGCGGTACAAGGATCTATACCGAAATTCCACTATAATAGTATATTAAAGAAGTTGTTATACATAAATTGTATCTGCTTTGTCAGCCCTCAACTTCTAAGAGCGGCCTATCAAACAACTCCATCTTGTTGAGGATGATCATAGAATGGAGGTACACTGGCTTGTTGAGGATGATCATAGAACGGAGGTACACTGGCTAGTTGAGGATGATCATAGAACGGAGGTACACTGGCTAGTTGAGGATGATCATAGAACAGAGGTACACTGGCTAGTTGAGGATGATCATAGAACGGAGGTACACTGGCTAGTTGAGGATGATCATAGAACAGAGGTACACTGGCTAGTTGAGGATGATCATAGAACAGAGGTACACTGGCTAGTTGAGGATGATCATAGAACAGAGGTACACTGGCTAGTTGAGGATGATCATAGAATGGAGGTAGACTGGCTTGTTGAGGATGATCATAGAACGGAGGTACACTGGCTAGTTGAGGATGATCATAGAACAGAGGTACACTGGCTAGTTGAGGATGATCATAGAACGGAGGTACACTGGCTTGTTGAGGATGATCATAGAACGGAGGTACACTGGCTTTTTGAGGATGATCATAGAACGGAGGTACACTGGCTTGTTGAGGATGATGAGTGGAGTCCTGCAGGTGTTGTCATGTTGTCTTGCTGTTCCTGTTCTCTACACACCAGGGCACCTGTACATAGGGCACTGACACCTCTACATATCTGTACAGCGATGGCTAACTGTTGATTCAGTACTATGCACAACGTTATCATGCTAAGTTGATCCATCCATAGTCTACTGCTGGGATTAGTGACATATTTCTTTCACCAGCTCGATCTCGAGGTCATCTTGGCTGCACAGCATCCAGCAGGGCTGAAGTTGATTGCTGGAGCAGAGATTACTTTGTGGAGGGCTGAGATATTTGGTTTGGACAACTGAGGGAGAGGCCATTACATACCTATGCCATGTCATGTCATGGCTCAATTCTGATAAATTCTGAAATATATATAATGTCTGCCAATCTTGCCTCTCCCTTCAAACTGCACTCAGTATCGATGTTGAAGAACATCATCTTCTCCTGTTTGTTTTGTCCTGAGTTTGTGTAATATGAGCAAGAGGAACCTTTCTGTCATGAAGCAGCTCGTAGATGAGCATCTTGATAATGTTATATGTGAAGGATCCTCATTCACCATGGTCACCTTGTGTTCACTGGGGACCCAGATATGCTTCAGCATGGTCTGGCTATGTAGTACTTCAATGATCATGTGTTTACACTTGTAATTGTCAACATTTCATGATTAATATTCTCTGATCTCATTAATAATACAACCATAAAGCAATAGAGGAGCTGTTAGTGCTGATGAAAGGGTTTCTCTCAAGGAACTTGTATGTGTGATGGACAGCCAAGTCCCATGTCATGTGCTCAAATTGACCTGTCACCCTGTTGTCATGGAAACTCTTCATGATCATACTAATGCGGTCATCTGATTGACAACGTGTCATGCGGACTCCTAAAGTCAGATCATCTGGCTGCCATGTGGTGAAAGTTACTCTGTTGGCGCCAGGCTCAACACAGATTCACAAACTAGCAGTGCCTGGAAAATCTTGTTCAATGGGTCATGAAGGGACTTGGCTAGTTCATCATCATTCTTAAGAATGTTAAACAAGTATTAATGGAAATGTCTGGTGTTGGCTACGTACCCCTAGGTCTGACCCATGTCATCACTGTACGGCCTGACAGGAAGTCTTTGTTATTATATATTCAATATTATGTTCGCTGCTGTTATTTCCTCCTGACAATATGCTGGTCACAGGAAGCTGAAGAGTGGCTACATGTTCAACCTCTGTGCTGCACTGAGAGGGTTCCCAATCTTATTAAATCAGATCTTAGTTTTAGCTACCACTAAACAAAGATCTGAGGACATCCCAT